>NC_133542.1:79428732-80036399 GCF_048773025.1 Camelus bactrianus | reverse complement strand
CCGGAAGCCTAGACCAAAAGCTGGGTAATGTGATCCGAGCTACGGTAGCCATGTGCAGACTCTGAGGACAAACTGTACCCCCAGCTTTGCTTGGACTTCCCTTGCCTTCTGGCTGGTACACACCAGGTCACCGCAACCCAGAGGGGCCCGCAGCCCGCAGCACAGTATGTACTTCGATCTCCTCTCCCCTCTCTGCAGGGCCTGCAACACGAGCATCCCTGACTACGTTCAGAGTGCTGAGGACTACAAGACTCTCCCCGTGGTGGTCCAAGCCGTTGGGATCATCTCAGAGGAGAATTTATTTTGCATTTATAAGCAAATCTCCTTGGTGAGCCGGATCATCCCCTGCGGCTCCCAGTGGGCACTCTGTATCTACTATAGGCACCACTATGCGCCCGAGAATGGGTGGAGCGAACTCCAGACCAACCGCAAGGTCGTGGGCCTTGTCACCATTGCGGACTGCCTCTTGGCCAAGGCCTTCGATAAGCTCCACATGCAGAGGAGCTGTATGGCACCACGCTTAATGACTCTCAGCTCTTTGTCTTTGTGCTGCATGGGGAGGTAGCCGAGCAGACACGTACCGACGTGGCGTTCAATCTACAAGGACTGCAGTGTGGTGAAGAGGATCGAGGGCTTCACTGAGTCACTCTTCATCTCGCTCAAGTCTAAGTGGCTGGATGGGGCCCCCGACAACTCTGGGGACAAGATCCCGCTCCTCTGCATCCTCTTTGAGAAGGAGGACTTCATGGGACTGGACACAGACTGAAGGTAATTTACCTGGCGGCCCGCCTGCCCTGGTTCTGTGCCAGGTTGCTTCCCTACATCCAGAAAGGGATCAACAAGGAAGAGGGCTGTCTAGTAGCCAAGGGTGGAGGGAGGTGCAGCCCGCCGGTTTACAGACATTTAAAAGTGAATCCGCCTTTGTTTCAGAGAGATCCTTTTAGGGTTAGTGTGGACACTGCCTCCCACTTTTCAGACAGGAACCCTGGTGGGACACTTGGAGTTGCTGTCCAATAGATTAGCCACAGCCACTGATGCTAGGAGCTCTGGGGAGGAGGCTGGTCTGAGCTGAGAGGTGCTGTAGGTCAAATGCACATCAGATGCTGAGACTTGTCTAGGAAAAAGAATGTAAACTATCTTGTTAATTTCTATATTGATTACATGTCAAAATTATAGTATTTTACATACAGTAGAATAAGTAAGATCTGTTCTTAAAATCAGTTTCTAGTATTTGTTTTTGTTTGTTTGTTTAGTTCTTTGTTTACTTTTTAAATGTGGCAACTGGGAAACTTTCTTTACATGGATCTCATTTCATTACTGATGGGCAGCGTGTCCTGGGATAGTCTCATCCCTTTGTTTATAGATGAGATGCTGAATCCCAAGATGCAGAATGAGGCTCCGGTTGAGGTGGGGGTGGAGCCTGTGTCTCCTGACTCCTAGGCTCAGCACCTGCACGGCTCAGGCCCTCTCTTCATGCCTGACAGTCACCATGCCAGGTTAAGACATCAGAAACACCGCCAGGGACTTCCGAAAGAACTCCTTATGCAGGAAAAGGCTTGTCACGGAGTTTGGGACAGAGCAGGGAAAGGTTCATATTCACTTTGTCCCTGTGATTATGTCAAAGGCCTCACTTTGCCTCGAAAGTGCAGACGAGCTCTTCTGGGCTGCCTACTCCCCACCTTCTGCTCTGTTTCCCCGTGTGTCCAACATGCTGTCCCTCGGGCAGGAGAGGTTGAGATGCATTTGCAGAGAGGTGGTCCTCCTTTGCTGCGGAGAGTGAGGGAATCTGTGTCTCCCCGGAATACGGCCTTGGGCCTTGAGTCTGGAGAGGGCTCATGGCGGTCTCACAGGTGACGGTCGGAGCTCCTAGAATGTGCAGCTGGGTCCGCTGTGGAGGCGGTGATCTGTGATTCTTGAACTTACTTAAGATCAGATCCTAATTTCTGGTTGTTGGTCAGTTGGAGGAGAAGGTGCCAGAGAATTGATAAAAAGAAAGTCCAGAACAGCCCTGTGAGTGAGAGGCACAGGGGACCCGAGTCCCACCTGCGTGTGTTGCCTGGCGAACTCTGGATGAATTTTCAGTTCCTCCCCGGAGATTCTTCTATGGCTTAAGGAAGGGGCAAGTAATGTCGTGGCCATGATCTGTACTTGTCCTCACAGGGTCCTGTGATCTACATGTCCGCACTCCCCTTCTGCTCCTTGGAGATGAGGTGGCAGGTTTAGGAGCCTGGGCACTGCTGAAGGCACAGCTGCCAGCACCGGGCTTCTCCCAGACTGGCTCCGTTCACCTCACCTGTCACCTCCTGCTGAGCCCCCAGGCATTAGTCCAGGTAGGTGCATCGGTGCAACGTAAGCAGGGACCAACTTCTCCCCCTGGACAGACTGCTGCGTGAGCAGTGGAAGCCTGGAGCCATGCCCCAGCCCCGTGGCCATTGCCTCCTCTATTGTCATAGGAGGCACTGGTGACATTTTTGCTCAGCAACTGCTTGGCTCTGAGTCTGTAGACCCACCAGAGAATGCCAGCTTCTTTTTGCCTTTTCAAGTCTTTCCTTGGGATTTCGCAGAGTAGTTGGATGTGTGCTTAGCCCATAGTGTTTGACACTGTCACCATTGTTTACCCAGAACCTCGTGTACCAGGCATGGTTCTCAGCATCAAAATACAGCAGCGCAGTAAACCTCCCTCCTGGTGGGTCTGTCTGTTGTGGTACAAAAAGCACCCAGCCAGCATCAGAACGTCAGTGAGATAACGCGGCCTGTGAGCTCGGGTCAAGCAAGTTCTTCTCCAGTCACTTTTACTCCATTGTTCCTTTTACTATTCTACAGTCATTAATTTATAAAACAATGCTTTGGCGCAGGAGCAGAGCCTAATCCTCTAATGCTACTCTTGGTGGGAGTGAGTAAAACTGTCCAGCCTGAAATGTGACCACAATTTGTAGCTCAAAAGCTGTCTAGACGCATGTAGGTGGAGTTTTGGTTTGGGGCTCTGACCACTTTGGTGTCCCCCGGCAGCACTGCTCCACACAGGCCCCTGCCTTCCCTGGAGCAGGAGGTGAGAATGGGTCTCCCTGTCCCTGCGTCCCTGGCCTCACACACTCACGTAAATTCTTGTACAGGCAGTCAAATTCATTTTTGTTCTTGTGTGTTTCTAATTTTCGCTTGTTCCTCTTTTCCTTTTTCTTTTTCCCTTTTTCTCTTGTACTGGCCTTTGAGTATGTTGTTGCGTCTGAAAAGGTGGGCTGTGCACACCCTGCATTGGAAATAGCTGGATCGCCCTCCGTGCAGTCTCCATCACTTTAAAAGACGAAAACTTAACAGCTGCCTTGATCCATGTATTATCCTAGTCATCTTTTTATTTTCTTATTTTTGGAAGGTTTGCTTTGTTATCACATCGCCCACTGGTGTTTGATACCTGTTAAAATCCTTGCTTTGAGGAACCTGTTTGGTCCTCCTTATATTTGGTGACAAATGCGCCCTTATTAAATTTGTTTGATTGTTTTCAAGAAGTGAGATACGAATTGATTTAGGCGGCTGCTGAGGGATTCTTTTCATGGAGTATTTAATCTTGTCAAGTCAAAGTCT
The DNA here is from genome assembly GCF_048773025.1 of Camelus bactrianus. Lineage (NCBI taxonomy): Eukaryota > Metazoa > Chordata > Mammalia > Artiodactyla > Camelidae > Camelus > Camelus bactrianus. The sequence continues at coordinate 80,032,820 of NC_133542.1, read as the reverse complement.
GCAGCATCTTGCTCAATTCCTGCTTTTCCACAAACGTGCTCGGCACGCGGTTCCTGGCTGTCGCTCTGTGACGTGCGTGATGGTGCTGCCTGGCCGGCGGTCACTGGTGAGGAAGTGGCCGGCTCATGGGTGAGCAGCTGTTGGAGGAAGCAGTCACCGTTTTTTTTTTTTTTTTTTTGCATTCAACTTCCCAGTGCCATTTACTTTACTTTGCCTTCATAAAGGGGCAGAAGCGGGTCTAAAATCCATGCCACACTTTTGTTCCCTTTACGAAGCTGTTTTTTCTGAGTATCAGGACAACATTGCCTTCTCCTAAGTAGCTGGCTCACCTGGATCTGGTGGACACAGGGTCCGCTAAAGGGGACCGTGGCTTCCTCTCTGCTTCAGCCAGTTGGCATGCAGAGCCAGGTCTGTGGTTTGGCTCAGCAGCCATGCAGTCCTCCCTACACAGGACTTTACTTTTAACACATGTTTTCAGTAAGTAGCTGACTCTGTGTCTGTTGCAGCTTACGTCCACCACTGACGGCCGTGTCGTTAGTTTGCCGAGTGAGTCTCCAACACCTAAATCAGCCGTGTAGGAAGAAGCTTTGACCGACCTAGGACCTTGGATTTTTACCCCCACTCTGGTTCATCTCACCTGGGGGAATTGTTTGGCCACCACCGTCATGCTGGCCATGAGGCCTTGTTCTCCTTTCATGCTCTGGTCCAAATGTCGACACTTCACCCTTCACTGACTTGGTCTCGCTTGAGACAGGCCAGGCTTTCTGAAAGAGTCCATCACATTCTCGGGGGGAAGAGAACAGATGTAAGTGTCACAAGTAGGAGTCTAGGCTGTCCGGGTTGGCAAATGCAGGCTTGGATCTGTGATGGCTGGGCTGTGCCCTGGACACAGGCCTTTCCCGTGGCTCCTGAGAGCCCAGGGTTCAGAGTGAGAACAGCCTTGCCTGGGTTCCTCCATCCTCATCTGCTCACTGGCAAGTGTGTCTGCTAATTAGGAGCTTCCACAGACCTCGGGCCCTTCAAAGTTCAGACCACGGGAGAACCTTGAGTCCCTTCTCCAGGGCCTCCTTTGTGAGAATCCAGTGCCTACTGAGGTGACCCGTGCCAGGAAATGCCTCCCCATCCAGAGAGCACCCTTCAGAAGATTGTGACTCACTGCACCATGCTATGAGCTTGTGGGGTTCCGGCCGTGGTCCCTGCAGAACCAGACTTGAGATGGGCTTAGCGATGGAAATGACAAGACAGATTCCAGTGCAGGGCTAGGTGGAGGGAACAGGGGAAATTTAATGTGACCTCAAACACATAGGTGGGTGCTGGGGCTGTTACTAATATGGGGAGCGTGGGAGGTACCTCCAGAAATCGAATTCCAGAGTAAATGGTGGACATGAGGCATTTTTAAGATGCCATTTGTCATCCAAGTTAGGACTTCAAAGACGCACTCTGGTCTATGAGCCTCGGGCCCAGGTGAAAGTGCCGGTCTAGAGATACACGTTGTGAGTCGTCATTCTTAGCTGGTGTTCACAGCCGTGTAGGTGGATGAGCTCATCTCGAGAGGTGCAGACTGAGGCTGAGGGGGGGCAGGGCTGTGCCTCGGTTAGAGGGAAGCCCAGACAATGCAGGTTTGGTGTGTCAGTCAGCAGCAGCGTTTGCGATTTTCAGAGCAATACCATTTAACCTTAAGGGGCGGGGGGGTGGGGAGGGCCACCCAAGAAGAAATCTGAAGGGAAGGTTGTGGCCACGTGTGCGCGTCTTGGGACGATGCAGTGGCTGCAGGGTCCAGGGTCCGGGAGGGGAGTCTCCTCAGAAGCTAGAGTTGGAGTGGGGAGAAGGTAGTCACACCCATCTGTGAGGGAGAGAGGGAGGCCTAGGAAGTCCCCACCCTACTGGACTCGCTTTCCCATGAACAGAAGGCAATCAGAGGATCTGAGGTGAGAAGGGATGGGGGCTGGGAGGAGAGTCAACCTGGAGAATGGTGCTTGGACAGTTTTGGAATAATCTCCCTGCAAAATAGAGTTAAAAATTCTCAGACTCTTAAGAACATTGATGGTGACTGGGGAGAAGACAGTTGTTTTTCTGGCCTCCTAAGGGTAAGTCATGTATCCGGGGACACACAGAAGAATCAGGCAGTCTGTTCCGGGGGCTTGACCCTTACTGGGGGGAACAGAGCAAGTTTGAAGGGGGAGGAGGGCAGCGGAGGGAAACGAGCCAGGCCCCGTGTCAGGTACCAGTTGGCCGCCCTACTTGCGTGTTGCATTCACATCCATGCCTCCCAGGTGGGTGGTGGCAGCCCCCTTTTGCAGATTGGGAAGCCTTCTCAGAGGGGTTAAGGAATTGGTCTGTTTTGCGGCTAGTAAATGCTGTAGCAAGATTCAAGCAGGGCCTTGTCAGATTTCAAGAGCATGTTTTCTCTACTAATTCCGGTACCTCCCTGTTGTACGTGGAATGGTGAAGTGGGTCAGTTTTGGAGCCTTTCAGAGAAAGTGCAACTTATGTGCCTCAGGACTGTTTCACAAATCTCAGTGTTCTTTGATGGTTCGGCACCGCAGTGCTTTTCGCCCCACAGAGGTAAGGTCTTACTCTTTTGACGATGACGTGGTTGCAAATGACGTACAGTTGCAAAACCAGACTTAGCAGCTTCTGAAGGGAAACTCTCTAGTTCTCCCTTGATAGACTTTCTTCCGAGGGATGTAAATGTGCTGCAGCGTAGGCCTGAGTTTTCCGTATGGAGTGAGGGTTTCATATATAAAGTTAGCATAAAACGGTCAGATGAAGAAAATCGACGTTGACAATTTATTTTTGGGTTTCACTAGACAAGATATACTATCAGTTCATGGCCCTTATAGCGAATGAAATTGAGTACAGAACATTGCATTTCTTCCTTTCTATTTAGAGTTCTCTTACTGCATAAGGCTGCCTGCTTTGGAACATCAGCTCCACCACCAGGGCGCTGTCTTTGTGTTGGTGTGATTGCATTTACACAGTGCATGTAATCTGGGCTTCCTCAGCCCCAAACACTCCAGTGCAGAATTACGGGCTGTAGCCATCTCTTAGTCACACAAATACTTCTAAAATTATATGATGCTAGAAAAGAAAAAAGAGAGAGAGAGAGACTGCCCTTATCAAAATTCCTTTCAATTCTAACTGCAAACTGTTGTTGAGCAGCTCTGGTTTCCTTTGGATATGAATATATACATTTCTTTGCATGTAACCTGGATTTTGGACTAGAACACCAAGCTCTTGCTGTCCACAAGCCACAAAAATAGTAACCATATTGCATACGTGTGAAATATTTTATTCTTTTTTTCTGAGAAAGAATCCTTGAATTTGGGACTTCAGCTGTGATTTTTGCTTTTTGCTTCTCCCACCCCTCTTGTAATCTCTCACTCCTTCACACGTGGCCCCCAAGAGGTCGTGGTCTCAAAGGAGCAGGCAAACACCCAGTTGGTCTCCATGCAGTGCTGATGTAGAGGGAGCCCAGTCAAGACCTAAAGGACATTATCAGAGAGGACTTCCTGGAAGAAATGGGCTCTACATTCAGTTGTGAGGACATAGTAAGTGTCAGCCAGGAGAAGGCATCAAGAGGATGGCTCACGTGGCAGGAGCAGCCCGGGCAGAGGCCTGGAGGCTTGTGGGGTGGAAACTCGGGGAGTGTGCCTTGTGTGGTCCAGGGTGGAGGGTGCCCTGCTGGGGAGGACACTGGAGATTACCTTGGGTGGAGGGCTTTGGATGAGTTTGGGTTTTACTAGAACTGACACAGGAGGCAGTGAAGGGTGTCAGCAGGTAGTGACCCTCAGAAAAGGTACTTCTGGTTTTGCTTCTGATATTCTACAGAAAGAAGGGTCGGGATGGGTGAGAGCAGGTATGTCTGTAACTTGGAGTCCCACCCCGTCATTCATTTATTCATTACACGAGCACTCCTGAGTGGCCAGGGGAGAGAGAGTGGACCCACATTAGTAAGCAAAATGTATTTGCTTCTTGGGAGCTTAGCAGTGTCAGAAGTTGACAGCCTAGAATGTTCTAGGAACAGAGGAACAAAGTGTGGAGGTTGGGGGGAGGGAAGGCTTCCTTGAGAAACAGTCAAAATGAGCCTGGAGGCAAGTGGGAAGTAGGAGCAGGTCAGGGGGCCCCTGAGGTTACTGGGGACCTGGGAACTGTGGTGAGGCTGGGTGAGCAGTGTCGGGGGTGGGGCTAGAACTCCACCAGGGAGCCTCTGAAGGGTTTGAAGTGGGGGTGATGTAATCAAATTTGTGCTTTGGGAAGGCTGCCGTTGCTCTGTGTGTATGTGTGTGTGTGTGTGTAGCGGGGAAGAGCGGGAGGGTGCCACCAACTGGGGGGGGGGTCATTAGAAAACCATTCACAGGCTGGGAGGTGACCCGTGGGAGAGGGGCGTCGGGGCTGCTTGGGGACCGCAGGGGCAGTGTGGATGACGGATTTTCTTATGGGGAGGGCTTGTTAGCGGGGCCGCCCTTGCGGCGCCTTTTGGCTGGAAGAAAACAGATGGAGGCCACCAGGTGGACTTTCCTCTTCTCTCCTTCCCTGCCTTGTGTGATGATCTTAGCTCAGCCAACATTTGGAAAAGAAGAGCTAAGTTCCAGGGTAGCCCAGGACTTTGTTGAGCTTGTTCGCTTGAGATCTGATAGGATTTAGGTTTGTGTTCAGATCTGCATATACACTCTGGTAGAAATATCCGTCTTTTGGATTTCCATAGGTGTTTTATTCTTGATAAAAATTGCGTTCTTGGTGAGAGGAAATTTAATACAGCTGTTATCTTTCTCAAAAAAATCATATCTTTTAAGAACATTAATATTCAAAAAATAGGAATATTTAAAAATGATAAGGCTTTGGTGTAGTTTCTTTGGTTTCCTAGTTAATGTGGACTTAGAGCCTTTGCATTACTTAATAGCACATCCTTGTCAGTATTTAAAGAGCTGTTAGGGAGCGCCCCAGGCCCAACCTCTCAAAGCATCATTAAAGTTTGCTCTGAAATAGTGAGGTCATAAAGGTCTTGTTTGCAGAAACCAAACAGTTGGTTTATAATATGCAGCATAGCTCCCTTTATAAAATAATAATAGGATCAACATTAAGAATGTGGAAGGTAATTGATTTATTTGAAATCTGAAACATAAACTTTTTTGTGCTAAAGTTGCAACTGGAAATTTTGAAATGAAAAATCCTACTGTAATATAATCCACGGAATACATATGGGCCTTTCACGATTCAAAAGTAACTGCGCAGTGGTTTTTGAAGTCAGGAGCATTCCAGCTCAGATACTGGCATTGATGGTTGCTGGTTTTCAATGGAAGAGCCTAAATTTGCCTTCTTAGCTGTTTTTGTTGTTGTTGTTTTTGTTGTTTGTAGTAAGAGGGTTGAGTAATACTTTGACAGCATGATTTTGGGGAAATTTAGGGTTAGATGTCGTGTAACAGCAGTGAGATATTTCCATGCATTTTATTTTCCGGACATCACCAGGGCACATGTGTGGTTTGTGCTTGCAGGCAGGGATGCTGCAGTACTCCCTGATATATCACCGTTATGTCCTGGAGCTGCTCCGGTCAGTGAATGATTTTCTGTGGCTTGGAGGTAAGGTGGTCTGATGCAGATGATCAGATGTGTAGTTAAAGTGCTATTACTTGAAATAAGAGAAACCAAGAAACATGGCTCTAACAATACAGGATGAGGGAGGAGAACTGGCTGAGCTACTTGCAGTGGGGCATCTTCTCAGGTGATTCCCTCCCCGTGATTCCTGCCAATATCCTCCCCAGCCCTGCACGGTAATGCTGCCAAAGCAAGCATGCACTTTGCTCAGAAACGCAGTGAATTTCCTTGTGCCTCCATTGGTTGGCTTTTTTTTTAAGGTACATCTTGCCCTTTGTTTAATGTCATCCCTGCTAGTCACCTCTTAAACTCATTCTTCTGGACCTTGTCCATACATAGCTGCTGAATGGATGAACAGAATGTAGTATCTCCATGTAGTGGAATATTATTCAGACGTAAGAGTGAATAAAAAAGAAAAAAAAATAAAGGGGAAGATGAAAAAGTCCACCTGTTCTGGGAAGTCCACCCTGACTGCTCAACCTGACTTTTTCCCTTTGAAACACAATACCTTATGCTCCAATCTACTCTTTTTGATAGTACTTACCACCTTCTAATAAACTTTAACGTTTTCAAAAAAAAAAAAAAAACAGAGCGAGATGCTGATACCACTTCAACATCTACGAGCCTTGATAACAGCATGTTAAGTGAAAGGAACCAGACACAAACGGCCACATATTGTTGATTTCAGTGATCTGAAATGCCCAGAATAGGCACATGCAGAGGCAGAGAGCAGGTGATGGTTGCAAGGGGCTGGGTGGAGGGGGGATGGGGTGTGACTACTAGTGGACAGGGGGTTTCTTTTTAGATGATGGAGTGTTCTGGAGATAGATGGTGGTGAGGGCTGCACAACCGTGAGTGTGCAGAAGACTGCTGAGGGCTGTCTCTGGGAGTGCCTGTTGTTGGGGCTGCTTTATTTTGGCCTCATCCTGCAATGTGAAGAGTCATATTCTGCTGTGGCCTTTCTACTCCTGTGAGTGGTGAGGCTCAGACACTTTGCAGAGTCATGTTTCATTTTTCCCCTTTGCTAAGTGTAGGCAAAAAAGGTTTAAGCCTGAGAAATTACTCCATCTGCAGAAATGTCTTTCAGTTTTGCATGGTGTAAAAATATTGAGAGCTTTTAAATCATTGAGGACAGTCTGTGGGGGGAAAGAGCCCGTGAAGCCTAGGTGCGACCTGGAAGAGCCACGCTTCCCTCCCAGACACGGGTGGGGACTTCACCCCCGTTCAGGCAGTGAAGGGCCCAGACCCGTGAGCGGAGTTGACACTGGTGAATATTTACGTGTATCCGCTGCTTCATCTTGGATATTAATTTCAAGCTGAGTCAGTTTGTGGCGGCAGCCTCATCCTACATCAGGAATTTATAGTATCTGCTCTTTGAGGTGAAGACCAGACAGACTTGATTATTTAACAGTCTCTCTTGAATTGATATCTCAGATTCCTTTGTCAAAAGCAAAACAGCAGAAATACAGACGTCCTTTAATGCCGATGTGACCTGGAACGGGTTTAGTCTCAGTGCCTCAGTAGCCTTGTCTGCGTGTGGAGAACATGATAACAATGCTTCCCTCAGAGGGGCTGGGGAGGGGGGAGTGAGAAGCACAAATGTAGGACTTACACGTGATGCTCATGAATGACCGAATTTAGTGCTCTCAGCCTGGTGAGGCCTCAGGGGCAGAGATGTCAGAACAGAGCAGTCCTAGCCGGAACTCGATCCGTGTTGGCAGCTGTTACGATCAGTATCACCACTGTGGGTTATCAGGTAGTTTTAAGACTTGGTAATATGAATTCTTGAATAATGTTAAAAGACTAGACATCTCAGACCCAGTTTACATAGTTATCAAGAATTCCTCTGAGAAATGGATGTTTTTTCCCCATCTTAAATCTGAGTTGTGTCTCTAAAAAAATTCTGTATTCCTCCATCATTTTGCTTTAATTCTCCATTTCTTAAAAATTTTTTTTAAATGGAGTTACTGGGGACTGAACTGAGGGCCTCATGCATGCTAAGCACATACTCTCCCAAATGAGGTATAATCTCCCCCCTGTTTTTTTTAAACATTAGTTTCTTAATATTCAGAGTTTAGAGGCCTCTAATTCTTTTTCTGGAGACTTATCTGTGAATCTGTAAATCTATAATTAATGGACAATACTTGGTGTATTAAAAAAATCAATAGATTATTCTGCAATCCATCCAAAAGGAAATGTTCATTGACTTAAAATATTTCTCCTTTATGGTGATTTCTACTTTTTGGTCTAGCTTAATTTATTAACAGCCATCCTCATCATCATAATGACCAAACTTGCTGTGAGTGGACACCTGCCTAAGGCTAAAGTGCTTTCCTCATGTTTTATTTCATAGCAGGTGTTTGAGCGTAAGTATCATTGTCTCCTTTTTTGCAGCTGAGGATTTTCAGATGGAGCATCTTGTCCCAAATCATACGCAGCAGTTGGTGGCTACCTCTGTTCTGGAACCCTGGCTGCACAGGATGCATTTTTAATTGCTCCTCTAATCAGCCTCCCTTTGAGTGCATTCCCGAACACCTCTAAGTCCATAAATGGCCGATTTTAGTGATCTCAGCCTGATGAGGCCTTGAAAGGAGAGACACCAGTGAGAATGTGAGACAGAGTGGCATAAATTAAAATTGCACATTTTCAGAAATGATTTATTCTCAGGTAATGACTTAAAAATTTAGTATTTTTTTATTTTAGTGCCCTGTAAGCATTAAAACAAAACATTTAAAATAATTATTGTGCAAAAGAGAAGTGGGCTTTGAAAGTCCAACCATTGCTTATGATGTTACATGTTTTTCTCTAGTGGCCCTTATTGACAGATATACTTACAAAGACTGAATTGGTTTTATGTAGTCTTAGTATTGAAGAAAAGATTGTCAGTGAATATTGTAACTAAAATCTTTACTCTTTTCTTTCCTGATGATGAATATGTAATTTGTTTTCATGACTTAAGTACATTTCCTCATTTGTGAAATTTGAGTAATATTGTTTAAGTTGTCTGACTGTGAGAGTTAGACGCCTTGTATACAAAGCACCCAAGGTGTGCTTAATAAAAATATGCTGGCACAACGCCAGATAGTTTAGAAGGATCAACTCTGAATACTAAAGAATGTGGCTTATTTCTGATGCATATTCAATATGTTTATATATGATATATATGAATATGGTTTAAGGTAACAAGGATTCTTTTTATTTTTGTGTGCAGTATGAAGTTTTAATGAAATCTGTATCATTCTAATGAGACAGGGACTAGTTAAATTGCCTTAAGCAGAAGACCTTGAAGATTATTTACTCAGAATATGTATTGTTACATCTCAGAATTCATGTTGCCGTGTAACCACCCCCTCAGACATTTAAATTCGTCTGATTCTGAACAGATCCATTAAATTTAGAAAAATCCACATTGATCATTTTCAGGGAGTAAGCTTCTCAATTTTGTGATTAAAGAAAATTTTGATTTTTTTTCCTGCACTCTTAACAGGTTTAAAATATCAAAACATTGATTTGACGTGTCACTTTTTAATAGAGAGAATAAAGCTCATGCTGTTTTACTATGTAAATAAATGTTTTTGTATTTCAACAAACATATGATTTCTGGCTCTTTGAGAAGTATTTTGCAAGATACTTAGATTATCTGCTTTTGGATAAATAAAGACGTGACTTTTATGAATATAGGCCTAGTACAGATCTGTTGGTTTTTGATACAGTTCAAGACATGAGGCCTAGGGGAACATTGCTCCGGATTGACAGGAGGACAGATCCCAGGTCTCAGTCTCCCCTCCTGTAAAATGAAGTGGCTGGACTGGATTCTTTCCTCTTCTAAGATGAGTTTCCATGAGCCTGTGTCTTTTGTTTATATTCAGGAGTATTAGCAATATCAGATTAAATACTGACTACCCCTCCCTTCCCCTGAAGCAAAGTGCAGTATGTGGTACACAAGCTTTTAGTTACCTGATTCTCGTTTCTCATCCTACAGGCAATTTTTGTGTTGCATGTTTCCCGGCAACCTGGAAGGTCTTTTTAGCCATAGGTGGCACTGTTGCACCTTCTTACAGTCTTAATTTTCCTGTTTTTAAAAGAAGGCTTAAACAACGTGATTTTATTTTGATTACTTTGCTTAATGCTTCAGAATACCACAATGTCCATTGTATCTGTCTGCCTGGAAAAATTATTCTGCTTATATCTTAGTTTTATTCTGTCATCTCGCTGTGAACTTTTCAGACTTGCTGTGCAAACAATGGCAAAATCGGACTTTTCTTCCAGTGTTAGAAACCAGTGAGCGTGAATTTTATAAAACAGCTTTAAGTGGCCTCTGGAACACCTTAAAGGTGAAAAGTGTATTGAGTTCCCTGAGTATTGACCCCGCTGCTGTGTGCTTATTGGTGGGAGATGATTTGGTACATATAAGAAGGGGTGTAGTGTTTTGACTTGGGTTTGTCTGCACGTGCTGCCACTGAGCCACTTGAGCCTGAGTCAGTTCGTTCTGAGTCTTCCCCTCGTCTGTGAGATGGGGACCCTCGTATCTGCTTTGTAGAATTCTGAGAATTAGAAGTTATGTAAAATGTTTACCACAGTGGGTATGTCAAGAGGGCTCTTAAACTTTTGCTGCTGTTTTGTGTGAAGCCATCATTTGACAGTCTTTGGCAACTACTAAGAAGCACGAAAATAAGAAAAGCTGGTTTTATGATGAAAGATATTTGAGGAGGTTCCATAGATCCTATACCCATAATTTAGCATCAGCAGAGTCAGAACTGTTACACAGTGGCCCTGAAACAATGTTAAGCCACAGAATTTTTTGTTACTTCATGTATGTTGGGGCTTAAGGGGATCCAATATTTATACACATGTTGTCTCCAGCAGCCAACTGAGAGATGACACAAAAGAGTAGGCAGGCGTTAAAAGTCTTCTTTGTTACTGATGAAGCCACGTTCTCCATGAACTTCAGGGCTGTGGGTAAATGAGTGTCGTGATACTGTGTCCCAGAAGTAGAGACTTACCCTGTCCCAGGTATCTCTGTGCCACAGCGAGCCTTCCCTTGAGAGGATCTGCCCCATCATGCACAGGGATGTCCTGCCATGGAGCTGAGCATCCCGGGTGCTTCCCAAGGGTGGCCAACCCTGGAGGGAAAGGAAGGGTTTCACATGCCCTGCTTGTCTCCCTGGAATCACACCTCACTCTGTTAGTGTGAGTAGGGCTAGCTGTGGGCAAGGTGTCAGGGGTGTGAAGGGGGAAGCACTCTCCATGGCCCAGAGGAGTGGGGAGGAGGCATCCCCTCCCTCAGTTTAAAGACGTGGTGGGATCAACAGAAGGGTGCACCCCAAGAGTTTATAAAAGGAGAAATAAGGATTTTCTTTGGAAATTTGACGTGCCAGGAAACACAGAAGATGATTAGAAGGGAGACTTGTAAACCACTGTAATATTAAGTTGACATTTGTTGAGCACCATAAAAGTGCTACATTCTTTTCTGAGCGTTTTACAGAAGTGTATCCTTCAATCTTCTCAACAAGCGAGTAAGGAAGGTTTGATTTTTATCCCAGCTTTACAGTGTGGAAATTGAGGCACACAGAGGGTATGTTGGCCAAGGTCACAGAGCTAGTAAGTGGCAGAGCTTGTATTTAAACCCTGGCTGTCTGGTTTTGAGGCTCACAGAGACGGGCTTTGGGTTTTCAGATCTATCTGCATGCCTTGATCACTGTACGTCTGTGCATCCGTTAGCCCAGAAAGGACAGGGAAAGGAGAGTCACACAGTTGCTCACAGTCGTGTCTCGGCCACTGTCCATGAAGAGTGCACCGTGATTAGCGTTATTTTCCAGGCAGTAGATCTGTTGGTATAACAGAAATTTAGTCCATTGAGTTAATTTAAAAACACTTCCTGCTCTACTTCTGTCCATGCTTGCCATGTGACTGCCTGCCCGTGATTGGTACATTGAGGAGAAAATGTACTCATGGTTGAAATCTGATATTTCAGTCTGGTTCATAGTTTCACGTCTTCTGTTACATTAATAAGTTAAGTTTCTGGTTTTCTTGCATCAGTGTCTCATGAGTTTGGTTAATGTGAAATCAGTCCATGGGAGCCCAGGGGTGCTGACTGCATAATTTTTGAGCACGTTGTGGCACTTCTACCAGTGCAGACCTGACTGGATGATGTCCGCCTTCAGCACTTTTTTACCCAATATCAGGGTCCTATCCCATCCCCGGATGTGAGGCTGGAAGCTTTCTGAGAAGGCCAGTCAGAGGCCAAGTCCACCAATCAGAAAATGATGAACTACCTCAAAGTGGGTTTAATAGAAGAAAAGGGCTTCCAGGTAATCCGATGGGCTGTTCAAATCCCTTTGGTGAGAAGCTGTCCACTGTCTGTGGTTGAGCTGATTCTTTGCTGTTGAAAAGTCTGGAGTAGATGAAGGGACTTTAAAAAGCAGAAAGGAGCGATTTCAGGTGGTACATCCACACCGGGGAGAAGTGATGGATGACCGCCTGTGTGAGGCATAGACAGAGTCCTACAAACTTCATAAAACAGCTTCAAATGATCTTCCATCTGAGTGCACTTCATATGGGGTCCAGTTCATCACTGGTCGCGCTGAGAGGGCAAATATTAATGATGGCAGAAACGACACAGAGGCATCAAAAATTCTCAGTCATGTTCCCTGTTTAAAGGATGTGGCACAGTGTAATATATTTGAGCTGGTTTTTCACTGAACAATTTTTGTGTTTTCTGGGACTCCACAGTGCCCCAACATTCCATACAGCTGGGTGTCCCCTCAGAGCAGGTCTGTCAGAGCTTGCCCTGGGCAGACGCGGTGTCACGGGGAGCAGGACGGTCAGCGTCCCCGGCTCCTCCGAGCCCCGTCTCCTCATCCGCAGTGCCGGGTTTCTCATCCATGTCTACTTAGTAGTGTTGCTGAGAATCACACGTGATGGTTATCAGGTGTGATTTGTGGTTGTCTCTGTGATTGTCATATAGTCAATATTTGATAGAAACACTTTTTTTTTATTCCAATTGTGGCTCCTAGATTGCAGTGGTTTTTAGTCTGCATTTTTTTATATCTTTACTCATTTTTAAATATGCACTTATTTTTATTTATTTTTTTGGAGGTACTGGGGACTGAAGCCAGGATATTTTGCATGCTAAGCAGGTGGCCTACAACTGAGTAACACCCACCCTCCTTGTCTGCACTTAAAAATAAATATTGTAATACACAAAAGAGCTCTTAAACACCATCATGGGACATAGTCTCTGTATAGGCATTTGAACACGTATACAATATCAAGAAGAATAAATGTTGTTGGGACAAACCTTTCTGAATCTGTTAATGTGCTTAAAAACGATCATAGCTAGTGATAAACACGAGACTTGGATCCAGTACTTCTTAGGGTCTGTTTTGTCATCATGGGAAATTACATTCTACAGAGAAGGCTAATTGGGTCTCTTTGATAATTGGATGGTTTAGCAGATGATCAAGGCTTTCAAAAGCTGACAGTTTTGTATTTTAAACTAACTACAAATTTATCTTCTAGAAGTTGGAAGTCCTAAGCTTGTGAAGTGCCCAGTAATCCAGGGGGAATATGTTTGTGTCTCTGTGAATGATTGTGTGTATGATTTCAGGAAGGTAGAAATAAGTTCCATATAGACTTCTGATACCTTTCTCCTCCAGTTCAAGGTGTAGGCATATATTTACACAAATAAATTGATGTTCTTTTGTCATTTGGCATATTGGGAATAAGAGGTTCTCATACTTGTTTCAGAAGGGTTGGGGAGCATGAGCTTAGAAAACGGGAGGAGAAAGAGGCAGGGAGGCACTTCACACTTTGTGCAGGATTTGAGGAACAGTAGCTTTTATTTTCTCTTTTATTCTAAAGCAAACTGGCACTGAATTGTAACTTACTATTACTCAGAATTGCTTTTCTAATCAGATATAAGTTCCTCAGATTTTTCAAGGCAACATGAATGATGAAATGTGTTTTATCATTTTCTTTAAAAGTAGTTTTATTTTTCAAGGAAAAGGCTATAGCCTGTTCTTTCTTCCAGCGGCAAAAGAAATTCTCATTGATCTATGTACATGATCTATGTGCTTAGTTTCTTTGGGGTTTTTTGGTTTTTTTAAGTGCTTGTTTCATTGTGGTGTGAATGAATGTTTAAAATTTTTGGATTTTCATCTTTAGAACATGCTGATTTATCAGAACTGTTAAAAACTTGATTGTTCTTTGGTCGTTGTTTGGTGGAGCACCCTATTGATTTCTGCTGTGTGTTAAAGAGGGAAATTCTTCCTCTAGCCTGCATATCATTAAGTGAATGGCTTGCCGTGTGCCTTTAAAATTCATTGAATGCATTGAGCATGTTTGTCCAGTGAATTTTGAATTGACTCATAGTATTACTTTGTTTTTTTTTCTGTGGCTTTTCTCCTCTCCACAAGAATTTGAATTCCCTGTTGCATTTTGTATACGTGTTCTTAACAGGGGAAGATATTTTGAATTTTTTACAGAGGTGGGTTTTCCTATCCCCTCTGAATGCCTTCTGTAATTGATACAACAAAAATCTGTTATTGCAGTGCTAAATAATTTCATAAACTATTTTTTGGATTAATCAGAAGCAATGAGAAAGAGTGATAATAAAAAATACGAAAACCTTCCTTCCTTTGAAGAATATAAATCAGGTGGTTAGGCTGACGCATGCTTTGTGCCTGACATACTTACTCTCATGTCATTGTGTATCATGATTCGGAGATGGAGATACTTCAGGTTTATAGATTTTTGTTTTAACATTTGTGTTGAATTCTTTCTTCAGGCTGATGTTTCCTGTTTGGTTTGTGGAATGTGTAGAAGAACGGAAACAAATGCTTTTTTTTGTTTGTTTTCAGGAGGCCTGAGTTGCTGATGAGAAAACAGTTGATGGTGGGCTGAGGAACAGAGTGACAATCCCTCTCCTCCCGGCTGAAATTGATGAACAATAAAATCAATTAAGTGTATCGATATTTGACCAATTGAAGTTAACGAGCTCAAACTGGCTAGTTATGCCCAATGGAAAGTATTGAATTCACCGGCAGATTTAGGTGCTTTACCAAGTAGAAGCAGCTTAGAGCAATCAGAAAAATCAATCCTATGATGAGCTATAAAAAGTATATAATATCTTTTATTTTTGAAACTTTTCTAAGTTAAGTTGTGTAGAGCTAAAATTAAGTTTCAAGCACCAGGAGTTATGAGTGTGGGTGGTCCTGTGGGATCGTTATTCAGGGATGTGCATAGACCCTTCTAGAGTGGCTGAAGCTGGCAGGAAAAGACCCAAAACCAGGATTTGTCATCCCAGGATATTCTCCATAATGGTTCAATGTGGGAGCCCTTGATTGGGTTAACAAATTGTAGCAGACCCAGGCCGCCTGTCAACTTTAAGAAGAAAAACTATGCTTAGTAACTGCTTTGCAAGCAAGCGCCTGTGCATCCTCACTCCTGTCTCCTTGCCTTAAAAAGCAGAGACAATGCTTTGCTTGCGTAGTTGAGGTTTTAGATAGCACTCTGCTCATTGCAAAGCAAGGACCCAGGACCTCAGCTATAAAAGCTGGGCTTGTGTGCTGTTAGATAGTCTGTTATCCGCAAAACAAGGAACTGGCAGGTTTGGTGGTCTGTTTTGAAATTCACATATCTAAAGAATGTATTTTGTTCCCCTCACCCCATGACTTCCCTAAAGATACACTAAGACTTTGTACTCATGGTGGATTCTGTAATCTCTGTCTCATCCACTTTTCCCAAGTTTCTGCTTACTATCACACAACTGTTAATGACTATTTCCTTTGATTATACACAATAAATATGGGAGCATTTGATAGGCTCGTGGAGTTGGCTCCCTACTCCCTATCGATTGCTGGACTTTTTCCAGTCTTGAATAATCATTCCGTATCTGTAAGATTTCTGCCAGCCAGAACCCACAGTTCCAGGTGAGAAAGATGCAGGTTTATCTCTCCTACCCGAGGGAGAGAGAGTAGAGAATTGAGATCTGCTTCCTTGTGGTCCCTTCCTGCCCCAGGGCAACTCCAGTTCACCTGCAGCCTTCTGGCCTCTGCTCACAGGGCCTCTGTCCCAGGACTGACTGCAGCCTTTTCTTCCCCGGTCAACATTTCCTGTGCCTTTCAGTACTTGGTCTCTTGTCTGCAATTGAAACCTGCCAGATGTGATGGTGGTCTGCGTGCTGGTGGGCAGTCACTTGGGGCTCCCAGGAACCATGCTGATTTTCCTGAGTCTCTCATTCGGGGTTACAGAACTGTCGAGCACCGTAGGAAGCCCATTCACGTGAGGTCAACACAGCATTGTGTCGCTTTCATTTTATATTTGAATTTTCAGTGTAGAAATTATTTGTAGCTAACTGTTCCAGATTTTCGGCCTCCTGCTTTCCTCACCACCATTTCCTTGTTGGCTCTGGTGCTTGTTTTAAGAACCAGGTTTCTTCTCTGGTCATTTTTAGCAGCTGGGCTTGCCGAATCCTTGATCTTCATTTGAAGCAGAATGCTTCCTCGTGATGTCAAACTGATTTTCCTATTTCTGAATATTTCGTGTAAACTCAGCAAGTGTTTCAAGTGAAATGCTCTTGTCCAATTTCTGTTTACCCACATTTGAAGATCTCCGGCTTTCATGCTGAGGGCAGTTTCTTCTTCCTGTAATAAAATTAGCAATTTGCGTTTACTATGGGAAGGTACTGGCCCTAGGTGCTTTTGTTCTTAACAGTTTTAATACAATTCACTCATTAAAATGTACAGCGGTTTTTACTCTATGCCCAGAATTGTGCATTCCAGTCAATCTTAGAACATTTTCATCCCCCAACAGGAAGCACCGTATACATAAGCAGATATTCACATCTTCCCCAACCTCCCCCAGCCCCAAGGAGCCACTGTTCTCTTTATGAGGATTTGCCAGTGCTGGACATTTTCATGTAAATCGAGTCATTTCAAGTAAATGAAACCGTCTATTATGACTGACTTCTTTCACACTGAGTAATGTTTTCAATGTTTGTCAAACTTGTGGCCTGGGTCAGTACTCTATGCTTTGCAATTGCTGAATAATATTCCACTGTATGACTGGGCCCCACTGTTTACCCATTCATCAGGTGATAGGCATTTTGTTTGTTTCTGCTTTTTGTCTGTGATGAATAATGGCGCCGTGAACATTCCTGTAGGAATTTTTTATGTGGACACTTGTTTTCAGTTCTCTTACGTGTATGCCCAGAGAGCAGAAAGGCTGGGTCATTCATAAACCAAATGTTTAACTCTCTGAGGACCTTCCAGGCTGTTTTCCAAAGTGGCCTCGCTGTGTTAAGTCCTCACCAGCAAGGGCTGGGATCTCCGCTTCCTCTGTGGCCTCATTACTGTTTGTTATTCTCTTTTTGAGTATATACTACTGTAGTGAGTGTGAAGCAGTTTCTCCTAGTGGTTTTGACTTGCTTTCAATTATAGCTAATGATATTGAACATCGTTTCTTTGTGCTTATTGGCCATTTGTATATTTTCCTTGAAAAATACCTTTTCAGATCCATTATTCAATTTTTAATTGAGTTGCCTTTGTATTGTTTAGTTGTAGGAGATTTTTTTTTTTTTTTGGAGATACAAATTCCTAATCAGATAAATGATTTGAAAAAATTTTCTCCTGTGTGTTGTTTTATCACTTTCTGGATTGTGTCATTTGAAGCAAAGTTTTCACTTTTGATGAACTCCAATTTATCTCTGTTTTCTTTGTTCCTTGTGCTTTTGGGGTAATATTTAAAATCTGAGGTATTTTATTTAAACTTTTATATATAAAATAACTTAATTTAGGACTGTTCTAGGAGACGGGTGCTGTTGTTGTCCCCAGTCTATGGACAGGAGACTGAGATGCAGAAAATTTCACTGTCATATCAGTGTCACAGCTACCCAGTGCTGTGGGAGTTCAGACCCTCATGTTTGTACCCAACATCTGTGCTTTTCATCAACATGCTTCACTCCTTCCTGGAATCGTTAATGAAAAAGTGTTTCCGTTTTTGATTTCTTGTTTGTTTTCTCTTTGGGGACCTCATCTCCTCATTTTCCTTGCAGAGGTCAGTGTAGGTTTATTTTAGGTCTCATGTAGGCAGAAGCATTGCTATCAGTTAACTTCTTTATTACTCACTCTCCAGTGATGATTGTTGCTAGTTGACCTAATCAAGTCATGCTTAAGTCTTTCCTGCTCATGACACTAAAAACACAGTCATGACTTACAGAATGCTCAAAGAAGAAAGTACTTGAGTGATTTTATTTTTCTAACAAATCAAACCAATCAAATAAAAACCCCTGTGTTGACACATATATAAGCCCTCCAGAATAGGGTCACTGTCTTCCTTGTGTTTCATTGGTTTGGTCACATTGTCTGGATAGTGCCTTGCTGTCCAGCAGTTTTTTTTAGGATACAGTGCTCGTGAACCATTTTAAGGACAGAATTTTGACAACAGACTGTGTTCATTTCACGAGGGAAAAGATCATATAGAAATACTGCTCTGATCTATTTTAAAATTTAGCTTGGAATTTTGAGAAGAGTTCAGGGAACCATAAAAAGATTTTTTCACTAATTTTAGAACTATCTTAGACACATTATGGTTACATAGCAGAGTAACTTATCAACTAGATTTGACAAGAGGATTGTATTATTGATTATTTGTTTTAGTTGAAATATTCTACCTGGGAAAAAGTAATCAGTGCCCATAAATGAACAAATATGTTTGTATTTCTATGCAACATGGGAGCAGACTTCATATGTTTCTGTATAATATATATGACTGTATTTTAATATGCCTGTCAATGTTTTTATAGTTTTTCAGCAATGTTGTAGCCTTAGAGTTCGTCTAAGAAAATCACCCCTGATTCTAGTGCAGTTTGTACTGCGTATCCTGTCTTATGCATGGGATTCCACTGTCCTCTCAGTGAGGAATTTCCTCTCCTACTGAGGTAGTAGCAGAGTTAAAGGAACTGTGATTTCTAGGACTTTGCTCTCCATGTGTTTGCAGTTGGCTGTCAAACATGATTTTACCTTTCTTGAGTTTTCATTGTTAAATTAGAATTTTGGAAATAAATATTAATATGTTGCATCGGTCTCCTTAGAATCTTGATGTGTTTGTGCTTTCAGATTTCAATTTATGAAAAATGAAAATGCACTCTTGTTTTTAAGTAGTCCTTTTTCACTAGATATTTGTTTACCTCTTTATAATTAAAATATTTTTTTCCCAATGAATGAATCGGTGTGCATGTTTTAAAAGATACCTTACTTTTTATTTTTCTTATTGTAAAGATATATTCATTTTAGAGAATTTGGAAAATAAGGATAAACACAATAATAACTTAAAAATGGCCTCAAATATCACTTGGAGATACAGTTGTAAGGTTTGAAATTGAGAATTACAAGTCCTCTCATGTTGTTTTTCTTTTACAAGTACGTTTTGGTTACTGAGACCCTCGAATTCCCATATGAATTGTAGTAGCAGCTAGTCAGTTTTTGCAGAGGAGCCTGCTGGGATTGTAATCGAAACCACGTTGTATGTATGGATCGCTCTGGGGAGCACTGCCACTCCAAGAACACTGTCTTCTGATCCAGGAATGTGCGTGGTGTGTCTGTCCAGGTATTTAGGACTTCTTTAATTTTTTTCAGCAATGCATTTTGTTTATAGAGTATTATTTTACTTTTTTTCTTTGCCTTTATACTGAGTAAAAGTGTGCAAGTTACCGGGATCAGAAGTGTATTTGAGCCCTGCCAATTGCTGCCACCATGTAGGCTGCGCTCTTTCTTTGCCCTGTGAAAAATCTTGCACAAAATAGGACCTCAGTAACCCTCTCTTGAATGAATGATTATATGATTGTTGGATGATGCTTGAGAGTCCTTCTGATGATGTCTTTTTCCCAGCCTTTCTCCTCCTCTTAACTATGCCCTTTGTCTTCCTTTCATCTAGTCTGGTTTTCAGCCTGCCTGTGGCATTGATTTTCCCTCTCTGTACACTCTTCCTTTCACTGGTACATGATAATGTTACATGTGGGCTGTGGAAACTTGCTAGATGTCAAGAAAGGGCAAATCCATGGCATGGTAGTATTTTCAAACTGTGGTATTCTTTTATCAATTGAAATTAAATCAGGCTGAGCCCCTGAGCCCTCCCGTGAGCTCTTTTCTCCTTCCTACAGGTGATACTGCTCTGGTTGCTGCCTGTGCCCTACCCCCAGCCTTGGTTTTGGAGTTGAGTAAGTCACCATCACTGGAGCCCTCTCTTTAAAAGATGAAAACATTTGCTCCTTCTCCCTGGTTGGGGACTTGGATGAGATGAGGTACCAGATAAAGAATGCAACCCCTCTTATTCTGACCCCTGCTCTTTCCGTTGTACTCTTTTTGAAATAGTACAGTTCAACTGTGTAAAGATTGATTGTGAGCTAATGAGATAGACAAGACAACCGAAAATTTATTAAATATCCTTTCATGCCAGAAACAAATGTGTTATACACACAAAAAACACATAAAGCACGGTAGTACTGTGGTTACAAACATGGGTCTGAGATCGAGTCCTGCTCTGGAGTGACCAGTCCTGTGAGATGGAGAACTGGTAGGTCGGCTTAGCCTCTCCCATACTTGTTTCCTGTCCTGCAGAGACGGGTCTCGCTAGGCATCCCTCCCCCTTAGAGGTGCTGTGGGGTGTAAATGACGCACGTGGGAAGCCCGAGCACAGCTGTTCATTCCTCGTAAGTGCAGGATAGAATGGATTTGCGGAGACAGCTTTATGACCACCCCATGTAGACTCTCAGTGTGCCAAAGGGATGTCTTCTGGTTTGGATGTGGGATTCTCACTTCTCTAAATACCCAAAAATTGTGTTATTGGGCCTTGCTGATTTGAATCTATTCTTTAGAAAGTACATATTGTAGATATATTTTTCAAGCATGCATGCTTTTTTTCTTTTATTATTTATAGTTCTACCCTCTCATCTCTTGTTGTGGCTTTTCATGGAATCCAGGGAAACAGCCCTAAGCCACCTGCCTCTTCACACGTCTCCGTGGCGGTTTTCTTCCCTGACTAGAAGAGGGTTCTGCATAGGAAATTTTCTTTGTTCCCCTTTTCTTGGAGTCTCTCTGTCTGTCTGCCCACCTCTTACCTGTCCATCTGTCCAGTTCTCTACCCACTCATTCTTCTGACTTGTTCCAAAAAGCATTTCAGGCAGCTTACAGAAGAACAGATACCAAAAAACAGGTGAGAAAATGGGGCCAAGTTCAGACAGTGAGGCTAGGTGGCGAGCTTGTGTGAGGGTTGCAGGTGTGAGAAATATAAGACTTATAAGATTGCTGTGACTTATAAGATCGACAGCAACAGTGTGCCTGAGGCTCCCAGCAGACACAGGGAAACAGGGTTTGTGGGAGATGCTCACTGGATGTGAAATAAATAAGTGGATGAGGAGAAGCCCAGCCTTTCCAGCTACTAAGGCTTAGGAGAATATTTTGAGTGTCTTCCAAAATCACAGTATTTCATCTTTTCCTTTGTCAGAGTTCTATGTATAGTTGGTTACATTCTATACCTGGAAATTTCTCCAAAACTGCTTCCCACGTGAGTCTCATGGCTCGGAATGGGGTGGTTCTGCTCATTGACGGGTGTTGGCCAGAAACAGAAAATGACATCCTCCAAGAAGCCTGGGATTTGTCAGTTATGTTTTGTCAGTTCTGTTGACTTCAGAAAATGCTTTCACAGTTCCTCTCCATCTGAGGAGGCAGTGTGCTCTCTTTGCAGCATCAGGAGCTCAGGGCCACGGGATGGTGGGGGCTGACTTCACTGCCGTCAAGACAGCTGAGGTAGTCACTGCAGGCGTGGTGCTTTCACGTAGTGCATTTCATGTTCTTTAATAGGTTTCAACAGGGAGTTAATTGAGTTAATTAACATTTAATAAATATGATGCTTTGTTGTAAAGACAGTTATAGGCAGAATATAAGCTGTGAAGACTTTAAAAACTGTTTCATTACTTAAATTTCAGCAGGGAAGATTTAGTTTATCTTATTTATGCCTCTCTTTTACAGTAACAAAGAAACAAGACAGAAAAAGCAGAGGATGATTTCAGTTCTTCCTCTCGGCTTGCAGGTGCCCTCACCTCCAGTGGCATCCATCCAGACACCAGCACTGACACTGGCCGTGCTCAGATCTGCCTCAGCCCTGAAGACACAACTGACAAATAGAAGGGGGTCATGCCCTGTTACAGCAGGTGCTCTCACTTTGTGGGTCCTTATGTAACTGCGCATTGTTATTCAGGATCGCCCATTCTACATTGTTTGAAGCTGCTGCGGTGTCTCCTAGTTATTTGTTTCTGTAAGTACTCATGTATTTTCTCCAATGCATGGTACTAGACATCTAAAAATGCTTTTTTCAGATGAAAAGTAATGTGTATTTAATATAATAAGTCTGAAAAAAGGGGCAAAAGAAGGTATCCTTGTCCCACTACTCAGAGACAGTAATTAACACTTTAACATCTATTTTCTGTCCTTTTCGTCAGTGTGTATCACCTCTGTCATAAAAAGCAGCGATCACTCTGTGCCTGTTTACTGTGTGGAGACCTCCATTTTCCATTCGGCTTATTACATGTTTTTCTGCAATATTCTATCTCTGCTGGCATGATTTTTAATGACCAGTATAGCATTATGTCTTGTGGAGGCATCGTCCATTTTACTTCGGACTTAAATAAACTTTTAAATTCAAGTATACTTAACTGAAATACTGAAAAGGGAACTGTGGTGGTACCGAAAGGCCCCTAAATCCCTTCCCCTTATTTCCTGAGTGTAAAAGCTGTTGACAATGTGGTGTATATATTTCATGACCTTTATGCCTATGACATATATATATACCCATAAATACATACATACCTACATACATACACTTATATGAGAAATCTATGTATATGTGTGTGTATATATGCTTTATTGAAAAATAAGACCGTACTATATGTGTTCTGCAGCTCGCTTTATTCACTCACGGGTATATCATAGACGTCCTCCCACTCCAGACTCACCCGGTCCTTTCAGATAGAGAGGCGGGGTCTCCTGATGTGCAGGTGTGGTCTCTTGTGGAAGGACAACTTTGGTGGGAGAGTGATGTGGACAAGGCCCTGGACAATGCCGAATCGCCGGCCCCTTCAAAGCCCACATCTTGCCGTGATTTACCGCATCATTTTCTTGATGTTGGACCCTTAAGTTTTCTCCATTTTCCACTTTCAGAAAGGATGTTTGACTGGCATCCCTCTTGTACAAACATACCTGTGATCTTGTATGAGTATTCCTTTAGTTAAGGCTTCTGGAAATTTAGTCCCTGGATGTGACATTTACATTCATCACAGGCTCCTTTCAAGTGACTCTAGAAATTGCTCCTCCAGTGGGGAATGAAAAGCTGTAGAATAACTTATGTAACCAATTCTCAATCACTGGATATGATTTCACTTCAGCTTTTCATCCCACCATTGTAAACAGTGCTGTGTAAATGCTCTGATGAGTACATCTTTTGAACTGATTTTTTTCTAAATGAAATGATTCCTAGAAGTTGAGTTGAGTCTGTGTGTACACACGTTTTTCAGAGTTTACATATCCATTGACATGTCGTCCTCCAAAATGTCACTCACAGTTTGTTCTCTCACAGATGGACACTAGCTAGATTATCGTTTATAAATATTTGCCAATATGATGAACAAAAGTGCTTTTTCATTGTTTTAGTTTGTATTTGATGACCAGTGAGGTATTGAGCATTTTTCACTCATTAGCCATCTGACTTTTTAAAAGTGAATGATCCCTTTTGTCCTTTGCACACATTTAAGTGAGGGAGCTTCTTGTTGCTTTGTGACAGCTCTTTGTATGTTATGAACATTAACCCCTTGTCTTCATCAACATGTATCACAGAGCTTTTTCTTGTCATTTCTTGCCTTTCATTTTGTTCAGTAGTTTTTTTTATTTTCTTTGTGGCCCAAAATATTTTTAAGATAGTAAATGTCTTCCTTTTGGGTTTTATCTTTGGTATTATTCTTAGAAACACTTTCTTATAATGATATAAATCTCTTCTGTAAGTTTTTTTAATCTCTAAGATGGAGATGATAATAGTACTTTTTATAGTGAGGAGAAGTTGAATTAATATGAGCAAAGAGTTGCATTTGTTGTTATTAGTATTTTAATATTTACATCACTATCTGTAATTTTTCTTGTGGTCATTAGCACAGGAATAGAATTTGTTCTTTCCAGGTGATTCTCTGATTGTCCCAGGAAAATTATTGAATTCATACTTTGCTCTTTGATTTGAAATCCCAACTGTACAATATACTTATGTACACTAGAGTCTCTTTTTGAGCTCATGGTTTATTTCTGTCAATTTTACTTTCTTACTCCAGCGCTATATCTTACATATTGTAAAAATTTATTTAATAACTGAAAGTGTGATTTTTTTTGATTCTTTTCTTCCATCACAAATTTTCTTGGCTAGTATGAATTTATTATACCTGAAGAATTCTAAAATACTTTGTTCAAGTTAAAAAACACAGATAAGGGTTTTCATGGGATTTTTTAGTAAGTTTTGAATTATCTTTAGGAGAATGTACATCTTTACAAAACTGCTTTCCTCCATGCAATATGTTGATGTCTCTACATTCACACCTCTTACTTTACTCCTCAGTAGAGTCCAGTAGTTTTCTCCATGTAGAACATGGGCTTTAATTTTGAGTTTATTCCAGATTATTGTTGATGTCTTTGTTAATTCTGTAAGTGAGAATTTTTTGCTATTATATTTTGTAACTGTTAAAACTGACACCTAGGAAGGCAGAATCGGTTTGTAAATACTCACTTTGTAAATTGTCATTTAAAATTGTAAGTATTAAGTACTTGTTCCAGAATCCTTTCTTTTCTGTTTTTAAAAATTTGTTTCCAAGATTATCAAAATGGTCATAGCTAAGTAGTATATTTGGGGAGACAGATGGAGAGAGGTAGTGTGGCTTATGTACAAACTCTGAGCAGTTTCATGGCTGCCTTTAGGCTGGAGAAGCCGCAGAAGAGCCCAGGTTAGACCAGGGATGGCTTTGTATGCACTGGAAAGCCAGCTTTCCTGCCTTTGTGGAGAAGCCTGTTGGGCGTGACAGGTAGATGATCAAGGTCCGATGGAGGCCATTGGCTGCACAGAGCGCTGTGACTGTGAGAACTGGCGACCATTAACATGGGAAATGCTTGGGGCCAGGAACACTGCAGGGGAGCTAGGCAGCCTGTGTGTTAAGGATTTTCCAGTCCTGGGAGTGGGAAGAGCAGACTCTGCATTCAGATCTGAGCTTGAATTCATCCTCTCTTGTTTACTGGTCCTCTGACTTTTGTCAAGTTATATATCCGCTTTGAACTCCTGTTTTCTTGTCTCTCAAAACAGGAGAATTACGGCCTGCTGCTAGAGCGTTTGATCAGCGTAAATGATTTGTGTCTATGAGATGCCACGTACAATCACAAGCTCAGTAAGAAATGGGCTGTCACCTTTCTTCTGCAACTCAGTGCTTGACAAGACTTGGGGGAAAGCCAGTCCATAATTTGTGTATGATGTAATTAGGAAAAAAATTAATGTCTTGCCTTTCCCTAGCAGTATTCGTACTCCTTTGCTTCATTTACTTCTTTCCTCCTTTCCTTTCCCCTTTCCCCTCTTTCACCATAAGAGCCTGAGACTCTCTCAGAACACTAGATTCAAATTACTTTAAAGGTTGTCTCATCCTCATGAAATGACTGTAAGATAAAAAAATCTGTAAATATCCCAGAATTCATTGTATTTCATTTACACACGCACGCACACACACACGGACACACACACACACAATCAGGCTACCTCCCACTTGCTGAGGGAGAAGGAACACTTTTTCTGTGTTTCCATTCACTGAGCGTGAGAACAAAGTCTCTTATGCAGAATTTCTCCCGGCTTCTTGCATGGTGTTTTCAATTGGATTTCTGCTTTGTTGCCATAGAAATATTCTCCTAATAGAAGAGAGGAAGTGGAGATATAGACATTCTGCTGAGATATTGGTTTAATCATATTTGAGTTGGAAAGTACTTAAGATCATAGAGCCGTAAATTTTTATGGTTGAGAATCCATGATGTTGTAACTTGGACAAGAACCTGGGTCTTCTGCCATCGTGTCCATGCGGGCGAAGAGGCAACTGGGCAGGGGATGGCAGGGGTCCTTCTTGCTTGAGTTCCAGGGTCTTGCTAGTTTTCATTGCTCACCTGCCTTTAGTTTATGTCCATGTGGCCTCTCATGGGAAGGCCACTATGTCCTGTTAGACTGAGTTTCTAATCAGCAAAAAGCTCTGGATCCACTCATATTTCCCAGAGTTTTTCTGCTGACCTGCTGACACTTTATATAAATGAGGCCTAAGAAACTACTGAATACAAAATCCTTATTGATATCACTTGCCCTCGAGTTCCAAAGGAACGGGGTGCTGTCTCAGGCTGTCTAAGGCTAGATCTGAACAAAGATATGGTGATAGGCTGTGCTGCTGGACCCTCCACAGTCAAATGGGATTTCCACCTGGTTTTTAGAATCAGGCAGATGAATTCAAATCTTGCGTTTACCATTTATTAGCTTTGTGACCTTGGGGAAGAAACTGTACTTCTTTGTGTCCAATTTTCTTTGTCTGTAAGTAAGTTCAGTAAATATTTTAAGGGTTTTTTTTTTATAGAATTGAATGAGCTAATTCCCTCATTTATACCTAAAGTACTGATCACGTGGTTCTATGTTGGTGCTTTGGTAGTTGATTACTAAGGAACTCGGCAGTGAGAATGTGGGTGGCGGACCCTTGGATCATAGAGTTTATATTCCAGGATATGATTGTAAAAGACTGGATGTGCAGTGGATTTTTAGTAAATATCCATACCTTTCCTAATCCACATTGATTGTTTATATATCTTTACACTAATATATGAACAATTTTTTATTGCAATTTAAATATCTTTTTAGTATTTAAAATATGCAGGTATAACAAAAATACATGAAATAAATAGATTTGACTTTTATTTTCTTTTCAATAAGCAAAACAAAATAAAATAGAAAAGAAAAAAGATTTGAAGGAGTAGAAATAATTTTATTTCCATGGAATCAATTCCCTATGTTAGGTTTTTTGGTTGTGTTGCTAAACAGCATATAAAATTTATAGGTTGTGACATATTGGAAATGGGGAAACTGGAGACATACTACCTCCAATGAAGTCATTTAGTTACCACGTCAAAGCTAGTTCTGCCTCCTGAATGACAGGCCAGTAAATCGGGAGATGAGGTGTTAGAGCAAGGAATACTGACTTTATTTGAAAAGCTGGCAGACCCAGAAGATGACATGCTGATATCCTGGAGAACCCTCTTCCCCAAGTCAGAATTCAGTCTCCTTTTTTACTAAACAGGGGTGGGGATGTGGTTGGTTGTTGCAAACTTCTTGCTGTACGAATTGATTTCCTTGGAATCCTTTGTTCTTGCAGCTGTCCATGTGGGTCAAATCACGGTGACCCTTTAAAACCTCCAAAAAAAAAAAAAAAAACCAGGTTATTCTCTATTTTGCAAATTGCCATCTCTACATAAGTGTAGAAGAGCTAACATCCTTAAAGATCAGAGCCCGCAGAATAGGCCCTCCTGGATATTTCAGGCTAAAGGCAACTTTCTTTTACAAAAGGTGCAGAGCTAGCATGTCTAAGCCTAGAAAACAGGGCACAGGTTTAAAGCCAAAGGAAAACATCTAACATTAAGTCAAATTTTTTCTTTTCTATTACAATTCCTTTTTCCACCTCATAAATAATTTTAGTAAGGAACATGAACAATTTTTAATTTTTTTTCTCAATAATGGATAAATGAGCCAACTACATTTTTGTGAGCAGCGATGCTGTGCGTGCCTTGGGGTCACAGCAAACTCTTGTTGGGGGTGGTCGACCCTGCAACAAGTCTGATGCCCTGTGAGTGTTGGTGAGGGTCTCCCTAAACTGGGGCTCTCTTCAAGAACCAGCATATGGGCATTGACCTCTGGAGACCTCTTTTTCAGCTGCAGAAAATTTTTTCAGATACTGTGATTGAAAAATCACTCCAGCTGGGGATAAGTAGGGAATAAAGGAAGAGGAAAAGGGCTTGGAGTAAAGTAGAAGAGAAGGACAGAAGATTAGGGAGCCTGGGGGCTTGGAAGCGGGGCTTCGGGAGAGAGACGAGCAGAGGTGGGGAGGTGCCCGGCTCCGGAACCAGCTCCTGCACCTGTCCGTGCGCCCAAGCCACACAGCATTTAATTGGCCCAGGACTCTGTCCTGTCTGGATGTCACCCTGGGCAGAACCTTGAGAATCGAAGGTAAGGGGTGGGCAGCACTCACCTAGGGGACACTGAAGGCTTTAGTCAAGTCCACAGTGCCTTTTATACTCATGTGTCTTCACTTGCCATTTATCTTAGGATCTGAGAAGCAGGAGCAAGGAATTCAGGGAGAGATCCAGGAAGACATCTGACTCTGTTAAGAGACGACATTCACAGCGACAAGGGGAGCGAAGACACTTGCAGCAAAGCAAAATGAATTCACAACGATTGCATCAGAGCTGCAGGTGTGAGAGAGCCTAAGCCTGTCTCAGAGTGCAGGGGACAAGTGGAAAGGAATGGTAAAATTTCCACTGACAATTGAAATTTTGTTAAATAGCCTGCTACTCTTAATTGTATCACTTCATTGTATGTAGGTGTATTTCTGTGAGCATTTATAGGTTCACACAACCCCACCAGTACCTCTTGCCCCCATCGGGGATGGGCTTTCTCAAGCACAGTGCACCTCATGCTTGATTGGCCACGCTACGGGTCCTGGCCTGGGGCCGGGTTGCTGCAGGGCACTGAGTCCCCGAGGCACGGGCAGTGAGACAAGACAGGAACATCTCAGCTCATGACTGAGGGCCTCCGTTTCCCCCTGCAGTGTAAGAATGCCGGTGACTCAGTTAGAAGCATGCTTCGAAGCTGTCCGTGTACTTGCCACCCAGAAGCAGAGCGTGGGAGCTACCGAATTTCTCCAGAATGCAGTTTACATTCACCTTGACAAGTGAATTATGTCCTTTTACAAGTGGAGGAATTGCTGCCGTTTCCCTGGAACTTACTCACCACTAGTGTATATGATTTTCCTTTGCTAGGATTCAGTATAGCCTGCTAAAATTTCTGGAGTCAGATCTTGAAACCCTGATGAAGAGGATTATTTATTTTATTTCTTTATATGATAGTATTTTACTTTCAAAATTCAGAGTTTTCAGTTCATTGAGGAATTTTTTCGGGGGTTGGAGAATCAACGTTTCTCTTACCATCTTTGTGACCTGTTGCTATATGCCTCTCACCTGTCTTCTGTCACTTGTGAGGCAGTTCCATTTGTGACCCTGTGCGGGTTGTTCATGTTATAAAATATAAATTCTGTAAAACTACAGTCCCTTTTACTCCGAAGACATTCCACAAGTACTACTTAAATCTGGGTGTGGTTTTTAGAAGACAGAATCATTAGAACATGTACTTGCAGGTTGCTAGTGCAAAATCCCCAAATCAATAGTCTAGATCAACATCTAAAATCTTTCTAATCTACCTTGGATTTGTATGGATAAGTGAAGCAGTTTGCTAAGAAATCAAGACCAGGTTTAGAATACAGGCTGGTGTAGCTCAGCAGGTCCTCCCATGCTGATGCTCTGCCAGAGGGTGGGGCCAAGGGGAGAGGGCGTGTCCTGCCCTCCCTGAGCTGACAGTTTGATGGCAAAGACCTTCACCAGGTGAAGAACTGGGAGTTTCTTCTAAGAAAAGTGGGTTTGAAAAGAGTCCTAAAAGCGCAGGAGTGACACAATCCCATTTGTCTCAAGTAGGGGAGAGCGGCTGTAGGGCCAATTGGGAGACTCGTGAGTCCAGGAGTGCAGTGTTGGTGGCTTCCACTTGAGCGGTGGGACGGTCAGTGTGTTAAAGCGAACAGATTGAAGACATGTTTCGATGGTAAAAAGGAAAGGATGAATGATGTCTGTGAAGTTAGAATGGAGTAAGGCCCAGGTTTCTGGGTGGATTAATGAGGTAAATGATAGCCCTGCTGTGCTGTGATGAGGGAAACCTGCAGAGGGAGTTCTGGGGAAAATCTGATGAGTTCAGCTGTGGGTAAATGAAAGGCTGTTAGATGTGTGGACATGGAGCTCTGGTGAGAGCCAGTAGTGAGTAGGGGGAGGGGAGAGAGTCTTTCAAATCATTTTGTCTTGTGAACATACAAATAAGGATGAGCAATGACACACTTAACACCTCTATATTCTGGATTTAAAACCCAGTAACATTTTGCATTATTGACTGCAGAGGTTCTTAATTTTTTAAGAGAAATAAAATAAATAGAAACAAAATAGTGGAGTTAATCAAAATCTTAGATTTGATGTGTGTCCTTGTGTATATTTTGATACCTCATCTGTTTATAACTATAATCTACAAAAAGTTAACTTGCTTAGCATAAGAGTTAAACAGAGGGACGTGACACACACTGTTAGGGGTGGAAGCTGATCTCCTTGGACAAATTATGTCGCCTCTCTGTGCCTTAGTTGCATCTTCTGTGACTGCCCCTGGGCCCCTCATCACAGCTGATTTCCTAGACTTGATGTTGGGAGGGAGGCTGCTGAAGGGATTAAGAAGTGGCAACTGCTAGGGATACTGAAGAGTGAGACAAAAGCAGATTAAAGCCTATAAACTTAGTACAAATACCCTCAAAAGAGAAAGAACCTTGCAGTGTTTTGAGCCACTTAGCGTAAGGAAAACAAAATCACGTGGACCCAATTCCCTTGAATATTTGAGTATTGTGAGTGGGAGGGTGTCATCAAAAAAGTGTCAAGAAAAGGCCTTTTGGTTTCCCTTGACGTTTCCAGTAAGGGTGAGTAGCATAAGCAAAACCCCTCCCGGTTCACAGTGGAAGGTCTTTTTGTGCAAAACTGACCAAAGGTTGGAAACCACTCTTCAGCGGTGCTGGCAAATGAAGAGACTTCTGGATTGGGTGGGGCACTTGCTGTGACTTCCAGGTGACCTGCTGGCTGGGGACTGTTAGGCGGGCAGTAGGTTTGCAGGGAGACCCGGGCATAATCCCTGCCTCTGAGGCTGCTAGTCTGATTAGTCCCCTGGGCACATGCAGTCCTAATGGGGCAGCCCGGGATGTGGCCTGGGACACCTGCAATGCTGAGGGCGAAAAGAGGGCTTCCCTGAGGGGGTGTCCCTGCAGAGAGTGGAAACGTCCTCCTGCAGGTGAGGAAGAGCCTCTGAGCAGGGGGAAGGATGCACAGGCAAGACCAGCCTGAGCACGGAGTGTTTGGGAAGCCAGAAGTCATACAGTGGCCCGAGCAGCCTTGTTCCTGAGAGACTGGAGGTAAAAGATGCTGAAAAGGCAGGCTAGGTTCAGACCCTGTGGTGTTTTATGAGTGACAGGAAAGGACTGGTCAGGCAGGCATGAGAGAACCCTGTGGGCATCCCAGCTGGGGTGTCACGCCGGAGGGAGGAGCAGAGTTATAGACTTTGCCACTTATTAGCTGTGTGACATTGAGCAAGATCACCCCAGTTCTCTCTCTATATATCTTCAACTGTAAAGTGACACAGTGACAAGCTCGTGTCATCAGAAGGCTTAGTTTAGCTCTGATCCTCTGTGTCCAGTCCTGTCAGTGCTGCCCTGTGAGGTTCTGTAGCGGCTGCTCTTACCCTGAGATGGGAGGGCGTAGAGGGACATTGTAGCACCCGAGGGCAGGATGGGTTTGCTTTAAAAGCAGACATGTTGCCGCCTGCAGCTCCAGACCTGCAGGGAGCTTGGTTGATGGTCGTGGAGAGAACTTTGGAGTCCTTAGCATCGTCTTAAGACTTGTTTTCACTTAGGGACCAGATATGCCTTTGCAGATTAATGTTGAATATTTGGGCTTCTGGCAAAGCTGTTTTCAGAGATGGGTATATACGTAACATATCATATAAAATAAAATGATTTTCTTAACGTGTGGGACTTTGAAGCTGTTGGGAACATCTCTGTTGCCCTGGTCTCCACAGAGGACACTAGGTGTCAGCAAAGCGTGCGGGAGGGCAGGCAACCCACTGTGCTTTTGCCGGCTGTTCTCCCCAGTAGGGCAGTCTGGTGAGTTGTCTCTTCTCTGAGTTTGGTTACCAGATGAGCAGACAGCAAAGTAATGAGTTCTGGTGGGACTGTATAATGACAGGAAGAAAGAGGAACCAGTAGTTTTTCAGGACTAGAACACGCTTTTGGTTCCTGATCCAGTGTATTCCATTACAGAAGTGATGAGTTGTGTCTATTCTGGGACTTGATTGAAATAAACGTTCAGCCTAAAATTAAGAGTTGTGTTTCATTTGGCGGGAGGACTCGAGCCGGGATGACAGCCTCTCAGATCACTCTGAGGAACTGCTCCCAAGAGGTATGGGAAGAGCTAGGATATACAGGAGCTTTACAACAAAGACCAGGTAGTTGGAACAATAAAAGATTGCTTGTTATCTAAAGAAAGCCAGGTATCTCAAGTTCAAGAATTTAGTGGTTTTCTATGTATGGGGGGAAGCAAACATTTGGACTCACTGAATTCATACTTTAACAAGCACCTAGCTATCTAGGGCAAGTATCCTGTCCTTTCTTATTCTGAGTCTGCTCAGAGGGCACCAATATGAGTGGCTGAGAGGCTGGGTTTCAGGCATGTACTCGCTGGGGTGTGGCAGCGGCTGCTGATGGCTTGGCTTCAGGATTCTTTGTTTACTGACGTGGTTGCAGTATTTTCTTTCACATTGTAGTACTTTCATTCACAGTGCTTCCCCTTGGTCCTAAATTCGACCAATATTTTGAGAGAGGTTTCATGACCAATTTTGTCCCACGGTGCTAGGATGGCTCATTCCTACTTCTGGTGAAGTATCTTCTGAGCTGCCATTCAAGGTGTTAGTTTTTTATCAGACCCTATTGATACTAAAAGTTCTCTGGATCGCCTGTCTTACTAGTCTATTATGATCCAGGAATTGTTTACCCTTCGTTGCTCTTTACCATAACTAGAATCGCACTATTACAATTATTTTATACAGGGTTATAAATTTTATCTATTCCTTCAAGATGTTTAGCCATCATCAATCTTGTAGGCCTAGTTACACATTGGGAAATGTAACAGACAACAATTTTATTATATAGACAGGATATAAGTAATTCAGATAGTAACGTTTATAAAGTCATGAGTAAGAATTTAATAGTAGAGAAGTTATATTTTTGGGTTAAAATTTTCCTTGTGTTCCTGATTGAGTTTGAGTGATCTTATGAGAAATTTCATATTTATGGTCAGGGTCAGAGCAGGTATTAATTGGCCAGGTGAAGTCTCCCACCTTGTAAGATCAACAGTGGCCTAAACAGAACTATTATTTCTTTTTAGAGTAACGTTTCTGAGGGCTATCTAGTTAGAGCCTTGGAGTAGGGAAACCCACCAAGGTAACACAGAAGTACTAGACATAGGTAATTTACCATAAACAACAGTTGGAGTAGTTCATAATCAAAGGTAGGAGAAATTATCAAAGTAATTGGCATACAGGCCTGGTTCGGTGTCTTGGGTCTGCAGTCTTCTTCAGATGTTGTCTTCTTCTCATCCTGACCTGGTAGATTTTTCTCCATTTGGGCATTGTTTTAAGGTGAGCAGTGCTCTATAGGCCAGTGCACTGCAGGGGCTGTTTCTGATAGGAAATGAATCTGAAAGTCCGTTTCCTTCAGCTTTGGTGTGTATGGTCTTGTTAAGAGTACCTGATAAAGGGTCCTTCCATTCAGGTTGGAGACAGTTCTTTAAGTCATGCCTGTTCCAGTATTTATAATACCCTGGCTGCTGGTCATGGGGCATTGGAACTTTACCAAGGATAGATTACTGAGCCTCAGAAACAAACCTAGAGTATTCTTTTCATAATTCAATTAACCTTTACAGCAATGTGACATAACAGCAAGGAATGATCTGGGAAATGTCTAAGTAAATATAGACCTCAATTAACAAAACTAGAAATTAATATCCACTAAAATATAATCTTTTTTCTCTCTAAAGTTACCCTCAGTTTTCTCAAATATAGTCAAATCAAGATTAATTTATTTACAAGCTAAGTCTGATTATTTGATTATATAGGCTTTTTTTAAATTGGCTGTGTTGGAACTTTTAATTAGGAGTCTCAGGGTAGAATGTTAATAAGGTTTTCTTAGGCCCGGAATGCCTCGTCAAGGGCTTGTCATGGATTTCTGCCTTACAGATTTAGGTAAATTCTTTTCTCTTTAAAATCCTTAAAATACTTTGAGATTGCTATATCTGTTAGGAGATGATCTTCCTCATTTGTCTGATAGAGCCACTGGGGACCTTAGAGTTTTTAGTCTCTTGAGGGATCAGATAGAGAGAAAAGATAACTGTTCCAAGTCTGCTTACATAGGTATAACTTATCAAATTTCTGTGAATCATAACTAGCTTAAGGAGAGGAGTTTCTTTATCTCTGGGAAACAGATTAAAAGCCAGTAGTATGTCAGACAAAATCAAAAATTATAACCATATTCACCAGTTTACTCAGTCCCATGTAACTAATTCTTTTACTCAGAGTTTTCATTAGACCTTTAAAATTTCTTACCCAGTTTAGTTCAGTGCTATAGTTCGAAATTTATTTGAAATCAATAAATCTCCTTGAAGAGAAAGCAATTTGCAAAATCATCAGAAGGAAACAATTAACTGTATATAAATGACAAGTGATTTAAAAGCATGGTTAAACAACGTCACACTATAATCGATAAAGAAAGCTGGTCACTATAACTAGAATTATGACTGGTAACATTTCAGATATACCAGAATTTTAGGGAATCCATATAATTTATAGAATATCTATATTAATAATATTTTCTCATACAATATAACCTAGGAAGATCTATTATTCATTTGACAATACCATGTTATTTAGCATGCCAAATGAAACTTACTAGTTTAAAATCTCTCTTTGGGATGTTTCAGGGGCCCTCTGTAGCATCCCAAACTTAACTGGAGATTAAAAGAACTTTAATTAGAAATTGATATTTGGGGAGCTTGTTAAAGGTTTTCAGAACACTTGGTCAGATAAACATATAGATCACTGTAAAGTAGTTCTTTTTCATTAACAAGAAAATACGTTAAAGTAAAAGCAGAACAGGTCAGTTATGTGGTATAAGAAGCTTTACAATTTGTTACTGAAAGTGGATTAACATTTTTAGAAAATTTTGTCATCTTAACAGAGAGAAAACCAAATCTAGTCTTGTACCAGATTACTTCTAATATTCATTTACTTTGCCCAAGTTGATTCTAAACTTAGACATTTCTGACAACGTACAAAACTCTTTCCTCAGGGTTCCTCTTCCACAAGCGTTCCACAGCTTTCTATACTCACATTAGTGTGTCCTTTATTTTCTCTTCCATTCAGAAGTAACCAGCTTCAGAAGAAAGTCACTATTTTTTATTAACAAAATATAATTACATTCATATATCTTCCTTTACACATTTATCTTACTTTCCTAGGATACTGAGATTATACCCTTAATAATAGAGATTATTTCAGGGTAGCACCAACCATTTATTAATATTTCTAAACACCTTTACTTTCTTTGTAAGGGTAAGTTAAATGTTAAATAATTCATATTTCAATCTTATTTTATCTGAAAGTGTCATAGCTATTTAATAAAATCCTATCATTTAACTTAATTTAGCACAACTCTTGAATTTAAAGATACCAAACATTTAGAGATTATCTTAACCATACATTTTAAAAATATAATTTAAAAATTTACCCAAAGCTCTCATCTCATTTGCATTTAATTTACTTAAAATTTTACTACACCACATTACTATTTTTTTTTCTTGACAATTCTGCAACAGATATAACAGGATCTTATTTGACTTTCATTAAAACTAGGTACAGTAAAGGTATTGTACTTAATATTGATGACTTTAAAGATGTGTATATTAATTAGAACATACTTAAACTAAACAATATCAAATATTATCTTAATATTGAATATTTTCCAGTTCACGTGACGCTGAAAGTCAACTTGGTCAGTTTTTATTTTAAAAATACTTAATTTGTAAGCTCTTATTTTTTTTTACGTCAATAAAGCAGAGATCTTTGACTTTGATTTTTTTTTTCAGCTGTAGAAATATCTCACATCTATAATGTGTACGCAGGCTTATAAACAGACAAAAGCTAGAGATATCATAGGTTCACTTTAAAACTTACTTATAAGATAGGTATAATAATAGTTGGAGTAAGCTGAATTTGCTTGCTCAAATCACTAAGGCTTACTATTTATGAAACCGACATTTAAGATTTCTTGACAAATGCTGAAGGACGCGTCAGAATTCTGAGTTCTAAAATGCCAAAAATTTCTTGGCCTTAAGTATTATCTCATTGAGCTAATTAGGCTCAGTCCTAGGTCACTGTTTGCTGTATTTATATTTCTGATCTGCAAGACAAAGACAGACGCTTCCAGTTCCCCAGAGAACTGCTCTGTCATCTAGGCCCAATTGTATCTCCTTATTTGGCTTTTTTGTATCAGTGAGAAGAGCTGTAAACAAAGAATTCCATGTTTTAAAACTTTAAGATTTACTTTAGCATGTCTTCCAAAGCTTGCATAAGGTATTTAGTGAGGTCTCTTTTCCTTGAGTTATAAGTTAAACCCAGGATAAACCTATTTTATTGTCTATTAGCCACTGAATATTAGTTTTTAATTTTACGTTATATTGGAAGGCTCACGAAACTCTATTGGTTTCCTTTACTTTGTTCAATTAATATTTTCTAAGGGACAGATATGTGCCCAGCCTTATAATACCAAGAAGGGGAAGCGTTTTTCCATTGAAATATATCTATCCCACAATATAATTAAGCAAAAGTTTTATATAAAGTCCATTTAATATACCAATTTTACAAATTTTATCTCAATTTTATTAAATCTTGTACCCTTAATTTTTATATATATTAGGTTTAATCAGTAATTCCTATTTCTAGAAGGAGTGTCAGAAGCTTTTTTTTTTTTTTTTTTTTTTGTGCATTGTATCTAATTATATAGAAAAGTCTCTGGGATTCCCAAGTTTCAGCCAAAGAGCTTAGGCCCTTCTCAATTTTCAATTTGATTAATAGGTCTGTTGTCCCAATCATTGATCAAGTATTTCAGTCTATAATTATGTATTTTTTTTAGCTCTATAAATACATATATTTAAAACTGTGCTAAAGCGGACTTGTTTGAACTTTAATGTTAGGGGGCAGTAGGTGATCTCTTTGGCCCCTTTTTTTTACTTTACATAGTGTAGTATCAAAACCTTGTATCTAAATCCAAAATTGTCCATTTTATTTATCTCATTCAAAATAACCATATAAAAATATTTATCCATTTGGGATAAGCCCCTTATCTTTTTTTTTTCTGACACTTTTACAATCCTTTTTCCAGTTATTCAGCCTAATTAACATTAATTATTCTAAGTATTTATTAGCATCTCTAAAACCATTGATCGGAAAGGAAAAACACAAATGTAGCTTTTCAAACCAGTTTTTTTTTTTTAACTAATTTCTTAGGTTAAACATTAGATATATTTTCCTACCTTTAAACTTGATTTTAATAGGTACCAATAAAACGGCTGTTTATAATGAGAGCTCTTTCAACTTTCACCAATTTAAAAGTTTTCCCAAATTAAAGGATCCATCATATGGCCATCAATTTATATATATATATATATAATATATATATTATTATTATATAATATATATATATAGTCATTTTAAACCAATAAGATGAAGAGACTTTTCCACATGAGAGTGGGGGTGTTGCTTAAATAAAATTCAAAATTTACTTTCCAAAAGCTAAAAGCCTTTGTGGTCCAGGCTGATGCAACAACGATTAAGATGGCAAAATATCTGAAAATTGGTACAATCAAAGGATTTTTGAGAATCCCAATTTATTTGCTTGGCCACAATATGTACACAATACTTGAACCTTTTGTATGACAGAGTCCAAGGTTTCGTTTAAAATAAAAGAAACACATATATACATACATACACACACAAAAAACACCCAGAGAAAGATAAAACGTTTACATTTCAAGGACACAGGAAGAGAAATCCAAGTTCCCCCTAAATGGGATTTTGTTCCTATAAGTTCAGAATTCCAAAAAATATTTTATCAGGCCTGGTTAGTTACTTTCAGGGTGAGTTTTTTTTTTTTTTCTAATTCCTAATTAATGTTGTAAGTTTTGTACGTATATAAACCAGGCTAGTGTATTAGTTGGAGGCTGGCAATCTGTCATTTCTTTTTCTTTTCTGTTCTGTGTTTTTTTTTTTTTAATTTTTTTTTTGAAAGTTCTATTCCCCATTGTAAGGTCGGGTTTTCAGAATAAAATTGCTGGTAAGATTTCCCGCAGGGACAACACTATGGCATGAAGTCTTTGCATCTACCATTCCTGTAAGTTTCTCCATCACCCAAGAAACTGTTACCAGCCAGGAGGAGGGTCCCATTTTTGGAGTTGAAAGGTTCCTCATAGGAGTTTTATTTTATTCCAAAAAATTCAGTGGAGGTAACCAAATCGAGGACAACATTAGACCAGCCTCTTACATAACCACTCAGTCCTGAACCCAGTGTCTTTCAACTTGGACCCACTCAGGACGTTTTCACTGGGTGAGTATTTCCTGGTATGTTTCCACCAGCCCCACTTCAGACGTCTCTTCAAGGTGGGTGTTTCCTGTTATCTTTCAACCAGGCCCCACCCAGTATGTCTCCACTTGGTGGGTAATTCCGCCCAGTCTCTTTCAACTGGAGGGCCAGGTACCTGGATACACCGCAAAATAAAACTCAGGATCATCAACCAATATGGGAGATCCGAGAACCAGGAGAGACTCACCCAAATTCATCTGGATTCCCCAAGGAGGCAGATGGGCACAAAGTGCCAATGCTGGTACCAAGGCTCCGGTAATTCGGAGAGTTCAGCTGGAGAGAAGTCTGCTCTGGGTCCCTTCCTGGTGTCCAAAA
The DNA here is from genome assembly GCF_048773025.1 of Camelus bactrianus. Lineage (NCBI taxonomy): Eukaryota > Metazoa > Chordata > Mammalia > Artiodactyla > Camelidae > Camelus > Camelus bactrianus. Next base: position 79,994,224 of record NC_133542.1, on the reverse strand, counting down.
CTTTTGACTGAAATACATGTGCAGCCTAAAAGTTAAGAGTTATGTTTTATTTGGCGGGAGGACTCGAGCCGGGATGACAGCCTCTCAGATCGCTCGGAGGGACTGTTCCAAAGTGGTTGAGGAGGAGCTAGGATATATAGGAGCTTTACAACAAAGACAAGGTTGTTGGAAGAATAAAAGATTGCTTGTTATCTAAAGAAAGCCAGGTATCTCAAGTTCAAGAATTTAGTGCTTTTCCATGTATGGGAGGAAGCAAACATTTTGACTCACTGAATTCATTCTTTAGACAAGCACCTAGCTATCTAGGGCAAGTATCCTGTCCTTTCTTATTCTGAGTCTGCTCAGAGGGCACCGTTGTGAGTTGCTGTAGAGGCTGGGCTGCAGGCCTGTCCTCGCTGGGGTGTGTTGGCAGCCACTGATGATTTGGTTTCAGCATTCTTTGTTTACTGACATGGTTGCAGTATTTTCATTCACACTGTAGTATTTTCGGTCACAGAATGATTATGGATAATCTGCAAACTTGGAAAGCAACCGAGATGGAATTACTTCAGGTACCTTCTAATTTAATAAGCCGCGTGCAAACATAAACATGGAGGAAGCTTACAAAAGAATTTGGTGGTGTAGGGAAGGTGTTCTGCACATTACAGGAGAAGGCAGAATTACTTTTCTTTGTGGGCAGGGACGTAAGCCCACCTTTCTTTTCTGTAGTGGCTTCTGAGAACACTTTATGGTAATTAATGAACATTGAGAAACGGTGGCAAACATTGCATTCAAGAGCTGGCCGGCTGCAAACTTGTGTATTGGACAGGTGGAATTCATAGGCAAGTGGTCAGGTGGATGGGAGAGAGATGAAGCCCAGGCCTGGGCCCAGATTCAGGTTTAAATCGCCATTTCCTCACCATGGGGCCTTGGACTACAATGTAACCACTCCTAACCTGTTGGTGAATCTGTGAAATGGGCATGATAATATTCGTTTGTTCCTGGGATTGTTGTAAGTTGTAAAGACTATTATAGCACACATGAAGCACTTAACACACTGGCACTTAGCAGTGTTCACTGTGTGTGGACGTCCCGCTTCGCGTGTGTCAGAGCCGTAAAGGCAGCATTTGTCTGTTGAGGATGCACTGGTAGCCCCTTGAATACGTTGTGAATTTGGTGATTTCCTTTTATCTTGGTAAATCTGTGTGCCATGGGCAGTAATTTTCATGGAGAGATGAGGAATCTCAGGGTAAAGAAGACTGTGTAATTTGCCCAAAGTCAGACCATAATTTTGGGTGCAGGGGCCTCAGTTCAGCATGGGTCCCTGGGCCTTCTGCCCTCTCCTTTCAGCACCTGAGACAGATGTGTGCTCGGCTGTCTCCCAGCCCAGAATATCTAGCAGGGAGCAAGACATACCTGGCCCTGTGCTGCTTGAGCAAAACTCCAGGGTGGAGGCAGTTACAAAAAGGATAAACATAAAAAAAGATGACTGCAAACTGTGATCAGCTCTGAGAAGGAAAGGAACACGCCTCGCCGTGCAGCGCTTGGACCTTTCCCGTCACGGCTGCTCTGGGGGCGTTCATCTCAGCTAAACAAGCTCTGCTGCTGCACAAAGGCAGGAAGGCAGGGCGCGTGTGACCAGGTAGACTGGGCCTCGTTGGTCATACTCATTCCCCATTAAGCGGCAGCTGTCATTGGCACTTACCTAGTAAACAGATGTTGGCCATAATCATCACGCACTTTGCTTGGTAGTTTTATTGGCCCCACCTTTGAGATGAGGTAATTGAAGCTGGGGAGTTTGCTGCATGCCCGTGATCACCATGGAAATACCCCCACTGGTCTTCAACCTAGACTGGCGTGGCTGTCATGCCCCAGCCCTGTGAATGGCATCGTGTAGCTTCTCCCAAGTGGCCCAAATGACTGATATTGATTTTCTTAATTTGTAGGAAATGGTATGTGACAATAGGAGAAAAAGGTAGTAAGAAATTGTTTGGAAAACTAGAAAAAAATTCAATTCTTCCCAAGCTGGGGGAGCGTAAGCTCTGTCACACACTCCACTCACTGCCTGTCACCTCCTCCCTGCCGATTCCGTGTTCAGAAGCCACTCTGAGCCTTTGAAGAACATTTTGCCTCATGACACAGTTGACTAGGACCTGCGACCTCTCTGTCCCTGGTTAACAGTCTATTCAAAGCCATTTAAATTTTATGCTGGCTCCTCCGCTCAGATGTAAGAATAGCCTCTTTAAACTTCTTGATGCAGCTCCTTAATGAGGATCTTGTGAAGGAAACCTAGTCAAAACCTGGGATGTATGCACATAGTGACCGTAAACTCAGCACTTTGTGAAGTTCAGAATCAGATGGGTGGGAGACTCAGGAAAGGCTTTTTAAGGTAGAAAGGGGAAAGTGAAAGGACGTAGGCTGTGTAAGACTGAAACATCTCGGTCCCAGCCAGCAAGGCACCTGCGTTCAGGATGGTGGGTGGGGAGTGCAGAGTTGTCACAAAGAAAGAAGTGGTGGGATGGGAGGGAGGACAGTTAGGTACTTTACTGGGGAGGGAAATAGTGGGCTGAACATTTCCTGGTTGAACAAGAGGACTGTGACATGATGTGCTTGTATTTTGGAGAGAAGGGTTTTGTGGGGACAGGCCTAGGGAGAACGCTCTGTGGCTGGGGATTCAGCACAACAAAGAAACACAGAGAACCGGGCAGACCCCAGGGCCCCTGCTGGGGGAGAGGCTGCCCGCCAATTCGAGCCCTTGGGGCTGCTTGTGTCCCTTAGCCGGGGCCTTAGAGCTCCCTTCACAACCCAGTCCTGTTGATACAAGAAAAAAAAGTGGGGCATGAGAAGGGCTGTGTGCCAGGCTTTGGTTGAGCCCCTTGGATGTGCCCTGCCAGATGTGGGTACTTGGCTTCATGCAGGAAAGTATTCAAGCGCAAGCCACTGTTGAGTAAAGGTAGACTTATTCAGAGAGATTCATTGAAAGGCAAGAGAAATTCCACGATGTGTGGGGGTTTGATGCTCAGATTAAAAGTAGGTACACACTCCACAGAGTGTGGGCCTTCTCTGAAGCGGGAGAGAGAGGTGTGACCCCTAGGTGGTGCTGTGTTGCTTGTATTCATGGGCTTGGTGGTTTCATATGCTAATAAGTAGAAGGACCAGCCTAAGGGCAAGGGGCTGGAATTCACAGGGATTTGGCCATTTCCCACCATTTGACTTTTTTGGCTAGCCTTTGGACTGCCATGGTGCCTGGGGGCGTGTTATTCACCATGTTACTATTACAATGGTTGTGTAATGAAGCTCAAGCTCTGCTAGAAGTTAAATCTCTTCATCCTGAGCCTCAAGGCCTATTGGGGGTTGAATCCTTCACCATTTTGATGTTAATTGCTGTGGCCTTCCTTGAATGGCTGTGCTCTGCCCCCTTCCATCCTGTCTCACTGTGATGACACAGAGAGAACAAAGGCCCGGCCCTGGCTGTGCTCCTGCATTTAACAGGGGGAGGGGTGGGGTGGGCTGAGGATGACTCTGGGTGGTGTGAAGGATGTTTCAGATTTTCCCACGTGGGACATGAGGACCTGCCAGCTGCCACTGCAGAATTATCTCATGGGCATTATCGCTTGTGTCACTCATTTGTTTCTATTTTTCTTTTTTTTTTTTAAGTATTTAATCTAAATTTAATATCAGGTTTTTTTAGGAAACAAATTTCTCTTTTTCTTTTCTTTGGGGCTCTTTTCTTTTGGGGGGGTAGGTAATTAAGTGTATTTATCTGTTAGTGGAGGCCCTGGGGCTTGAACCCAGACCCCGCGTATGCTATACACACGCTCTAACTCTGAGCTTTACCACCCGCCCCTTCATGTTTTTCTTTTTGCTTTAGCTGCCAAAAATCTTACAGCTGAATTTCTAGTCGGCCTTTAACACTTACCCTGACTTCATGGCATCCATTTTTATGACTTTACCTCCCCCTGGTTTCATTTAAGTATTGAATCTCCAATTTCTCTTCACTCTCAGTTTTGTCTTTTTGTTGTTATGGTTGTTAAGCTGTGTTTAAAAAATTGTTTAAATTCTCTTTTAGCAGGAGGCTGAAAGTAAATAAATATGTAAATAAACATCACACTTAAATGCTTTTATACATTCTAAGCTGTTTAGTAGTTACTTAAAAACTGGACTGATATTAAAGTTATAACATTTTTACATTATTTTTTAATTTTTTCTAAATGTATAGCTGATTTACAATATGATATGTTTCAGGTGTACAACAGTTGCTCCATTTATACTTATTGTAAAACATTGACTGTATTACCTATGTTGTAAGATACATCCCTCTAGCGTGTTTACGTTACATGTAGCAGTTTGTATAAGAAAGTTGGGTAACACAGAGTCTGTGGCGTGGCTGTGTCTGACTCAGGTTCCAGGTCACCTTGCCTGTCAGACCTCAGGCCCTCACACCTGTCTGCAGGGCAGCGAGTGGAGGCAGCTCTCATCAGCGCTGGTACAAACCTCTGAGTGGCAGTGACAGCAGTGACTGTGGACGTGCAAAGTTTTGTTCCAGGAGATTTACATGCATTTCTTCATTTATTATTTAAAGCCCTCCTGTGAGGAATCGTTTTATGTTTTTAATGAATAATACACTTTATTTTTAATTTGATAGACTTCAAACTTCCGGAAAATTTACAGGAGTAGTACAATGAACACTTAGATACAATTCACATAAAAGGGCAGTATTTGTCCTTTTGTGTCTGGCTTATTTCAGCATACATTTTTAAGGTTCATCCATGTTGTAGCCTGAAACAGTAATTTATTCTTTTGGTTTAATAATATCTTTTTTCTTTTTTTTTTTTTGTTTTTGGTCTATTTAAAAATGGACTTCATTGAAGTCTAGTCAGTTTATAATGTTGCATCAGTTTCTTGTTTACAGCACAACACTTCAGTTATATAGGAATATACATGTATTCATTTTCATATTCTTTTTCAACATAAGTTACTATAAGATATTAAACATATTTCCCTGTACTATACAGTATAAACTTGCTGTTTATTCTATACATAATCAGTATCTGCAAACCCTCAACTCGCAAGTTATCCCTTCCCACACCATCTCCACTCTGGTAACCATAGTTTGGTTTCTATGTCTCTGTGGTTCTATTCTGTAGATAAGTTTATCTTTTTGTTTGTTGGTTGTTTTATTTTTTTTTAGATCCCACATGTGAGCGATCTCATATGGTATATTTCTTTCTCTTTCTGGCTTACTTCTCTTAGAATGACATTTTCAAGGTCCATTCATGTTACTGCAAATGGCATTATTTTATTATTTTTTATGCCTGAGTAGTAGTTTATGGTATAAATATACTGCAACCTCCTTATCCAGTCATCTGTCAGTGGACATTTCGGTTGTTTCCATATATTGGCTATTGTAAATAGTGCTGCTGTGAACATTTGGGGGAAGGTGTCTTTTTGAATTAGGGTTACTTCTGGATATATGCCCAGGAGTGGGATTGCTGGGTCATAGGGGAAGTCAATTTTTTGTCTTTTGGTGAATCTCCATACTGTTTTCCACAATGGCTCCACCAAACTGCATTCCCAGCACAGTGTAGGAGTGTTCCATTTTCTCCACAGCCTCTCCAGCATTTATGGTTTGTGAACTTCTGAATGATGGCTATTCTGACTGCTGTGAGGTGATACTTGATTGTAGTTTTGATTTGCATTTCTCTGATAATGATATTGAGCATTTTTTCATGTGCCTATTGGCCATTTGTATGTCTCCATTGGAGAAAAGTTTCTTTAGCACTTCTGCCCATTTTTGGATTGAGTTGTTTGTTTTTCTTTCTTATGAAGTGTAAAAGCTGTTTATATATTCTGGGAATTAACCCCTTGACAGTCTCATTTATTGTAAATATTTTCTCCCATTCCATAGGTTGTCTTTTTGTTTTGCTTACTGTTTCCTTTGCTGTGCAAAAGCTTGTAAGTTTAATTAAACCCCACTTGTATATTTTTGCTTGTATTTCTATTGCTTGAGTAGACTGCTCTAGGAGAACATTGCTGAGATGCATGTCAGATGTTTTGCCTACGTTTTCTTCTAAGAGGTTTGTAGTGTCTTGTCTACATGTTTAAGTCTTTAAGCCATTTTGAATTTATTTTTGTGTGTGCTGTGAGGGAGTAGTCTAACTTCATTGATTTACATGTAGCTGTCCAGTTTTCCCTACACCATTTTCTGAAGAGGCTGTCTTTACTCAATTGTATGTTCTCACTTCCTTTGTCAAAGATTCAATGACCAAAAGTTTTTGGGACTATTCTTGATAATTTTTTTACCGATTCATTGATGGATGGATATTGTTTGTAACTTTTGGCTACTCTGAATGATACTGCTATGAATATTGATGTGCAAATTTTTGTGAGAATATGTTTTCATTCTGTTGGCTGTACAGTTGGCCCGCCATATCTGTAGTTTCCACTTCATGGATCCAGATGGCTGATTGTAAAGGGACTCGAACATCCTTGGATTATGGAATCCAGGGTGGTGGGTTCCTGAAACCTATCCCCCGAGGATACTGAGGGATGACCCTATATGTAGGAGTAGAATTGTTGAGCCATATGATAACACTAAACTTTTGAGGAAACACCAGGCTTTTCCAAAGAAGCTGCACCATTGCCCCTTTCCAATGGCTGCATATTGAGGATTCCCATTCTTTTGCCTCCTGACCGACACTTGTTATTGTCCGTGTTTTCATTATAACCATCCTAGTGGGTGTAAAATGAGATCTCATTTTAATTTTGATTTGACAAGTGATGCTGAGCATCTTTTCATATGCTTATTGGCCATTTGTGTATCTATTTAATTCCTTGGTAAATTTAAAAATTGGGTCGATTTTCTTTGTATTGGTCAGTTGTAAGCATTTGATTTATATCCTGGATATTAGTCTCTTATTAGATATATGCTTTGCAAGTTTTTTCTACTATTCTGCAGATTGTCTTTCCACTTTACTTTTTTTAAACATTAAGACAATTTCTTTATAGGGGAGGTAATTAGATTTATTCATTTATTTTCTTAATTTATTTATTTATTGCCAGGCATGCACTCTATCACTTGAGCTACCTCCTTCCCCTTTCATTTCACGTTCTTGATGATTTCTTTTGTAACAATTGGTTATAATTTTGATGAAGTCCATTTTATCTGGTTTTTTTTTTTATCACTTCTGCTCTTGGTATTGTATCTAGGAAACCATAACCTATGCTAGGACCACAAAGATTTATACTATGTCTTCTTTTAGAAAGTTTATAGGTTTAGATTTTATGTTTCTGTCTGTGATCCATTTTCAATTAATTTTTATTTGTTATATACAATAGGGGGTTTCAGATTCTAAATTCATTCTTTTGCCTGCAGATACCCAGCTTTCCCTGCACCATTTGTTGAATAGACTATTCTTTCAATGGAGTGTTGTTGGCACCCTTGTTGAAAACTGACTGTAAATGTAAGATTCCCCCCTGGAATTTTTACTGTGTCTCATAGATTTATGTATCCAAACTTATGACAGTACTATAATGACTTGAGTACTATAGATTTGTAGTAACCATTAAAGTGAGCCCTCCAACTTTGCTCTTCTTTTTCAAGATTGTTTTGGCTGACATGGGTCCCTTGCACTTCCATATGAAATTTGGGATCAGTTTTTCAATTTTTGAAAAGAAGTCAGCTGGAATTTTGATAGCGATTCCACTGAATTTGTAGATCACTTTGGGGAGTCTTAACATTTTTAACAATATTGTCTACTATTCCATGAACATGGGATGTCTTCCGTATATGTTGATCTTCTAAAACTTTTTCAGTGATACTTCAAATTGTTTAATGTACAAATCTTGTAAATTTTTGTTAAATGTATCTCCCATTTTATTTTTAATGCTGTTGTAAATGGAAAGGCTGAGCTTCTTAAGGGTGGGACTATATATCAATTTGTTTATTTCTAGGATTCCTACACATCAAATACACTAGGTTTATATTTGCTACATAAATCTATCCACAACTCTTCCCTCCCCTGTGTTATAAGAAACCAAGACCCAGGTTAAGCTACCTGAACACCTATGTGGAAGTGAGAAATGAGACCCTTGGGTGGGGCTCTGTGTTGATGATACTGAGAGCTTATGTTGGATGGCTTCATCTTAATTTCTTTTAAACAATCCTTTCAGTGTATATAGTCAGATACATTAAGAACATGCCCTTTTGATGTACAGAGGAGCTAAGACTATCATTTTCAAGTAATTTCTAGTGAGAATGTTGTACTTGAAACCTAATTTGTATCTATCTTTGAAGATTTATGTTTCAGGAGCTTTGACTAAAGAACACCTGTCTTTATTCAATAACAACAACTAAATGCTCAAACAACATGTAAGAGTTTGAGCTGTAACTGGAGGCAGTGCTTACCTCTCCCAATACACATGTGCTGATCTGCTCAAAGGGGTTCGTCCAACTATTTGTCATTAGTCTGTTGGACAAAGCCTTAAAACATTGATTTAAGGTTGCTGGAATGCAACATATTCTTATTAATACTAAGTAAGCCCATATTGAGTGCTTACTGAATGTTGGGAATTGTCCCTCAGACTCAGATGAATTTTATTTCTCTGAAAACCGTACATATTTCCTTGTTATTCCCACTTTACAGATAAGGAGACTGAGGATTAAGTCTTCTCTCTTTTTGGGGGAGCTCATTATCAATGACTGGAAGTTGTAAGAAAAAAAGATATTGATTCATCCTGAGAAAACATTTTTCTGAGAGTCAGCATTGAAGAAGGTGACCACTGAAGAGGGTGATCATTGTTCGAGTGAGACGAGCCCCGTGTGGTACGGAGTCAGCATCCCAGTCCTGGACACGGCACTGTGCTGCATGGTGGGTGAGGTGGCGTGGCCGCGCAGGGAACGAGGATGCCGGGCCGTTGGGCTGTGCTCAGGCCTGGTGAGGCTTTCTCTGAAGAGCAGTGGACCGTCATTGACAGATTTTAAGTAGGGGAGTGGGGTGCTCTCGTAGATCACATTTGTGTTTGTAGAATGCTTGCAAACATTCAGTAGGCTCGGCAGAAAGTGATGTGACGAATCAGAGTAGGGTGGCTGCGAGGTGTAGCAGTGTTCAGTTTTCAAGTGGTTTTCAGTCCCAGGTTTGTGGCTCAGTAGCCGTGTCACTTTGGATGATGCACTCAAGGAAGTGAAACAATTTATCTAATCAATTAAAGCAGTGATGTACCGACTTCCCAAGACTGCTGTGGCAATCCAGTGAGATTACGTGTGAGCAGTGTGCAGCGTGGTCCCCAGCACAGAGACAGTGCTGAGTGAGTGCCATTGAGTACCTGGTAGGACAGGTGTGGGTGGTGGGACTCCATGACTGAGGAAATCTGGGCCCTGAACGAGGGGTCCAGTCACATCTGTGAGTGATGGGCCTGAGCTGGGGTAGGGAGGGAGACCTTGTCCCCCGACCAGGGGCCCTGGGCAGGACTGCTATTGGAGGAGAACCGTGAAGTCAGCTCTTTGCAGGTGGAGTTTGAGGTGCCCTTGAGACATCTAAGTGCAATGTCACGAGCTCAAAGAGGAGGTCTGGGCCCGGGCTGTGCATTTTCCTATAATCTCAATCCCTGAGGATGCCGAGGTTTTATCACTGAACGTGAAGGCATACTTTACAGGACAAGTGAATAGTAGTATCATCTCTGTCATCAAAGCTCACGTCTCTTTATTCATCACTCACTTTGTTAATTGGGTATTTACAGAGCTCACTTTACCACCCTCACTTGGGTTCAGGCTCCACAGTAAAGAGCTGGTGAGCCTCCCTCTTTTCCAGAAGAAGACACATTTAGCTGGTAGCCTTCTGTACCTCGCCAGACTTAGAATTTTAGTTTGTTGTATTAATTCTATTTTCTGTTGGCCATCTCCTGACAGGAGAGACGTTTTACCTCATGATCATGTTTCAATTAGCTGTTACTGAGAATTGCTGATCTGATCCATAGTGTATGTATTATATTAATTTTATACAGTATTTATCATTTTTCTGTCTTTGTCCTTTAATTTTATATGCCCCTTCAATGTTCTATCCTATTTGGGGCGTTATTTTTTTAAATTAAAAAATGTCTGTTAGCAGTTAAGAAAACAAAAACAAAGAAAAATGCACATGATACCTAAATTTAGAAAATATCTAGTGTGTTTTCTGTCTCGGCAATGGAGTGTTCTAGAATATCGTGAAAACCTTCATTACACAAGTTCCTTGAAATGCTGATTAAGAAATAAAACCTTCCTTCCTCATCTTTCAAGCTACACAGCTAATTGTCAAGAAAGTGAGGGGAAATCCTCAGAAGCCAAGACAAACCAGAAAGCAGGGATTCTGGGAGATAAGTGAGCCTTAGAAGCCCTGGGGTGCCTGTTGGCTCCTGAACTGAGTTTTAGTTGCCCTGACAGGAGGGCAGGAGGTGAGCCCAAGTCCTCTCACACTGGGAGTTGGATGGCTGATCATATGTAAGGCCAAGCCCATCCCGAGAAGCCTGGTTTACTAAAGGTTGAACTAGGGAAAAAAATCCTCAAGGCAAGAAAGTAAGGAATGTCAATATTTTTGGAAGAGTGGAAAAATAACAAATCCAAAGTAAGGATATAGTTTAAAGCTGTTCTGGCATGAGAGTGACCACAAACTCCTGGCAGAAAAGCACAGCTATTCCTGGAATGAGAAGTTGTGTTTTGAGTGGATCAGTGAACAGCCATTCCGAAAAAGGCCTCCAGAGTATTGTGGATCAAGATACTGGACCACAAACACATCTCTTCCAAAGGTCATTTAAATAACCAGAAATTTTTTAAAGTAAAGAAGCCACAATCATATTTCTATTTATTGACATTACTATATGCTAGGAATTCAGAGGTAACTATGTGAAGGAAACTTAGCATAGAAGCTGTGGATGTGCCTGCAAGCAGGACATTTCACAGAAGTGGCCGGACTTGTCTGCAAACAGAAATTCCTGCCAAGGGACTCTGCCCGTTCCCAGGGGAAACATTGCTTGCAGACAAGAATGTTTAGTAGTTCCTCAAAACGAACAGGCCTGGGAACAGGAGAGTCTGAGTGTAATTAAGATAAGGAAGCTTTAGATGTAGTGCACATGTGTCAACCTAAAAAATGTTTACTCTCTGTGCTTGGCAAGAGTTACTCCTTTGTGTAGATGGTATAAAAAATAAAGGAACCCGAATCTCGGGAGACATTTTGCACCACAGCAGCTCTCTGATTCATTTCGTCGGCAACAACTATGGAGTTGTCTCCTATTTTATGGACCTTACTTTCTCTTTGGGGAGACAAACTGACATAGTCGGGGAGCTTGGTAGAGGGAGGTGTTAGTCTGTTGCAATTAGCCAGGAGAGGAGATTAAGAAAGCAGTGAAGGGTGGGTGAACTTTTTAGCTGAGGACAGACAGTCTTGTTCAGTTGGCTTTTAATTGCAGGCTCAATGAGTAGTCACTGGAGGGAATAGATCTTACGGAGGATGGACTTAGCTCAGGCCTCTTTAGAATGGACAAGTGAACCTGGAGAAAGACAGTCAAATCTGTGCAGACATTGAAGTTCACTTGAACGTGCTGTATCCCTGAGCCAAATATCGGACAAGAAGAAAGCACTTCTTGAGGACAGAGGAGTGGTTTTTAAGGTTCTCCAAGAATGAATCCCAGGGAACCGAGATGGCCAGTTGTCAAACTGTGACTTTGCAATTTGGACGGTGTATCCACGAAGGTTATTGGCATTTTATGGGTTTCCATTTCTCATTAATACATGTCAGGTGATGAGGACGTGGACACACGTGTTTGACACCTTGTCGAGGTGACTTTGGGTTCCTGCCTAGAAGCATGGGCACAGCTGCGGCTGCGTCATACATCTTGCCGCCCATCCCGCTCCCCGGCTCCGTGATCACTGCAGAGTCGTCCCTTGTTAACCTGTCCATCTCCTCTGTGACATCATAACCCATGAAAAGACCGGAGCGTATTAACTTGACTTTCTTAAAGTCAAAAGAACAGATCTAATATGGAGTCAGATTTGTTTTTCCTATTTCAGTAGTGCCATGGAAAAGGAAGTTTGGGCAGCTTTTTGTAGGGTCCTGGAGGATTTCTCTCTCAGCGTCTGGGTGCCTCTATTGAAAACCCTTCATAGCTGTCTGGCATGCTGTAAAACCACTCCACCTGTTTTGCCCTGAAGATGTGTTCAGTTTATAACTCATCTCTACTCCTTGGAAAACAACTCAATAAAAACTCAGTTGGTTTTCCACCAGCCATGGGCAGGAATGAGGGATAGCATGTTACTATTTTATAAAATAATAATAATAATAATAATAATAATAATAATAATAATAATAATAATAATAATAATAATAATAATAATAATATTAATAATAAATAATAATAATAATAATAAATAACAACAACAACAATAATAATAATAAAATTAATAATAATAAAAGAAGTTTTAAAACAGCACTGGGCACATAGGAGAGAGTCAATAAATGCTTCCTGGCTGAAATCAAAAGTGATGGCTCAGTGATTCCATGGCTGCTGTATTTGCTGAATTTGTTACTCCTTTGCTCCATTACACTTTTTTTAAACTGAAAAAGAAACACATGCATATGGTTACAAACAATTCAAACAGCACAAAAATACACAATTGAAAGAAGTTTTCCCTCATCCTCTGTTCTTCCAGCCGTCCCTGGAGATGCCACTGTTTACTATCCTTTGGGTGCTTTTCCAGATATGCTATGCACATTCCCACCTATGCATGTAAATTCCTTTAAAGTTTTAGTTATTTTTAACTTAAAGGGATTTAAATCCTCAAGTGGCTTCTGCCCGGGTAATGGAACAGAACAAATCTGACTGCATATTAGATTTTTTCATTTGACTTTAACCATATGCTCTTTCTCCTAGTCTTCATCTTGCTTGTAAAACAGTGTTGCCTAGAGCCTGAAATATACAGAAGAGTCTATTCTGAAGGCTCTGACCTTTAAGGATATTTAACACTTTTCCATTCATAAAATGATAACAAGTTACAGAATAGAAAATAACTTTTGTTTTGTTGGAGGTTTACAGAGATTTGACCCAGGCAGATAGCTGCAAGAACAAAGGATTCTAACAACAAGGAATTCCTACACCAAGAAGTTTGCAAGAACCAAGCACATAGGAAACGAGCCTGAAATCTGACTTGGGGAGATGGTTTTCCAGGACATTAGTTTGCCATCTAGCTCTACAGAAACTTGCTTTTCCATGCCCCAGCAGCGGGTCTTCCAACTTATTGGCCTGTCCTGCACTGAGGAGAATGAATTTGGACTCGGTAACACTCCTATCTACCTAGCAAGCTGGGCACTGGAACTGAGGACACCTCTCCCACACCCAGGAACCTACTGTGAGCCCTTGATGGTTCCACTTGGGTTAGGTGTGTTTTACCCAGGAGGGATGGGACTATGCACCAAAAATCAGGCAGTCTGCTTTGTCTGGGGCTCTGATCTTGTACCTCCCGCTCCCCGCAAGGCCAAAACCTGGGACAGTGGAGCTAAGGCAGAGATCGTGCCTGCCTGTTTCCCAGCCTGTAAAAGGGGAATATGTACACTTCCCAAGGTAGTTCTGAGAGACAACACCTGCGGGTACTTGGTTCCCAGAGCTAAAGGAAACCCAGCTCCACGTGGGGACAACGGGTGTGATCCCCGTAGGGGTTCTGCAGAGGCATCGGCTGGAGGGCTGGACCAGGGAGGTAAAACTTGAGCTGCGGGCCTTGAAGGGTTACAGAATGGTACAGAGGCAGGACTGCCGCCACCTTCGGGGTGCCCCAGAAGTAACGCTTTTTGTTTACATCTCCGCTACTCCCCTCCCCTCTCCAGATCCCTACCTACTCTCTGCTCCTCCTGTCCATCTGTTTCCCTCCACTTTTCCCCTCCTCTCCTCCTCCCCCATCTTCACCCTCCCTCGATGCCCCAGCCTCTATCACAGAACCTAGAGGATCTCTGGCCCTCCTGCGCATGCGCAGTCGGTGCCAGCTGGACCGCGGGTTGAAAGCTCCAGCTCCGAGCTGGGAATCGGCCACAAAGTCTTCTCAGCTCTGTCGCTCGGTAGGCCTTTGGCTCCTGCCCGAGGCCGGGGCCTCTGGCTGTGGAAATGCAAGCTGGGGGCTCCCGGGAAAGGGCTCAGGCGGCTGTGGGAGGGCGGTCCTCGTGTCAAAGCCCGCGAGGGAGCGAGTCTGCGTGTGTTCAGCTGAATTGCTCGGGCCAGACCCCTCTGCCCGCGCCACCTACCCCGGCGCCCCGGCCACAGCTGTCCAGGGCCAGGTGTGCACCTGCCGCTTCTTGCCCCAGCCAGGCTCCCCTCAGTCCGCGGCTGGCGACACCTTCCCCTCTCCCGCCCACGAGTCCTATCCTCCCGGGCTTCCTCTCCTTGGCCGCCGGCTCGTCCCTGCCCCTGTGAGGGCTGTGTCCCGGGTGGGCGGGTTCTGCGGACCCGATCTGGGGGGCGGACGGCTGGGGCTCGGGCTGGCCTCCGAGCAGGGATGCAGCCCGCGCCCCCCCACGCTTTCCCTGCCCTGTGACCACGGGGCTGCCCTCCTCTCCCTTTCCAGCTCCCTGAGGACAAGCTCAGCGGCATGCGCGCTGCACCCCGGGCTTAGAGCCTCCGGCTGTAAAGCCCAGTTTCTCCTGGTGGAGTCTGGAAAAGGGAGCTCCAGTGCTGAGGGAGTTTCCGTCTCCCCCCTCAGTGTTTCTGCCCCAGGTAAGTACCTTGAACAATTTCAGGTGTTATGATGGCAGTGCTTGTTGATGTCACGTGTTTTTATAGTGCCAGGAATTACAGTGTTGAAAGCAGGGCTTGGTTCAGTTAAAAATGAGCTGAAGGCATGAGGCTGTGTCATGCTCCTTCCTTCCCTTTCCCAGGGTGAAACGTGTGACAGTCGATTTTAAAAACATAGTTACAGTCCCTAACTAGCCCAGCCCAGCTAGTGTGTGTTAACAGGAACAGCACCACCAGAGGCGTTGGAGACCCAGGGACATTGCAGTCCTAAAAAGCTCCTGGCACAGTTTAGTTTGTTTTGGTTTTTTGTTTTTATTAAATTGTGGGGTAGACTAGTTGTATAGAGGGAAAAATAATTGTCAAGGAATATTTTTTCATATAACAGCTTTATTGTGATATTGTTCACACACCATGAAGTCCACCCATTTAAATGGTACAATTCAGCAGCTTTTAGCATATTCACAGTGGTGCAACCATTATTATTCCAGAACGTTTTCATCACTTCAGAAAGAACAGTGGAAATGAATGACCTATCCACCCCACCCCAGTGGTGGTTCTAAAGAAGTTTCTTGGCTGTTCCTGACCATAAATTAACTTGTTACATTCCATGAAAAGCCTGGTAGGAATTCTAATCAGAATTGCATTGAATCTGTCTATCAAAACAGGAAGAATAAATGTCGTTATGGCATAAACTTCTTCTACCCATGAATATAACTGGGACCCTATCTTTTCATCTCTCCAGATCCTGGCCCATGGGAAGTCCTCACTAATTGTTGGGCTTGTGAATGATGAGATTCTATACATCATTAGTTGCCACTGTAGCCTTTCACAGAAGAGAAAAGTAACCTCAGTGAAGCCAAGTGACTGTCTGATGGTCAGAAAGAGTGACAGTCAGTGCTGGAGTGATCCAGTGGACTTGGTGCTTGTAACCAGAATTCTCCACCACCTGCAGCTAAGGGGATAAGAGTGTTCTTTTATTTTATCTTAATGGCGTTGATTTTATTTATACTTATTTTTTAAAATTATTTTTATTGAAGTGTAGTCAATTTACAATGTTAGTTTCAGGTGTACAGCAGAGATTCAGTTATAAACATATGCATATGTATATACATATGTTTTAGATTGTTTTTAGCACAACTCATTACAAGAAATTGAATATAGTTCCCTGTGCTATATAGTAGGTCCTTGTCATTTATTTATATTTATTAATGTGTATCTGTTAATCCCCCCTTTCCTGCCTGCTAACCACAGTTGGCTTTCTATGCCCATGAGTCCATTTCTAGCAGCATCGTTTTTCCTAGTAACATACGCTGGTTGACTGCTTTCAGCTTCAGTAATTCCATCTTATCTGTGGGCACATTTCTTCTGGTGGGGCTTTATGTGGTTTGCACACATGATAATAGAGATTTGTACTTGGGAGAACTCCAGGCCTCGTGTAGTTCCTGGAACAGAGTGCCCACTGAGTTGATGCTTGAACTGGGAAAAAAGCAGAGTAAGTGTTGGAATTTGCACAATGGTTGAGACTTCCAGGTTTCTATAACCTGTTTAGCCCACATTAATATTGGCTGCACCCATACTGGGTAATTTGGTGGAACTTCATGTTATGGTGGTGTAGAGACAAGGCCTTGTATGCTTCTTCTCTTTCCTTTTTCTAACACTCATTCTCCTGGGTCTCCCAGATCCTCCCCCAGCAGTGCCCAGGGCTGGCTTGATGCTGCGCTGAAGCAATAATTGTTAATAAGGCCCTTTCCTCATCTCTTCTGAACTTCCGTTTCTTTCTCTGCACAATGAGGGCTTAGACTAGATAAGTGCTTTTCAGTTTCTTTTAAAGCCATGTTTCCTTTGAGAAACAGAAAATGCAAATCTCTCCTCCCATCCCAACCCTTTAGATTTTGATATGTCCTCCAGGGAGTGACATAGTTCTTTGTGGAAAATTGAAGTTATTGTGATTCCAGGTGGCACAGAAAAGACTCTTCAGAAATTTATTGCAGGGAGAGGGCAGGAAAGGGGCAGCGTGTCACACTTTCTAGTGTGAGCACTGGAACACGGGCTTGGGTTTAAATACGGTGTCTGACGTGGCCTCTAATCTTGTACAATATGATAAATTTCTCTACCTCAGTTTCTTAATGTGTCAAGTTGGGGTGATAATATTTTAAGGCTTTTGTGAAACATTATACACATAAGCCATCTGTGTCTCGGTAGAAACAAGACCTGCTAGGGAGTCAGGAATTTCTTTAAGAAAAAATCTTGTCCATAGCACTCTGTCGGTGTGTATTTTGAATTACCTGGAGGGCGAGGGTTGAGTCTAAAGTCCATCGTGGGGCAGGTGGCCGATAGTTCTCTGTGCCCCAGATTGCCCCCTCCTCCCCAGTCCTCTTCCTCAGTCCAGGATGAAGTTCCCTAGTAGATTTACACAGAGGTCTTGTGGAAATGGCTTTTCATTTTATTGTTTCATGAAGGAGGGCTGCCATCATGATCTCTGTGGTCAGGTTTTGGTGACCTGAAGGCTATGCAATTGGGGGTTTCTATTAAATAAAAAAATATTACAAATAGAAAATTAGAACAAGGGTGGTGACAGGGGCTCTTGGAAGTGGGGACCATTAGCTTTGTTAGCTTCAGGTGCAGTGGCCTTTGGCCACGAGGACCCATCCTCGTGCTCTGAAGTTGGAGGGATTAGTGGGTTCAGTGGGAATTTTAACTGAGTGTATCTCATGGGCTAGGCATTGTCGTACTTGTACTGTGTGTTCCTTATTTGAGACAATGAGCTCATTTAACCTCAATAGCCTCTTTAAAATATTAGACTTTTTATTTTGAGATGTAATGTAGGTTCCCCTGTACTTGTAGGAGATAATATGCGGAGGCCCTATGGACACTTTGCCCAATTTTCCTTAATGGTTCCATCTTGCAAAGTTGGGGTACAATTCATTACTGACTTACTAACCCTTTCAGGTTTGTGTTATTGCCCTCATTTCTATCTATGATTAAACTGGGGCTTAGAGAAGCACACAGGCCTGCCCAGGTCACCCACATGTTTAGTGTGTAGTCGGGTGTAACGTGGGCTTGGGATTTCCAGGAAGTACCATTATGATGGTCTGTGGCAGGGAGCAGCATTCACTTTGCTTGTTTATTCATTCATTGAACATTTATTGAGTAACCTCTGTGGGTCAGATGCTTTCACAGGCTTATCTGATTCTTCAGCAGTACTGAGAATCAAGTATTGTTTTGTTTTTTTAATCTGAGAAAATTAGCTCTGAGAGTTTATAACACCCCTCAAAGGAAATATAGCTCATAAAGGAGGGATAGTAAATTTGTACAGTCCCCCCTCTTTATGCAGGTGGTACCCTAGGCATTTTACATTTGCAAACTTCCGTAATCCAGATATATTCTTGTAAGGCAGGGATTTTTTTTTAATTGAAGTATAGTCGTTTACAATGTTGTGTCAATTGCAAGGTGTTTTTTGAATTTTGAATTAAAAAATATTTTTTGAGAAGGGTAATTAGGTTTATTCATTTGTTTCATTTTTTAAAATGAGGTACAGGGGATTGAACCCAGGACCTCGTACATGCTATGTATGTGCTCTACCACTGAACTGTACCCTCTTCCCCAAGGCAATTTTTCTTATCCATTATTCTGCAGTTTAGGAGTTCAAATAAATTGGTGTTGAAATCCAGATCTTTTGATCCTACTGCGGTTCTTTTCTTTATAATCTGCTGAAGGGGGGTGGGGAAAGCAGTTCCTTTGTTCATTTCTTTATTCAGCAGTGTTGAGCACTGACTTTGCATCAGGGTCTTGCTAGGTGCTTGGAAACAGTAAACAAGAGATGACCCTTCTGTGCAGGGGCAGGAAGCCTAGACCAAAAGCTGGGTAATGTGATTCGAGCTACGGTATCCATGTACAGACTCTGAGGACAAACTGTACCCCCGGCTTTGCTTGTGCTTCCCTTTCCTTTTGGCTGGTACACACCAGGTCACCGCAACCCAGAGGCGCCCGCAGCCCACAGCACACTATTTACCTCGATCTCCTCTCCCCTCTCTGCAGGGCCTGCAACATGAGCATCCCTGACTACGTGCAGTGTGCTGAGGAATACGAGACTCTCCCCGTGGTCTTTCAACCCGTGGGGATCATTTCAGACGACAATTTCTTTTGCATCTATAAACGAATCTCCTTGGTGAGCCAGATCAGCCCGTGCGGCTCCCAGTGGGCACTCTGTATCCACTACAGGCACCACTATGCATTCGAGAATGCGTGGAGTGACTTCCAGACCCACCGCACGGTCGTGGGCCTTGTCACCATTACCGACTGCCTCTCGGCCAAGGCCTTCGAGAAGCTCCATGTGCAGAGGAGCTGTATGGCACCACGCTTAATGACTCTCAGCTCTTTGTCTTTGTGCTGCATGGGGAGGTAGCCGAGCAGCCGCGCACCGACGTGGCCTTCAAACTACGAGGACTGCAGGGTGGTGGAGAAGAGGATCGAGGACTTCACTGAGTCACTCTTCATCTTGCTCAAGTCCAAGTGGCTAGATGGGACCCCAACAAGTCTGGGGAAAGGATCCCCCTCCTCTGCACCTTGTTTGAGAAGGAGGACTTCATGGGACTGGACACAGACAGCAGGTAAGTCTACCTGGAGGCCCGGCCACCCTGGCTGTGTGCCGGGTTCCTTCCCTACATCCAGGAAGGGATCAGCAAGGAACAGGGCTGTCTTATACCCAAGGGCGGAGGGAGGTGCAGCCCGACGGTTTACAGACATTTAAAAGTGAATCTGCCTTTGTTTCAGAGAGATCCTTTTAGGGTCAGTGTGGAGACTTCCTCCAGCTTTTCAGCCAGGACCCCTGGTGGGACCCCTGGAGTTGCTGTCCAATAGAGTAGCCACAGCCACTGATGCTATGAGCGCTGGGGAAGAGGCTGGTCTGAGCTGAGATGTGCTGTAGGTCAAATGCACATCAGACGCTGAGAGTTGTCTAGTAAAATGTATGTAAACTATCTTGTTACTTTCATATATTGATTACATATCAAAATGATACTATTTTACATACAGCAGATTAAGTAAGATCTGTTCTTAAAATCAGTTTCTAGTATCTGTTTTTTGTTTGTTTGATTGGTTCTTTGTTTACCGTTTTAAATGTGGCAACTGAAGCTTTCTTTACATGGCTCTCATTTCAATTTTGTTAGGCAGCCTGTCCTGGGACATTCTCATCCCTTTGCTTATAGATGAGATGCTGAATCCCGAGAGGCCGAACGAGTCACTGGTTGTGCTGGGTCTGGAGCCGGTGTCTCCTGCCTCCCAGGCCCAGCACCTGCTGGGTTCAGGCCCTCTCTTCCTCCCCGACAGCCAGCATGCCAAGTTAGGACATCAGAAACACCTCCAGGGAATTCCGGATGAACTCCTTATGCAGGGAAAGGCGTATCACGGAGTATGAGACAAAGCAGGGAAAGATTCATCCTCACTTTGTCCCTGTGATTAAGTCAACGGCCCCACTTTTGCCTTGGAAGTGCAGACGAGCTCTCCTGGGCTTACTACCCCCCACCTTCTGCTCTGTTTCCCCGTGTATCTATCATGCTTTCCCTCGGTCAGAAGAGGTGAGATGCCTTTGCCCAGAAGTCGTCCCCCTTTGCTGGGGAGATTGAGGGAAGCTGTGCCTCCACGGCCAACGGCCTCGGGCCTTGAGTCTGGAGGGCACTCATGGCGGTACCACAGGTGACGGTCGGAGGACCTGGCACGTGCTGCCGGGCCCGCTGTGGAGGCAGTGCTCTGTGATTCTTGAACTTACCTAAGATCAAATCCTACTTTCTGGTTGTTGGTAAGTTGGAGGAGAAAATGCCAGAGAATTGATAAAAAGAAAGTCCAGACCAGCCCTGTGAGTGAGACGCACACGGGGCCCGAGTCCCACTTGCGTGTGGTGCCTGGCGGGCTCTGGATGAATTTTCTGTTCCTCCCGGACATACCTCTATGACTTTAGTAAGGGGTGAGATATGTAGTGGCCATGATCTTTATTTGTCCTCGCAGGGCCCTGTGATCTACACGCCCGCACCCCCTTCTGCTCCTTGGGGATGAGGTGGCAGGTTTAGGTGCTTGGGCACTGCTATGGGCACAGCTGCCAGCATAGGGCTACACCGAGGCTGGCTCCGTTCACCTCAAATGTCACCTCCTGCTGAGCCCCCAGGCGTTAGTCAAGGTAGCTGCATCAGTGCAACGTAAGCAGGGACCATGTTCTCCCCCTGGACAGACTGGTGGGTGAGCAGTGGAAGCCTGGAGTCCTGCCCAAGCCCCATGGCTAGTGCCTCCTCTTTGTCATAGGAGGCACTGGTGACATTTTTGCTCAGCAACTGTTTGGTTCTGAGTCTCCAGACCCATCAGAGAATGCCAGCTTGTTTTTGCCTTTTGAAGTCTGCCCTTGGGATTTGGCGGAGTAGCTGGATGTGTGCTTAGCCCATAGTGTTGACACTGTCACCATTGTTTACCCAGAACCTCGTGTACCAGGCATGGCTCTCGGCATCAAAATACAGCAGCCAATTAAACTCCCTCCTGGTGGATCTGTCTGTTTTGGTACCATAAGGGCTTAGCCAGCATCTGAACGTCAGTGAGATAACGCGGCCAGTGAGCTCGGGTCAAGCACGTTCTCCTCCAGTCACTTTTACTCCATTGTTGCTTTTACTATTCCACAGTCATTAATTTTTAAAACAATGCTTTGGTGCAGGAGCAGAGACTAATTCTCTCCTGCTACTCTCGTTGGGAGTGAGTAAAACTGTCCAGCCTGTAATGCGACCACATTTTGTGGCTTAAAAGCTGCCTAGATGCATGTATGTGGAGTTTTGGTTAGGGGCACTGACGACGTTGGGATCCCCAAGCAGAGTCGCTCCCCTCAGGCCCCTGCCTTCCCTGGAGTAGGAGGTGAGGGTGGGTCTCACCATCCCCGCGTTCCTGGCCTCACACACTCACGTAAATTCTTGTACTTGCTGTCAAAGTCATTCTTGTTCTTGTGTGTTTCTAATTTTCGCTTGTTCCTCTTTTCCTTTTTCTTTATTCCTTTTTCTCTTGTACCGTGCAGTTGCGTCTGAAAAGGTGGCTGTGCATATCCTGCATTGGAAATAGCTAGATCGCCCTCCGTGCTGTCTCCATTGCTTTAAGGAGCAGAAACATTTCAGCTGCCTTGATCCATGCATTATCCTAGTCATCTTGTTATTTTCTAATTTTTTGGAATATTGCTTTGTTAGCACATCACCCACTGGTGTTTGATACCTGTTAAAATCTTTGCTTTGAGGAACCTGTTTGTTCCTCCTTATATTTGGTGACAAAAGCACCCTTATTCAATTAGTTTGATTGTTTTGAAGAAGTGAGATGCGAATTGATTTAGGCGGCTGTTGAGGGATTCTTTTCATGGAGTATTTAATCTTGTCAAGTCAAAGTCTGCAGCATCTTGCTCGATTCCTGCTTTTACACAAACATGCTCAGCACGCCGTTCCTGGCTGTCTCTGTGTGACGTGCGTGACGGCGCTTCCTGACCGGCGGTCACTGGTGAGGAAGTGGCAGGCTCGGTGGTGAGCAGCTGCAGGGGACATTGTTGGAGGAATCAGTCACCGTTTGGTTATTTTTTTTTTTTTGCATTCAACTTCCCCGTGCCATTTACTTTATTTTTCCTTCATAAAGGGGCAGAAGTGGGTCTAAAATCCATGCCACTCTTTTGTTCCCTTTACGAGGCTGGTTTTTCTGAGTACCAGGACAACATGGCCTTCTTCTAAGTAGCTGGCTCACATGGATCTGGTGGACACAGGGACTATTAAAGGGACCGTAGCTTCCTCTCTGCTCCAGCCAGTGGGCATTCAGAGCCGGGTCTGTTGTTTGCCTCAGCAGCCGTGCAGGCCTCCCTGCACCTGCCTTTACTTTTAACCCATGTTTGCATTAAAGAGCTGACTCCATGTTTGTTGCAGCTGACGTCCCCCACTGACGGCCGTGTCGTTAGTTTGCGGTAGTGAGTCTCCAACCCCAAGTCAGCCATGAAGGAAGATGCTTTGGCCAATCTAAGACCTTGGATTCTCACCCCTACCCTTGTTCATCTCACCCAGGGGAAGGGTTTGGCCACCACCATCATGCTGATCATGAGGCCTTGTTTCTCCTTTCATGCTCTAGTCCAAATGTGGACACTTCATCTTTCACTGACTTGGTCTCGCTTGATACAGGCCAGACATTCTGAAAGAGTCCATCACATTCTCGGGGGGAACAGAACAGAAGTAAGTCTCGCAAGTAGAAGGAGTCTAGGCTGTCCGGGTTGGCAAATGCAGGCTGGGATCTGTGATTGGTGGGCTGTGCCCTGGACACAGGCCTTTCCCGTGGCTCACGAGCGCCCAGGGGTCGGAGTGAAGAAAGCCTTGCTTGGGCTTCTCCATCCTCATCTGCTCAGTGGCAAGTGTGTCTGCTAATAGGAGCTCCAACAGACCTCGGGACCTTCAAAGCTCAGATCACGGGAGAACTTTGAGTCCCTTCTCCAGGGCCTCCTTTGTGAGAATCCAGTGCCTTCTGAGGTGACCGGTGGCAAGAGATGCCTCCCCCTCCAGGGAGCACCCTTCGGAGGACTGTGACTCAGTGCACCTTGCTGTGAGCTTGTGGGGATCCGGCCGTCGTCCCTGCAGAAACAGTCTTGAGATGGGCTTAGCGACGGAAATGACAGGACTAATATTCCAGGCCAGGGCTGGAGGGAGGGAACAGGGGAAATTGAATGTGACCTCAAACACCTAGGTGAGTGCTGGGTCTGTTACTAAAATGGGGAGCATGGGAGGTACCTTCCATAAATTGAATTCCAGAGTAAATCTTGGACATGAGGCATTTTTAAGATGCCATTTTTCATCCAAGTTTGGACTTCATAGAGGCACTCGGGTCAATGAGCCTGGGGCTGAGTTGAAGGAGCCGGACTAGAGATACACGTTGGGAGTCGTCATTCTTAGCTGGTGTTCACAGCCGCGCATGTGAATTAGATCATCTTGAGAGCTGCAGACTGAGGCTGAGGGGGGCAGGGCTGTGCCTGTGTTGGAGGAAAGCCCAGACCATGCAGCTTTCGTGTGTCAGTCAGCGGCGTTTGGGATTTTCAGGGCAATGTCATTTATCCTTAAGGGGCCGGGGGGTGGGCAGGGCCAGCCAGGAAGAAATCTGAAGGGAGGGTCGTGGCCACGTGTGTGTCTTGGGAAGTTGCAGAGTCTGCAGGGTCCGGGAGGGTAGACTCCTCAGAAGCTGGAGTTGGATTGGGGCGTGGGTTGAAGGTAGTCACACTAACATATCAGGGAGGGAAGAAGGCCTAGGGTGTCCCCGCTCTTCCTGACTCGCTTTTCAATGAACAGAAGGCAGACAGAGGATCTGAGGTGAGAAGGGATGGGCGCTGGGAGAGGAGCCAACCTGGAGAATGGTGCTTGAAAAATTCTGGAATAGTCTCCCTGCAAAATAGAGGTTAAAAAAATCCAGACTCTTAAGAACATTGATAGTGACTGGGGAGGAGGCAGTTGTTTTTCTGGCCTCCTAAGTGTAAGGCATGTATCCAGGGATACACAGAATATTCGGGCAGTCTATTCCGGGCATTTGGTACCGGGTAAACAGCACAAGTTTAAAGGGGGACAAGGGCAGCGGAGGGAAACTAGCCAGGCCCCGTGTCAGGTACCAGTCGGCCGCCCTACTTGCGTGTTGCATTCACATCCATGCCTCCCAGGTGGGCGGTGGCAGACCCCTTTTGCGGATTGGCAAGCCTTCTCAGAGGGGTTAAGTTATTGGTCCATTTAGAGGGTAGTAAATGCTCTAACAGGATTCAAGCAGGGTCTTGTCAGACTTCAAGGGCGTGTTTTCTCTACTAATTCCGGTACCTCACTGTTGTACGTGAAATGGTGAAGTGGGTCAGTTTTGGGGCCTTTCAGAAAAAGTACGATTTAAATGCCTCAGGACTGATTCACAAAGCTCTGTGTTCTTTGATTGTTCTGAAGCACCGCAGTGCTTTACACCCCACAGAGGTAAGGTCTTACTCCTTTGACGATGAAGTGGTTGCAAATGATGTACAGGTGCAAAACCAGACTTAGCAGCTTCTGAAGGGAAACTTTCCAATTCTCCCTTGATAGACTTTCTTCTACGGGATGTAGCTGTGCTGCAGCATAGGCCTGAGCTGTCCATATGGATTGTGGGTTTGATATCCAAATTTAGCATAAAACAGTCAGATGAAGAAAATCAACGTTCACAATTTATTTTTGGGTTTCATTAGACAAGATATACTATCAGGTAATGGCCCATATAGCTAATGAAATTGAGTACAGAACATTGAATTTCTTACTTCTTATTTAGAGTTTTCTTACTGCATAAGTTTGCCTGCTTTGGAACATCAGCTCCTCCACAAGGGCGCTTGTCAGTTTGTTGGTGTGATTGCATTTACACAGTGAATGTAATCTGGGCTTCCTCAGCCCAAACTCTCCAGTGCAGAATCACGGGCTGTAGCCATCTCTTAGTCACGCAAAAACTTCTAAAATTATATGATGCCAGAAAAGAAAGAAGAGAGAGAGAGAGAGATTGCCTTTATCAAAATTCCTTTCAATTCTGACTGCAAACTGTTGTTGAGCAGCTCTGGTTTCCTTTGGATATGAATATATACATTTCTTTGCATGTAACCTGGGTTTTGGACTAGAACACCAAGTCCTTGCTTTCCGCAAACCACAAAAATAGTAGCCAAATTGCACACATGTGAAATATTTTATTCTTTTTCTGAGAAAGAATCCTTGAATTTGGGACTTCAGCTGTTATTTTTGCTTTTTGCTTCTCCCACCCCTCTTGTAATATCTCACTCCTTCCCAAGTGGCCCCCAATAGGTCGTGGTCCCAAAGGAGCAAGCAAACACCCAGTTGGTCCCCATGCAGTGCTGCTATAGAGGGAGCCCTGCCAAGACCTAAAGGATATTATCAGAGAGGGCTTCCTGGAAGAAATGGGCTCTAAATTCAGTTGTGAAGACAGAGTAAGGGTCAGCCAGTAGAAAGCATGAAGACTGTGGCTCATGTGGCAGAGCAGCCCGGGTAGAGGCCTGGAGGCTTGTGCGGTGGGGACTCGGGGAGAGTGCCATGTGTGGTCCAGGGTTGTGGGTGCCCCTGCTGGGGAGGACACTGGTGAGGGCCTGGGGTGGAGGGCTTTCGAAGAGCTTGGGTTTTACTAGAACTGACAGAGGAGGCAGTGAAGGGTGTCAGCAGGAAGTGACCCTCAGGAAAGGTACTTCTGGATTTGCTTCTGATATTCTACAGTAAGAAAGGTCGGGGAGGACGAGAGCAGGTCTGGCTGTCCCTTTGAGACCCACCCCATCATTCATTTATTCATAACATGCACACTTCTGAGTGTCTAGGGGAGAGAGGTTGGACCCACATTAGTAAGCAAAATATTCCTTGGGAGCTTAGCAGTGTCAGAGGTTGACTTAGCCTAGAATGTTCTAGGAACAGAGGAACAAATTGTGGAGTTTGGAGGGAGGGAAGGCTTCCTTGAGAAACAGTCAAAATGAGCCTGGAGGCAAGTGGGAAGTAGGAGCAGATCAGGGGGCCCCTGAGGTCACTGGGGACCTGGGTACTGAGGTGAGGATGGGCAAGCAGGTTCGGGGGTGGGGCTAGAACTCTACCAGGGAGCCGCTGAAGTGTTTGAAGTGGGGTGATGTAATCAAATTTATGCTTTGGGAAGGCTGCCTTGGCTCCTCGTGTGTGTGTGTGTGTGTGTGTGTGTGTGTGTGTGTGTGTGTGTGTGTGTGTGTGTAGCGGGGAAGGGGGGGTTGCCACCAACTGGGGAGTGACATTAGAAGACCATTCACTGGCTGGGAGGCCACAAGTGGGAGAGGGTCGTTGGGGCTGCTTGGGGACGGCAGGGGCCGTGTGGATGCCGGATTTCCTTATGGGGAGGGCTTGTTAGCTGGGCCGCCCTTGCGGCGCCTTTTGGCTTGAAGAAAACAGATGGAGGCCGCCAGGTGGACTTTCCTCTTCTCTTCTTCCCTGCCTTGTGTGATGATCTTAGCTCAGCCAACATTTGGAAGAGAAGAGCTAAGTTCCAGGGTAGCCCAGGACTTTGTTGAGCTCGTCCGAGTGAGATCTGATAGGATTTATGTTTGTGTTCAGATCTGCATGTTCACTTAGCTAGAAACGTCCTATCTTTTGAATTTCCATAGGGGTTTTTACTCTTGATAAAGATTGCTTTCTTGGTGAGAGGAAATTTAATACAGCTGTTGTCTTTCTCAAAAAAATCATATCTTTTAAGAAATTTAATATTCAAAAAATAGGAATATTTAAAAATGATAAAGTAAGGCTTTGGTGTAGTTTCTTTGGTTTCCTAGTTAATGTGGACTTAGAGCCTTTGCATTACTTAATAGCACATCCTTGTCAGTATTTAAAGGGCTGTTAGCGCCCCAGGCCCCACCTCTCAAAACATCATTAAAGTTTGCTCTGAAATAGTGAGGTCATAAAAGTTTTGTTTGCAGAAGCCAAACACTTGGTTTATAATATGAAGCATAGCTCCATTTTTAAAATAATAATAGGTTCAAAATTAAGAAAGTGGAAGATAATTGAGTTTTTTAAAAGCTGAAACATAATCTTTCTTGTGCTAATGTTGAACTGGAAATTTCGAAAATAAAAATCCTACTGTAATAACATCTACGTGGAATACATATATGCTTTCCCGTTTGAAAAATAAGTGCGCAGTGGTTTTTGAAGTCAGGAGCATTCCAGCTCAGATACTGGCATTGATGGTTGCTGGTTTTCAATGGCAGAGCCTAAATTTGCCTTCTTAGCTTTTTTTTTTTTTTTTTTTGTAGTGAGAGGGTTGAGTAGTGCTTTGCCAGCATGATTTTGGGGCAATTTGGGGGCAGATGTTGAGAACCAGCAGTGAGATATTTCCATGCATTTTATTTTCTGGACATCACCAAGGCACATGTGGGGTTTTTGCCTGCAGGCTGGGATGCTGTAGGACTCCCTGGTCCATCACAGTTTTGTCCTGGAGCTGCTCCGGTCAGTGAATGATTTTCTGTGGCTTCGAGGTAAGGTGGTCTGATGCACATGATCAGATGTGTAGTTAAAGTGCTATTACATGAAATAAGAGAAACCTAGAAACATGAGGGAGGAGAATTGGCTGAGCTGATATCGGTGGGGAGTCTTCTTAGGTGACTCCCTCCCCGTGATTCCTGCCAATATCCTCCCCAGCCCTGCACGGTAGTCCTGCCGAAGCAAGCATGCACTTTGCTCAGAAACGGACTGAATTTCCTTGTGCCTCTGTTTGTTGGCTTTTTTTTTTAAAGCACCTCTTGCCCTTTGCTTAAATGCCACCCCTGCTAGTCACATCTTACACTCATTCTTCTGGATGTCGTCCATATATAGCTGCTGAATGGATGAACTGAATGTAGTATCTCCATGTAGTGGAACATTATTCATACGTAAGGGTGAATAAAAAGGAAAAAAAATAAAGGGGAAGATGAAAAAGGCCACCTGTCCTGGGAAGTCCACCCTGACAGCTCAACCCACCCTTTTCCCTTTGAATCCCCACCACTTATGCTCCACTCTAGTCTTTTTGATAGTACTTACCACCTTCTAATAAACTTTAACGTTTTCAAAAAAAAAATAGAAAGAGATGCTGATACCTCTTCAACATGGAAAAGCCTTGATAATAGCACGTTAAGTGAAAGGAACCAGACATAAACGGCCACATATTGTTGACTTCAGTGATCTGAAATGCGCAGAATAAGCAAATGCAGAGGCAGAGAGCAGGTGATGGTTGCAAGGGGCTGGGTGGAGGGGGATTAGGGAATGACTGATAGTGACAGGGGGTTTCTTCTGGGATAATGGAGTGTTCCGGAAATAGATGGTGGTGAGGGCTGCACAACCATGAGTGTGCAGAAGACTGCTGAGCGCTGTTTCTGGGAGTGCCTGTGGTTGGGGCGGCTTTATTTTGTTCTCACCCTGCAATGTGAACTGTCATCTTGTGCTGAGGCAGTTCTACTCCTGTGAGTGGTGAGGCTCAGACACTTTGCAGAGTCATGTTTCTTTTCTCCCCCTTGCTGAGTGTAGGCAAAAAAGGTTTAAGCCTGAGAAAGTGCTCCATCTGCAGAAATATCTTTCAGTTTTGCATGGTGTAAAAATCTTGAGAGCTTTTTAATCGTTGATGACAGTCTGTGAGGGGAAACAGCCCTTGAAGCTTGGGTGTGACCTGGAAGAGCCGCGCTTCCCTCCCTGACCTGGGTGGGGATTTCACTGCAGTTCAGGCAGTGAAGGGCCCAGACCCGAGAGCGGAGTTGACAGTCGTGAATATTTACTTGTATTCGCTGCTTCATCTTGGATATTAATTTCAAGCTGAGTCAGTTTGTGGCGGCAGCCTCATCCTACATCAGGAATTTATAGTATCTGCTCTTTGAAGTGGAGACCAGACAGACTTTTATTATTTACAAGTCTCCCTTAAATTGATATCTCAGATTCCTTTGTAAAAAGTAAAACAGCAGAAATACACACGTCCTTTAATGCCAGTCTGAACTGGATCGGGTTTAGTCTCTGTGCCTTAGTGGCCTTAACTGCGGGTGGGGAAGATGATAACAGTGCTTCCCTCAGAGGGCCTGGTGAGGGGGGAGTGAGAAGCACAAATTGAGGACTTACACGAGATGCTCATGAATGTCCGAAGTTAGTGCTCTCAGCCTGGTGAGGCCTCAGGAGCAGAGATGTCAGAACAGAGCATTCCTAGCCGGAGCTCGATCCGTGTTGGCAGTTGTTATGATCACTATCACCACTGTGGGTTATCAGGTAGTTTTAAGACTTGGTAATATGAATTCTTGAATAATGTTAAAAGACTAGACATCTCAGATCCAGTTTACATAGTTTTCAAGATTTCCTCTGAGAAATGGATGTTTTATTCCCCAACAGAAGTCTGAGTTGAGTCTCTAAAAAAATTCTGTATTCCTCCATCTGTTTGCTTTAATTCTCCATTTCTTAAAAAAAAAAGTTTTTAAATGGAGATACTGGGGACTGAACTTAGGGCCGCATACATGCTAAGCACATACTCTCCCAAATGAGGTATAATCTCCCCCATAATTCTTTCTAAACTTTACTTTCTTAGTATTCAGAAGTTAGAGGCCTCTAATTCTTTTTCTGGAGACTTGTCCATGAACCTGTAAATCTATTATTAATGGACAAATCTTGGTTTATTAAAAAAATCAATAAAATATTCTGCAATCCATCCAAAAGAAAATGCTCATTGATTTAAATGTTTCTCCTTTATGGTGATTTCTACTTTCTGGTCTAGCTTAATTTATTAACAACCATCCTTATCATCATAATGAGCAACCTCGCTCTGAGTGGACACCTGCCTAAGGCTAAAATGCTTTCCTCATGTTTTACTTCATAGCAGGTGTTTGAGGGTAGGTATCAGTGTCTCATTTTTTGCAGCTGAGGGATTGAGAGATGGAGCAGCTTGTCCCAAATTACACACAGCTGGCAGTGGCTAGTTCAGTGCTGGAAACCTGGCTGCACAGGATGCATTTTTAATTGCTCCTGTAATCAGCCTCCCGTTGAGTGTTTTCCCGAACTCCTGTGACTCCATAAATGGCCAATTTTAGTGATCTCAGCCTGATGAGGACTTCAATGTAGAGACACCAGTGAGAATGTGAGACAGAGTGGCATAAATTAAAATTGTACATTTTTACAAAAGTTTTATTCTCAGGTAATTACTTAAAAGTTAATTTTTTTTTTAATTTTAGTGCTCTGTGAGCACTAAAAAAAACATTAAAAATAATTATAGTGCAAAAGAGAAGTGGGCTTTGAAAGTCCAATCATTGCTAGTGATGTTACTTGCTTTTCTCTAGTGGCCCTTATTGACAGAAATACTTAGAAAGACTGAATTGATTTTATGTAGTCTTAGTATGGAAGAAAAGATTGTCAGTGAATATTGTAAGTAAAATAATTACTGTTTCTTTCCTGATGATGAATAGGTAAGTTGTTTTTATGGCTTAAGTACATTTCCTCATTTGTGAAATTTGAGTAATATCGTTTTCCTTGTCTAACTGTGAGAGTTAGACGCCTTGTACACAAAGCACCCAAGGGGTGCTTAATAAAAATGTGCTGTCACAATGACAGGTATTTTAGAAGGATCAACTCTGAATACTAAAGGGGGTGGCTTATTTCTGATGCATATTCAATATGTATATATATGATATATATGAATATGGCTTAAAGTAACAAGGATTCATTTATTTTTTTTAGTGCACTATGAAGTTTTAATGAAATCTTTATCATTCTATTGAGACAGGGACTAGTTAAATTGCCTTAAGCAGACGACCTTGAAGATTATTTACACAGAATGTGTATTGTTACAACTCAGAATTCATGTTGCCGTGTAACATCCACTCAGATATTTAAATTCGTGGATTCTGACCAGATCCATTAAGTTTAGAAAAATCCACATTTAACATTTTCAGGGAATAATCTTCTGTCTTTTGTGATTAAAGAAAATTTTGATTTTTTTTCCTGCACTTTTAACAGGTTTAAAATATCAAAACATTGATTTGACATGTAACTTTTTTAATAGAATAAATCTCATGCTGTTTTAATATGTAAATAAATGTTTTTGTATTTCAACAAACTTTTACGATTTCCTGGCCCTTTGAGAAGTATTTTGCAAGATACTTAGATTACCTACTGTTGGAAAAATGCAGACGTTATTTTATGATTATAGGCCTAGTAAAGATCTGTTGGTTTTGCTACAGTGCAAGACATGAGGCCTAGGAGAGCTTTGCTGCCAATTGCCAGGAGGACAGATCCCAGGTCTCAGTCTCCCCTTCTGTAAACTGAAGAGGCTGGACTGGTTTCTTTCCTCCTCTAAGATGAGTTTCCATAAGCCTATGTCTTTTGTTTATATTCAGGAGTATTAGCAATATCAGATTAATTACTGAATACCCTTCCCTTACCCCAAAACAAAGTGCAGTATGTGCTACAGAAGCTTTTAGTTATCTGATTCTCGTTTCTGATCCTACAGGCAATTTTGTGTTGCATGTTTCCCGGTAACCTGGAAGGTCTTTTTAGCCATAGGTGGCTCTGTTGCACCTTCTTACCTTCTTAATTTTCCTGTTTGTTAAAGAAAGCTTAAACAACGTTATTTTATTTTGATTTCTTTGCTTAATGCTTCAGAATAGCACAGTCTCCATTATGTCTGTCTACCTGGAAAAATTATTCTCCTTATATCTTAGTTTTATTCTGTCATCTCGCTGTGAACATCTCAGACTTGCTGTGCAAACAATGGCAAATTCGGACTTTTCTTCCAGTGCTAGAAACCAGTGAGCCGGGAATTTATAAAACAGCTAGAAGTGGCCTCTGGAGCACCTTAAAGCTGAAAAGTGTACTGGGTTCCCTGAGTATTGACCCCGCCGCTGTGTGTTAATTGGTGGTAGGAGATTTGGTACATATATGAAGGGGTGTAGTTTTTTGACTTGGCTTTGCGTGCACGCGCTGCCACTGAGCCACGTGAGCCTAAGTCAGTTCATTCTGAGATTTCCCTCGTCTGTGAGATGGGGATGCTCATATCTGCTTTGTAGAATTGTGAGAATTAGTAATTATGTAAACTGTTTACCACAGTGGGTATGTCAAGAGGGCTCGTAAACTTTAGCTACTGTTTTGTGAGAAGCCATCATTTGATAGTCTTTGGCAATTACTAAGAAACAGGAAAATAAGGAAAGCTGGTTTTATGATGAAAGATATTTGAGGAGGTTCCATAGTTCCTATACCCATAATTTAGCATCAGCAAAGTCAGAACTGTTACACAGTCGCCCTGAGCCAACGTTAAGCCACAGAATTTTTTGTTAC
Organism: Camelus bactrianus; assembly: GCF_048773025.1. NCBI lineage: Eukaryota > Metazoa > Chordata > Mammalia > Artiodactyla > Camelidae > Camelus > Camelus bactrianus. The sequence continues at coordinate 79,961,684 of NC_133542.1, read as the reverse complement.
TTCAAATATGTTGGGGCTTAAGGGGATCCAATACTTATACACATGTTGTCTCCAGCAGCCAACTGAGAGATGACAGAAAAGGGTAAGCAGGCGATATATGTCTTCTTTTTTACTGATGAAGCCACGTACTCCATGAACTTCAGGGCTGTGGGAAAATGCGTGTCATTATACTGTGTCCCAGAAGTAGAGACTCACCCTGTCCCAGGTAACTCTGGGCCACAGCGAGCCTTCCCTTGAGAGGACCTGCCCCATCATGCACAGGGCTGTCCTGCCATGGAGATGAGCATCCCGTGTGCTTCCCAAGTGTGGCCAGCACTGGAAGGAAAGGAACGGTTTCACATACCCTGCTTGTCTCTCCGGAATCACACCTCACCCTGTTAGTGTGACGAGGGCTAGCTGTGAGCCATGGGTCTGTGGTGTGGAGAAGCACTCTCCGTGGCCAAGAGGAGTGGGGAGGTGGCGTCCCCTGGCTCAGTTTAAACAGGTGGTGGTATGGAACAGAAGGGTGCTCCCCAAGAGTTTATAAAAGGAGAAATAAGGATTTTCTTTGGGACTTAGTCTAGCCAGGAAACACAGAAGATGATTAGAAAGGAGACTTGTAAATCACTTTAATATTAATTTGACATTTGTTGAGCACCAATAATGTGCTACATTCTTTTCTGAGAGTTTTACAGAAATGAATCCTTCAATCTTCTCAACAATGGAGTAAGGAATGTTTGATTTTTATCCCAGGTTTACAGTCTGGAAACTGAGGCACACAGAGGGTAAGTTGGCCAAGGTCACAGAGCTAGTAAGTGGCAGAGCTGGTATTTAAACTCTGGCTGTCTGGTTTTGAGGCTCCCAGGGATGGGCTTTGGGTGTTTAGATGTATCTGCATCCCTGGATCTCTGTACATCTGTGCATCAGTAAGCCCAGAAAGGACAGAGAAAGGAGATTCACACAGTTGCTCACAGTCGTGTCTCGGCCACTGTCCATGAAGAGTGCACCGTGATTAGCGTTGTTTTCCAGGCAGTAGATCTGTTGGTATAACAGAAATTTAGTCCATTGAGTTAATCTAGAAATCCTTACTGCTCTGCTTCTGTCCATGTTTGCCATGTTACTGCCTGCCAGTGGTTAGGCCGTGGAGGAGAAACTGTACTCATGGTTGAACTCTGATATTTCAGTCTGGTTCATAGTTTCACATATTCTGTTACATTAATAAGTTAAGTTTCTGGTTTTCTTGCATCAGTGTCTCGTGTGTTTGGTTAATGTGAAACCAGTCCATGGGAGCCCAGGGGTGCTGACGGTATAATTTCTGAGCATGTTGTGGCACTTCTACACTTGCAGTCCTGACTGGAGGATGTCCGCCTTCCTCACTGATTTCTCCCAAGAGCAGGGTCCTATCCCATCCCTGGATGTGACGCTGGGAGCTCTGTGAGTAGGCCAGTCAGTGGCCAATTCCACCAATCAGAAAATGATGAAGTACCCAGAAGTGGGTTTAATAGAAGAAAAGGGCTTCCAGGTAGTCCAATGGGCTGTTCGAGTCCATTTGGTGAAAAGCTGTTCACTGTCTGTGGTTGAGCTGATTCTTTGCTGTTGAAAAGTCTGGATTAGATGAAAGGATTTTAAAAAGCAGAAAGGAGTGATTTCAGGTGGTACGTCCACACCGGTGAGAAGTGATGGATGACCGCCTGTGTGAGGCATAGACAGAGTCTTACAAACTTCATAAAACAGCTTTAAAAGCTCTGCCATCTGAGTGCACTTCATAAGGGTTCCAGGCCATCACTGGTAACGCTGAGAGGGCAAATAACTGATGATGGCATGAAGGACACGGAGGCATCAAAAAGGTCTCAGTCATGTTCCCTTTTTAAAGAATGTGGCACAGTGTAATATATTTGAGCTGGTTTTTCACTGAACAATTTTTCGTGTTTTCTAGGTCTCCCAGCTCCTGAAGTTTCCACGCAGCTGCATGTCCCCTCGCTGCAGCTCTGTCAGCACTTGTCCTGGGCTGATGTGTTGTCACGGGGAGCAGGACGGTCAGCGTCCCTGGCTCCTCCGAGCTCCGTCTCCTCATCCCCAGTGCTGGGCTTCTCATCCATGTCTACTTAGAAGGTTTGCTGAGAACCACACGTGATGGTTGTCAGGGGTGATTTGTGGTTGTCCCTGTGTTTGACATATAGTCAGTATTTGATAGAAACACATGTTTTTTATTATAGTTCTGGCTTCTAAATTGCAGTGGTTTTTAGTCTGCATTTTTTTATAACTTTTTTCTTCTTTTTAAATAAGCACTTTTTTGGGGGGGGGGAATTACTGGGGATTGAAGCCAGCACATTGTGCATGCTAAGCAGGTGCTCTACAACTGAGTAATACCCACCCTCCTTGTCTGCACTTAAAAATAAATATTGCAATACACAAAATAGCTCTTAAACACCATCATGGGACCTATTTTCTGTATAGACAATTGAATACATATGCTATTTCAATAAGAATAAATGTTGGGACTTACCTTTCTCAATCTGTTTACTTGTTTAAAAACGATCATAGCTAGTGATAAACACGAGTCTTGGATACAGCACTTCTTAGGATCTGTTTTGACATCATGGGAAATTACATTCTACAGAGAAGGCAAATTGGGTCTCATTGATATTTGGATGATTTAGCAGATGATCAAGTCTTTCAAACTTGACAGTTTTGTATTTTAAACTAACTGCAAATTTATCTTCTAGAAGTTGGAATTCCTAAGTTTGTGAAGTGCTCAGTAATTCAGTGTGTATGTGTTTGTGTCTGTGTGAACGTGTTTGTGTGTGATTTCAGGAAGGTAGAAAAAACTTCCATGTAGCCCTCTGATACCTTCCTCCTCCAGTTCAAGATGTAGGCATATATTTACACAAGTAAATTAATATTCTTTAGTCATTTGATATAATGGTGGGAATATGAGGTTCTCACACTTGTTTCAGAAGGGTTGGGGAGCATCAGGTTTGAAAACAGGAGGGGAAAGAGGCAGGGTGGCCCTTCACACTTTGTGCAGGATTTGAGGAACAGTAGCTTTCTTTTTTCTATTATTCTAAAACAAACTGGCGCTGAATTGTAACATACTATGACTCAGAATTGCTTTTCTGATAAGATACAACTGCCTCAGAGTTTTCAAGGCAACATGAATGATGAAATCCGTTTTAGGAGTTATCTTTAAAGTAGTGTTAATTTTCAAGTAAATGGCTATAGCCTGTTCTTTCTTCGAAGGGTAAAAGACGTTCTCATTGATCCAAGTGCATGATCAATGTGCTTAGTTTCTTTGGGTTTTTTTTCTTTTTTTTTAAGTGCTTGTTTCATTGTGGTTTGAATGAATGTTTAAAATTTCTGAATTTTGTTCTTTAGAACATGCTGATTTATCAGAACTGTTAAAAACCTGATTGATCTTTCGTCTTTGTTTGGAGGGGCACCCTTTTGATTACTGTTGTCTGTTAAAGAGGGAAATTCTTCCTCTAGCCTGCAGATCATTAAGTGAATGGTTTGCAGTGTGCCTTTAAAATTCTTTGAATGCTTTGAGCATGCTTGTCTAGTGAATTTTGAATTGACTCATAGTAATGACTTTGCTTTGATTCTGTGGCTTTTGCTCCTCTCCACAAGAATTTGAATTCTCTGTTGCATTTTGTATACGTGTTCTTAACAGGGGAATAAATTTTACATTTTTTACAAAGGTGGGTTTTCCTATCCCCTCTGAATGCCTTCTATAATTGATACAACAAAAATCTGTTATTGCAGTGCTTAATTATTTCATAAACTAATTTTTGGCTTAATCAGAAGCAATGAGACAGAGTGATAATAAAAAATATGAAAACCTTCCTTCCTTTGAAGAATAGAAATCAGGTGGTCAGGCTCACGCATGTTTTGTGCTTGACACACTTACTTTCATGTCATTGTGTATCATGATTCGGAGATGGAGTTGCTTCAGGTTTTATAGATTTTTGTTTTAACATTTTTGTTGAATTCTTTCTCCACGCTGATGTTTCCTGTTGGGTTTGTGGAAAGCGTAGAAGGGAAACAAATTCTTTCTTTTAATTTCAGGAGGCCTGAGTTGCTGATGAGAAAAGAGTTGAGGGTGGGCTGAGGAACAGAGTGACACTCCCTCTCCTCCCGGCTGAAACTGATGAACAATGAAATCAATTAAGTGTATCAGTATTTGACCAATAGAATTCAGCGAGCCCAAACTGGCAAGTTATGCCCAATGGAAAGTACTGAATTCACCTGCAGAATTAGGTACTTTGCCAATTAGAAGCAGCTTAGAGCAATCAGAAAAATTAGTTCATAGGATGAGATATAAAAGAATGTAATATCTTCTATTTCTGAAACCTTTCTTTGTTAAGTTGTGTAGAGCTAAAATTAAGTTTCAAGCGCCAGGAGTTAAGAGTCTGGGTGGTTCTGTGGGATCGTTATTCAGGGATGTGTCTAGATCCTGCTAGAGTGACTGAAGCTGACAGGAAAAGACCCAGAGCTAGGATTTGTTATCCTAGGGTGTCCTCCATAATGGTTCCATAATGGTTACATGTGGGAGCCCAAGATTAGGTTAACAAATTGTAACAGACCCCAGCCGCCTGTCAATGTTCAGAAGAAAAATGTGTGCTTAGTAACTGCTTTGCAAGCAGGAGCATGTGCATCCTCACTCTTGTCTCCTTGCCTTAAAAAGCAGAGACAATGCTTTGCTTGCATAGTTGATGCTTTAGATAGCACTCTGCTCATTTCAAAGCAAGGACCCAGGCCCTCAGCTATAAAAGCTGGGCTTGTGTGCTTTTAGATAGTCTATTATCCCCAAAACAAGGACCTGGCTGGTCTCGTGGTCTGCTTTGTAATTCACATATCTAAAGAATTTATCTTATTCCCCTCACCCCATGACTTCCCTAAAGATACACTAAGCCTTTGTACTCATTGTGGATTCTACAATCTCTGTCTCCTCCCGTTTTTCCTCAAGTTCCTACTTACTATCACACAACTGTTAATGACTTTTTCCTTTCGTTATACACAGTAAATATAGGAGCATTTGAGAGGCTCGTGGAGTTGGCTCCCTACATCTTCTCTTCTTCTGGACTTTTCCCACAGAGTCTTGAATAATCATTCCGTGTCGGTACGACTTCTGCCAGCCATAACCCACAGTTCCAGGTGAGAATGATGCAGGCTTTATCTCTCCTACCGAAGGGAGAGAGAGAAGAGAATTGAGATCTGCTCCCTTTTGGTCCCTTCCTTCCCCAGGGACACTCCAGTTCACCTGCAGCCTTCTGGATTCTGCTGTCAGGGCCTCTGTCCCAGGACTGACTGCAGCCATTTTTTCCCTTGCCAACATTTCCTTTGCCTTTTAGAAGTTGGTCTCTTCTCTGCAATTCAACCCTGGCAGATGTGATGGTGGTCAGCGTGCTGGTGGGCAGTCACCTGGGGACTCCCAGGAGCCATGCTGATTCTCCTGAGTCTCTCATTCGGGGTTACAGAACTGTCGAGCACCGGAGGAAGCCCATTCACGTGAGGGCAGTGCAGCATTGCATCACTTTCATTTTATTTTTGAAATTTCAGTGGAGAAATTATTTGTAGCAAACTGTTCCAGTTTTTTGGCTGACTGCTTTCCTCACCACCATTTCCTTTTTGGATGTGGTGCTTGTTTTAAGAACCAGGTTTCTTCTCTGGTTAATTCTAGCAGGTGGGCTTGCCGAATCCTTGATCTGCATTTGAAGCAGAATGCTTCATCTTGATGTCAAACTGATTTTCTTCATTCTGAATATTTCATATACACTCAGCAACTGTTTCAAGTGAACTGCTCTTGTCCAATTTCGGTTAACTCACATTTGCTGATCTCCTGCTTTCATTCTGAGGGCAGTTTCTTCTTCCTGTAATAAAAGTTAGCAATTTGCATCTACTATGGGAAGGTACTGGCCCGAGGTGCTTTTGTTCTTAACAGTTTTAATACAATTCACCCATTAAAATTTACACCGGTTTTTACTCTATGCCAAGAAATGTGCATCCCAGTCAATCTTAGAATATTTTCATCTTCCTAACAGGAAACCCTGTATGTATAAGCACTCATTCCCATCTTCCCCATCCACCCCCACCCCCAGGGAGCCACTCTTCTCTCTCTGTGGATTTGCCTGTGCTGGACATTTCATTTAAATCGAGTCAATTCATGTAAATGGAACCGTCTATTTTGACTGACTTCTTTCACACTGAGTAACGTTTTCAATGTTTGTCCACGTTGTTGCCTGGGTCAGTACTCCATGCTTTGCTATTGCTGAATAATATTCCACTGTATGGCTGGGCCCCTCTGTTTACCCATTCATCAGGTGATAGGCATTTTGGTTGTTTCTTCTTTTTGGCTGTGATGAATAATGGCACCTTGATCATTCCTGTAGGAGTTTTTATGTGGACATTTGTTTTCAGTTCTCTTACGTGTGTGCCCACAGAGCAGAATTGCTGGGTCATTCAGAAATCAACTGTTCAACTCTCTGAGGTCCTGCCAGGCTGTTTTCCAAAGTAGCCACGCTGTGTTACATCTCACCAGCAAGGGCTGCTATCTCTGATTCCTGTGTGTCCTCATTAGTTCTTGTTATTCTTTTTTTAAATATAACCTTGTAGTGAGTGTGAAGCGGTTTCTCCTAGTGGTTTTGACATGATTTCCCTTACAGCTAATGATTTTGAACATCGTTTCATTGTGCTTATTGGCCATTTGTATATTTTCCTTGAAAAATACCGTTTCGGATCCTTTATTCATTTTTTAATTTAGTTGTCTTTTTTGTTGAATTGTAGGAGCTCTGTTTTATTTGGAGATACAAATTCCTAATCAGATAAATTATTTGAAAATATTTTTTCCTGAGTGTTGTTTTTTCACTTTCTGGATGGTGTCTTTTGAAGCGAAGTTTTAAATTTGATGAACACAAATTTATCTCTGTTTTCTTTTTTCCTTGTTCTTTTGGGGCAATATTTAAAATCTGAGGTATTTGATTTAAAATTTACATATAAAATATCTTAATTCTTAGGACAGTCCTAGAAGACGGGTGCTGTTGTTGTCCCCAGTCTATGGATAGGAGGCTGAGATGCAGAAAATTTCACTGACTTATGAGTGTCAAAGCTACCCAGTGCTGTGGGAGTTCAGAGCATCATGATTGTACCCAGCATCTATGCTCCTCACCACCATGCTCCACTACTGCCTGGAATCGTTAATGAAAAAGTCTTTCCTTTTTCGGTTTCTTGTTTGTTTGTTTTCTCATTGGGAACCTCATCTCCTCATTTTCCTTTCGGATATCAGTGTAGGTTTATTTTAGGTCTCATGTAGGCAGAAGCATTGCTATCAGTTAACTTCTTTATTACTCACTCTCTGGTGATCATTGTTGCTATTTGACCTAATCAAGTCATGCTTAAGTCTTTCCTGCTCATGACACTGAAAAGAGTCATGACTTACAGAATGCTCAGAGAAGAAAATAATTGATTGATTTTATTTTGCTACCCAATCAAACCAATCAAATAAAAACCCCGGTGTTGACACAGTCAGTAAGCCCTCCAGAATAGGGTCACTGTCTTCCTTGTGTTTCATTTGTTTGGTCACAGTGTCTGGATAGTGACTTGCTGTCCAGCAGTTTTGTGAGCATATGGTGCTCGTGAATCATTGTAAGGACAGAATTTTGACAACATACTGTATTGGTCATTTCACGAGGGAAAAGATAATATAGAAATATTGCTCAGATCTATTTTAAAATTAAGATTGGAATGTTGAGAAGAGTTCAAGAAACCATACAAAGATCTTTTTCACTTATTTTAGATCTATCTTAGGCACATTATGATTACATAGCAGAGTAAATTATCAACTAGATTTGACAAGAGGGGTGTATTATTGATTATTTGTTTTAGTTGAAATATTCTACCTGGGAAAAAGTAATCAGTGCCCATAAATGAACAAATATGTTTGTATTTCTATGTAACATGGGAGCAGACTTCATATGTTTCTATATAATATATATGACTGTGTGTTTTAATCTGTCTGTCAGTGTATTTATAGTTTTTCAGCAATGTTCTAACTTTAGAATTCTTCTAAGAAAATCACCCCCGATTCTAGTGCAGTTTGTACTGTGTATCCTGTCTTATGCATGGGATTCCACTGTCTCCTCAGTGAGGAATTTCCTCCCCTACTGAGGTAGTAGCAGAGTTAAAGGAACTGTGATTTCTAGGCCTTTGTTCTCCATGTGTTTGCATTTGGCTGTCAATCGCGATTTTCCCTTTCTTGAATTTTCATTGTTCAATTAGAATTTTTGAAAATAAGTGTTAATATGTTGTATTTGTCTCCCTAGAAACTTGATGTGTTTGTGCTTTTCAGTTTTCAATTTCTTAAAAATGTAAATGCACTCTTGTTTTTAAGTAGTCCTTTTTCACTAGATATTTGTTTACCTCTTTATAGTTAAAATACATTTTTTCCAATGAATGAATCGGTGTGCATGTTTTAAAAGATACCTTACTTTTTATTTTCCTTATTATAACAATTATATTCATTCTAGAGAATTTAGAAAATAAGGATAAACACAGTAATAACTTAAAAATGGCCTCTAATCTCACCTAGAGATACAGTTGTAAAGTTTCAAATTGAGAATTACAAGTCCTCTCATGTTGTTCTTCCTTTTCAAGATCGTTTTGGTTACTGAGACCCTCGAATTCCCATATGAATTATAACAGCAGCTAATCAGTTTTTGCAGAGGAGCCCACTGGGATTGTGATCGAGACCACGTAGAATATACGGATCACTCTGGGGAGCACTGCCATTCCAAGAGCAATGTCTTCTGATCCAGGAATGTACTGGCGTGTCTGTCCAGGTATTTAGGCCTTCTCTAATTTTTTTTCAGCAATGCTTTGAGTTTACAGAATATTATTTTACTTTTTTTCTTTGCCTTTATACTGAGGACAAGTGTGCAAGGTACCGGGATCAGAAGTGTATTTTAGCCCCGCCCCTTGCTGCCAACATGGTCGCTGCGCTCTTGCTTTGCCTTGTGTACAATCTTGCACAAAATAGGACCTCAGTAACTCTCTCTTGAATGAATGATTATATGATTGAAGGATGATGCTTGAGAGTCCTTGTGATGATTTTTTCCTCCAGCCTTTCCCCAATTCTTAACTATGCCCTTTCTCTTCCTAAACTCCAGCCTGGTTTTCAACCTGCCTGTGACATTGATTTTCCCTGTCTGTAGACTCTTCCTTTCACTGGTTCACGATAATGTTACATGTGGGCTGTGGAAACTTGCTAGATGTCAAGAAAGAGCAAATCCATTGCATGCTAGTATTTTTACAGTGTGGTAATTTTTATCGATTGAAATTAAATCAGGCTGACCCCCTGAGCCCTCCCGTGAGCTCTTTTCACTTTCCTACATCTGATACTGCTCTGGTTGCTACATGTGCCCTTCCCCCAGCCTTGGTTTTTGGGTTGAGTAAGTCATCATCAGTGGACCCCTCTCTTTAAAAGATGAAGAGAACATTGTCTCCTTCTCACTGGTTGGGGACTTGGATGAGATGAGATACCAGATAAAGAATGGAGCTCCACCTCGTTCTGACCCCCGCTCTTTCCTTTCCGTTCTCCAGAGGAAAAGAGTACAATTCAACAGTATAAAGATTGATTGTGAGCTAATGAGATAGACAAGACAACCGAAAATTTATTAAATATCCTTTCATGCCAGAAACAAATGTATTATACACACAAAAAGCACATAAAGCACGGTAGTACTGTGGTTACAAACATGGGTCTGAGATCGAGTCCTGCTCTGGAGTGACCAGACCTGTGAGATGGAGAACTGGTAGGTCGGCTTAGGCTCTCCAGGACTGGTTTTCTGTCCTGCAGAGATGGGGCTCGCTAGGCTTCTCTCCCCCTTAGAGGTGCTGTGGGGTGTAACTGTCACGCGTGCACAACTGCTCGTTCCTCGTAAGTGCAGGATAGCATAGATTTTGCGGTGATGGCTTTATGACCGCCCCGTGTAGACTCTCAGTGCTCCAAAGGGATGCCTTGTGGTTTGGAGATGGGATTCTCATTTCTGTAAATACCCAAGGATTGTGGTATTGGGCCCTGCTGATTTGAATCTATTCTTTAGAAAGTACATATTGTAGATATATTTTTCAAGCATGTGTGCTTTATTTCTTTTATTATTTATAGTTCTACCCTCTCATCTCTTGGTGTGACTTTTCATGGAATCCAGGAGACAGTCCTAAGCTACCTGCCTCTTCACTCTTCTCCGTGGTGGTTTTCTTCCCTGACTAGAAGAGGGTTTTGCACAGGAAATTTTATTTGTTCCCCTTTTCCTGGAGTCTCTCTTTCGGTCTGCCCATCTCTCACCTGTTCATCTGTCCATTTATCTACCCACTCATTCTTCTGACTTGTTCCAAAAAGCATTTCAGGCAGCTTACAGAAGAACAGATACCAAATAAACAGGTTAGAAAATTGGGCCAAGTTCAAACTGTGAGGCTAGGAGGCGAGCCTGTGTGATGGTTGCAGCCATGAGAAACACGCCTCTGCCCTGTGACTTATAAGATCGACAGCATGATTGTACCTGATGCTCCCAGCAGACACAGGGTAACAGGGTTTGTGGGAGATGCTCACTGGCTGTGAAATAAATAAGTGGCTAAGGAGAAGCCCAACCTTTCCAGCTACAAAGGCTTAGGAGAATATTTTGAGTGTCTTCCAAAATCAGGGTATTGCATTGTTTCTTTTGTCAGAGTTCTATGTATAGTTGGTTACATTCTATACCTGGAAATTTCTCCAGAACTTCTTACCAAGTGAGTGCCATTGCTCGGGAATGGGGTGGTTCTGCTCATTGACGGGGGTTGGCCAGAAACAGAAAATGACAGCTTCAAAGGAGCCTGGGATTTGTCAGTTATGTTTTGTCAGTGCTGTAGATTTCAGGAAATGCTTTCACACTTTCTCTCCATCTGAGGCGGCAGCGTGCTCTCTTAGCAGCATCAGGAGCTCAGAGCCACGGGATGTTGGGGGCGGACTGCACTGCCGTCAAGACAGCCAAGCTAGTCACTGCAGGCGTGGTCCTTTCACATAGTGCATTTCATGTTCTATAGTAGAAGGTTTCAACAGGGAGTTAATTAACTGAGTTAATTAACATTTAATAAATATGAAGCTTTGATGAAAAGTCTGTTATAGGCAGAATATAAGTTGTGAACACTTTGAAAACGGTTTCATTACAGAAATTTCAGTAGGGAAGATAAACAGTTTATCTTATTTATGCCTCTCTTTTAAAGTAAAACAGAAACAAGGCAGAAAAGGCAGAGGATGATTTCTGTTATTCCTCTCGGCTTGCAGGTGCCCTCACATCCAGTGGCATCCATCCAGACACCAACACTGACACTGGCCATGCTCAGAACTACCTCAGCCCTGAAGACACAAGTGACAAATAAAAGGGGGCCGCGCCCTGTTACAGCAGGTGCTCTCACTTTGTGGGTCCTTATGTAACTGCGCGGTGTTAATCAGGATCGCCCGTTCTACATTGTGTGGCGCTGCTGCGGTGTCTCCTAGTTATTTGTTTCTGTAAGTACTCGTGTATTATTCTCCAATGTGTGTTACTACACATCTAAAAATGCTTTTTACAGATGAAAAATAATGTATATTTAATATAATAAGTCTGAAAAAAGGGACAAAATAGGCTATCCAGGTCCCACTACTCAGAAATAATAATGAACACTTTAACATCTACTTTCTGTTCTTTTCATCAGTGTGTATCAGCTCTGTCATAAAAACCAGTGAGCACTCTGTGCCTGTTTACTGTGTGGAGACCTCCATTTTCCATTCGGCTTATTACATGTTTTTCTACAATATTCTATCTCCCCTGGCATGATTTTTAATGACCAGTATAGCATTATGTCTTGTGGAGGCATTGTCCATTTTACTTCGGACTTAAATAAACTTTTAAATTCCAAGTGTACTTAACTGAAATACTGAAAAGAGAACTGTGGTGGTACAGGAAGGCCCCTAACTCCCTTCCCATTATTTCCTGAGTGTAAAAGCTGTTGCCAATGTGGTGTATATATTTCATGACCTTTATGCCTATGACATATATATATACCCATACATAGATACATACATACATATGAGAAATCTATGTATATGTGTGTATATATGCTTTTTTGAAAAATAAGGCCATACTATATGTTTTCTGCAGCTCGCTTTATTCACTCAGGGGTATATCATAGACGTCCTCCCACTCCAGACTCACCCGGTCCTTTCAGATAGACTGGAGGGGTCTCCTGATGTGCAGGTGTGGTCTCTTGTGCAAGGACACCATTGGTGGGAGAGTGCTGTGGACAAGGCCCTGGGCCACGGGGAAACGCCGGCCCCCTCAGTGCCCACAACTCGCCGTGATTTACCGCATCATTGTCTTGATGGTGGACACTTAAGTTTTCTCCATTTTCCACTGTCAGAAAGGATGTTTGACTGGCATCTTTCTTTAACAGACATTCCTGTGATCTTGTATGAGCATGCCTTTAGTTAAGTCTTCAGGAAATTTAGTCCCTGGATGTGACATTTATTTTCATCACAGGCTACTTTCAAGTGACTAGAAATTCCTTCTCCAGTGTGGAATGAAAAATGTAGAATTACTTATGTAACCAATTCTCTATTGCTGGATATGATTTCACTTCAGCTTTTCTTCCCACCAGTGTAACCACTACATCTATTTGAACTGATTTTTTTTCTAAACGAAACGATTCCTAGAAGTGGGGTTGAATCAGTGTGTACACACGTTTTCAGAGTTTACATATCCATTGACATGTCATCCTCCAAAAAGGTCGCTCACAGTTTTTTCTCCCACAGATGGACACTAGCTACAATATCTTTTAAAAATATTTACCAATAAGATGAGCAAAAGTGCTTTTTCATTGTTTTAGTTTGCATTTGATGACCAGTGAGGTATTGAGCATTTTTCACTCATTAGCCATCTGACTTTTGAAAAGTGAATGATCCATTTTGTCCTTTGCACAAATTTAAGTGAGGAAGCTTTTTGCTTTGTGACAGCTCTTTGTATCTTATGAACATTAATCCCTTGTCTTCATCAACATCTATCACAGAGTTCTTCCTTGTCATTTCTTTCGTTTCATTTTGTTCAGTAGGTTTATATTTGTTGTGGCTCAAAATATTCTTAAGATAGTAAATGTCTTCCTTTTGGGTTTTATCTTTGTTATTATTCTTAGAAATACTTTCTTATAATGGTATAAATCTCTTATGTAGGTTTATTTAATGTCTAAGATGGAGATGATAATAGTACTTGTTATAGTGAGGAGAAGTTGAATTAATGTGAGCAAAGAGTTGTATTTGCTGTTATTAGTATTTTAATATTAAACCACTATCTGTAATTTTTTTTGTGGTCATTATGACAGGAATAGAATTTGTTCTTTCCAGGTGATTCTCTGATTGTCCCAGGACAATTATTGAATTCACAATTTGCCCTTTGATTTGAAATCCCACATGCACAAAATACTTATGTACACTAGAGTCTCTTTTTGAGCTCATGCTATATTTCTGTCAATCATACTTCCTTACTCCAGCGCCATATCTTACATAATGTAAAAATTAATTATTATCTGACAGTGCGATATTTTTTTGTTCTTTTCTTCCATCCCAAACTTTCTTGGCTATTATTATGACTTTATTATCCCTAAAGAATTCTAAAATATTTTGTTCAAGTTAAAAAAAGTCAGATAAGAGTATTCATGGGATTTTTATTAAGTTTTGAATTATTTTTAGGAGAACTTCCATATTTACAAAACTGTTTTCCTCCATGCAATATGTTGATGTCTCTACATTCACACCTCTTATTTACCCCTCAGTACAGTCCTGTAGTTTTCTCCATGTACAACATGGGCATTAATTTTGAGTTTATTCCAGATTATTGTTGATGTTTTTCTTAATTTTGTAAGTGAGAATTTTTTGCTATTATATTTTTTAACTGTTTAAACTGACACCTAGGAAGGCAGATTCGGTTTGTAAATACTCACTTTGTAACAAATCATTTAAAATTGTAAGTATTAAGTAATTGTTCCAGGATCCTTTCTTTTGTGTTTTTAAATATTTGTTTCCAATATTATCAAAATGGTCATAGCTAAGAAGTATAGGTGTGGAGACTGATGGAGAGAGGTAGTGTGGCTCATGTACAAACTTTGAGCACTTTCATGGCTGCCTTTAGGCTGGAGAAGCCCCAGAAGAGCCCAGGTTAGACCAAGGGTGGCTTTGTATGCACTTGAAAGCCAGCTTTCCTACCTGTATGGTGAAGCCTGGTGGGCGTGGCAGGTAGATGATCAAGGTCTGATCAAGGTCATTGGCTACACAGAGGGCTGTGTCTGTGAGAACTGGAGTCCATCGCCATGGGAAATGCTTGGTGCCAGGAACACTGCAGGGGAGCTGGGGAGTCTGTTTGTTAAGGATTTTCCAGTCCTGGGAGTTGGAAAATCAGACTCTGCATTCAGATCTGAGTTTGAATTCATCCTCTCTTGTTTACTGGTCCTCTGACTTTTGTCAAGTTATCTACCCTCTTTGAACTCCTATTTTCTTATCTCTCAAAATAGGAGAATTACGGCCTGCTGCTAGAGTGTTTGATCAGGATAAATGATTTGTTTCTATAAGATGCCACGTACAGTCACAAGCTCAGTGAGAAATGGGCTGTCACCTCTTCATCTGCAACTCAGTGCTCGACAGGACATCGGGGCAAAGCCAGTCCGTAATTTGTTTGTGATGCAAGTAGGAACAAAATTAATGTCTTGCCTTTCACTTGCAGTATTCTTACTTCTTTGCTTCATTTACTTCTTTCCTCCTTTCCTTTCCCCTCCTCCACCAAAAGATCCTGAGACTCTCTCAGAACACTAGATTCAAATTACTTTAAAGGGTGTCTCATCCTCATGAAATGAGAGTAACTTAAAAAAAATCTGTACAGATCCCAGACGTCATTGTATTTGATTTACACACACACACACACACACACGCACACCCACCCACACCCACAATCAGCATACCTACCACTTGCTGAGGGAGAAGGACCAATTTTTCTCAGTTTTCATTCACTGAGCGTGAGAGCAAAGTCTCTTACGCAGACTTTCACCTTGCTTAGTGCATGGTGTTTTTAATTGGATTTCTGCTTTGTGGCCATAGAACTATTCTTGTAGAAGAGAGGATGTGGAGACATAGACATTCTGCTGAGATATTGGTGTCAAAATATTTGAGTTGGAAAGGACTTAGGACAGCATAGAGTCGTAACATTTTATGGGTGAGAATCCATGATGGTGTAACTTGGACAAGAACCCGGGTCTTCTGTCTTCGTGTCCACGTGGATGAAGAGGCAACAGGGAGGGAGATGGCAGGGATCCTTCTTGCTTGAGTTCCAGGGTCTTGCTAGTTTTCATTGCTCAGCTGTCTTTAGTTTAGGTCCGTGTGGCCTCTCATGGGAAGGTCAATCTGTCCTGAAAGACTGAGTTTCTAATCAGCAAAAAGCCCTGGACCCACTCATATTTCCCAAAGTTTTTCTGTTGTCCTGCTGACAGTTTATATAAATGATACCTAAGAAACTACTGGATATAAAATCCTTATTGTTATCATTTGCCCTCAAGTTCCATAGGAATGGGGTGCTGTCTCAGGCTGTCTAAGGCTAGATCTGAACAAAGATAGGGTGATAGGCTGTGCTGCTGGACCCTCCCCAGTCGAAAGGGATTTCCACCTTAGTTTTCAGAATCAGACAGATGAGTTCAAATCTTGCCTTTACCAGTTATTAGCTTTGTGAACTTGGGGAAGAAACTGTACTTGTTTGTGTCCAATTTTCTTTATCTGTAAATAAGTTCAGTATTTATTTTAGGGTTTTTGTTTTAGAATTGAATGAGCTAATTTCCTCATTTATACCTAAAATACTGATCGCGTGGTTCTATGCTGGTGCCTTGGTAGAAGATTACTAAGGGACTCAGCAGTGAGAATGCAGGTGGGGGACCCCTGGATCATAGAGCTTATATTCCAGGATATGCTTGTAAAATACTGGATGTGCAGTGGATTTTTAGTAAATGTCCATTCCTTTCCTTATCCACATTGATTGTGTATATATCTTTGTACAATATATGAACAATTTTTTATTGCAATTTAAATATCTTTGTAGTATTTAAATTATGTAGCTATAACAAAATACGTGAAATAAAATGATTTGTCTTTTATTTTCTTTTCAATATGCAAAACAAAATAAAATAGAAAAGAAAAAAAGGTTTTGAAGGAGTAGAAATAATTTTATTTCTGTGGAATCAATTCCCTATGTTAGGTTTTTTAGTTGTGCTGTTAAACAGCATATAAAATTGATAGGTTGTGACTTCAGTGTTGATAGCTAGGTGAGTGTAGTTTCTTTTTGTGGTTGTCTTTGATGAATTATTTGAACTAGATCATAAATGATGTGCATGTTACATATTGGAAATGAGGAAAGAGTGGAGACATACTACCTCCAATGCAGTCATCTTGTTACCAAGTCGAAACTCGTACTGCTTGCTGTATGACAGGCCAATAAATCGGGAGATTGAGGTGTTGGAGCAAGGAATAGTGACTTTATTTGAAAAGCTGGCAGACCCAGAAGATGGCTGAATGACATGCTGGAGAACCGTCTCCCCCAAGTCAGAAATCAGTCCGCTTTAATACTAAAAAGGGGCGGGGATGTGGTTGGTTGTTGCAAACTTCTTGTGGTACGAATTGTTTCTCCTTGGAATTCTTTGTTCTTGCAGCTGTCCACGTGGGTAAAATCATGGTGCCCCTCTTAAACCTCCAAAAAAAACCAAAGTTGATTTTCTATTTTGCAACTTGCCATCTCAACATAAGTGCAGAAGAGTTAACATCGTGAAAGATCAGAGCCCGGAGAATAGGCTCTCCTGGATATTTCAGGCTAAAGGCAACTTTCTTTTACAAAAGGTACAGAGCTACCAAGTCTGAGCCTAGAAAACAGCAAAGGTTTAAAGCCAAATGAACAGATCTAACATGCAGTCAAATTTATTCTTTTCTATTACAATTTCTTTTCCCACCACATAAATAATTTTAGTAAGAAACATGAGCAATTTTTTTACTTTTGCTTCTTAGTAACGGATAATTGGGCCAAATACATTTATGAGATCAGGGATGCTGTGTGGGCATTGGGGTCACAGCAAACTCTTGTTGGGGGTGGTCGACTCTGCAACATGTCTGATGCCCCGTGGGTGTTGGTGAGGGACCCCATAACCAGGGGCTCTCTTCAGGAACCAGCATATGGGCATTGACCTCTGGAGAACTTTTTCAGCTGCCGGAAATTTTTTCAGATAATGTGACTGAAAAACCACTTCAGCTGGTGATAATTAGGGAATAAAGGAAGAGGAAAAGGGCTTGGATTAGATTAGAAGAGAAGGACAGAATATCAGGGAACCTGGGGGCTTGGCAGTGGGTACTTGGGAGAGAGGGGAGCAGAGGTGGGGAGGGGCACGGCTCTGGAACCAGCTCCTGCACTTGTCCCAGGGCCCAAGTCACACAGCTTTAAATTGGCCCAGGACGCTTTCCTGTCTGGATGTCACCCTGGGCAGAACCTTGAGAATCGAAGGTAAGGGGTGGGCAGCACTCACCTAGGGGATCACTGAGGACTTAGTTCAAGTCCACGGTGCCTTTTCTGGTCATGTGTGTTCACTTGCCCTTTATCTTAGGATCTGAGGAGCAGGAGCAAGGAACGCAGGGAGAGATTCAGGAAGACATCTGACTGTGTTAAGAGACGAAAGTCACAGCCACACGGGGAGCGAGGACACTTGCAGCAAAGTAAAACGACTTCACAACTATTGCATCAGAGCTGCAGGTGTGAGAGAGCCTAAGCCTGTCTCAGAGTGCATGGGACAAGTGGAAAGGAATGGTAAATTTCCACTGACAGTTGAAATTTTGTTAAATAGCCTGCTACTGTTGCTTGTATCACTTGAATGAATGCAGGCATATTTCTATGGGCATTTATATGTTCACTCAAACCCACCAGCCACTCTTGCCCCCATCGGGGATGGGCTTTCTCAAGCACAGTGCACTTCCTGGTTGGGTGGGCCATGCTGCGGGTCCTCGCCTGGGGCCGGGCTGCTACAGGGCACTGAGTCCCCGAGGCACGGCCTGCGAGACACGACAGGAACACCTCTGCTCTTGACTGAGGGCCTCCGTTTCCCCCTGCAGTGTAAGAATACTGGTGACTGAGTTAGAAGCATGCTTCGAAGCTGTCCATGTCCTTGCCATCCAGAAGCGGAGCCTGGGAGCTACCGAATTTCTCCAGAATGCGGTTTACATTCATCTTTGACAGGTGAGTTTATGTCTTTTTACAAGTGGAGGAATTACTGCAGTTTTCCTGGAACTTACTCACCACTATTCCATCTGATTTTTCTGTGCTTGGATTCAATATGGCATGCTAAAAATTCTGGAGTCAGATCTTGAAACCCTGATGAAGAGGATTATTTTATTTCTTTATATGATAGTATTTTACTTACAAAATTCAGAGTTTTTGGTTCTTTCAAAAATTTTTTGGGGGGTTGGAGAAACAACTTTGCTCTTACCATCTTTGTGACCTGTTGCTTTGTGCCTCTCACCTGTCTTCTGTCACTTCTGAGGCGATTCCATTTGTGATCCTGTCCGGGTTGTTAATGGTATAAAACATAAAGTCTGTAAAACTACAGTCCCATTTACTCCGAAGACATTCCACAAATACTACTTAAATCTGGGTGTGGTTTTAAGAAGACAGAATCATTAGAACATGTACTTGCAGGTTGCTAGTGCAAAATCCCCAAATCAATAGTCTAGCACAACATCTAATATCTTTCCAGTCTACCTTGGATTTGTATGGATAAGTGAAGCAGTTTGCTAAGAACTCAAGACCAGGGTTAGAATACAGGCTGGTGTAGCTCAGCAGGTCCTCCCAAGCTGATGCTCTGCCAGAGGGCGGGTCCTAGGGGAGAGGGCGTGTCCTCCCCTCCCTGAGCTGACAATTTGATGGGCAAGACCTTCATCAGGTGAAGAACTTGACTTTCTTCTAAGAACAGTGGGTTTGAAATCAGTCCTAAAAGCGTGGGAGTGACACAATCCCATTTGTCTCAAGTAGGGGAGAGTGGCTTTGGGGCCACTTGGGAGACTCGTGAGTCCAGGTGGGCAGTGTTGGTGGCTTCCACTTGACCGGTGGGATGGTCATTGGGTAAAAGCGAACAGATTGAAGGCATGTTTAGATGGTAAAAAGGAAAGGATGAATGCTGTCTGTGAAGGTAGGATGGAGGAAGGAACAGGTTTCTGGGTGGATTAATGAGGTAAGTGATGGTCCTGCTGTGCTCTGAGGAGGGAAAGCTGTAGAGGGAGTTCTGGGGGATAACTGATGAGTACAGCTGTGGGTAAAGTGAAAGGCTGTTAGATGTGTGGTTTGGGAGCTCAGGTGAGAGCCAGTAGTGAGTAGGGGGAGGGGAGAGAGACTTTCAAATCAGTTTGTCTTGTGAACATACAAATAAGGATGAGTAATGACACACTTAAAACCTCTATATTCTGTATTTAAAGCCCAGTAACATTTTGCTATATTGACTGCAGAGGTTCTTAATTTTTTTTAAGAGAAATAAAATAAATAGAAACAAAATAGTGGAGATAATGAACATCTTAGAGTTGATGTGTGTCCTTGTATGTATTTTCATACCTCATCTGTTTATAACCATAATCTAAAAATAGATCGCTTGTTTAGCATAAGAGTTAAACAGAGGGACGTGACACACAGTGTTGGGGCTTGAAGCTGATCTTCTCGGGCAAATTAAGTCACCTCTCTGTGCCTTAGTTGCATCATCTGTGACTTCCCCCGGGCCCCTCATCACAGCTGATTTCCTAGACTAGATGTTGGGAGGGAGGCTGCTGAAGGGAATAAGAAGTGGCAACTTCTAGGGATATTGAAGAGAGAGACAAAAACAGATTAAAGCCGATAAACTGAGTAAAAATACCCTCAAAAGAGAAAGAATCCCGCAGTGATTTGAGCCCCTTAGCGTAAGGGAAACAAAATCAGGTAGACCCAAAGCTCTTGAGCATATGAGTATTGTGGGTGGGTGGGTGTCATCAGAAAAGTGTTGAGAAAAGGCCTTTTCATTTCCCTAGACGTTTCCAGTAAGGATGGGGAGCAGAAGAGAAAACCCCCTGCTTCACAGTGGAAGCTGCTGTTTTGTGCAAAACTGACCAAAGTTTGGAGACCAGTCATCAGTGGTGCTGGCAAATGAAGAGACTTCGGGATTGGGTGGGGCACTTGCTGCGACTTCCAGGTGACCTGTTGGCTGGGGGCTGTGAGGCGGGCAGTAGGTTTGCAGGGTGACCCGGGCATAATCCCTGGCTCTGAGGCTACTGGTCTGACTAGCAACACTAGGCACCCGCAGTCCTAATGGGGCAGCTCGGGATGTGGCCTCGGACACCTGCTGAGCTGAGGGTGAGAAGAGGGCTTCCCTGTGGGGGTGTCATGCGGAGAGTGGGAACGTGTTCCTGCAGGGGAGGAAGAGCCTCTGAGCAGGGTGCTGGATGCACAGGCAAGACCAGCCTGAGCACGGAGGCTTCTGGGAGCCAGAAGTCATACAATGGCCCGAACCACCTTGTTCCTGCGAGACTGCAGGGAAAAGATGCTGAAAAAGTAGGCAAGGGTCAGACCCTTTGGTGTTTTATGAGTGCCAGTAAAGGACTGGTCAGGCAGGCACGAGAGAACCCTGTGGGCGTCCCAGCTGGGGCGTCACGCCGGAGGGAGGAGCAGAGTTATAGACTTTGCCACTTATTAGCTGTGTGACTTTGAGCAAGATCACCCCACCTCTCTATATATATATCTTCATCTGTAAAGTGACAGAGTGACAAGCTCGTGTAATCAGAAGGCTTAGTTTAGCTCTGATCCTCTGTGTCCAGTCCTGTCAGTGCTGCCCTGTGAGGTTCTGCAGCGGCTGCTCTTACCCTGAGAAGGGAGGGCGTAGAGGGACATTGTAGTGCCCCAGGGCAGGAAGGGGTTGCTTTAAAAGCAGACATGTTGCCGCCTGCAGCTGCAGGCCTGCAGGCAGTTTGGTTGAAGGTCCTGCAGGGGACTTTGGAGGCCTTAGGTCGTGGAGAGTACTTTGGACGCCTTAGCTTCGTCTTAAGTCTTGTTTTCCCTTGCGGACCAGATTTGCCTTTGCAGATTGATGCTGAAGATTTGGGCTTCTAGCAAATCTGTTTTCAGAGATGGGTATATACGTAAAATATCGTATAAAATAAAATGATTTATTTAACGTGTGGGACATCGCAGCTGTTGGGAACAGCTCTGTTTTCCTGGTTGTCACGGAGGACACCAAGGGTCAGCAGAGCGTGCGGGAAGTCAGGTAGCCTGCAGTGCTGCTGCGGGGTGTTCTCCCGAGTAGAGCACTCTGCTGAGTTGACTCCTCTGAGTTTGGTTGCCAGATGAGCAGACAGCAAATTAATGAGTTCTGGTGGGATTGTATAATGACAGGAAGAAAGAGGAAACCGTAGTTTTTCCAGACTAAAACAAGCTTTTGTTTCCTGATCCAGTGTGTTCCATTACAGAATTGATGAGTTGTGTCTATTCTGGGACTTCATTGAAATAAACGTTCAGCCTAAATGATAAGAGTTATGTTTTATTTGGCTGGAGGACTCGAGCCGTTATGGCAACCTCTCAGATCACTCTGAGGGACTGCTCCCAAGAGGTAGGGGAGGAGCTAGGATATATAGAAGTTTTACAAGAAAGACCAGGTAGTTGGAACAATAAAATATTGCTTGTTATCTAAAGAAAACCAGATATCTCAAGATCAAGTATTTAGTGCTTTTCTATGTATGGGAGGAAGCAAACATTTGTGTCATTGAATTCATCCCTTTGGCAAGTACCTAGCTATCTAGGGCCAGTATCCTGTCCTTTCTTACTCTGAGTCCGCTCAGAGGGCACCACTGTGAGTGGCTGAGAGGCTGGGCTGCAGGCATGCACTCGTTGGGGGTGGCAGCAGCCGCTGATGACTTGGTTTCAGCATTCTTTGTTTACTGACATGGTTGCAGTATTTTCATTCACAGTGCTCCCCCTTGGTCCTAAATTCTGCCAATGTTTTGAGAGACATTTCATGACCAATTTTGTCCCATGGTGCTAGGATGGCTCAATCCTAGTTCAGGTGAAGAATCTTCTGAGTTGCCATTCAAGGTGTTAGTTTTTTATCAGGCCCTGTTGATACTAAAAATTCTCTGGATCACCTGTCTTACTTGTTTGTTATGATCCAGGAAGTGTTTTCCCTTCATTGCTCATTCCCATACCTAGAATCACACTATTACAATTACTTTATTCAGGGTTATAAATTTTATCTATTTCTTCAAGATGTTTAGTCATCATCAATTTTGTAGGCCTAGTTACACTTTGGGAAATGTAACAGACAATTTTATAAAATAGATAGGATATAAGTAATACAGCTAGTAACGTTAATAAAGTCACGATTAAGAATTTAATAGTCGGGAAGTTGTATTTTGGGGTTAAAATTTTGCTTGTGTTTCTGATTGAGTTTGAGTGATCTTATGAGAAAGTTCATATTTATGGTCAGTCTCAGAGCAGGTATTAATTGGTCAGGTGAGGTCTCCCACCTTGTAAGATCAACAGAGGCCTAAACAGAACTATAATTTCTTTTTAGAATAACGTTTCTGAGGGCTATCTAGTTAGAGCCTTGGAGTAGGGAAACTCACAAAGGTAACACAGAAGAACTAGACATAGGTAATTTACCATAAACTTAACAATTGGAGTAGTTCATAATCAAAGGTAGGAGAAATTATCACAGTAATTTTTATGCAGGCCTGGTACGGTGTCTTGGGTCAGCTGTCTACTTCAGATATCGTCTTCTTCTCATCCTGGCCTGGTAGCTTTTTCTCCATTTGGGCATTGTTTTAAGGTGAGCAGTGCTCTATAGGCCAGTGCATTGCAGGGGCTATTTCTGATAGGAAATGAACCCGAAAGTCCGTTTCCTTCAACTTTGGTTTGTATGGTCTATTTAAGAGTACCTGATAAAGGGTCCTTCCATTCAGGTTGGAGACAGTTCTTTAAGTCATGCCTGTTCCAGTTTGTATAATCCCCTGGCTGCTGGTCATGGGGCATTGGAACTTTACCCAAGGATAGATTAGTGAGCTTCAGAAACAAAGCTAGAGTATCCTATTAATAATTCAGTTAAACTGTACAGCAATGTGACATAACAGCAAGGAATGATTGGGAAGTGTGTTAGTAAATACGGAAGTCAATTAACAAAGCTAGAATTTAATATCCACTAAAATATAATCTTTTTTCTCTCTAAAGTTACCCTCATTTTTCTCAAATAAAGCCATGTCAAGATTAATTGCTTTACAAGTTGTCTGATTATTTGATCATATAGGCTTTTTTAAATTGGCTGTGTTGGAACTTTTAATTAGGAGTCTCAGTGTAGGATGTTAATAAGGTTTGCTAAGGCCAGGAAAGCCCCGTAAAGGGCTTGTCATGGATTTCTGCCTTACAGATTTAGGTAAATTCTTTTCTCTTTAAAATCCTTAAAATACCTTGAGATTCTTATATCTGTTAGGAGATGATCTTCCTCATTTGTCTGATAGAGCCACTGGGGACCTAAGAGTTTTTAGTCTATTGAGGGATCTGATAGAGAGAAAAGATAACTGTTCCAAGTCTGATTACATAGGTATAATTTATCAAATTGCTTTGAATCATAACTAGCTTAAAGAAAAGAGATTCTTTATGTCTGGGAAACAGGTTAAAAGCCAGTAGTATTTTAAACAAAATCAAAAATTATAACCATATTCACCAGTTTACTCAGTCCCATGTAACTAATTCTTTTAATCACAGTTTTCATTGGAAATTTAAAATTTCTTACCCAGTTTAGTTCACTGCTATAGTTTGAAATATATTAGAATTCAGTAAATCTCCTTGAAGAGCAAGCATTTTGCAAAACCATCAGAAGACAACCATTAACTGTCTATAAATGACAAAAGATTTAAAATCATGGTTAAACACCGTTACACTATAATCGATAAAGAAACCTGGTCACTATACCCAGAATTATCACTGGTAACATTTCAGATATACCAGAATTTTAGGGAGTCCATATAATTTCTACAATATCTATATTAATAATATTTTCTCATACAATATAACCTTAGAAGATTTATTATTCATTTGACAATACCGTGTTATTTAACATGCCAAATGAAATTTACTAGATTAAAATCTCTCTTTGGGATGTTTCAGGGGCCCTCTGTAGCATCCCAAACTTAACTGGAGATTAAAAGAACTTTAATTAGAAATTGATATTTGGGAAGCTTGTTAAAAGATTTCAGAACACTTGGTCAGATAAACATATAGATCACTGTAACGTAGTACTAATTCATTAACAAGAAAATGCGTCAAAGGTAATGGCAGAACAGATCAGTTAAGTGGTATAAGAAGTTTTACAATCTGTTACTGAAGGTGGATTAACATTTTAAGAAAATTTTTTCCTCTTAACAGCGAGAAAACCAAATCTAGTCTTGTACCTGCTTACTTCTAAGATTCATTTACTTTGCCCAAGTTGATTCTAAACTTAGCCAATTCCGACCACGTATGAAACTCTTTCCTCAGGGTTCCTCTTCCACAAGCCTTCCATAGCTTTCTATACTCATATTAGTGTGTCCCTTATTTTCTCTTCCATTCAGAAGTAACCAGCTTCAGGAGAAATTCACTATTTTTCATTAACAAAATATAATTCCATTCTTATAATTTCCTTTACACATTTAACTTACTTTCCTAGGATACTGAGATCATTCCCTTAATAATAGAGACTATTTCAGTGTGGCATCATCCATTTATTAGTATTTCTAAACACCTTTATTTTCTCTGTAAGAGGAAGTTACATGTTAAGTAATTCATATTTCAATCTTATTTTATCTGAAAATGGCATAGCTATTTAATAAAATCCTATCATTTGACTTAATTTAGCACAACTCTAGAATTTAAAGATACCAAATATTTAGAGATTATCTTAAGCATACATTTTAAAAATATATTTTAAAAATTTACCCAAAGCTCTCATCTCATTTGCATTTAATTTACTTAAAATTTTACCACATCACATTACTGTTTTTTTTCTTGACAATTCTGCAACAGATATAACAAGATCTTATTTGACTTTCATTAAACCTAGGTACAGTAAAAGCATTATACTTAATATTGATGAATTTAAAGATGTCTATATTAATTAGAACATTCTTAAATTAAACAATATCAAATATTATCTTAATATTGAATATTTTCCAGTTCACGTGACGCTGAAAGTCAATTTGTTCAGTTTTTATTTTAAAAATACTTAATTTTCAAGCTCTTATGTTTTACGTCAATTAAGCAGATCTCTTTGACTTTGATTTTTTTTTAGCTGTAGAAATATCTCACATCAATAATGTGTACACAGTCTTATAAACAGACAAAAGCTAGAGATCTCATAGCTTCACTTTAAAACTTACTTATAAGATAGGTATAATAATAGTTGGAGTAAAGTGAATTTGCTTGCTCAAATCACTAAGGCTTGCTATTTATGAAACAGACATTTAAGATTTCTTGACAAAGTCTGAAGGACACGTCAGAGTTCTGAGTTCTAAAATGCCAAAAATTTCTTGGCCTTAAGTTTTATTTCGTTGAGCTAATTAGGCTCCGTCCTAGGTCACTGTTTGCTGTATTTCCATTTCTGATCTGCAAGACAAAGACACAATCTTCCAATTCCCCAGAGAACTGCTCTGTCACCCAGACCCAATTTTCTCTCCTTAATTGGCATTTTTTTTTATCAGTGAGAAGAGCTGTAAACAAAGAATTCCATCTTTTAAAACCTTAAGGTTTAATTTATCATGTTTTCCAAAGCTTGCATAAGGCATTTAGTAAGGTCTCTTTTCCTTGAGTTATAAGTTAAACCCAGGGTAAACCTCTTATTATATTTTTTTTATTAGCCACTGTATATTAGTTTTTAGTTCTACGTTATATTGGATGGCTCATGTAACTCTATTGGTTTCCTTTACTTTGTTCAATTAATATTTTCTGAGGGACAGATATGTGCCCAGACTTATAAAACCAAGAAGGGGACGCGTTTTTCCATTGAAACAGATCTATCCCACAACATAATTAAGCAAAACTTTTATATAAAGACCATTTAAATATACCAATTTTACAAACTTTTATCTCAATTTTATTAAATCTTATACCTTTAATTTTTATATTTATGTTTTAATCAATAATTCTTATTTATAGAAGGAGTGCCAGAAGCCATTTTTTTTTGTGTCTGCATTGTATCTAATTTTATAGAAAAGTCTCTAGAATGCCCAAGTTTCAGCCAAAGAGCTTAGACCCTTCTCAATTTTTAATTTGATTAATTGGTCTGTTGTCCCAATCATTGATCAAGTATTTCAGTCTATATATACATATATTTTAAACTGCGGCAAATAAAACGGACTTGTTTGAACTTTACTGTTGGGGGGCAGTAGGTGATCTCTTTGGCCCTTTATTTTTACTTTATGTAGTGTAGTATCAAAACCTTGTACCTAAATCCAAAAATGTCCATTTTATTTATCTCATTCAAAATAACCATATAAAAATATTTATCCACTTGGGTTAAGCCCCTTATCTTTTTTTTTTCGACATTTTAACAATCCTTTTTCCAGTTATTCAACCTAATTAACATTAATTATTCTAAGTTTTTATTAGCATCCCTAGAACCATTTATCGGAAAGGAAAAACACAAATGTAGCTTTTCAAACCAGTTTTATTTTTTTCACTAAGTTCTTAGCTTAAACATTAGATGTATTTTTCTACCTTTAAAATTGATTTTAATAGATACCAATAAAACAGCTGTTTATAATGAGATCTCTTTCAACTCTCACCAATTTAAAAGTTTTTCCAAATTAAAGGATCCATCATGTGGCCATCATTTTATATATATATATATAATAATATATATATTATTATTATATAATATATATATAATATATATATAGTGATTTTAAACCAATAAGATGAAGAGGCTCTTCCACATGAGAGTGGGGGTGTTGCCTAAATAAAATTCAAAGGTTTACTCTTCAAAAGCTAAAGGCCTTTGTGGTCCAGGCTGATGAAACAAAGTTTAAGATGGCAAAATATCTGACAATTGGTACAAAGAATTGCTTAGAATCCCAATTTATTTGCGTGGCCACCATATGTACACAATACTTGAACCTTTTGTATGGCAGAGTCCAAGGTTTCCTTTAAAAAAAAAGTAAACTTATATATACATACATACACACACTTAAAACACCCAGAGAAAGATAAAACGTTTACATTTCAAGGACACAGGAAGAGAAATCCAAGTTCCCCCTAACAGGAATTTTGTTTGTATAAGTTCAGAATTCCAAAAAATGTTTTTATCAGGCCTGGTTAGTTACTTTCATAGTGAGGTTTTTTTTTTCTAATTCCCAATTAATGCTGTAAGTTTTGTACGTACATAAACCTGGCTGGGGTAATAGTTGGAGGCTGGCAATCTGTCATTTTTTCTTTTCTTTTCTGTTTTTTATTTTTTTTGAAAGTTCTATTCCACATTGTAAGGTCGGGTTCTCACAATAATTTTGCTAGTAAGATTTCCCTCAGGGACAACTCTATGGCATGAAGTCTTTGCCTCTACCACTCCTGCAAGATTCTCTGTCACCAGAGAAAGCTGTTACCAGCCAGGAGGAGGGTCCCATTTTTGGAGTTGAAAGATTACTCATAAGAGTTTTACTTTTATCCTGAAAAATTCAAAGGAGGTAACCAAATTGAGGAAAACATTAGACCAACCTCTTACCTAACCACTCAGCCCTGAACCCAGTGTCCTTCAACTTGGACACACTCGGGACGTCTCCACTGGGTGAGTATTTTCCTGGTATGTTTCCACCAGCCCCACATCGGACGTCTCCGCAAGGTGGGTATTTCCCGTTATCTTTCAACCAGGCCCCACCCAGTATGTCTCCACTGGGTGGGTAATTCACCACAGTATCTTTCAACTGGAGGGCCAGTTACCTGGAAACACCACCAAATAAAACTCAGGATCATCAAACAATATGTGATTTCCGAGAACCAAGAGAGACTCACCCAAATTCATCTGGACTCCCCGAGGAGGCAGATGGGCACAAAGGGCCACTTATGGTACCAAGGCTCCAGATACTCGGAGAGTTCAGGTGGAGAAAGTCTGCTCTGGGTCCCTTCATGGTGTCCAAAACTGTTGACTGAAATACATGTGCAGCCTAAAGGTTAAGAGTTATGTTTTACTTGGCGGGACGACTCGAGCCGTGATGACAGCCTCTCAGATCTCTCTGAGGGACTGCTCCCAAGAGGTTTGGGATGAGCTAGGATATATAGGAGCTTTACAACAAAGACCAGGTTGTTGGAACAGTAAAAGATTGCTTGTTATCTAAAGAAAGCCAGGTATCTCAAGTTCAAGAATTTAGTGCTTTTCTATGTATGGGAGGAAGCAAATATTTTGGACTCCCTGAATTCATTCTTTAAACAAGCACCTAGCTACCTAGGGCCAGTATCCTGTCCTTTCTTATTCTGTGTCTGCTCAGAGGGCACCATTGTGAGTTGCTGCAGCTGCTGGGCTGCAGGCCTGTCCTCGCTGGGAGTTGGCGGCAGCCGCTAATGACTTGGTTTCAGCACTCTTTGTTTACTGACATGGTTGCAGTATTTTCATTCACATTGTAGTATTTTCATTCACGGACTGATTATGGATAATCTGCAAACTTGGAAAGCAACCGAGATGGAATTACTGCAGGTACATTCTTCTTTAATAAGCCGTGTGCAAATATAAACATGGAGGAAGCATACATTTGGATTTGGTGGTGTAGGGAAGGGTTTCTGCACAATACAGGAGAAGGCAATGCAGAATTCCTTAAGTCCACCTTTCTTTTCTGTAGTGGTTTCTGAGAACAGTTTATGGTAATTAACCAACATTGACAAATGGTGGCACACATTGCATTTAAGAGCTGGCCGGCTGCAAACTTGTGTATTGGACAGGTGGAATTCATAGGCAAATGGTCAGGTGGATGGGAGAGAGATGGAGCCTAGGCCTGGGCCCAGATTCCGGTTTAAATCGGCATTTCCTCACCATACGGCCTTGGAATAGAATGCAACCTCTCTTAACCTGTTGGTGAATCTGTGAAATGGGCATGATAATATTCGTTTCTTCCTGGGATTGTTGTAAGTTCTAAAGAGTATTGTAGCACACATGAAGCACTTAACACACTGGCACTTAGCAGTGTTCACTGTGAGCGGCCGCCCCGCTTGGCATGTGTCAGAGCCTTAAAGGCAGCATGTGTCTGTTGAGGATGCACTGGTAGCCCCTTGAATAGGTTGTGAATATGGTGATTCCCTTTAATCTTGGTAACTCTGTGTGCCATGGGAAGTTATTTTCATGGACAGATGAGGAATCTCAGGGTAAAGAAGACTGTGTAATTTGCCCAAAGTCAGACCATAATTTTGGGTGCAGGGGCCTCTGTTCAGCATGGGCCCCAGGGCCTTCTGCCCTCTCCATTCAGCACCAGAACCAGATGTGGGGTCGGCTGTTTCCCAGCCCAGAATATCGGGCAGGCCGCAAGACACACCTGGCTCTGCACTGCTTGAGCAAAAACTCCGGAGGAGAGGAAGTTAAAAAAGGGATAATCATAAAAACAGATGACAGCAAACTGTGACCAGCACTGAGAAGGAAAGGAACACGCCTCGCAATGCAGAGCTGCGAGCTTTCCCGTCGGGGCTGCTCTGGGGGCGTTCATCTCAGCTAAACAAACTCTGCTGCTGCACCAAGGCAGGAAGGCAGGGAGCGTGTGGCCAGGTAGACAGGGCCTTGTTAATCATACTCATTCCCCTTTAAGCTGCAGCTGTCACGGGCACTTACCTAGTAAACAGATGTCTTCCATAATCATCACGCACTTTTCTTGGTAGTTTTATTGCCCCACTTTTGAGATGAGGTCATTGAAGCTGAGCAGTTTGCTGCATGCCCGTGATCACCATGGAAATACCCCCACTGGTCTTTCAACCTAGACTGGTGTGGCTGTCATGTCCCAGCCCTGTGAATGGCATCGTGTTGCTTCTCCCAAGTGTCCCAAATGACTGACATTGATATTCTTAATTCGTAGGAAATGGTATGTGACAATAGGAGAAAAAGGTAGTAAGAATTTGTTTGGAAAACTAGAACAAAATCCAATTCTTCCCCAGCTGGGGGAGCGTACCCTGTGTCACTCACCCCACTCACTGCGTGTCACCTCCTCCCTGCCGTCTCCGCATTCAGAAGCCACTCTGAGCCTTTGAAGAACATTTTGCCTCATGACACTGTTGACTAGGACCTGCGACCTCTCTGTCCCTGGTTAACTCTCTCTTCAAAGCCATTTAAATTTTTTGCAGGCTCCTCCGCTCAGATGTAAGAATATTCTCTTTCAACTTCTTGATGCAGCTCCTTAACGAAGATCTCGTGAAGGAAACTTAGTCAATACCTGGGAGGTATGCACACAGTGACTGCAACCTCAGCACTTTATGAAGTTCAGAATCAGATTTGTGGGTGACTCAGGAAAGGCTTTTTTTATGGTAACAAGGGGAAAGTGAAAGGATGCAGGCTGTGTGAGACTGAAACATCTCGGTCCCAGCCAGCAAGGCACCTGCTTTCAGGATGGTGGGTGGGGAGTGCAGAGTTCTCACAAAGAAAGAAGTGTTGGGATGGGAGGGAGGACAGTTAGGTACTTTACTGTGGAGGGAAAAAGTGGGTTAAGCATTTCTTGGTTGAACAAGAGGACTGTGACATGATGTGCTTGTATTTTGGAGAGAAGGGTTTTGTGGGGACAGGCCTAGGGAGAACGCTCTGTGGCTGTGGAGTCAGCACAACAGAGAAACACAGAACCGTGCAGACCTCAAGGCCCCTGCTGGGGAAGAGGCTGCCCGCCAATTCGAGCCCTGGGGGCAGCTTCTGTCCCTTAGCTGGGGCCTCAGAGCTCCCTTCACAACCCAGTCCTGTTGATACAAGGAATAAAATGTGAGGCATGAGAAGGGCTGTGTCCCAGGCTTTGGTTGAGCCCCTGGGATGTGTCCCACCAGATTTTGTTCCTTGGCTTTGTGCAGTAAAGTATTCAAGAGCAAGCCAGTGTTGAGGAAAGGTAGATTTATTCACAGAGACACATTGAAAGGCAAGAGAAAGGCCACGAGGTGTGGGGTTTGGGTGCTCAGATTAAAAGTAGCTACACACTCCACAGAGTGTGGGCTTTCTCCGAAGAGGGAGAGAGAGGGGTGACCGCGAGGTGGCGCTGTGTTGCTCGTTTTCTTGGGCTTGGTGGTTTCATTTGCTAATATATAGAAGGACCAGCCTAAGGGCAAGGGGTTGGGATTCCCAGGGAGTTGGCCATTTCCCACCCTTTGACCTTTTGTGGCTAGCCTTGGGACTGCCATGGTGCCTTGGGGCATGTTATTCACCATGTTACTATTACAATGGGTGTATAATGAAGCTCAAGCTCTGCTAGAAGTTAAATCTCTTCATCCTGAGCCTCAAGGCCTATTGGGGGTTGAATCCTTCACCATTTTGTTGTTAATTGCTGTGGCCTTCCTTGAATGGCTGTGCTCTGCCCCTTCCATCCGGTCTCACTGTGATGACACAGAGAGAGCAAAGGCCGGGCCCAGCCTGTGCTCCTGCATTTAACAGCAGGAAGTGTGGAGTGGGCTTATGATGACTCTGAGTGGTGAGAAAGATGTTTCAGATTTTGCCACGTGAGACATGGGGACCTGCCAGCAGCCATCACAGATTTATCTCAAGGACATTATCGCTTGTGTTGTTACAGAAACAACAGGCCAGCCAAGAAACATGCACTGAGATTTATTACGCCGGCGGGCTCAGAGGGGCTTCTGTTCCGAAGCTCTGAGCACCTCCAAGACCTGCACATGAGGTTTTATAGGGTTAATTACAAGTAAGGGGCTATTAGCCAATAAGGCTCAAACAACAAAAAGCAAGGAATCAGTACACTGAAGCTTATGAATTTGGAACAGATCACTTTACTGACAATTGTTGACCTTGGATTTACGAGTTAGCTTATTAGCCCATTCAACTGACACTAAACTTCAGATTTACGAGTTAGCCCAGCAATACTTAGATCAGTAAACCGACACTTATCACACTTAGATTTGTGACTTAGCTCGTTAGCCCAGCTGGGCTTTTCCTTCACAGTGTCATTCATCTTTTGTATATTTCTTTTTTTTTTTTTTTAAGTATTTAATCCAAATTTAATATCAGGTTTTTTTGGAAAGAAATTTCTCTTTTTCTTTTCTTTGGGACTCTTTTGGAGGGGTAGGTAATTAGGTGTATTTATCTGTTAGTGGAGGCCCTGGGGCTTGAACCCGGGACCCCGTGCACGCTAAGCACACCCTCTACCACCCCCCCATGATCTTTTCTTTTTGCTTTAGCTGCCAAGAATCTTACAGCTGAATTTCTAGTCGGCCTTTAACACTTGCCCTGACTACAGGGAATCCATTTTTATGACTTTACCTCCCCCAGGTTTCATTTAAGTATTGAATCTCCAATTTCTCTTCACTTTCAGTTTTGCCTTTTTGTTGTTATGGTTGTTAAGGTGTGTTTAAAAAAATTGTTTAATTTCTCTTTTAGCAGGAGGCTGAAAGTAAATAAATATGTAAACAAACAGCACACTTAAATGCTTTTATACATTCTAAGCTGTTTAGTAGTTACTTAAATACCGAATTGAATATTAAAGTGATAACATTTTTAAATTATTTTTTAATTTTTTACAAAGATATAGATGATTTGAAATATGATATGTTTCAGGTGTACAATAGATGCTCCATTTATAGTTACTGTAAACATTGGCTGTATTCCCTGTGTTGTAAGATACATCCCTGTAGCCTTACATTACATGTTGCAGTTTGTATAAGAAAGTTGGGTAACGCAGAGTCTGGGGCATGGCTGTGTCTGACCCAGGGTCACGCTCACCCTGCCTGTCAGAGCCCAGGCCCTCACTCCTGTCTGCAGGGCAGCGAGTGGAGGCAGCCCTCATCAGCGCTGGCACCACCCTCTGAGCGGCAGTGACAGCAGTGTCTGTGTGTGGACGTGCATAGTGTTTTTCCAGGAGCTTTACATGCATTTCTGCATTTAATAATTAAAGCCCTCCTGTGAGGAAGCGTTTTATGATTTTAATGAATAATACATTTTATTTTGATATTGATAGACTTCAAACCTCCGGAAAATTTACAGAAGTAGTACAGTAAACGCTTAGATACAGTTCACATTAAAGGGCACTATTTGTCCTTTTGTGTCTGGCTTATTTTAGCATAAAGTTTCAAGGTTCATCCATAATGTAGCCTGAGTCAGTACTTTATTCTTTTGGTTTCATAATATCCTTTTTCTTTTTTTTCGCTTTTGGTCTATTTAAAAATACTTTCATTGAAGTCTAGTCAGTTTATAATGTTGTGTCTGTTTCTTGTGTACAGCACAACAATTCAGTTAAATAGGAACATACCTGTATTCATTTTCATATTCTTTTAAACATAAGTTACTATAAGATATTAAATATATTCTCCTGTGCTATACAGTATAAACTTGTGGTTTATTCTATACATACTCAGTATCTGCAAATCTTGAACTATCAATATATTCCTTCCCACACCCTCTCCCCTCTGGTAACCATAGTTTGGTTTCTATGTCTCTGTGTCTGTTTCTGTTTTGTAGATAAGTTTATCTTTTTGTGTCTTTGTTTTTTGATTTTTTTTTTTAAGATTCCACATGTGAGCGATCTCATATGGTATTTTTCTTTCTCTTTCTGGCTTACTTTTCTTTGAATGACATTCTCCAGGTCCATTCATGTTGCTGCAAATGGCATTATTTTATTATTATTTTACGGCTGAATAGTAGTCTATTGGAGAAATATACTACAGTCTCTTTATCCAGTCATCTTTCAGTGGACATTTAGGTTGTTTCCATGTCTTGCTATTGTAAATAGTGCTGCTGTGAACATTGGGGTAAAAGTGTCTTTTTGAGTTAGGGTTCCTTCTGGATATATGTCCAGGAGTGGGATTGCTGGGTCATATGGGAGGTCAATTTTTTGTCTTTTGAGGAACCTCTATACAGTTTTCCACAATGGCTCCACCAAACTGCATTCCCACCACAGTGCAGGAGGGTTCCCAATTCTCCGTAGCCTCTCCAGCATTTACTGTCTGTGAACTTCTGAATGATGGCTATTCGGACTCGTGAGAGTTGAGTCTTGATTGCAGTTTTGATTTGCATTTCTCTGATAATGATATTGAGCATTTTTTTCATGTGCCTATTGGCCATTTGTATGTCTTCATTGGAGAAAAGTTTCTTTAGGACTTCTGCCCATTTTTGAATTGAATTGTTTGTTTTTCTTTCTTATTAAGTGTAAAAGCTGTTTACATATTCTGGGAATTAAGCCCTTGTCAGTTTCATTTATTGCAACTATTTTCTCTCATTCCATAGATTGTCTTTCTGTTTTGCTTTTTGTTTCCTTTTCTGTGCAAAAGCTTGTAAGTTTAATTAGATCCTACTTGTATTATTTTGCTTGAATTTCTATTGCTTGAGTAGACTGCTCTAGGAAAACATTGTTGAGATGTATGTCAGATGTTTTGCCTATGTTTTCTTCTAAGAGGTTTATAGTGTCTTGTCTACATGTTTAAGTCTTTAAGCCATTTTAATTTATTTTTGTGTATGCTGTGAGGGAGTGGCCTAACTTCATTGATTTACATTCAGCTGTCCACTTTTCCCTACACCATTTTCTGAAGAGGCTGTCTACTCCATTGTATGTTCTCACCTCCTTTGTCAAAGATTTAATGACCAAAAGTTTGTGGGACTATTCTTGGTAATTTTGTTTATCCGTTCATTGGTGGATGGATATTGTTTGTAACCTTCTGCTACTCTGAATGATACTGCCATGAATATTGATGTGCAAGTTTTTGTGAGAATATATTTTCATTCTGTTGGCTGTACAGTTGGCCCGCCATTTCTGTAGTTTCCACTTCATGGATCCAGATGGCTGATTGTAAAGGGACTCGAACATCCTTGGATTATGGTATCCAGGGTGGGGGGTTCCTGAAACAAACCCCCCTAGGATACTGAGGGATGACTCTATATGTAGGAGTGGAATTGCTGTGACATATAATTCTAACCTTTTGAGGAAACACCAGGCTTTTCCAAAGAAGCTGCACCATTGCCCCTTTCCAATGGCTGCGTATTGAGGGTTCCCATTTCTCTGCCTCCTGACCGACACTTGTTATTGTCCATGTTTTGATTATAACCATCCTAGTGAGTGTAAAATCAGATATCATTTTGATGTTGATTTCGCTAGTGATGCTGAGCATCTTTTCATATGCTTATTGGCCAATTGTGTATCTATTTAAATACTTGGCATATTTAAAAATTGGGTCGATTTTCTTTGTATTGGTCAGTTGTAAGCATTTGTTTTATATCCTGGATACTAGTCTCTTATTAGATATATGCTTTGCAAAATTTTTCTCCTATTCTGCAGATTGTCGTTTCACTTTAGTTTTTTTAAACATTAAAACAATTTCTTTCTAGGGGAGGTAATTAGATTTATTCATTTTATTTTTCTTGCTAAGCACGCACTCTATCACTTGAGCTACACCCTTCCCCTTCATTTCACTTTCTTGATGATGTCCTTTGTAACAAATGGTTTTAATTTTGATGAAGTCAATTTTATCTTTCTTTTTTTTCACTTGTGCTCTTGGTATTGTATCTAGGAAGCCATAGCATATCCTTGAACCACAAATATTTAAACTATGTCTTCTTTTAGAATGTTTATATATTTAGTTTTTACGTTTCCGTCTGTGATCCATTTTGAATTAATATTTTATTTGTTATATAAAATACGGGGGTCCAGATTCCAGATTCATTCTTTTGCCTTCAGATACCCAGGTGTCTCTGCACCATTTGTTGAATAGACTATTCTTTCAATGGAGTTTTGTTGGCACATTTCTGGAAAAGTGACTGTAAATGTAAGTTTCCCCCCTGGATTTTTTATTGTTTCTCATAGATTTATGCATCCAAACTTATGCCAGTACCATAATGACTTGAGTACTATAGATTTGTAGTAACCATTGAGTGAGTCCTCCAACTTTGCTCTTCTTTTTCAAGATTGTTTTGGCTGACCTGGGTCCCTTGCACTTCCATATGAATTTTGGCATCAGTTCTTCAATTTTTGCAAAGAAGTCAGCTGGAATTTTGATAGGGATTCCATTAAATTTGTAGATCACTTTCGGGAGTCTTAACATTTTTAACAATATTGTCTACCATTCCATGAACATGGGATGCCTTCCATATATGTAGATGTTTTAATATTTTTTTGGTGATACTTCAAAATGTTCAATGTGCAAATCTTGTAAAATTTTCTTAAATGTATCTCATTTTATTTTTAATGCTGTTGTAATTGGAAAGGCTGAGCTTCCTAAGGGTGGGACTATATATCAATTTATTTATTTCTAGGATTCCTACACAGCAAATACCCTAGATTTATATTTGCTACATAAATCTATCCACAATTCTTCCCACCCCCGTGTCATAAGAAACCAAGACCCAGGTTAAGCTACCTGAACACTTATGTGGAAGTGAGAAGTGAGACCCTTGGGTGGGGCTTTGTGCAGATTATACTGAAAGCTTATTCATTATGGCTTCATCTTAATTACTTTTAAACAATCCTTTCAGTGTATATAGTCAGATACATTAAGAAAATGCCCTTTTGATATGTGGAGGAGCTAAGACTATAATTTTCAAATAATTTCTAGTGAGAGTGTTGTACTTGAAACTAATTTGCATCAATCTTTGAAGATTTATGTTTCAGGAGCTTTGACTATATAATACCTGTCTTTATTCAATAACTACAACTAAATGCTCAAACAACATGTAAGAGTTTGAGCAAACTGCCCCCGCCCCGTAGTGCTGGTTGGCTGCAGCTGTAACTGGAGTCAAGTCTTACCTATCCCAGTACGCTTGGGTGGATCTGCTCAAAGGGGTTCGTCCAATAGTTTGTCGGTAGTCTTTTGGACAAAGCCATAAAGCATTGATTTAAGGTTGCTTGAATGGAATCTATTTTATTAATATTAAGTAAGCACATATTGAGTGCGTACTGTATGTTGGGAATTGTCCCTCAGCCTCACATGAATATTATTCCGCTTAAAACCTCTCATATTTCCTTGTTATTCACACTTTACAGATAAGGAGTCTGAGTATTAGGTTTTCTCTCTTTTGGGGGGAGCTCATTATCAATGATGGGAAGTTGTAAGGAAAAAGATACTGATTCATCCAGAGAAAACATTTTTCTGAGAGGCAGCACTGAAGAGGTTGATCATTGTTTGAGTACGACGAGCCCCGGGTTGTACGGATTCAGCATCCCTGTCCTGGACACGGCACGTGTAGCACTGCGTGGTGGGTGAGGCGGCGCGGCCGTGCAGGGAACGCGGATGCCGGGCGGTTGGGCTGTGCTCAGGCCCGGTGGGGCTTTCTCCTAAGGGAAGTGGAACGTCATTGTCAGAATTTAAGTAGGGGAGAGGGGTGCTCTCGTAGATCACTTTTGTCTTGTAGAATGCTTAGAAACATTTAGAAGGCTCGGCAGGAGGTGATGTGATAAGTCAGAGTAGGGTGGCTATGAGGTGTAGCAGTGTTCAATTTTCAAATGGTTTTCAGTACCAGGTTTGTGGCTCAGTAGACGTGTCACTTTGGATGACGCACTCAAGGAAGTGAAACAATTTATCTTATTACTTGAAGCAGTGATATACCGACTTCCCAGGACTTCTGTGGAGATCCAGTGAGATAACGTGTGCACAATGTGCAGCGTGGTCCCCAGCACACAGTCAGTGCTGAGGGAGTGCCAGTGAGAACTTTGTAGGTGAGGTGTGGGTGGTGTGACTCGTTGACTGAGGAAATTGGGCCCTGAAGGAGGGGTCCAGTCACATCTGTGAGTGATGGGACTGAGTTGGGAGAGGCAGAGGGTGGAGTTGGTGGTGCCCTTGAAACATCTAAGTGCAGTGCCACAATCACAGAGGAGGTCTAGGCCCGGGCTGTGCATTTTCCTATAATCTCAATCCCTGAGGACGCCAAGGTATTGATCATTGAACGTGAAGACATACTTACAGGACAAGTGAATAGTAGTATCATCTCTGTCATCAAAGCTCACGTCTCTTTATTCATCACTCACTTTGCTAATTGGGTACTTACAGAGCTCAATTCACCATCCTCACCTGGGCTCAGGCTCAACAGAAAAGATCTTGTGAGTCTCCCTCTTTTCCAGAAGAAAACACATTTAGCTGGTAGACTTCTCTACTTCGCCAGACTTAGAATTTTAGTTTGTTGATTTAATTCTGTTTTCTGTTGGCCGTCTCCTGACAGGAGAGACATTTTACCTCATGGCCAGGTTTCAATTAGCTGTTACTGAGAACTGCTGATCTGATCCATAGTGTATTTTTTCTATTAACTTTGTAGAGTACTTATCATTTTTCTGTCTTTCCCCTTTAATTTTGTTTCCTCTTCAATGTTCTAACCTATTTGGGGCCTTATTTTATTTTTTAATTCAAAAATGTCTGTTAGCAGTTAAGAAAACAAAAGCAAATAAAAAATGCACATGATAGCTAGATTTAGAATATATCTAGTGTGTTTTCTGTCTCGGCAATGGAGGGTTCTAGAAACTCTTGAAAACCTTCATTACATAAGTTCCTTAAAATGCTGATTAAGAAATAAGACCTTCCTTCCTCATCTTTCAAGCTGCACAGCTAATTGTCAAGAAAGTGAGGGGAAATCCTCAGAAGCCAAGTCAACCAGAAATCAGGGATTCTGGGAGATACACGAACCTTAGAAGCCCTGGGGGCCAGTTGGCTCCTGAACTGAGTTTCAGTTGCCTTGACAGGAGGGCAGGAGGTGAGGCCCAGGCCTCTCACACTGGGAGTTGGATGGCTGTTCTTATGTAAGGCCAAGCACATCCTGAGAATCCTGCTTTATAAAAGGGTGAATTAGAAAGAAAAGTAAAAAAGCATTTCTCAAGGCAAGGAAGTAAGGAAAGTCAATTTTTTTGGAAGCGGGGAAAAATAACATATCCAATGTAAGTATTTAGTTTAAATCTGTTCTGGCATGAGACTGACAACAAACTCCTGGCAGAAAATCACAGCTCCTCCCGGAAAGAGAAGTTGTGTTTTGAATGAATCAGTGGGCAGCCATTCCGAAAAAGGTCACCAGAGTCTTCTGGATCAAGATACTGGACCCAAACACCTCCCTTCCATGGTCTCATTTAAATAACCAGAAAGGTTTTAAAGGAAAGAAGCCATAATCATAGTTCTATTTATTGACATTAATATATGCTAGGAATTCAGAGGTGACTATGGAGTTGTCACCTCTTTTATGGACCTTACTTTCTATTTGACATAGTTGGGGAACTTGGTGGAGGGTGGTGTTAGACTGTTGCAATTAGCCAGGACAGGAGATTAAGAAAGCAGTGAAGGGCGGGTGACATTTTTAGCTGAGGACAGTCCTGTTCAGTTGGTTTGTAATTGCAGGCTCGTTGAGTTGTCACTGGAGGGAATTGATCTTATGGAATTTGGACTTAACTCAGGCCTCTTCAGAATGGACAAGTGAACCTGGAGAAAGACAGTCAAATCTGTGCAGACATTAAAGTCCACGTGAACGTGTTGTATCCCTGAGCCAAATATAGGACAAGTAGGCAGCACTTCTTGAGGACAGAGGAGTGGTTTTTAAGGTTCTCCAAGAATGAAGCCCAGGGAACCGGGATGGCCAGTTGTCAAACTGTGACGTTGCTCTTTGGACGGTGTATCCACCGAGGTTATTGGCCGTTAATAGGTTTCCATTTCTCTTTAATGCATGACAGGTGATGAGGACGTGGGCATACACTTTTGACACCTTGTCAAAGTGACTGGGTACCTGCCTAGAAGGGCGGGCACAGCTATGGCTGCGCCATACATCTTGCCGCCCATCCCGTTCCCCGGCTCCGTGATCACTGCAGAGTGGTTCCTTGTTGAGCTGTCCGTCTCCTCTGTGACATCGTAACCCAACAAATTACCGGAGAGTATTAGCTTGGCTTTGTTCTTTTCCATCCTTCCCTTCAAATGATGATGACTGA
Organism: Camelus bactrianus; assembly: GCF_048773025.1. Classification (NCBI taxonomy): domain Eukaryota; kingdom Metazoa; phylum Chordata; class Mammalia; order Artiodactyla; family Camelidae; genus Camelus; species Camelus bactrianus. The sequence goes on along the minus strand of NC_133542.1, from coordinate 79,921,558 downwards.
TAATGGACCCAGTTACGTTTGCAGATGATTTACACGTAGTGCTGTCAATACAAACCTTGTAATCCCCACTGTGTGATCTAGAGAAGAAAGTTACATTCTTTCCAAATTGTTTTGATGCACTTATGTGGGAAAATGATGTACGTTTGAATATGTATTTCCTCTCTGAATCATCATGGCTACAGATGAATATTTGTAGACATGGAATGAGTTTACTGTATTTGAACTGTATGGTCCCCTAAATTCTCCCCAGCTTTTTAAAGTCATCACTGGAGTGCTACCTCCACAGTGTCCCAAAGCATCCACCACTGCCTGTTCTTCGGACACTGTGAGTTTCCAAGTTGGAGAAGGCTGCTGGCTGTTGAGGCATTCTCTGGCACATCTCTGGCTGGCTGATGTGAGCTTAGCACACAAGACTTGGCAGACAGTATCTAACCATGGTCACGTCCATTTCTGGAACACTCATGGAGGATTTTACACCTATGCTAGTGGCATACGTTATTTCTTTTAGTTTTCAAAACAATCATAATTAGATTTTATCACCTGTATTAATAAGGAAACTGTCAAAGCGTGTGGTGTGCAGACTTTGGACTGGAACACGGGTCTTTCTGATCCCTATCTCTGTTCCCTCCCCAGCCTATCCTTCCAAATGGCCAGGAGACTCTTCCTCAGTCTTGAGTTTCCCGCTGATGTTACCACTGTCTTTGTTTCTGGAGAGGAAAACAAGTCTAAACTTACTTTCCAGTTGGAAATGGAATGGAGAGTTAACGTTGGAAGCCGGGAGAGTCTGTCTTGTGATGAAGCGGTCTCTGAGCCACTTCCATGGGGACGTCACGTCACTGTCTGGGCCCCTTGCACAGCCTGTGCACAGGTGATAAGCCAGATGTGCTGAGCAGTCCAACCGGACAGGGAAGTGCGTTGGAGATGAGTTTGGGTATTTGGTTTCATTACATATGTTCCTGAGGGCCTTGGCCTGGCACTTCAAATGGGACCACTCCCTGTCCCACAGACTCGTGCTCTGGGCCGGTGCAGACCTAACGTGGCCTCAGCCTGAGGCTCAGGGCCCGTGGTGATGAGGAGCATTTTAGTCCAGGGTCTGCCGGAGGCTCTGACACTTCTGGGCCATGGGAATTTATCCAGGATGATAATAAATACTCCCCGAGATTCAGATTTCCTTGCCTGTGAGCTGGGGTAATAATAGTTTCTGAAATGATTGTAATGATTCAGTAACGGGCACAGCGTGTGCTGGCAGGTAGCTGGTGTTTAAGGAGCAGAAGTCGCAGTCACTCTGTCAGCCTCTCACTGTGTGCTCTGTGCTTTGAGAGGTTGTGTGTTTGGTGACAGTCCCGCCCAAACCCTAGGGTGTAGATGAAATGTTGTTCCTTTACTTTCCCGTCCTTTTCCTCTTTCCCTTCTCTGTGTCCCATGTTTAGGTAGCAGATTCCTCTGTTTCAGGGAATACGGACCTTTCTAGTAAAAGGAGAGGCGGAACGCAGAAAGGTGGGGCCCAGAGGGGGTCTGGAGCATCCGCACAGTGCTGCTTCCCTGCATTTCTGCATCCGACCCCATCAGTGCATGAAGTCAGCCTTCTTCTTCCTTCCTGTGTCGTTCGGTCTCTGTTTTAAGGGAAAATTTTTTACGGGTCTTTTTTCCATTACATGTTTCGTTCAGATGCTTGTTGCTTTTCTCCCTGTGCTTCAGCATTCCTAGGAGAGAATTCAGCAGTGCAGCATCCTCTCTGAGCTCTATGAGTTGATCGGCTTCCACCGCAAATCCGCCTTCTTCAAGCGGGTGGCCCCCGTGCAGCGCGCGGCCCCCGGCATTACGGAGCCTGGCGGGAAGGCCTGCTACCGACTCCTTGTGCAGACGCTTCCTGGCTACAGTCTGTCACTGGATCTGCAGGACTTCAGCAAAGGTGTTGGAACTAAAACATTGCTTCAGTCCAATTAACCATGCCTGGTTTGGGCCCTGCTGTCCTGTCTCATCAGGGTGAATTCTGATTCGTTTAGAATAGGGCTCAGCAGACTTTTTCTGTCAAGGGCTTGGGAGTAAATATTTCAGGGTCTGCAAACATCCTGATCTCTGGTGCAGCTGCTCAGCTCTGCTGTTCAGACGCCAGAGCATCCGGACATTCCACACACTCACAGAGCTTTATTAACAGCGATGTCTGGGGCTGGATTCAGTGTATGAATTGCTGTTTGTCCCCACAGCCTCCTCACTATTGACGCCTGCACCAGAGCATGCATTTGAGACAATGGGTGAACCTGCACTGACACGTCATCATCACCCAGAGCCCAGACTTGACACTAGGATTTACACTTGGTGGTGTGCACTCTGTGGGTTTGGACAGATGTGCAATGACATGTATCCACCGTCACAGCATCATACAGAGTAGTCTGTCTTAGTCACCTTAAAATGCTCCGTGCTGCACCTCATTCATTGCTCCTTCCCCTCTAGCCTCTGACAGCCACTGATCTTTTAGTCTCTGTGGTTTTCCCTTCCCCAGAACACCATACAGTTGGAATCAGACAGTTGTGGAACCTTCCCAGATTGGCTTCTTTCCCTTAGTAATATGCATTTAAGGTTCCTCCATGTCTTTCCATGCCTTAATAACTCATTTCATTTTAGCACCAAATAATAGTCCATTTTCTGGCTGGACCACAGTTAATCCATTCACCTACTGAAGAACAGCTTAGTTGCTTCTGAGTTCTGGTGATTATGAATAAAGCTGCTATTAACATCTGTATGCAGTTTTGTGTGTGGACATAAGTTTCCATTTCATCGAGTAAACACCAAGGAGCACAGTTGCCGGATCATGTGTTAGGAGTACGTTTAGTTTTGTAAAAAATTGCCAGACCGTCTTCCAAAGTATCTGGGCCATTTTACATTCCCACCAGCAATGCATGAGAATACCTGATGCTCCACATCCTCACCAGCATTCGGTGCTGTCAGTGTTCTGCGTTTTGGCAGTTCTGACAGGTGTGCAGTGGTACCTCGCTGTTTCAGTCTGCATCCCCTTGATGGCAGATGCTGTGGAGCATCTTTCCATAGACTTCTTTGGCATCTAGATTTCTTCTTTGATGAGATCTGTGTCAGGAATTTTGCTCATTTTTTAATCAGGTTGTTCATCCTTCTTGTTGAGTTTAAAGGGATTTTGGTATATTCTGGATATCAGCCCTTTATCAATGTGTCCCTGCCCTTCACCTGCAGCACCGGAGTTGACCTTTGGGTCTCAGTGGAGTGTCAGCTCTTCAAAGAGGTTCCCTGTCTTCCCTCAGCCTAAATACTGTCCTTGTATTTTTCACTTTCATTGACTCATTTTGTTCTTTTTAAATAGCATTTCCCATAATTTGTAAAAGTTATTAAAAAAGGGCAATGATTGAACACCACCTCCCCCACCAGGCTGTGTGCCCTGTGAGAGCAGAGGCCCTGTCCCCACTCACCATTTCCCATGACAGCACATGGCACATGTCCATGTAAAAGTGTGTAACGTGGGGCCAAACCTGATGAGCAGCTATGATGACATGTGTTGGCTACCATTTATTGAGTAGACTTTGTTTCTGATGTAAATTATTAAATCACATGAATGAAACTTGTTTGTTTTGAAAAATAAAACAACAAAGACCACCTCCATTTGATTGGTACTTTCTACTTAGCCTTCTGACACAGGAAGAGGTTGTTCACAATCATTTTCTGGAGGAGGTTGGGGAGGTAAAGTAAGAGAGTGAGATCAAATAAAGTAAAAATGATAACTATCAGTTGGCTTTATTTTCACTAAGACATAAAAGTTACTTTAAACCCTATCTCAGCTGTTGTTCTGTTGTTTTAAACATTTCTCATAGAATTAAATGGAAGCCCACTAAACCCTGAAAGGGAAATTGTGTGCTCAGGTCCTGAAAATTGTTTATGTCTATTTCTTGAAATGCACATTTTCCCTGCTGGTTAAAGAAATTCGAGGCGGGAATACAGCCGTGCGCTGTGTGTCTGCCGGCTTCACGGGCTGCTCACTGTCATTTTCATTTTCTTGTGTTGCAGTTTATGAAGGTTTTCCCATGAGATATATTGCTCAGCCTTTTCCTGAATGAAGGATTGAATTTTCCACAGGAAATCTTATGAAAGAGAGTGACAAGGCACATGGGTTTCCCAAAAAGGAATACTTGATGTAATAAACTCTCACTATGGTGAACCTTTTTTAATACAAGCCAGCTGAAAATTTTATCACTAGGTCATAGGCCACAAATCTGTCTTAAGAATAAAAAGATTCAAATTTTATAGAAGAAGCAGTTTGAATCAAGTAGAAATTATGATTTGTACACTATTTGGTGTTAGAAATTATACTCAGTCTTATCATAATTGCCTGTGGTAGGAACTGGATTATAATTTATTTATTAAAAAAAAATCCACTAGGTGCTATTTGCCCCATTCTTGATGCAGCAGTGCTGAGGTTAGTTAAGTTGGGCCATTTAGGATTGTTAGCTAGGTTTTCAGGACATTGATTTCAGCCTCTTTATCTTTTTTACAATCTCTTCTTTTGTATCGGCCTTTGGTCTTTTGACAAAGTGGAAATACTGCACGGATCTGCCTTTCCCTTTTTTCCTGTCTTTGTGGGAAAAGATTTCTGAAAGACAAACTACTAGGATATTAAGGATTTTGTGTGGGGTAAGTTTATTCAGTTCTAAGGATTTCAATTAATACGCATTAATACTTGCTATTCAGCTAATGACAGTAAAATTATAAACTAACTTAAGTATACATGAGTAAGTATAGTACAATAAGCCAATCACCCAGATTAAGGAATTCACAAACTTTTCCATATTTCCTTTATTCAGACCTTTGTTCTTTTATTTGTCCTTTGTTGAAGTATTTGACAGCAAATCCAAGAAGACATGTCATTTTACCCTATGTGCTCAAGTAGGCATGTCTGAAAAATGAGGGCCTTTTTTTGATCAGGTTTTTCCATTTGATCCATGTGCTCATTAAGTACCAGCTTTATCATGCATCTTACTAGGCATTAGGGATCCTTGGGGCAATGAGACAGTCCTGGCTCCCAAGGAAGTAAGGGCTGATGGAAGAAACCAACACAGGAGCTTGGGTGCCTCACTTAAGGTCCCTACTGGATGACACCAATTGGACAAAATTTGTGCACAATACAGTAGGATTAACCAAAGGGACTGGTCAGACTTGTAGGGCAGGCCGTGAGAGAGGCGGTCAGCAGGGCTACAAGAGGAGGACTCATTTGATCAGAATCTGAAATCCTTTCTGCCAACCTTTCTACCAAGCCCCCAAGGCCATCACAAACAACCCTGTGCTGTAACTGTTTTTGATTCCAGTTACCACATCTCCTTCAGGAAGGATTTTAAGGTGGAAAATATTTAAAATCCGTAATTGTTGCCAGAAGGGACATAGAACAAGGAACATGTAAACAACACAAATGTCCATCAGCACATGGCTGGATAAAGACGAGGTGATACATATATACAATGGAATACTACTCAGCCATAAAAGATGCCATTTGCAGCAACATGGATGGACCTGAAGACTGTCATTCTAAGTGAAGTGGGGTGGAAAGAGAAAGAAAAATGCCATATGACTTCATTTATGGGGAATCTAAAATTAATAGCAATAATAATAAGACCACAAATGAACTAAATATTGTTTTGATTTCTTGAATATATGCAAGCACATCTGACTGTCCTTTGTGATTGGATTACCATATTCTGTTTATTCTTTTGTAGATGTCCTTATTCCTCTGGTAACTAATTTTAAAAATCTAAAGCTCTAATCTGTTCTTATGAAACAATAATTAGTACATATATGTAAACTAAAAAATGCAGTATGCTCTATACATGTATTTACATGCAATATGTGTATGTGAAGTTGAACTGTAAAAATTCTACCTGATAAAACTGAAAAAGGAAAAAAATAAAAAATTCATTTTAAAAAAACACCCCTCTTTAGATATTAAAACGTTCATTTCTGAGATTCTGTGAAAGACAGCATGGAAGTAGGTTTTTAAGATTTTCTCCTTGTTCCTCGATGAGCAGCCTGGGCTGCACAGCTTGGCCGCCACAGGCCCCCAGGACTTGCCGGCTTGCTCCTCACTTGTTGGGAGGAAGATTAGCTGCTTCAGGAATATTTATGTTCTTAGAAGTTGCTGAAAACCCCACAGAGCTTCTGTTTACATGGAGTGTATCTGTCAATATACCCCATTATAGAAATTAGAACAGAAAATTTAAACCCAAGAACTGACAAGCACACGCTGCCCCAGCACGTGTTCAAAGTAGTGCTGCCACGGTGGCGTGTGTTGGTTCTAGAAAAAATGCACCATACAGTCAAGAATGAGGGTGAACCCACAGATCTCATCTCAGCAATGCTATGAAGAGGTGGGACCCAAAGCCCCTAAAACAGTGCTGAAGTCCCCAGAAGTCCCAGAACACACAGAGCCATGGGACCAAGAATCCAGTGTCTCATAGATCATCAGCTGTGGAGACCGCGTCCTGGGTCAGGAGGAGCAGAATTAGGGATAGAAGGCACACAGTCCTATTGACAGCAAAGCTTTAAAGGTTTTGAATTGACTGAAAGTTTGGCAAAGATTTGCATTTAGACTACTACATTTCCTCTCCTGGAGACGTTAGAAGGAAAACACTGATTAATAGAGGATGATTGTAATGGATTAATTATGATACTGATGACATGGGCTGTGAACACTAACCCTGCACTCAGTGTAGACTAAGCCTTTTATGTAAACAATTCATTAGGTCTCCACACCCCTGCAACGTGGCATTAAGCATTCATACAACCATGAAACCAGTGACTATAAAACAGTCACAAGCCTTCCTCTCCAGCATGAGGTAGCAAAACCAGTAAGGGTTTTCAATGACAAAAGTCAAAATCATATATTTTTGGGAAAGAAAGCAAATGAAACACTGAAGAACAATAAACCAAAAGAGCAGATGGAATGGAAAATTTTATTGAAGAAAGCAATGATTGATTCAATTAAAACAGCTAATGTCCCTGGTATAATTGAACCATCAATCCAAATTTTTGGAAAAGTGGGTTGTGAAATTACTGTTTCATTTAATATTGGAATTCTTATTTGGACCAATTTGATATGCACCACTGGTGTGAGGTTAGATATTTAGGTAAATAACAATATTCCTATTTTTTAAGTTAACAGGAAACATAACACAGGACTCCAGATTTAGGGAGAGAATGCAAAAAACTACTATCATACTCCATCCAGTAAGGACAAGTGTCCCTGCGTCACCAAAGCAATGAGAATTTGCACAAAGAAAACACAGTTCCAATTGTGACAAATACGAGACCGTGAGCCATGAGTTACGAGAACAAGCAACTGTTTAAATGCCATGGGCAAATTTTTTTTATCATCTTGAAAACATCACTGATGTTCTAGGTAAGAAAAATAATTGTTTTACTAGCAAATCCAACTGACACGGGAGTTTTTCCAAGTGAGAAGGTGATTCCAAAAAGTGCAGTAAAATGAGTAAAGATGATCCGCGCAGTGACGGAGATGGTCTTAGACTAACCAGCACCACGATTCCCGGTTTTACACTTGCTCTCTGCTCATCACCTCTGACACAAGAACTCATCAAATGATTGTTTTTTCTTTAGGGAAAAAAAGATAAATAAAATCTAAATACAAGATGTGGTATGTAAAGCGGTAATGAAGTTTTCTAACCTTATAATGCAGCCAGTGTAATGTAGCACTTATTAGGGCACTAGAATTTTTTAATTTATTTCTTTTATACCCTATTTCTATCCTAAAGGAGACACTTAAAGTTTTCTACTTTATTCAACGTATCTTGTGAGGGTTGTGATATACACTGGTATGGCAGTTTTAAGAGATTCAAAATCGCCTCATTGGTTGTGGTCAGGAAAGACAAGGCTCCCTCACAGCTGCGACGGAGAAGGAATCCCCAGAGTCAGCCTCCGGGCAGCTTCCGAACCGCATCTGCTTGCACTTGGCACAGGACACCATAAGCAAGTGTAACTCTGACAAGGAGATTTCCCCAGGGACTTGGGAGGTGCTCTAACATTCTGAAGCCACTTGTTTCCCAGTTAGGTAAGGGTTGGAAAAATAGTTTATTAGAAGTGACTCCCTTTGTATGTGCCTTTTGTCCTGAGTGGTCACTAATTAGCATAGAATATAAAATACCCCATAATATAAGAATTTAGGCAAAACATCTTTCCATCTACCTGTCTATTTGTTTATCATATTCATAGTTAGGTTACATTTTCTATGACGTTCACTTCCAGGCACCAGAAAAGAAAGGTTACAAAATATTTATTGTCAATAGGGGGGACTGGGTCTAAGGATTAAAAACCACTCCTGCTAACAATAAAAACCATATAATAATTTTAATCTCAGTTGCATCAGACCTTCCAGAATTACTCCTTCAATTTCACTGTTAAAACAGTAATGGAATCTCTGTTCTTCCAAGACTTGGGCCTGATCGCCACCCATCCAGACATCTGTCTGTGGGTCCCTACTTGTCCTCGAGGCCCCCGAACACACCTTATGGGGTGAACTTTCTTCAGTGTCCCTACTGTAGGGGAAACCAGGAAGTCCCAGGCACTATCCAGGATTCACACCTACCTGCAAAAATCAAAGTCATGTGACTGAAACGGGACAACCCAGGTGGAGTTATAGGACTGAAAGCTCACCAGAAAACAGGTTTGGGGGCCTAACCCAAGCCCTCCAGCTCCTAAAATGAAGAAGGACAGGGAGTCCCAATTAGCCACGAGACTGGGGGGCTTCATTACTCCATGAATAAATGATTTGTTCCAGTGCCACCTTTAGACAGGGAACCCCAGAACCCAAACTTGGAAGCACCCCGTCCCCTCCCCTCTGAACAAATATTCTCTCAAGACACGTAGTGAGAGATGGGAGCCCCGATGAGCTCTGGAATAAGATGCAATCTGAAAGACTGCTGGTAACAAATGGTGTGGAGCTCGGGCAGCCCCCATGGCCACCAGCCCTTCTGGTACCCACACTTCCATCCACAACAGTTTCTTCAGGACCCTTATGCACACATAACCATCAAACAAAAATGATTGCTTAGACATATTTTAAGAGAAATAACATGAGAATGGCAAATTCAAGACAAGTCAGAATCAAGACCCCAGAGTATTTACTGAATGAGATCTCACGTGTGCTCCACAGTGAGCTTTAAACCCTTAGGACACAGTCATGGAACAGTACGCATTTTCTTTCTTTCCTCCAAGTTGGCTTTACTGCAAAACTCAAACCCAGAAAGACTCTGGATCCCACCTCTACTACTTACACAAAGGGCTCATCTCACCATTTGGAGTGGGATCAGCGATGGTGCGGCCGGCTTCAATGTGCGCACTGCCGTGCCCAGCTCCCCGAGGAGCAGAGCTCCCCCCACGGGCACTGCAGTGCCTGCAAGAATCAGGTGTCTGATGAGTGAGCCTGGGGCGGGCAAGAAAGGAAGCAAGCACCGCTTCCTCACACTCTGCAGGTGATCTCTGTGTCATCTTGAATAAATACAGTCAGCATTAAAGATGTTTGGCAAGAGGGTAAAAGTTAAGGCCTCTCCAAATCTCCTCGCATTCCTTTAGTGGGAGTCCTGTTAGAACACATGGTGACAAGAGACGCTGGCTTTACATGCGCACGTTGCCCTCAGGGCTGCAGGTGAGGCCACGGTGCTGCCTCCGCCCCACCTCCTGCCCTCGTCCCCCAGACCTCACAGGGGCCGCTGACTCATTTCTCTGACTTTCTCTCCTTGGTATTGCTGCTCTTCCAGCTTTTAAGAGCTCATAAGAACCTCACCAGAAAATCTTTAACAATGAAAGCAAATCAAATGAAATCAACCACAGAAACACACTGCCTTCATCATTACTTTACATTTTAGGAAGAAATTCTTGAAGACGACTCCCTGACCTGAAGGGATGAATGGAGGAGAAAAGAAAAGAAGACAAGCATTTTTGGCCCACAAAAAATGAAAGGTAACCAGATGGTGGCTAGTTTTCATTGCACCTCTCTGCCCGCCCCAATTTCACATGCCCCTCCCAACTCAACTCATCAGAAATCGACTGAAGGAGACGGCTTTGCAAATTTATTGGAAGCCAAAGAAATCGCTCCAGAAACAGTCTCCCAAACCCAGCGAGAACACTGTAAACTGACCAGTGCCAGGATCTGAATACTAAAACACACAGATTCAAACTCCGACACCCTCCCTGGTGGGTGTACTTACCGTGAAGGTGTTGCCGTGCAATTTGTCAGCATCCAACATATAAAAATGAATGGGACACCAGTTTTCAACATCACAGTCCCTCTGAAACAACTGGTAGTCAATTAGCGTTTGTCGGCAGCAAAAGTCGATTTTCTCCCCTGCACGTGGAGATCAACACACAGAAGAGACTGATGATCCCCGCTGCGAGTGTAGCTAAGTGTGTCTAAGCAAACTGGCTCCATCAGCCTCCTGATGAGCAGGGGAGTGTGTGAGCCGCGGGGCTCTGCAGACTAATGGCCAGGCATTGAGGGCGCTTCCTTACTTTGGGGAGAAAAACGCGGAAGCAGCACTCGCTGTAAATAAATTCTAATTAAAATTTCAGGTGTAGTTACTGCAGCATAACCCAGGCCAATAGATGAGGCTCCCTCCGTGCTGTCCAGTCATGTGAGCCAGGCTCATTATTGTACCTGTGTGTTTGGTTTAGTAAGTGAATCATGTCTGTTTTCTGGAAATTACATTAGGGTGGAAAACCTTCCAAACATGTTCATTTATTTGCTGTGGAATTTGTTTAATACTCTTAAGAACATTTACAATGACAACCTTCTTAAATAAGCATCTTTGCCCGAGAGACATTTCCAGGCACATGTGCCAAAACCTAGGACAACCCAGAAGCAAAATCAAATCCGTTTCAGCTGCACAGCACCACAGAATGCGTCCAGTTTGTGAGTCAACGATTTTTTTCTCCACACCCTTTTACACTTCTGCCCAAATTAATCAGCCTCTGCTTCTCTTGTATAGTGAGTATCGTATGACTCAACTTCTCTGCCTGTAAAATGGAAATGGGAGATAGTCCTACCCAATAAAATGTCATAGAACTAACCACCAAAATTATATATATTAAAAAAAAAAAAAGCCAGGGCTTTATGCTGTCCAGGGATATGAATCATTTATTTAATGTGTCAATTCTTACAAGAATAAACTTTTCTAAATGTAAAACCTCCTCAGAAATCTTCAAGTACTTTCAAGAAAAATATCACAGAAAATTTCTGAAAATTATTTAAAGGAAAACCATTTTTAACTGAATCATATTCTAGGCACACTGAATAAATTCTCTTTAGAGAACTCCTAATTTTTTTTAAATAAATGACCTATAAAAATACACCCAGCATTAATCAGTAAATCTTCATTCCTTATTTTTAAAATTCTTAAGGCATGCTATTTTTCTTAAATCAAATGAGGAGGTATTCTCAAGCCAATGGACAACGGAATTACCTAAGAGGACATTATAAACCAGCAAGAGCAACTAGCACTTTGCCAAGCATTCTGCCTGAGAGTCACTCGTACCATCTCATTTTGACCTGACCACTTGGAGGTGAGCTCCATCAGCCCATTTAACACATGAAGAAACTGAGGCTGTAGGTGGTCATGTTTCCAGTACTTGATGGAACCAGGATCCAAACCCGGATCTTTGTCTATAGAGCCTGCGCCTTTACCAGATCACACTTAACATTTCTCACTCTTCAAATGCACTCAGTCCCCGAGGTAACACACCTTCCTTGCGTTTCTGAGAATTTTAGGAAGTACTGAAATACAAGGACTAAGAAGTCATTTGTGTGGGCTAATTTTTTATTTTCTGATTTTCCTGAATCAGCTCAGGCTGAATTCATACTACTTACGAGGAGAAGTCCTGAGGCAGAGGAGAGAGGGGAAGATAAGACAGACATAAACAATTTCAAGAGATCCAATTCATCAAGGAAGCAAAGTATTAAATAAACCACTTCAGCTACACGCTTGTCAATAAACCTTGGTGTCTCTGTCTCAGCCTGAAGGAGGGTAAGCCCTCCAACCCATCTGCCTTCCAGCCACTTACCCTGGATGATCATGGTTCCCTCACCTGTGACACGTGTGTTCTCCAGGGAATCTTTGTAGAGATTAAATGATAAAAATATATGCAAAGGGGATAATTATTTGTTAGACAGTAGGCACTAAACAAATAATAAAATTATTTTATTTCATGAAAATGGGAGGTAGGTCTCCCAATTAAACATTCCTGACAGAATCCCAACAAGGACTTTAATTTATCTGCCAGAAATTGTAAAATAACTTTTCTTTTTTAAAGGCTGTATCCATTCTCCCTACTTTTTACCAATCCTGGCTGTTATCCTGAAAATCTATTCCCAGAACTTGGCATCCATCTCCCATATTTAAATCCTTAAAGTTTGAAATTATGATGAAGCTTGGGCACATAAAGATTCACACCATAATTCACAGAATAAACAAAGACCACAGGAACAGGGCCACTTCCAGACCCCATGTGCTCAGGACAGTCTCCAAACTTCATAAAATCAGATGCATGCTGTTTGAACAGAAAGAAAATTGAATGTGATCAAGGAGGCTGACATAGAGCACTGGCTGGCTCAAGAGACGACTTCTTCACCCCTCATCTGACTTAAGTCATCTAACAGTTATCAGTTGACCTCTAACTAAAAGTAAAACAGGGGTAGGGTTGGAAAGTAACATTTTTTCCTACAATATATACATATTGTCAACTAAAAATTGGCACTTGTCATCTGCCTCTGATTTGATTAAGTCATGAGCCGCTGCAGCTGCTGACCTTGAACACCCTCTGAAAGTAGTTCAGGGTGGAGATCAGGAATGGGGCGCTCTGTGCTCTGGGAAAATGGGCAGAAAATCTTTCAGATAGTTAGACATTTTCAGGATATTTTATGAGCCCAAATTCTTGCATCTCCTCCTATCTAGAAAAGCACTAAAATCATTAACAGAGACACCTGTTCCTCGAATAGCAGCAGCCTCTGACTTAACGTATACTTGACTGCACGTCAGCATTCAATGAAATCTCATATAATGCTGAACTCCCCCTCAAATTCAGAGCAGTTCCTCCGAGCTCTCTGAGATGCTGACACCTGGGCTCTGGTCCTCATTTTGCCCCAGATAAAACTTAACCCACAACTCTCACGTTGTGTGTTTTAATGACAGTACCACAAAAATTAAGCTTACATACTTGGACTCATAGTAAACTTTCAGTATCAAACATTTCTTGACTTAAATTACTTTTTAAAAGTAAATAATTATTCCATTTTTTAAATATAGCATCTTTAAATATAAATTAACAGATATTTGTGAATCTTAGGAAAATATATTCTGGAAAAATTTTTAGCTAATTAATAAAAAAGCTATTGTGTGGAGTTATAGAAATTCAGAAGTGGAAAAGAATAGTATTGTTACTCAACTTCTTGTTTTAATTGCAGAGATCCTGAGGCCTCAAAAGACACATAAATTTGCCTGATTTTATACACTGTCCTTTAACAGAAAGCCTAGAACTAAGATCCTGGTCTTTTAGAAACCAAGACTTGCTCTGCTTGTGCAGGGCTGAATCTGATGAAATTGGGTGGTGAGAAATAACCAGAATGCGGGGGGCTGGGCGAGGCAGTGGAGGAAAGGAGGGTCTCACCTGGTCATGGGTGAGAAATAGGCTCCCACAGTGCTGGTGTGATGGGCATCCACCAAGTGCCTGAAAACTACTATTTAGCACACCTGCCACCGAAACGCACACAAGCTGTTTAACTAGAAGGCTGACCAGGAGGCTTTGTCAGTGACACAACAAGTTATTTTCACGTTAACTCTACAACTACAGGAAGAGAAAGAATAGAAAGCTGATATTAATTATTAATAATTTACACCAATAGCCAAGGAATTTCCAGGAGAAATATAAAGACTTGTTGGAAGTTTCATTATGTGAACTTACTGCCAATTCAATTGTCTTAAAAGTTGTTCTATAAATTATATTGTCCTTTGCTGTTAAAAATCACATTTGAAAGAAATAATGTTTCTTAACGGTGTTTCTGGAATTTTCTTCTATTTCCTAACACCAAATCTCAGAGCTTTAAAGAAATGGAGGGTTGGAATTTTGTCCACTCTTCTCTAGGCAATTTGTTGTTCCTTCAAAGAACAAGGGGGGAATCACACAGAAAAGCATTTGAGCATCAGGCTGCTTACATTTCCTCTGGAAGTCTTGGAAAATAACGTGGAAATGAACAGCAGGACAGCAACCTGGCGGGAGGGTCACTGGCTAGAAGGTGAGAACAAATGTGTTCTCCAACGTGCTCTGGTAGCCACTAGTTTAAATGAACCGAGCAATTGTTCAAGCATACACGCACCTCTACGTGAAAATCTCAACCGTTACCAACCGCTCAGTGCAGCCCAAAGCAATGGGCGGACTGAAGAGGCCCCCGGCGGCTCATCGTGGTGTCTTACACCATGTGCAGGATGATCGGTTCCTCCCCGCGCACTCCCTCCCCTCCCCTCGAGGGAGAAGGCTGGTCCTGAGTTGAGCTTACCTCATAGAAAGCTGTCTCTCAGCCCTCTGTCTAAAGCAAGATAAAAGCAGGAAAGCTACCTGGGACTTTACAGAACCATCCCAAAAGGGAACTGAAGCACCTTTCTTCCCTCCTCTCTGCTGCCTGGAATGTGGACCTGATGGTTGACCCTCAGGCAGCCACTTTGGGCCATCAGGTTGATGGGCTGAAGATAACAGGCATCTTGTTCTCTGACCCAGGGGCCATCATGCAAACCAGCCCTGGGCTACCGATTGCTTGACTTCTTTATGTAAGAGGGAAATACAATTTTAGCATGTTTAAGCCACTGCTGTTATCTGGGGAACTAGGTGTTGTGCATTGCCATGGTAAGACCTAATAATAAAGTTCAATATTCACCAAAAACTCTTTACCAAATAGTTAATAAATGATAAAGAGATCTTGATTTTTGTTTTAATGCTATGAAATGTAAATCAAGTTACAGCATATGCCAGTAAAACAAGACACTGTGGAGATAAACAAAACAGAGTTTGTAGAACAGAGACCCAAAGCATCCTCCTCTCCAAGGCACAGAAGGACAGCAGTGACTCTACGTGCCAAGGATGGAGTCACATGGGCTCCCTGTTTTCCTTGTCTTGGGTTATGTTTTGTTTCCAGCCTTGGGAAAAATGGATAAGACTGCTGGTCAAATCATTTCAGGAGCAGCTTCCATCGTGTAGAACCCCAGTCTCTTCCTTTCCTCTGCCTCCTGGAATGTTCTGACACAATATCAGTCCAGCCTTCTAAATTGAGCAAATGGGGCTCAATCAATCTGCTTTTAGACAGAGTTAAAAATAGACATTAAAAAGCATAACTAGGAAATCTTATCTTCCAGAGGTCATTGCACAGATGAAATAGGAGAATATCTGTGAATCACTCTGTAAACACTAAGTACAATACAAACAATATTTGCACTGATTCTATGTTAGATTCATCAATAAAGGAATACAGAACCCTTTCTTACCAGAAGGAAAAGGTGCTTTGTAATTTTCTGTCACTTTAATTCTTCAAAAGTTTCTATAAAATTGATGTCTTTAAAAAAATCAATGCACATTAGGGACTAATTTTAAATCCTTCACATCCCCCGGTTTAACACATATCAAGAATGTTACCATTTCTAGACATTTTATTTAGGAAAGCCTTTGGTATACATGTGGCACAGAGCACGGCAAATTGTCAGTATCACTCAGGATAGGAAAACCATGTTGGATACCCGAACTTGAGGACATGAAGGAGATGCCTGACATGTCCCACTGACCTTTCAAGCTATTCTTTTGCAAACACTTGTTTCTTCTTGGTCCAGAACAGACACGCATTTGTTGATGTGAGACCCTTTAAGTGAAAAGGTCAACCCATCATTGCCACTTTAGAGACTGAAATCTTACCCTCCTCATCCATGTGGACATAGCATCCTTACTGATTCCGAACATGAAAAATGACAATTGATGACATCTCAGGATGCTCCAATGCAGAGGTCCTCTGCTGCAGTGAGGAGGAAAGAGTCGTGTGCTTCACGATGTACTTACTGTATTTAGCTCACTTGGCAAGACACGGCAACTTGTCTAAGCTAAATCTTAAAAGTGGCGAATAGAGACAATATCCATGGCAAAGGGCATCCGGAGGCTAATTCCTTGGCCTCACTTCAACGCTTCTCAAGAGCCGTGGGCAATACCTTGAGAAAGGCAGCAACGTGGTACCCAAGTCTTCAAAAAGCTGCACCTCCACTAGTTGACAGTAAAGCAAGTGTCATCTGGCTCAACAGATCTCCCTGTGTCTCTACAGTGTATGGCTACATTTTCTTAATTTTCTCGGTTGGGGGACACTCCATTTTTGAAAATCCCCCTCCCTGCAGTAGAAGTTCTTAGTTTCCCAATCAAAATGCAGGCTTGAAGGGGGGATAACAGAGCTGATAAAACATATATCACTATTTATTCCTTGATATATTATTGGCACATGGACTAAAAATCTTTGGGTCAGTTGGACATCAAGATCATATCTAATTTACACAATTGTCAACTGTCATTTTACTACCAGCTCCTGAAACAGTCACGTGGTCACTAGGTTTTTTTTTTTCCTTCCCTTGACACTGGATTTTATGATTTCTAACAAGACACAATAGATTTTTGAAAAGAAATCTGGTTCACCTTTTGTTTTTAAACTAAATTTGTGTACCTGACCCTGACTTCACTCTAACATTCACAAAAAGCAATCCAAGGACACCCACTTTTGACATCATCTCTAGATGTCTCGAATACACTGCTGAGCTGATTCTTCCAGATCATTAAAATATATATGCACATTATGCTGTGGTCCTCTTCAATTTGTGGTGTTTTCAGTAATCATTACCTCTTTGGATACTTTATTAAACATTTAGCATTTCTTTATCCAATTCAGTTACATTAGTATATAAGATTTCAAAAGAACTGGTTCCTCAAAATGATGATATTTAACATCTATGGCCTTTTCTTAATCAAGTAATTCTATAAGGCTGTCAAGGACAGCAGTGGAAGTTGTGTGTGGTGATTGCTGCTTCAGAGTCTCCGGTCCTGCCCCATGATGTTGCAGGTGTTTACGCATCCTTGTGAATGTCAACACATCAGTCTATTAGGAGCTGAAATTAAAATACCTGGATGTTAATTTTTCTTTTAAAAACAATAAACTCAATTTCCCCTACTAATTCTTTATTGTTTCTCATACTGAGGCTCACCACTTTTCCTAATATATATGTTTGGTGGGGAGGGGGCACAGCCCTGAAAGCCTGCAGACAGCACCCACTCTATAAGATTAACCAGAGGTGGCCGTGGATGTTGTGTGACTTCAGCCACTGAGCACGAGCACCTGCTGTCCCTCCAACTGTTCTGCCTCCATTGCTGACAGTCCTGAAGGTCACTGCCTCTTGTAAAATTCTACAACATTACAGTTCATATATTTTTAAAAGGTATCAAATTGTGAAAGTCGTCTATTGATTGTGTAAAATGGGGGGTACTTGCCTTTGCTCATTTCAGGCTAAACTAAGTCCAGAAGGACACACACACACACACACACACACACACACACACACACACACACACACACTCAGTTCTGAGTGCCCCCAAAGAAAAGTTTGAAAGTCTTCGGGACAGTGGTGGCACTCAAACCTTTGGAAGTTTGAGCTCTGTGAAAGTATCACTTATTCAGAAATTAAGCATTATAGATCTAGACCAACAGAATCAGGGTCCTCCAAAAGTTACTTACCAGAGATTTTTTAAAGAAACTATCTTCCCTAAAATCCAATGATAAATCAAATATCCATGGAAAGAATATAGATCAGTAATATCAAGCAACAATTTCTACACTAATGCTGATTAGCCATCAGCCCAAACCAAAGGACATAGAAATAAGACACCTGGAGATAAAGAGATGGAAGAGAGGTGTTAAAAAGCAAGAATATAAAAGAAGTAATGGCCCTATGGAAACCTGCTCATTTTTTTGAAATACTTGGTTAAAGGAACTCACTCTTGAGGATTGGTAATGCACCAAGAGGAAATCTAGCAGGGAAAAGAAGCAGAAGCAGGTCTCAGTTTTCTCCGAGGCTGATCCTAAATGAAAAAAAATTTCCTTGGCTTCCACAATACACAACCTGCATTGATGTCTAAGCAGAAGAGTGAGGATGAGAGAAAACCGAATATGTGTGGAAGCCACCCTTCATCAACACTGCTGGAAAAACAGAATTGTGGTGTTGGGGCACTGCCCGACCGATATATATAACAGCAGGAATAAGCTCTAACTAGGTATCTGAGCGAAAAATGCTTTTAGCTTTAAATATACTCAAGTAAACATGCAGAGAAATCATGGTAAGTGCTTGAGATTTAGCCTTGCTGTTTAGGTGAGACAAAGGAATTCTTCTACACTTGTTCCATTTTGGAAACATATGTGAGTGGAAGCCAACTTTCACCTAGGTTTTTGAGAACCCAGTTTCTGGTCTCGGGGAATTACGGTACTTACTTATATAAGGTGAGGCACAAGCTCCAGTTGGCTTTTCCATTCCAAAGAGCTTTTACTTGAAACCAGCTTTCAGAATCATGCTGAGAAATCAGAGTTAGTGTTTCTATATGTCACTCCACCTTTTATGCTGTATGAAAGAACTCCACACCACATGCTCAATTTTTAGATAATGTATGAGTTTGGAAGCTGTCCTTCAACTAGCTAATTGGGAACCCACAGTTTCTGGGGTAGGGAAACTACGCTACATACATATCTATGGGGATGCATTAGTACCAAAACGGTTTTTCACTGCAAACCGTGTTTACTTGCAACCGGCTCTGAAAAACACACTGAGAAATCAGAGTAAGTGTTTCTGTATGTCACTTAACCGTCAATGCTGGACGAAAGAACGCCTCTCCACATGATAACTTCTGACATTTGAATGTGTGTTGGAGGTGTCCTTCACCTTACTTGTTGGAAACCCAGAGTTTCTGGTCTAGGGGAACTAAGCTACTTACATATGTAACCGGAGGCAGTCGCTCCAACGCGGTTTTCCTAAGCAAACCACTTTTACTTTGAAACCAGCGTTAGTAAACACGCTGAGAAATCAGAGAATGTGTTTCTACATGTCACTCTGCCTTTTATGCTGGATGAAAGAACATCACTCCAAATGCTCTATTTTCAAATCTGTATATGTATGGAAGCCTTCTTTCACCTATTTGTTGGGAACCATAGTTTCAGGACTAGGGGAACTACGCTGCTTTCTTATATTTGGGGACGTCCTAGCACCAACTCTTATTTCCACTGCACACCGCTTTACTTGAAACCGGCTTTGAGAAACATGCTGAGAAATCAGAGATAGTGTTTCAGTATGTCACTTAACCTTCAATGCAGGATGAAAGAACGCCTCTCCACATGCTCACTTATGACAGCTGGATGAGTGTTGGGGACATCCTTCACTTAAAATGTTGGAAAACAAGATTTTCTGGTCTAAGGTACTACGCTGCTTACATATCTAAGAGGAGGCACTCGCTCCAATGCAGTTTTCCACACAAACAGCTTTTACTTTTAAATCGGCGTTAGTAAACATGCTGAGAAATCAGAGAATGTGTTTCTACATGTCACTCTGCCTTTTATGCTGGATGAAAGAACATCACTCCACATGCTCTATTTTCAGATCTGTATAAGTGTGGAGGCCGTCCTTCACCAAGCTTGTTGGGAACCCAGAATTTCTGGACTAGGGAAACTACGCTGCTTTCATATATATGGCAATGTACTAACACCAACTCGGTTTTCCTATGCAAACCGCTTTTACTTGAAACCGGATTTGCGAAACATTCTGAGAAATCAGAGTAAATGTTTCTGTATGTCACTTTACCTTCAATGCTGGATGAAAGAACGCATCTCCACATGCTCACGTCTGACAGCTGAATGTGTGTTGGAAATGTCCTTCACCTAACTTGCAGTAAACCCATTGTTTCTGGTCTAGGGGAACTACGCTACTAACATGTCTAAGGGGAGGCACTCGCTTCAACGTGGATTTCCACAGCTAACTACTTTTACTTTGAAATCGGCATTAGTAAACATGCTGAGAAATCAGAGAATGTGTTTCTACATGTCACTCTGCCTTTTATGCTGGGTGAAATAAGGCCTCTACACATGCTCTATTTTCAAATCTGTATACGTATGGAAGCCGTCCTTCACCTAGCTCGTTGGGAACCAACAGTTTCTGGACTAGGGAAACAACGCTGCTTTCATATATATGCGAACGAACTAGCACCAACTCTCATTTCCACTGCAAGACGTTTTTACTTGAAACGGATTTCAGAAACATGCTAAGAAATCAGAGTGAGTGTTTCAGTATGTCACTTAACCTTCAATGGTGGAAGAAGGAACGCCTCCCAACATGCTCACTTCTGACATCTAAATGTGAGTTGGAGCCATTCACATAACTTCTTCGAAAACAAGGGTTTCTGGTCTAGGGGAACTACGCTGCTTACATATCTAAGCAGAGGCTCTCGCTCCAAAGTGGTTTTCCACAGCAAACTACTCTTCCTTAGAAACTGGCATTAGGAAACATGCTGAGAATTCAGAGTAAGTATTTCTGTATGTCACTTAACCTTCAATGCTGGATGAAAGAACGCCTTTCCACAAGATCACTTCTGACACTTGAATTTGTGTTGGAGAAGTCCTTCTCCTAACCTGTTGGAAAAACAGAGCTTCTGGAAAACGGGAACTACCCAATTTACATATCAAAGCGGAGGAACTCGATTCAAAGCAGTTTACCAAAGCAACGTGATTTTTCTTTCAAACCAGCGTTTCACAGTAAACATAAAAGGCAGAGTGAAATGTACAAACACGTTCTCTGATTTCTCAGTATGTTTCTTAAACCCGGTTTCAAGTAAAAGCGGTTTGCAGTGAAAAACTGAGTTCGTGCTAGTACGTCCCCATATATATGAAAGCAGCGAAGTTTACCTTGGACTGAAAATCTGGGTTTCCAACAAGCTAGGTGAAAGGTGGCTTCCACACTCCTATATTCCTGAAAATTGAGCATGTGGAGAGGCGTTCCTTTATCCAGCATAAAAGGCAGAGGGACTTCTAGACACACATTCTCTGATTTCTGACCGTGTTTCTTATGCCGGTTTCAATGTAAAAGTGGTTTGATCTGGAAAACGAAGTTGGAGCGAAAGCCCCCCGTTACAAATGTAAGTAGCGTAGTTACCCTATACAAGAAACTCTGGGGTTCCAACAAGTTAGGTGAAGGACAGCTCCAAGAGAAATTCAGATGTCAAAAGTGAGCTTGTGGAGAGGCTTCTTTCATCCAGCCTTGAAGGTTAAGTTACATACAGAAACAAGTACTCTGATTTCTCAGCATGTTTCTCAAAGCCGGTTTCAAGTAAAAGCCGATTGCAGTGAAAAATCGAGTTCATGCTAGTACTTCCCCATATATTGGAAAGCAGCGTAGATTACCTTGGAATGAAACACTGGGTTTCCAAAAACTTAGGTGAAGAACGGCTTTCAAACTCGTACAGATCTGATAATTGAGCATGTTGAGAGGCGTTCCTTCATGCAGCATAAAAGGCAGAGGTATTCTAGACACAAATTCTCTGATTTGTAAGCATGTTTCCTAACGCCTTTTTCAATGTAAAAGCGATTTAGTGTGGAAAACCACGTTGGAGCGAGTGTCTCCCCTTAGATATGTAAGTAGCGTAGTTCCCCTGTACCAGAAACTATGGATTTCCAACAAGTTAGCTGAAGGACGGCTCCAACGCAAACTCAGATATCAGAATTGAGCTTGTGGAGAGACGTTCTTTCATCCAGCATTGAAGGTTAAGTGACATACAGAAATAATTACTCTGATTTCTCAGCATGTTTCTCAAAGCCGATTTCAAGTAAAGGCGATTTGCAGTTTAAAATTGAGTTAGTACTATTACATCCCGATATATATGGAAGCAGCTTAGTTTGCCTTGGACTGAAACTCTGGGTTTCCAACAAGCTAGGTGAATTACAGCTTCCAAACTCATAGAGTTATGAAAATTGAGCATGTTGAGAGGAGTTCCTTCATGCAGAATAAAATGCAGAGGTATTACAGACACACATTCTCTAAAATTTCAGCATGTTTCCTAACGCCGTTTTCAATGTAAAAGCGATTTAGTGTGGAAAACCACGTTGGAGTGAGCGCCTGCCCTTAGATACGTAAGTAGCTCAGTTCCCCTACAACAGAACCTCTGGTTTTCAAACAAGTTAAGTGAAGGTCGTCTCCAAAACAAATTCAGATGTCAGAAGTAAGCCTGTGGAGAGGAGTTTTTTCATCCAGCATTGAAGGTTAAGTGATATACAGAAACAGATTCTATGAGTTGTCAGCATGTTTCTCAAAGCCGGTTCCAAATAAAAGAAGTTTGCAGTATAAAACCGAGTCCGTGCTAGAAAGTTCCTATATATATGAAAGAAAAGTAATTTCCATTGGACTGAAAATCTGGGTTATCAACAAGGTAGATGAAGGATGGTTTCAACACTCATTCAGTTCTGAATATTGAGAATGGGGAGAGATATTCATTTGTCTAGCATAAAGGGAATGGTGTGCAAGAGAAACACATGCACTGGATTCTCACTATGCTTCCTAGTGCTGGTTTGAAGTTCATGCAGTTTTCATTGTAAATAGGAGTTGTAACTAGTATCTCCACATTTATACAAATTATTGAATTAAACCACTCATAAGAAACTGTGTGTTCCCAACAGGAAATTTAATTGAAGACTTTCACACACACTTAACACTCAGAATTGTGCAAGTGGAGAGAAGTTCGTTCATCTATAACAAGGAAAAAGGTTGAAATAGAATCACATACCCTGGACTCACAGTATGATTCAGAGTGACGCTTTGAAGTTCACGCAGTTTTCACTGTAAAACCGAGTTAGAGCTAGTACCTCCCCATATATATGCATGTAGTGGATTTAAACACTGAAAAGAAACGGTTTTTCCAACAATTAAGCTTTCTGATGCCATGCACAAATATTTATCTGTCAGAATTGAGAATGAGAAGAGAAGTTTTATCATAGAGTATAAATGGAATGGAATGTAGTAGAAAAAATTACACTGGTTTCTCAGTATCTTATCCTAGATCTGGGCAAATATCATGAACTATTTCTGTAAAGCTGAGTTGGAGCTAGTAATCACCATATATATGTATAAAGGGCAGATTCCAACAGAAAAAATATGTGCTCTTAACAATCTAGAAGATTGAAGACTTCCCAAAAATTTAACACTCAATATTCAACATATAGAGAGACGTTTGTTCAACTAACAAAAGGGAGTGGGTCCAGTAGAAAGACTTATAATGGATTTTTAGTCGGTTTCCTAGTGCTGGTTTGAAGTTCTTGCAGTTTTCAATGTAAAACTGAGTTGGAGCTAGTACCTCCCCATATATATGTATGGAATGGAGTTTGCAACTGAAAAGAAACTTTGTGTTCCCAAAAAGCTAGGTGAAGGACGGCTTTCACACACACTTAACTCTCAGAACTGAGCATGTGGAGAGACGTTCGTTCATCTAGCACAAAGGGAACGGGTTGAAGGAGAAACTTTTACTCTGCTTTCTCAGTCTGTTTCCTAGTGCCGGTTTGAAGTTCCTGCAGTTTTCACTGTAAAACCGAGTTGGAGCTAGTACCTCCCCATATATATGTATGGATGGAGTTTGCAACTGAAAAGAATCTTTCTGTTCCCAGCAAGCTAGGTGAAGGACGGCTTTCACACACACTTATCTCTCAGAACTGAGCAAGTGGAGAGACTTTCGTTCATCTAGCACCAAGGGAACGGGTTGCAGGAGACACTTTTTCTCTGCTTTCTCAGTCTGTTTCCTAGTGCCGGTTTGAAGTTCCTGCAGTTTTCACTGTAAAACCGAGTTGGAGCTAGTACCTCCCCATATATATGTATGGAATGCAGATTGCAACTGAAAAGAAACTTTGTGTTCCCAGCAAGCTAGGTGAAGGACGGCTTTCACACACACTTATCTCTCAGAACTGAGCAAGTGGAGAGACGTTCGTTCATCTAGCACCAAGGGAACGGGTTGCAGGAGACACTTTTTCTCTGCTTTCTCAGTCTGTTTCCTAGTGCCGGTTTGAAGTTCTTGCAGTTTTCACTGTAAAACCGAGTTGGAGCTTGTACCTCCCCATATATATGTATGGAATGGAGTTTGCAACTGAAAAGAATCTTTCTGTTCCCAGCAAGCTAGGTGAAGGACGGCTTTCACACACACTTATCTCTCAGAACTGAGCAAGTGGAGAGACTTTCGTTCATCTAGCACCAAGGGAACGGGTTGCAGGAGACACTTTTTCTCTGCTTTCTCAGTCTGTTTCCTAGTGCCGGTTTGAAGTTCCTGCAGTTTTCACTGTAAAACCGAGTTGGAGCTAGTACCTCCCCATATATATGTATGGAATGCAGATTGCAACTGAAAAGAAACTTTGTGTTCCCAGCAAGCTAGGTGAAGGACGGCTTTCACACGCACTTATCTCTCAGAACTGAGCAAGTGGAGAGACGTTCGTTCATCTAGCACCAAGGGAACGGGTTGCAGGAGACACTTTTTCTCTGCTTTCTCAGTCTGTTTCCTAGTGCCGGTTTGAAGTTCCTGCAGTTTTCACTGTAAAACCGAGTTGGAGCTTGTACCTCCCCATATATATGTATGGAATGGAGTTTGCAACTGAAAAGAATCTTTGTGTTCCCAGCAAGCTAGGTGAAGGACGGCTTCCACACACACTTATCTCTCAGAACTGAGCAAGTGGAGAGACGTTCGTTCATCTAGCACCAAGGGAACGGGTTGCAGGAGACACTTTTTCTCTGCTTTCTCAGTCTGTTTCCTAGTGCCGGTTTGAAGTTCCTGCAGTTTTCACTGTAAAACCGAGTTGGAGCTTGTACCTCCCCATATATATGTATGGAATGGAGTTTGCAACTGAAAAGAATCTTTCTGTTCCCAGCAAGCTAGGTGAAGGACGGCTTTCACACACACTTATCTCTCAGAACTGAGCAAGTGGAGAGACTTTCGTTCATCTAGCACCAAGGGAACGGGTTGCAGGAGACACTTTTTCTCTGCTTTCTCAGTCTGTTTCCTAGTGCCGGTTTGAAGTTCCTGCAGTTTTCACTGTAAAACCGAGTTGGAGCTAGTACCTCCCCATATATATGTATGGAATGCAGATTGCAACTGAAAAGAAACTTTGTGTTCCCAGCAAGCTAGGTGAAGGACGGCTTTCACACACACTTATCTCTCAGAACTGAGCAAGTGGAGAGACGTTCGTTCATCTAGCACCAAGGGAACGGGTTGCAGGAGACACTTTTTCTCTGCTTTCTCAGTCTGTTTCCTAGTGCCGGTTTGAAGTTCCTGCAGTTTTCACTGTAAAACCGAGTTGGAGCTTGTACCTCCCCATATATATGTATGGAATGGAGTTTGCAACTGAAAAGAATCTTTGTGTTCCCAGCAAGCTAGGTGAAGGACGGCTTCCACACACACTTATCTCTCAGAACTGAGCAAGTGGAGAGACGTTCGTTCATCTAGCACCAAGGGAACGGGTTGCAGGAGACACTTTTTCTCTGCTTTCTCAGTCTGTTTCCTAGTGCCGGTTTGAAGTTCCTGCAGTTTTCACTGTAAAACCGAGTTGGAGCTAGTACCTCCCCATAAATATGTATGGAATGGAGTTTGCAACTGAAAAGAATCTTTGTGTTCCCAGCAAGCTAGGTGAAGGACGGCTTTCACACACACTTATCTCTCAGAACTGAGCAAGTGGAGAGACGTTCGTTCATCTAGCACCAAGGGAACGGGTTGCAGGAGACACTTTTTCTCTGCATTCTCAGTCTCTTTCCTAGTGCCGGTTTGAAGTTACTGCAGTTTTCACTGTAAAACCGAGTTGGAGCTAGTACCTCCCCATATATATGTATGGAATGGAGATTGCAACTGAAAAGAATCTTTGTGTTCCCAGCAAGCTAGGAGAAGGACGGCTTTCACACACACTTATCTCTCAGAACTGAGCAAGTGGAGAGACGTTCGTTCATCTAGCACCAAGGGAACGGGTTGCAGGAGACACTTTTTCTCTGCTTTCTCAGTCTCTTTCCTAGTGCCGGTTTGAAGTTCCTGCAGTTTTCACTGTAAAACCGAGTTGGAGCTAGTACCTCCCCATATATATGTATGGAATGGAGTTTGCAACTGAAAAGAAACTTTGTGTTCGCAGCAAGCTAGGTGAAGGACGGCTTTCACACACACTTATCTCTCAGAACTGAGCAAGTGGAGAGACGTTCGTTCATCTAGCACCAAGGGAACGGGTTGCAGGAGACACTTTTTCTCTGCTTTCTCAGTCTGTTTCCTAGTGCCGGTTTGAAGTTCCTGCAGTTTTCACTGTAAAACCGAGTTGGAGCTAGTACCTCCCCATATATATGTATGGAATGGAGTTTGCAACTGAAAAGAATCTTTGTGTTCCCAGCAAGCTAGGTGAAGGACGGCTTTCACACACACTTATCTCTCAGAACTGAGCAAGTGGAGAGACTTTCGTTCATCTAGCACCAAGGGAACGGGTTGCAGGAGACACTTTTTCTCTGCTTTCTCAGTCTGTTTCCTAGTGCCGGTTTGAAGTTCCTGCAGTTTTCACTGTAAAACCGAGTTGGAGCTAGTACCTCCCCATATATATGTATGGAATGGAGATTGCAACTGAAAAGAAACTTTGTGTTCCCAGCAAGCTAGGTGAAGGACAGCTTTCACACACACTTATCTCTCAGAACTGAGCAAGTGGAGAGACGTTCGTTCATCTAGCACCAAGGGAACGGGTTGCAGGAGACACTATTTCTCTGCTTTCTCAGTCTGTTTCCTAGTGCCGGTTTGAAGTTCCTGCAGTTTTCACTGTAAAACCGAGTTGGAGCTAGTACCTCCCTATATATATGTATGGAATGGAGTTTGCAACTGAAAAGAATCTTTGTGTTCCCAGCAAGCTAGGTGAAGGACGGCTTTCACACACACTTATCTCTCAGAACTGAGCAAGTGGAGAGACGTTCGTTCATCTAGCACCAAGGGAACGGGTTGCAGGAGACACTTTTTCTCTGCTTTCTCAGTCTGTTTCCTAGTGCCGGTTTGAAGTTCCTGCAGTTTTCACTGTAAAACCGAGTTGGAGCTAGTACCTCCCCATATATATGTATGGAATGGAGTTTGCAACTGAAAAGAAACTTTGTATTCCCAGCAAGCTAGGTGAAGGACGGCTTTCACACACACTTATCTCTCAGAACTGAGCAAGAGGAGAGACGTTCGTTCATCTAGCACCAAGGGAACGGGTTGCAGGAGACACTTTTTCTCGGCTTTCTCAGTCTGTTTCCTAGTGCCGGTTTGAAGTTCCTGCAGTTTTCACTGTAAAACCGAGTTGGAGCTAGTACCTCCCCATATATATGTATGGAATGGAGATAGCAACTGAAAAGAAACTTTCTGTTCCCAGCTAGCTAGGTGAAGGACGGCTTTCACACACACTTATCTCTCAGAACTGAGCAAGTGGAGAGACGTTCGTTCATCTAGCACCAAGGGAACGGGTTGCAGGAGACACTTTTTCTCTGCTTTCTCAGTCTGTTTTCTAGTGCCGGTTTGAAGTTCCTGCAGTTTTCACTGTAAAACCGAGTTGGAGCTAGTACCTCCCCATATATATGTATGGAATGGAGTTTGCAACTGAAAAGAATCTTTGTGTTCCCAGCAAGCTAGGTGAAGGACGGCTTTCACACACACTTATCTCTCAGAACTGAGCAAGTGGAGAGACGTTCGTTCATCTAGCACCAAGGGAAAGGGTTGCAGGAGACACTTATTCTCTGCTTTCTCAGTCTGTTTCCTAGTGCCGGTTTGAAGTTCCTGCAGTTTTCACTGTAAAACCGAGTTGGAGCTAGTACCTCCCCATATATATGTATGGAATGGAGATTGCAACTGAAAAAAACTTTGTGTTCCCAGCAAGCTAGGTGAAGGACGGCTTTCACACACACTTATCTCTCAGAACTGAGCAAGTTGAGAGACGTTCGTTCATCTAGCACCAAGGGAACGGGTTGCAGGAGACACTTTTTGTCTGCTTTCTCAGTCTGTTTCCTAGTGCCGGTTTGAAGTTCCTGCAGTTTTCACTGTAAAACCGTGTTGGAGCTAGTACCTCCCCATATATATGTATGGAATGGAGTTTGCAACTGAAAAGAATCTTTGTGTTCCCAGCAAGCTAGGTGAAGGACGGCTTTCACACACACTTATCTCTCAGAACTGAGCAAGTGGAGAGACGTTCGTTCATCTAGCACCAAGGGAACGGGTTGCAGGAAACACTTTTTCTCTGCTTTCTCAGTCTGTTTCCTAGTGCCGGTTTGAAGTTCCTGCAGTTTTCACTGTAAAACCGAGTTGGAGCTAGTACCTCCCCATATATATGTATGGAATGGAGATTGCAACTGAAAAGAATCTTTGTGTTCCCAGCAAGCTAGGTGAAGGACGGCTTTCACACACACTTATCTCTCAGAACTGAGCAAGTGGAGAGACGTTCGTTCATCTAGCACCGAGGGAACGGGTTGCAGGAGACACTTTTTCTCTGCTTTCTCAGTCTGTTTCCTAGTGCCGGTTTGAAGTTCCTGCAGTTTTCACTGTAAAACCGAGTTGGAGCTAGTACCTCCCCATATATATGTATGGAATGGAGATTGCAACTGAAAAGAAACTTTGTGTTCCCAGCAAGCTAGGTGAAGGACGGCTTTCACACACACATATCTATCAGAACCTAGCAAGTGGAGAGACGTTCTTTCATCTAGCACCAAGGGAACGGGTTGCAGGAGACCCTTTTTCTCTGCTTTCTCAGTCTGTTTCCTAGTGCCTGTTTGAAGTTCCTGCAGTTTTCACTGTAAAACCGAGTTGGAGCTAGTACCTCCCCATATATATGTATGGAATGGAGTTTGCAACTGAAAAGAATCTTTGTGTTCCCAGAAAGCTAGGTGAAGGACGGCTTTCACACACACTTTTCTCTCAGAACTGAGCAAGAGGAGAGACGTTCGTTCATCTAGCACCAAGGGAACGGGTTGCAGGAGACACTTTTTCTCTGCTTTCTCAGTCTGTTTCCTAGTGCCGGTTTGAAGTTCCTGCAGTTTTCACTGTAAAACCGAGTTGGAGCTAGTACCTCCCCATATATATGTATGGAATGGAGATTGCAACTGAAAAAAACTTTGTGTTCCCAGCAAGCTAGGTGAAGGACGGCTTTCACACACACTTATCTCTCAGAACTGAGCAAGTGGAGAGACGTTCGTTCATCTAGCACCAAGGGAACGGGTTGCAGGAGACACTTTTTGTCTGCTTTCTCAGTCTGTTTCCTAGTGCCGGTTTGAAGTTCCTGCAGTTTTCACTGTAAAACCGTGTTGGAGCTAGTACCTCCCCATATATATGTATGGAATGGAGTTTGCAACTGAAAAGAATCTTTGTGTTCCCAGCAAGCTAGGTGAAGGACGGCTTTCACACACACTTATCTCTCAGAACTGAGCAAGTGGAGAGAGGTTCGTTCATCTAGCACCAAGGGAACGGGTTGCAGGAGACACTTTTTCTCTGCTTTCTCAGTCTGTTTCCTAGTGCCGGTTTGAAGTTCCTGCAGTTTTCACTG
This sequence comes from Camelus bactrianus, assembly GCF_048773025.1. Taxonomy (NCBI): domain Eukaryota; kingdom Metazoa; phylum Chordata; class Mammalia; order Artiodactyla; family Camelidae; genus Camelus; species Camelus bactrianus. Next base: position 79,891,896 of record NC_133542.1, on the reverse strand, counting down.
TAAAACCGAGTTGGAGCTAGTACCTCCCCATATATATGTATGGAATGGAGTTTGCAACTGAAAAGAATCTTTGTGTTCCCAGCAAGCTAGGTGAAGGACGGCTTTCACACACACTTATCTCTCAGAACTGAGCAAGTGGAGAGACGTTCGTTCATCTAGCACCGAGGGAACGGGTTGCAGGAGACATTTTTCTCTGCTTTCTCAGTCTGTTTCCTAGTGCCGGTTTGAAGTTCCTGCAGTTTTCACTGTAAAACCGAGTTGGAGCTAGTACCTCCCCATATATATGTATGGAATGGAGATTGCAACTGAAAAGAAACTTTGTGTTCCCACCAAGCTAGGTGAAGGACGGCTTTCACACACACTTATCTCTCAGAACCTAGCAAGTGGAGAGACGTTCGTTCATCTAGCACTAAGGGAACGGGTTGCAGGAGACCCTTTTTCTCTGCTTTCTCAGTCTGTTTCCTAGTGCCGGTTTGAAGTTCCTGCAGTTTTCACTGTAAAACCGAGTTGGAGCTAGTACCTCCCCATATATATGTATGGAATGGAGTTTGCAACTGAAAAGAATCTTTGTGTTCCCAGCAAGCTAGGTGAAGGACGGCTTTCACACACACTTATCTCTCAGAACTGAGCAAGTGGAGAGAGGTTCGTTCATCTAGCACCAAGGGAACGGGTTGCAGGAGACACTTTTTCTCTGCTTTCTCAGTCTGTTTCCTAGTGCCGGTTTGAAGTTCCTGCAGTTTTCACTGTAAAACCGAGTTGGAGCTAGTACCTCCCCATATATATGTATGGAATGGAGTTTGCAACTGAAAAGAATCTTTGTGTTCCCAGCAAGCTAGGTGAAGGACGGCTTTCACACACACTTATCTCTCAGAACTGAGCAAGTGGAGAGACGTTCGTTCATCTAGCACCGAGGGAACGGGTTGCAGGAGACATTTTTCTCTGCTTTCTCAGTCTGTTTCCTAGTGCCGGTTTGAAGTTCCTGCAGTTTTCACTGTAAAACCGAGTTGGAGCTAGTACCTCCCCATATATATGTATGGAATGGAGATTGCAACTGAAAAGAAACTTTGTGTTCCCACCAAGCTAGGTGAAGGACGGCTTTCACACACACTTATCTCTCAGAACCTAGCAAGTGGAGAGACGTTCGTTCATCTAGCACTAAGGGAACGGGTTGCAGGAGACCCTTTTTCTCTGCTTTCTCAGTCTGTTTCCTAGTGCCGGTTTGAAGTTCCTGCAGTTTTCACTGTACAACCGAGTTGGAGCTAGTACCTCCCCATATATATGTATGGAATGGAGTTTGCAACTGAAAAGAATCTTTGTGTTCCCAGAAAGCTAGGTGAAGGACGGCTTTCACACACACTTATCTCTCAGAACTGAGCAAGAGGAGAGACGTTCGTTCATCTAGCACCAAGGGAACGGGTTGCAGGAGACACTTTTTCTCTGCTTTCTCAGTCTCTTTCCTAGTGCCGGTTTGAAGTTACTGCAGTTTTCACTGTAAAACCGAGTTGGAGCTAGTACCTCCCCATATATATGTATGGAATGGAGTTTGCAACTGAAAAGAAACTTTGTGTTCCCAGCAAGCTAGGTGAAGTACGGCTTTCACACACACTTATCTCTCAGAACTGAGCAAGTGGAGAGACGTTAGTTCATCTAGCACCAAGGGAACGGGTTGCAGGAGACACTTTTTCTCTGCTTTCTCAGTCTGTTTCCTAGTGCCGGTTTGAAGTTCCTGCAGTTTTCACTGTAAAACCGAGTTGGAGCTAGTACCTCCCCATATATATGTATGGAATGGAGATAGCAACTGAAAAGAAACTTTCTGTTCCCAGCAAGCTAGGTGAAGGACGGCTTTCACACACACTTATCTCTCAGAACTGAGCACGTGGAGAGACGTTCGTTCATCTAGCACCAAGGGAACGGGTTGCAGGAGACACTTTTTCTCTGCTTTCTCAGTCTGTTTCCTAGTGCCGGTTTGAAGTTCCTGCAGTTTTCACTGTAAAACCGAGTTGGAGCTAGTACCTCCCCATATATATGTATGGAATGGAGTTTGCAACTGAAAAGAAACTTTGTGTTCCCAGCAAGCTAGGTGAAGTACGGCTTTCACACACACTTATCTCTCAGAACTGAGCAAGTGGAGAGACGTTAGTTCATCTAGCACCAAGGGAACGGGTTGCAGGAGACACTTTTTCTCTGCTTTCTCAGTCTGTTTCCTAGTGCCGGTTTGAAGTTCCTGCAGTTTTCACTGTAAAACCGAGTTGGAGCTAGTACCTCCCCATATATATGTATGGAATGGAGATAGCAACTGAAAAGAAACTTTCTGTTCCCAGCAAGCTAGGTGAAGGACGGCTTTCACACACACTTATCTCTCAGAAATGAGCAAGTGGAGAGACGTTCGTTCATCTAGCACCAAGGGAACGGGTTGCAGGAGACACTTTTTCTCTGCTTTCTCAGTCTGTTTCCTAGTGCCGGTTTGAAGTTCCTGCAGTTTTCACTGTAAAACCGAGTTGGAGCTAGTACCTCCCCATATATATGTATGGAATGGAGTTTGCAACTGAAAAGAATCTTTGTGTTCCCAGCAAGCTAGGTGAAGGACGGCTTTCACACACACTTATCTCTCAGAACTGAGCAAGTGGAGAGACGTTCGTTCATCTAGCACCGAGGGAACGGGTTGCAGGAGACACTTTTTCTCTGCTTTCTCAGTCTGTTTCCTAGTGCCGGTTTGAAGTTCCTGCAGTTTTCACTGTAAAACCGAGTTGGAGCTAGTACCTCCCCATATATATGTATGGAATGGAGATTGCAACTGAAAAGAAACTTTGTGTTCCCAGCAAGCTAGGTGAAGGACGGCTTTCACACACACTTATCTCTCAGAACCTAGCAAGTGGAGAGACGTTCGTTCATCTAGCACCAAGGGAACGGGTTGCAGGAGACCCTTTTTCTCTGCTTTCTCAGTCTGTTTCCTAGTGCCGGTTTGAAGTTCCTGCAGTTTTCACTGTAAAACCGAGTTGGAGCTAGTACCTCCCCATATATATGTATGGAATGGAGTTTGCAACTGAAAAGAATCTTTGTGTTCCCAGAAAGCTAGGTGAAGGACGGCTTTCACACACACTTATCTCTCAGAACTGAGCAAGAGGAGAGACGTTCGTTCATCTAGCACCAAGGGAACGGGTTGCAGGAGACACTTATTCTCTGCTTTCTCAGTCTGTTTCCTAGTGCCGGTTTGAAGTTCCTGCAGTTTTCACTGTAAAACCGAGTTGGAGCTAGTACCTCCCCATATATATGTATGGAATGGAGATTGCAACTGAAAAAAACTTTGTGTTCCCAGCAAGCTAGGTGAAGGACGGCTTTCACACACACTTATCTCTCAGAACTGAGCAAGTGGAGAGACGTTCGTTCATCTAGCACCAAGGGAACGGGTTGCAGGAGACACTTTTTCTCTGCTTTCTCAGTCTGTTTCCTAGTGCCGGTTTGAAGTTCCTGCAGTTTTCACTGTAAAACCGTGTTGGAGCTAGTACCTCCCCATATATATGTATGGAATGGAGTTTGCAACTGAAAAGAATCTTTGTGTTCCCAGCAAGCTAGGTGAAGGACGGCTTTCACACACACTTATCTCTCAGAACTGAGCAAGTGGAGAGACGTTCGTTCATCTAGCACCAAGGGAACGGGTTGCAGGAGACACTTTTTCTCTGCTTTCTCAGTCTGTTTCCTAGTGCCGGTTTGAAGTTCCTGCAGTTTTCACTCTAAAACCGAGTTGGAGCTAGTACCTCCCCATATATATGTATGGAATGGAGTTTGCAACTGAAAAGAATCTTTGTGTTCCCAGCAAGCTAGGTGAAGGACGGCTTTCACACACACTTATCTCTCAGAACTGAGCAAGTGGAGAGACGTTCGTTCATCTAGCACCGAGGGAACGGGTTGCAGGAGACATTTTTCTCTGCTTTCTCAGTCTGTTTCCTAGTGCCGGTTTGAAGTTCCTGCAGTTTTCACTGTAAAACCGAGTTGGAGCTAGTACCTCCCCATATATATGTATGGAATGGAGATTGCAACTGAAAAAAACTTTGTGTTCCCAGCAAGCTAGGTGAAGGACGGCTTTCACACACACTTATCTCTCAGAACTGAGCAAGTGGAGAGACGTTCGTTCATCTAGCACCAAGGGAACGGGTTGCAGGAGACACTTTTTGTCTGCTTTCTCAGTCTGTTTCCTAGTGCCGGTTTGAAGTTCCTGCAGTTTTCACTGTAAAACCGTGTTGGAGCTAGTACCTCCCCATATATATGTATGGAATGGAGTTTGCAACTGAAAAGAATCTTTGTGTTCCCAGCAAGCTAGGTGAAGGACGGCTTTCACACACACTTATCTCTCAGAACTGAGCAAGTGGAGAGAGGTTCGTTCATCTAGCACCAAGGGAACGGGTTGCAGGAGACACTTTTTCTCTGCTTTCTCAGTCTGTTTCCTAGTGCCGGTTTGAAGTTCCTGCAGTTTTCACTGTAAAACCGAGTTGGAGCTAGTACCTCCCCATATATATGTATGGAATGGAGTTTGCAACTGAAAAGAATCTTTGTGTTCCCAGCAAGCTAGGTGAAGGACGGCTTTCACACACACTTATCTCTCAGAACTGAGCAAGTGGAGAGACGTTCGTTCATCTAGCACCGAGGGAACGGGTTGCAGGAGACATTTTTCTCTGCTTTCTCAGTCTGTTTCCTAGTGCCGGTTTGAAGTTCCTGCAGTTTTCACTGTAAAACCGAGTTGGAGCTAGTACCTCCCCATATATATGTATGGAATGGAGATTGCAACTGAAAAGAAACTTTGTGTTCCCACCAAGCTAGGTGAAGGACGGCTTTCACACACACTTATCTCTCAGAACTGAGCAAGTGGAGAGACGTTCGTTCATCTAGCACTAAGGGAACGGGTTGCAGGAGACCCTTTTTCTCTGCTTTCTCAGTCTGTTTCCTAGTGCCGGTTTGAAGTTCCTGCAGTTTTCACTGTAAAACCGAGTTGGAGCTAGTACCTCCCCATATATATGTATGGAATGGAGTTTGCAACTGAAAAGAATCTTTGTGTTCCCAGAAAGCTAGGTGAAGGACGGCTTTCACACACACTTATCTCTCAGAACTGAGCAAGAGGAGAGACGTTCGTTCATCTAGCACCAAGGGAACGGGTTGCAGGAGACACTTTTTCTCTGCTTTCTCAGTCTCTTTCCTAGTGCCGGTTTGAAGTTACTGCAGTTTTCACTGTAAAACCGAGTTGGAGCTAGTACCTCCCCATATATATGTATGGAATGGAGTTTGCAACTGAAAAGAAACTTTGTGTTCCCAGCAAGCTAGGTGAAGTACGGCTTTCACACACACTTATCTCTCAGAACTGAGCAAGTGGAGAGACGTTAGTTCATCTAGCACCAAGGGAACGGGTTGCAGGAGACACTTTTTCTCTGCTTTCTCAGTCTGTTTCCTAGTGCCGGTTTGAAGTTCCTGCAGTTTTCACTGTAAAACCGAGTTGGAGCTAGTACCTCCCCATATATATGTATGGAATGGAGATAGCAACTGAAAAGAAACTTTCTGTTCCCAGCAAGCTAGGTGAAGGACGGCTTTCACACACACTTATCTCTCAGAACTGAGCACGTGGAGAGACGTTCGTTCATCTAGCACCAAGGGAACGGGTTGCAGGAGACACTTTTTCTCTGCTTTCTCAGTCTGTTTCCTAGTGCCGGTTTGAAGTTCCTGCAGTTTTCACTGTAAAACCGAGTTGGAGCTAGTACCTCCCCATATATATGTATGGAATGGAGTTTGCAACTGAAAAGAAACTTTGTGTTCCCAGCAAGCTAGGTGAAGTACGGCTTTCACACACACTTATCTCTCAGAACTGAGCAAGTGGAGAGACGTTAGTTCATCTAGCACCAAGGGAACGGGTTGCAGGAGACACTTTTTCTCTGCTTTCTCAGTCTGTTTCCTAGTGCCGGTTTGAAGTTCCTGCAGTTTTCACTGTAAAACCGAGTTGGAGCTAGTACCTCCCCATATATATGTATGGAATGGAGATAGCAACTGAAAAGAAACTTTCTGTTCCCAGCAAGCTAGGTGAAGGACGGCTTTCACACACACTTATCTCTCAGAAATGAGCAAGTGGAGAGACGTTCGTTCATCTAGCACCAAGGGAACGGGTTGCAGGAGACACTTTTTCTCTGCTTTCTCAGTCTGTTTCCTAGTGCCGGTTTGAAGTTCCTGCAGTTTTCACTGTAAAACCGAGTTGGAGCTAGTACCTCCCCATATATATGTATGGAATGGAGTTTGCAACTGAAAAGAATCTTTGTGTTCCCAGCAAGCTAGGTGAAGGACGGCTTTCACACACACTTATCTCTCAGAACTGAGCAAGTGGAGAGACGTTCGTTCATCTAGCACCGAGGGAACGGGTTGCAGGAGACACTTTTTCTCTGCTTTCTCAGTCTGTTTCCTAGTGCCGGTTTGAAGTTCCTGCAGTTTTCACTGTAAAACCGAGTTGGAGCTAGTACCTCCCCATATATATGTATGGAATGGAGATTGCAACTGAAAAGAAACTTTGTGTTCCCAGCAAGCTAGGTGAAGGACGGCTTTCACACACACTTATATCTCAGAACCTAGCAAGTGGGGAGACGTTCGTTCATCTAGCACCAAGGGAACGGGTTGCAGGAGACCCTTTTTCTCTGCTTTCTCAGTCTGTTTCCTAGTGCCGGTTTGAAGTTCCTGCAGTTTTCACTGTAAAACCGAGTTGGAGCTAGTACCTCCCCATATATATGTATGGAATGGAGTTTGCAACTGAAAAGAATCTTTGTGTTCCCAGAAAGCTAGGTGAAGGACGGCTTTCACACACACTTATCTCTCAGAACTGAGCAAGAGGAGAGACGTTCGTTCATCTAGCACCAAGGGAACGGGTTGCAGGAGACACTTTTTCTCTGCTTTCTCAGTCTGTTTCCTAGTGCCGGTTTGAAGTTCCTGCAGTTTTCACTGTAAAACCGAGTTGGAGCTAGTACCTCCCCATATATATGTATGGAATGGAGATTGCAACTGAAAAAAACTTTGTGTTCCCAGCAAGCTAGGTGAAGGACGGCTTTCACACACACTTATCTCTCAGAACTGAGCAAGTGGAGAGACGTTCGTTCATCTAGCACCAAGGGAACGGGTTGCAGGAGACACTTTTTGTCTGCTTTCTCAGTCTGTTTCCTAGTGCCGGTTTGAAGTTCCTGCAGTTTTCACTGTAAAACCGTGTTGGAGCTAGTACCTCCCCATATATATGTATGGAATGGAGTTTGCAACTGAAAAGAATCTTTGTGTTCCCAGCAAGCTAGGTGAAGGACGGCTTTCACACACACTTATCTCTCAGAACTGAGCAAGTGGAGAGACGTTCGTTCATCTAGCACCAAGGGAACGGGTTGCAGGAGACACTTTTTCTCTGCTTTCTCAGTCTGTTTCCTAGTGCCGGTTTGAAGTTCCTGCAGTTTTCACTCTAAAACCGAGTTGGAGCTAGTACCTCCCCATATATATGTATGGAATGGAGTTTGCAACTGAAAAGAATCTTTGTGTTCCCAGCAAGCTAGGTGAAGGACGGCTTTCACACACACTTATCTCTCAGAACTGAGCAAGTGGAGAGACGTTCGTTCATCTAGCACCGAGGGAACGGGTTGCAGGAGACATTTTTCTCTGCTTTCTCAGTCTGTTTCCTAGTGCCGGTTTGAAGTTCCTGCAGTTTTCACTGTAAAACCGAGTTGGAGCTAGTACCTCCCCATATATATGTATGGAATGGAGATTGCAACTGAAAAGAAACTTTGTGTTCCCAGCAAGCTAGGTGAAGGACGGCTTTCACACACACTTATCTCTCAGAACCTAGCAAGTGGAGAGACGTTCGTTCATCTAGCACTAAGGGAACGGGTTGCAGGAGACCCTTTTTCTCTGCTTTCTCAGTCTGTTTCCTAGTGCCGGTTTGAAGTTCCTGCAGTTTTCACTGTAAAACCGAGTTGGAGCTAGTACCTCCCCATATATATGTATGGAATGGAGTTTGCAACTGAAAAGAATCTTTGTGTTCCCAGAAAGCTAGGTGAAGGACGGCTTTCACACACACTTATCTCTCAGAACTGAGCAAGAGGAGAGACGTTCGTTCATCTAGCACCAAGGGAACGGGTTGCAGGAGACACTTTTTCTCTGCTTTCTCAGTCTGTTTCCTAGTGCCGGTTTGAAGTTCCTGCAGTTTTCACTGTAAAACCGAGTTGGAGCTAGTACCTCCCCATATATATGTATGGAATGGAGTTTGCAACTGAAAAGAATCTTTGTGTTCCCAGCAAGCTAGGTGAAGGACGGCTTTCACACACACTTATCTCTCAGAACTGAGCAAGAGGAGAGACGTTCGTTCATCTAGCACCAAGGGAACGGGTTGCAGGAGACACTTTTTCTCTGCTTTCTCAGTCTCTTTCCTAGTGCCGGTTTGAAGTTACTGCAGTTTTCACTGTAAAACCGAGTTGGAGCTAGTACCTCCCCATATATATGTATGGAATGGAGTTTGCAACTGAAAAGAAACTTTGTGTTCCCAGCAAGCTAGGTGAAGTACGGCTTTCACACACACTTATCTCTCAGAACTGAGCAAGTGGAGAGACGTTAGTTCATCTAGCACCAAGGGAACGGGTTGCAGGAGACACTTTTTCTCTGCTTTCTCAGTCTGTTTCCTAGTGCCGGTTTGAAGTTCCTGCAGTTTTCACTGTAAAACCGAGTTGGAGCTAGTACCTCCCCATATATATGTATGGAATGGAGATAGCAACTGAAAAGAAACTTTCTTTTCCCAGCAAGCTAGGTGAAGGACGGCTTTCACACACACTTATCTCTCAGAACTGAGCACGTGGAGAGACGTTCGTTCATCTAGCACCAAGGGAACGGGTTGCAGGAGACACTTTTTCTCTGCTTTCTCAGTCTGTTTCCTAGTGCCGGTTTGAAGTTCCTGCAGTTTTCACTGTAAAACCGAGTTGGAGCTAGTACCTCCCCATATATATGTATGGAATGGAGTTTGCAACTGAAAAGAATCTTTGTGTTCCCAGAAAGCTAGTTGAAGTACGGCTTTCACACACACTTATCTCTCAGAACTGAGCAAGTGGAGAGACGTTCGTTCATCTAGCACCAAGGGAAAGGGTTGCAGGAGACACTTATTCTCTGCTTTCTCAGTCTGTTTCCTAGTGCCGGTTTGAAGTTCCTGCAGTTTTCACTGTAAAACCGAGTTGGAGCTAGTACCTCCCCATATATATGTATGGAATGGAGATTGCAACTGAAAAAAACTATGTGTTCCCAGCAAGCTAGGTGAAGGACGGCTTTCACACACACTTATCTCTGAGAACTGAGCAAGTATAGAGACGTTCGTTCATCTAGCACCAAGGGAACGGGTTTCAGGAGACACTTTTTGTCTGCTTTCTCAGTCTCTTTCCTAGTGCCGGTTTGAAGTTCCTGCAGTTTTCACTGTAAAACCGTGTTGGAGCTAGTACCTCCCCATATATATGTATGGAATGGAGTTTGCAACTGAAAAGAATCTTTGTGTTCCCAGCAAGCTAGGTGAAGGACGGCTTTCACACACACTTATCTCTCAGAAATGAGCAAGTGGAGAGACGTTCGTTCATCTAGCACCAAGGGAACGGGTTGCAGGAGACACTTTTTCTCTGCTTTCTCAGTCTGTTTCCTAGGGCCGGTTTGAAGTTCCTGCAGTTTTCACTGTAAAACCGAGTTGGAGCTAGTACCTCCCCATATATATGTATGGAATGGAGTTTGCAACTGAAAAGAATCTTTGTGTTCCCAGCAAGCTAGGTGAAGGACGGCTTTCACACACACTTATCTCTCAGAACTGAGCAAGTGGAGAGACGTTCGTTCATCTAGCACCGAGGGAACGGGTTGCAGGAGGCACTTTTTCTCTGCTTTCTCAGTCTGTTTCCTAGTGCCGGTTTGAAGTTCCTGCAGTTTTCACTGTAAAACCGAGTTGGAGCTAGTACCTCCCCATATATATGTATGGAATGGAGATTGCAACTGAAAAGAAACTTTGTGTTCCCAGCAAGCTAGGTGAAGGACGGCTTTCACACACACTTATCTCTCAGAACCTAGCAAGTGGAGAGACGTTCGTTCATCTAGCACCAAGGGAACGGGTTGCAGGAGACACTTTTTCTCGTCTTTCTCAGTCTGTTTCCTAGTGCCGGTTTGAAGTTCCTGCAGTTTTCACTGTAAAACCGAGTTGGAGCTAGTACCTCCCCATATATATGTATGGAATGGAGTTTGCAACTGAAAAGAATCTTTGTGTTCCCAGCAAGCTAGGTGAAGGACGGCTTTCACACACACTTATCTCTCAGAACTGAGCAAGTGGAGAGACGTTCGTTCATCTAGCACTGAGGGAACGGGTTGCAGGAGACACTTTTTCTCTGCTTTCTCAGTCTGTTTCCTAGTGCCGGTTTGAAGTTCCTGCAGTTTTCACTGTAAAACCGAGTTGGAGCTATTACCTCCCCATATATATGTATGGAATGGAATTTGCAACTGAAAAGAATCTTTGTGTTCCCAGAAAGCTAGGTGAAGGACGGCTTTCACACGCACATATCTCCCAGAACTGAGCAAGTGGAGAGACGTTCGTTCATCTAGCACCAATTGAACGGGTTGCAGGAGACACTTTTTCTCGGCTTTCTCAGTCTGTTTCCTAGTGCCGGTTTGAAGTTCCTGCAGTTTTCACTGTAAAACCGAGTTGGAGCTAGTACCTCCCCATATATATGTATGGAATGGAGATTGCAACTGAAAAGAAACTTTGTGTTCCCAACAAGCTAGGTGAAGGACGGCTTTCACACACACTTATCTCTCAGAACTGAGCAAGTGGAGAGACGTTCGTTCATCTAGCACCAAGGGAACGGGTTGCAGGAGACACTTTTTCTCTGCTTTCTCAGTCTGTTTCCTAGTGCCGGTTTGAAGTTCCTGCAGTTTTCACTGTAAAACCGAGTTGGAGATAGTACCTCCCCATATATATGTATGGAATGGAGATTGCAACTGAAAAAAACTTTGTGTTCCCAGCAAGATAGGTGAAGGACGGCTTTCACACAGACTTATCTCTCATAACTGAGCAAGTGGAGAGACGTTCGTTCATCTAGCACCAAGGGAACGGGTTGCAGGAGACACTTTTTCTCTCTTTTCTCAGTCTGTTTCCTAGTGCCGGTTTGATGTTCCTGCAGTTTTCACTGTAAAACAGTGTTGAAGCTAGTACCTCCCCATATATATGTATGGAATGGAGTTTGCAACTGAAAAGAAACTTTGTGTTCCCAACAAGCTAGGTGAAGGACGGCTTTCACACACACTTATCTCTCAGAACTAAGCAAGTGGAGAGACGTTCGTTCATCTAGCACCAAGGGAACGGGTTTCAGGAGACACTTTTTCTCTGCTTTCTCAGTCTGTTTCCTAGTGCCGGTTTGAACTTCCTGCAGTTTTCACTGTAAAACCGAGTTGGAGCTAGTACCTCCCCATATATATGTATGGAATGGAGTTTGCAACTGAAAAGAATCTTTGTGTTCCCAGAAAGCTAGGTGAAGGACGGCTTTCACACGCACTTATCTCCCAGAACTGAGCAAGTGGAGAGACGTTCGTTCATCTAGCACCAAGGGAACGGGTTGCTGGAGACACTTTTTCTCTGCTTTCTCAGTCTGTTTCCTAGTGCCGGTTTGAAGTTCCTGCAGTTTTCACTGTAAAACCGAGTTGGAGCTAGTACCTCCCCATATATATGTATGGAATGGAGATTGCAACTGAAAAGAAACTTTCTGTTCCCAACAAGCTAGGTGAAGGACGGCTTTCACACACACTTATCTCTTAGAACTGAGCAAGTGGAGAGACGTTCGTTCATCTAGCACCAAGGGAACGGGTTGCAGGGGACACTTTTTCTCGGGTTTCTCAGTCTGTTTCCTAGTGCCGGTTTGAAGTTCCTGCAGTTTTCACTGTAAAACCGAGTTGGAGCTAGTACCTCCCCATATATATGTATGGAATGGAGATTGCAACTGAAAAGAAACTTTCTGTTCCCAACAAGCTAGGTGAAGGACGGCTTTCACACACACTTATCTCTCAGAACTGAGCAAGGGGAGAGACGTTCGTTCATCTAGCACCAAGGGAACGGGTTGCAGGAGACACTTTTTCTCTGCTTTCTCAGTCTGTTTCCTAGTGCCGGTTTGAAGTTCCTGCAGTTTTCACTGTAAAACCGAGTTGGAGCTATTACCTCCCCATATATATGTATGGAATGGAATTTGCAACTGAAAAGAATCTTTGTGTTCCCAGAAAGCTAGGTGAAGGACGGCTTTCACACGCACATATCTCCCAGAACTGAGCAAGTGGAGAGACGTTCGTTCATCTAGCACCAAGGGAACGGGTTGCAGGAGACACTTTTTCTCGGCTTTCTCAGTCTGTTTCCTAGTGCCGGTTTGAAGTTCCTGCAGTTTTCACTGTAAAACCGAGTTGGAGCTAGTACCTCCCCATATATATGTATGGAATGGAGATTGCAACTGAAAAGAAACTTTGTGTTCCCAACAAGCTAGGTGAAGGACGGCTTTCACACACACTTATCTCTCAGAACTGAGCAAGTGGAGAGACGTTCGTTCATCTAGCACCAAGGGAACGGGTTGCAGGAGACACTTTTTCTCTGCTTTCTCAGTCTGTTTCCTAGTGCCGGTTTGAAGTTCCTGCAGTTTTCACTGTAAAACCGAGTTGGAGATAGTACCTCCCCATATATATGTATGGAATGGAGATTGCAACTGAAAAAAACTTTGTGTTCCCAGCAAGATATGTGAAGGACGGCTTTCACACAGACTTATCTCTCATAACTGAGCAAGTGGAGAGACGTTCGTTCATCTAGCACCAAGGGAACGGGTTGCAGGAGACACTTTTTCTCTCCTTTCTCAGTCTGTTTCCTAGTGCCGGTTTGATGTTCCTGCAGTTTTCACTGTAAAACAGTGTTGAAGCTAGTACCTCCCCATATATATGTATGGAATGGAGTTTGCAACTGAAAAGAAACTTTGTGTTCCCAACAAGCTAGGTGAAGGACGGCTTTCACACACACTTATCTCTCAGAACTAAGCAAGTGGATAGACGTTCGTTCATCTAGCACCAAGGGAACGGGTTTCAGGAGACACTTTTTCTCTGCTTTCTCAGTCTGTTTCCTAGTGCCGGTTTGAACTTCCTGCAGTTTTCACTGTAAAACCGAGTTGGAGCTAGTACCTCCCCATATATATGTATGGAATGGAGTTTGCAACTGAAAAGAATCTTTGTGTTCCCAGAAAGCTAGGTGAAGGACGGCTTTCACACGCACTTATCTCCCAGAACTGAGCAAGTGGAGAGACGTTCGTTCATCTAGCACCAAGGGAACGGGTTGCTGGAGACACTTTTTCTCTGCTTTCTCAGTCTGTTTCCTAGTGCCGGTTTGAAGTTCCTGCAGTTTTCACTGTAAAACCGAGTTGGAGCTAGTACCTCCCCATATATATGTATGGAATGGAGATTGCAACTGAAAAGAAACTTTCTGTTCCCAACAAGCTAGGTGAAGGACGGCTTTCACACACACTTATCTCTCAGAACTGAGCAAGTGGAGAGACGTTCGTTCATCTAGCACCAAGGGAACGGGTTGCAGGGGACACTTTTTCTCGGGTTTCTCAGTCTGTTTCCTAGTGCCGGTTTGAAGTTCCTGCAGTTTTCACTGTAAAACCGAGTTGGAGCTAGTACCTCCCCATATATATGTATGGAATGGAGATTGCAACTGAAAAGAAACTTTCTGTTCCCAACAAGCTAGGTGAAGGACGGCTTTCACACACACTTATCTCTCAGAACTGAGCAAGTGGAGAGACGTTCGTTCATCTAGCACCAAGGGAACGGGTTGCAGGAGACACTTTTTCTCTGCTTTCTCAGTCTGTTTCCTAGTGCCGGTTTGAAGTTCCTGCAGTTTTCACTGTAAAACCGAGTTGGAGCTAGTACCTCCCCATATATATGTATGGAATGGAGATTGCAACTGAAAAAAACTTTGTGTTCCCAGCAAGCTAGGGGAAGGACGGCTTTCACACACACTTATCTCTCAGAACTGAGCAAGTGGAGAGACGTTCGTTCATCTAGCACCAAGGGAACGGGTTGTAGGAGACACTTTTTGTCTGCTTTCTCAGTCTGTTTCCTAGTGCCGGTTTGAAGTTCCTGCAGTTTTCACTGTAAAACCGTGTTGGAGCTAGTACCTCCCCATATATATGTATGGAATGGAGTTTGCAACTGAAAAGAATCTTTGTGTTCCCAGCAAGCTAGGTGAAGGACGGCTTTCACACACACTTATCTCTCAGAACTGAGCAAGTGGAGAGACGTTCGTTCATCTAGCACCAAGGGAACGGGTTGCAGGAGACACTTTTTCTCTGCTTTCTCAGTCTGTTTCCTAGTGCCGGTTTGAAGTTCCTGCAGTTTTCACTGTAAAACCGAGTTGGAGCTAGTACCTCCCCATATATATGTATGGAATGGAGTTTGCAACTGAAAAGAATCTTTGTGTTCCCAGCAAGCTAGGTGAAGGACGGCTTTCACACACACTTATCTCTCAGAACTGAGCAAGTGGAGAGACGTTCGTTCATCTAGCACCGAGGGAACGGGTTGCAGGAGACATTTTTCTCTGCTTTCTCAGTCTGTTTCCTAGTGCCGGTTTGAAGTTCCTGCAGTTTTCACTGTAAAACAGAGTTGGAGCTAGTACCTCCCCATATATATGTATGGAATGGAGATTGCAACTGAAAAGAAACTTTGTGTTCCCAGCAAGCTAGGTGAAGGACGGATTTCACACACACATATCTCTCAGAACCTAGCAAGTGGAGAGACGTTCGTTCATCTAGCACTAAGGGAACGGGTTGCAGGAGACCCTTTTTCTCTGCTTTCTCAGTCTGTTTCCTAGTGCCGGTTTGAAGTTCCTGCAGTTTTCACTGTAAAACCGAGTTGGAGCTAGTACCTCCCCATATATATGTATGGAATGGAGATTGCAACTGAAAAGAATCTTTGTGTTCCCAGCAAGCTAGGTGAAGGACGGCTTTCACACACACTTATCTCTCAGAACTGAGCAAGAGGAGAGACGTTCGTTCATCTAGCACCAAGGGAACGGGTTGCAGGAGACACTTTTTCTCTGCTTTCTCAGTCTCTTTCCTAGTGCCGGTTTGAAGTTCCTGCAGTTTTCACTGTAAAACCGAGTTGGAGCTAGTACCTCCCCATATATATGTATGGAATGGAGTTTGCAACTGAAAAGAAACTTTGTGTTCCCAGCAAGCTAGGTGAAGGACGGCTTTCACACACACTTATCTCTCAGAACTGAGCAAGAGGAGAGACGTTCGTTCATCTAGCACCAAGGGAACGGGTTGCAGGAGACACTTTTTCTCTGCTTTCTCAGTCTCTTTCCTAGTGCCGGTTTGAAGTTACTGCAGTTTTCACTGTAAAACCGAGTTGGAGCTAGTACCTCCCCATATATATGTATGGAATGGAGTTTGCAACTGAAAAGAAACTTTGTGTTCCCAGCAAGCTAGGTGAAGTACGGCTTTCACACACACTTATCTCTCAGAACTGAGCAAGTGGAGAGACGTTAGTTCATCTAGCACCAAGGGAACGGGTTGCAGGAGACACTTTTTCTCTGCTTTCTCAGTCTGTTTCCTAGTGCCGGTTTGAAGTTCCTGCTGTTTTCACTGTAAAACCGAGTTGGAGCTAGTACCTCCCCATATATATGTATGGAATGGAGATAGCAACTGAAAAGAAACTTTCTGTTCCCAGCAAGCTAGGTGAAGGACGGCTTTCACACACACTTATCTCTCAGAACTGAGCACGTGGAGAGACGTTCGTTCATCTAGCACCAAGGGAACGGGTTGCAGGAGACACTTTTTCTCTGCTTTCTCAGTCTGTTTCCTAGTGCCGGTTTGAAGTTCCTGCAGTTTTCACTGTAAAACCGAGTTGGAGCTAGTACCTCCCCATATATATGTATGGAATGGAGTTTGCAACTGAAAAGAATCTTTGTGTTCCCAGAAAGCTAGGTGAAGGACGGCTTTCACACACACTTATCTCTCAGAACTGAGCAAGTGGAGAGACGTTCGTTCATCTAGCACCAAGGGAAAGGTTTGCAGGAGACACTTATTCTCTGCTTTCTCAGTCTGTTTCCTAGTGCCGGTTTGAAGTTCCTGCAGTTTTCACTGTAAAACCGAGTTGGAGCAAGTACCTCCCCATATATATGTATGGAATGGAGATTGCAACTGAAAAAAACTATGTGTTCCCAGCAAGCTAGGTGAAGGACGGCTTTCACACACACTTATCTCTGAGAACTGAGCAAGTGGAGAGACGTTCGTTCATCTAGCACCAAGGGAACGGGTTGCAGGAGACACTTTTTGTCTGCTTTCTCAGTCTGTTTCCTAGTGCCGGTTTGAAGTTCCTGCAGTTTTCACTGTAAAACCGTGTTGGAGCTAGTACCTCCCCATATATATGTATGGAATGGAGTTTGCAACTGAAAAGAATCTTTGTGTTCCCAGCAAGCTAGGTGAAGGACGGCTTTCACACACACTTATCTCTCAGAAATGAGCAAGTGGAGAGACGTTCGTTCATCTAGCACCAAGGGAACAGGTTGCAGGAGACACTTTTTCTCTGCTTTCTCAGTCTGTTTCCTAGTGCCGGTTTGAAGTTCCTGCAGTTTTCACTGTAAAACCGAGTTGGAGCTAGTACCTCCCCATATATATGTATGGAATGGAGTTTGCAACTGAAAAGAATCTTTGTGTTCCCAGCAAGCTAGGTGAAGGACGGCTTTCACACACACTTATCTCTCAGAACTGAGCAAGTGGAGAGACGTTCGTTCATCTAGCACCGAGGGAACGGGTTGCAGGAGACACTTTTTCTCTGCTTTCTCAGTCTGTTTCCTAGTGCCGGTTTGAAGTTCCTGCAGTTTTCACTGTAAAACCGAGTTGGAGCTAGTACCTCCCCATATATATGTATGGAATGGAGATTGCAACTGAAAAGAAACTTTGTGTTCCCAGCAAGCTAGGTGAAGGACGGCTTTCACACACACTTATCTCTCAGAACCTAGCAAGTGGAGAGACGTTCGTTCATCTAGCACCAAGGGAACGGGTTGCAGGAGACCCTTTTTCTCTGCTTTCTCAGTCTGTTTCCTAGTGCCGGTTTGAAGTTCCTGCAGTTTTCACTGTAAAACCGAGTTGGAGCTAGTACCTCCCCATATATATGTATGGAATGGAGTTTGCAACTGAAAAGAATCTTTGTGTTCCCAGAAAGCTAGGTGAAGGACGGCTTTCACACACACTTATCTCTCAGAACTGAGCAAGAGGAGAGACGTTCGTTCATCTAGCACCAAGGGAACGGGTTGCAGGAGACACTTATTCTCTGCTTTCTCAGTATGTTTCCTAGTGCCGGTTTGAAGTTCCTGCAGTTTTCACTGTAAAACCGAGTTGGAGCTAGTACCTCCCCATATATATGTATGGAATGGAGATTGCAACTGAAAAAAACTTTGTGTTCCCAGCAAGCTAGGTGAAGGACGGCTTTCACACACACTTATCTCTCAGAACTGAGCAAGTGGAGAGACGTTCGTTCATCTAGCACCAAGGGAACGGGTTGCAGGAGACACTTTTTGTCTGCTTTCTCAGTCTGTTTCCTAGTGCCGGTTTGAAGTTCCTGCAGTTTTCACTGTAAAACCGTGTTGGAGCTAGTACCTCCCCATATATATGTATGGAATGGAGTTTGCAACTGAAAAGAATCTTTGTGTTCCCAGCAAGCTAGGTGAAGGACGGCTTTCACACACACTTATCTCTCAGAAATGAGCAAGTGGAGAGACGTTCGTTCATCTAGCACCAAGGGAACGGGTTGCAGGAGACACTTTTTCTCTGCTTTCTCAGTCTGTTTCCTAGTGCCGGTTTGAAGTTCCTGCAGTTTTCACTCTAAAACCGAGTTGGAGCTAGTACCTCCCCATATATATGTATGGAATGGAGTTTGCAACTGAAAAGAATCTTTGTGTTCCCAGCAAGCTAGGTGAAGGACGGCTTTCACACACACTTATCTCTCAGAACTGAGCAAGTGGAGAGACGTTCGTTCATCTAGCACCGAGGGAACGGGTTGCAGGAGACATTTTTCTCTGCTTTCTCAGTCTGTTTCCTAGTGCCGGTTTGAAGTTCCTACAGTTTTCACTGTAAAACCGAGTTGGAGCTAGTACCTCCCCATATATATGTATGGAATGGAGATTGCAACTGAAAAGAAACTTTGTGTTCCCAGCAAGCTAGGTGAAGGACGGCTTTCACACACACTTATCTCTCAGAATCTAGCAAGTGGAGAGACGTTCGTTCATCTAGCACTAAGGGAACGGGTTGCAGGAGACCCTTTTTCTCTGCTTTCTCAGTCTGTTTCCTAGTGCCGGTTTGAAGTTCCTGCAGTTTTCACTGTAAAACCGAGTTGGAGCTAGTACCTCCCCATATATATGTATGGAATGGAGTTTGCAACTGAAAAGAAACTTTGTGTTCCCAGCAAGCTAGGTGAAGGACGGCTTTCACACACACTTATCTCTCAGAACTGAGCAAGAGGAGAGACGTTCGTTCATCTAGCACCAAGGGAACGGGTTGCAGGAGACACTTTTTCTCTGCTTTCTCAGTCTCTTTCCTAGTGCCGGTTTGAAGTTACTGCAGTTTTCACTGTAAAACCGAGTTGGAGCTAGTACCTCCCCATATATATGTATGGAATGGAGTTTGCAACTGAAAAGAAACTTTGTGTTCCCAGCAAGCTAGGTGAAGTACGGCTTTCACACACACTTATCTCTCAGAACTGAGCAAGTGGAGAGACGTTAGTTCATCTAGCACCAAGGGAACGGGTTGCAGGAGACACTTTTTCTCTGCTTTCTCAGTCTGTTTCCTAGTGCCGGTTTGAAGTTCCTGCAGTTTTCACTGTAAAACCGAGTTGGAGCTAGTACCTCCCCATATATATGTATGGAATGGAGATAGCAACTGAAAAGAAACTTTCTGTTCCCAGCAAGCTAGGTGAAGGACGGCTTTCACACACACTTATCTCTCAGAACTGAGCACGTGGAGAGACGTTCGTTCATCTAGCACCAAGGGAACGGGTTGCAGGAGACACTTTTTCTCTGCTTTCTCAGTCTGTTTCCTAGTGCCGGTTTGAAGTTCCTGCAGTTTTCACTGTAAAACCGAGTTGGAGCTAGTACCTCCCCATATATATGTATGGAATGGAGTTTGCAACTGAAAAGAATCTTTGTGTTCCCAGAAAGCTAGGTGAAGGACGGCTTTCACACACACTTATCTCTCAGAACTGAGCAAGTGGAGAGACGTTCGTTCATCTAGCACCAAGGGAAAGGGTTGCAGGAGACACTTATTCTCTGCTTTCTCAGTCTGTTTCCTAGTGCCGGTTTGAAGTTCCTGCAGTTTTCACTGTAAAACCGAGTTGGAGCTAGTACCTCCCCATATATATGTATGGAATGGAGATTGCAACTGAAAAAAACTATGTGTTCCCAGCAAGCTAGGTGAAGGACGGCTTTCACACACACTTATCTCTGAGAACTGAGCAAGTGGAGAGACGTTCGTTCATCTAGCACCAAGGGAACGGGTTTCAGGAGACACTTTTTGTCTGCTTTCTCAGTCTGTTTCCTAGTGCCGGTTTGAAGTTCATGCAGTTATCACTGTAAAACCGTGTTGGAGCTAGTACCTCCCCATATATATGTATGGAATGGAGTTTGCAACTGAAAAGAATCTTTGTGTTCCCAGCAAGCTAGGTGAAGGACGGCTTTCACACACACTTATCTCTCAGAAATGAGCAAGTGGAGAGACGTTCGTTCATCTAGCACCAAGGGAACGGGTTGCAGGAGACACTTTTTCTCTGCTTTCTCAGTCTGTTTCCTAGTGCCGGTTTGAAGTTCCTGCAGTTTTCACTGTAAAACCGAGTTGGAGCTAGTACCTCCCCATATATATGTATGGAATGGAGATAGCAACTGAAAAGAAACTTTCTGTTCCCAGCAAGCTAGGTGAAGGACGGCTTTCACACACACTTATCTCTCAGAACTGAGCACGTGGAGAGACGTTCGTTCATCTAGCACCAAGGGAACGGGTTGCAGGAGACACTTTTTCTCTGCTTTCTCAGTCTGTTTCCTAGTGCCGGTTTGAAGTTCCTGCAGTTTTCACTGTAAAACCGAGTTGGAGCTAGTACCTCCCCATATATATGTATGGAATGGAGTTTGCAACTGAAAAGAATCTTTGTGTTCCCAGAAAGCTAGGTGAAGGACGGCTTTCACACACACTTATCTCTGAGAACTGAGCAAGTGGAGAGACTTTCGTTCATCTAGCACCAAGGGAAAGGGTTGCAGGAGACACTTATTCTCTGCTTTCTCAGTCTGTTTCCTAGTGCCGGTTTGAAGTTCCTGCAGTTTTCACTGTAAAACCGAGTTGGAGCTAGTACCTCCCCATATATATGTATGGAATGGAGATTGCAACTGAAAAAAACTATGTGTTCCCAGCAAGCTAGGTGAAGGACGGCTTTCACACACACTTATCTCTGAGAACTGAGCAAGTGGAGAGACGTTCGTTCATCTAGCACCAAGGGAACGGGTTGCAGGAGACACTTTTTGTCTGCTTTCTCAGTCTGTTTCCTAGTGCCGGTTTGAAGTTCCTGCAGTTTTCACTGTAAAACCGTTTTGGAGCTAGTACCTCCCCATATATATGTATGGAATGGAGTTTGCAACTGAAAAGAATCTTTGTGTTCCCAGCAAGCTAGGTGAAGGACGGCTTTCACACACACTTATCTCTCAGAAATGAGCAAGTGGAGAGACGTTCGTTCATCTAGCACCAAGGGAACGGGTTGCAGGAGACACTTTTTCTCTGCTTTCTCAGTCTGTTTCCTAGTGCCGGTTTGAAGTTCCTGCAGTTTTCACTGTAAAACCGAGTTGGAGCTAGTACCTCCCCATATATATGTATGGAATGGAGTTTGCAACTGAAAAGAATCTTTGTGTTCCCAGCAAGCTAGGTGAAGGACGGCTTTCACACACACTTATCTCTCAGAACTGAGCAAGTGGAGAGACGTTCGTTCATCTAGCACCGAGGGAACGGGTTGCAGGAGACACTTTTTCTCTGCTTTCTCAGTCTGTTTCCTAGTGCCGGTTTGAAGTTCCTGCAGTTTTCACTGTAAAACCGAGTTGGAGCTAGTACCTCCCCATATATATGTATGGAATGGAGATTGCAACTGAAAAGAAACTTTGTGTTCCCAGCAAGCTAGGTGAAGGACGGCTTTCACACACACTTATCTCTCAGAACCTAGCAAGTGGAGAGACGTTCGTTCATCTAGCACCAAGGGAACGGGTTGCAGGAGACCCTATTTCTCTGCTTCTCAGTCTGTTTCCTAGTGCCGGTTTGAAGTTCCTGCAGTTTTCACTGTAAAACCGAGTTGGAGCTAGTACCTCCCCATATATATGTATGGAATGGAGTTTGCAACTGAAAAGAATCTTTGTGTTCCCAGAAAGCTAGGTGAAGGACGGCTTTCACACACACTTATCTCTCAGAACTGAGCAAGAGGAGAGACGTTCGTTCATCTAGCACCAAGGGAACGGGTTGCAGGAGACACTTATTCTCTGCTTTCTCAGTCTGTTTCCTAGTGCCGGTTTGAAGTTCCTGCAGTTTTCACTGTAAAACCGTGTTGGAGCTAGTACCTCCCCATATATATGTATGGAATGGAGTTTGCAACTGAAAAGAATCTTTGTGTTCCCAGCAAGCTAGGTGAAGGACGGCTTTCACACACACTTATCTCTCAGAACTGAGCAAGTGGAGAGACGTTCGTTCATCTAGCACCAAGGGAACGGGTTGCAGGAGACACTTTTTCTCTGCTTTCTCAGTCTGTTTCCTAGTGCCGGTTTGAAGTTCCTGCAGTTTTCACTCTAAAACCGAGTTGGAGCTAGTACCTCCCCATATATATGTATGGAATGGAGTTTGCAACTGAAAAGAATCTTTGTGTTCCCAGCAAGCTAGGTGAAGGACGGCTTTCACACACACTTATCTCTCAGAACTGAGCAAGTGGAGAGACGTTCGTTCATCTAGCACCGAGGGAACGGGTTGCAGGAGACATTTTTCTCTGCTTTCTCAGTCTGTTTCCTAGTGCCGGTTTGAAGTTCCTGCAGTTTTCACTGTAAAACCGAGTTGGAGCTAGTACCTCCCCATATATATGTATGGAATGGAGATTGCAACTGAAAAGAAACTTTGTGTTCCCAGCAAGCTAGGTGAAGGACGGCTTTCACACACACTTATCTCTCAGAACCTAGCAAGTGGAGAGACGTTCGTTCATCTAGCACTAAGGGAACGGGTTGCAGGAGACCCTTTTTCTCTGCTTTCTCAGTCTGTTTCCTAGTGCCGGTTTGAAGTTCCTGCAGTTTTCACTGTAAAACCGAGTTGGAGCTAGTACCTCCCCATATATATGTATGGAATGGAGTTTGCAACTGAAAAGAATCTTTGTGTTCCCAGAAAGCTAGGTGAAGGACGGCTTTCACACACACTTATCTCTCAGAACTGAGCAAGAGGAGAGACGTTCGTTCATCTAGCACCAAGGGAACGGGTTGCAGGAGACACTTTTTCTCTGCTTTCTCAGTCTGTTTCCTAGTGCCGGTTTGAAGTTCCTGCAGTTTTCACTGTAAAACCGAGTTGGAGCTAGTACCTCCCCATATATATGTATGGAATGGAGTTTGCAACTGAAAAGAAACTTTGTGTTCCCAGCAAGCTAGGTGAAGGACGGCTTTCACACACACTTATCTCTCAGAACTGAGCAAGAGGAGAGACGTTCGTTCATCTAGCACCAAGGGAACGGGTTGCAGGAGACACTTTTTCTCTGCTTTCTCAGTCTGTTTCCTAGTGCCGGTTTGAAGTTCCTGCAGTTTTCACTGTAAAACCGAGTTGGAGCTAGTACCTCCCCATATATATGTATGGAATGGAGTTTGCAACTGAAAAGAATCTTTGTGTTCCCAGAAAGCTAGGTGAAGGACGGCTTTCACACACACTTATCTCTCAGAACTGAGCAAGTGGAGAGACGTTCGTTCATCTAGCACCAAGGGAAAGGGTTGCAGCAGACACTTATTCTCTGCTTTCTCAGTCTGTTTCCTATTGCCGGTTTGAAGTTCCTGCAGTTTTCACTGTAAAACCGAGTTGGAGCTAGTACCTCCCCATATATATGTATGGAATGGAGATTGCAACTGAAAAAAACTATGTGTTCCCAGCAAGCTAGGTGAAGGACGGCTTTCACACACACTTATCTCTCAGAACTGAGCAAGTGGAGAGACGTTCGTTCATCTAGCACCAAGGGAACGGGTTTCAGGAGACACTTTTTGTCTGCTTTCTCAGTCTGTTTCCTAGTGCCGGTTTGAAGTTCCTGCAGTTATCACTGTAAAACCGTGTTGGAGCTAGTACCTCCCCATATATATGTATGGAATGGAGTTTGCAACTGAAAAGAATCTTTGTGTTCCCAGCAAGCTAGGTGAAGGACGGCTTTCACACACACTTATCTCTCAGAAATGAGCAAGTGGAGAGACGTTCGTTCATCTAGCACCAAGGGAACGGGTTGCAGGAGACACTTTTTCTCTGCTTTCTCAGTCTGTTTCCTAGTGCCGGTTTGAAGTTCCTGCAGTTTTCACTGTAAAACCGAGTTGGAGCTAGTACCTCCCCATATATATGTATGGAATGGAGATAGCAACTGAAAAGAAACTTTCTGTTCCCAGCAAGCTAGGTGAAGGACGGCTTTCACACACACTTATCTCTCAGAACTGAGCACGTGGAGAGACGTTCGTTCATCTAGCACCAAGGGAACGGGTTGCAGGAGACACTTTTTCTCTGCTTTCTCAGTCTGTTTCCTAGTGCCGGTTTGAAGTTCCTGCAGTTTTCACTGTAAAACGGAGTTGGAGCTAGTACCTCCCCATATATATGTATGGAATGGAGTTTGCAACTGAAAAGAATCTTTGTGTTCCCAGAAAGCTAGGTGAAGGACGGCTTTCACACACACTTATCTCTCAGAACTGAGCAAGTGGAGAGACGTTCGTTCATCTAGCACCAAGGGAAAGGGTTGCAGGAGACACTTATTCTCTGCTTTCTCAGTCTGTTTCCTAGTGCCGGTTTGAAGTTCCTGCAGTTTTCACTGTAAAACCGAGTTGGAGCTAGTACCTCCCCATATATATGTATGGAATGGAGATTGCAACTGAAAAAAACTATGTGTTCCCAGCAAGCTAGGTGAAGGACGGCTTTCACACACACTTATCTCTGAGAACTGAGCAAGTGGAGAGACGTTCGTTCATCTAGCACCAAGGGAACGGGTTGCAGGAGACACTTTTTGTCTGCTTTCTCAGTCTGTTTCCTAGTGCCGGTTTGAAGTTCCTGCAGTTTTCACTGTAAAACCGTGTTGGAGCTAGTACCTCCCCATATATATGTATGGAATGGAGTTTGCAACTGAAAAGAATCTTTGTGTTCCCAGCAAGCTAGGTGAAGGACGGCTTTCACACACACTTATCTCTCAGAAATGAGCAAGTGGAGAGACGTTCGTTCATCTAGCACCAAGGGAACGGGTTGCAGGAGACACTTTTTCTCTGCTTTCTCAGTCTGTTTCCTAGTGCCGGTTTGAAGTTCCTGCAGTTTTCACTGTAAAACCGAGTTGGAGCTAGTACCTCCCCATATATATGTATGGAATGGAGTTTGCAACTGAAAAGAATCTTTGTGTTCCCAGCAAGCTAGGTGAAGGATGGCTTTCACACACACTTATCTCTCAGAACTGAGCAAGTGGAGAGACGTTCGTTCATCTAGCACCGAGGGAACGGGTTGCAGGAGACACTTTTTCTCTGCTTTCTCAGTCTGTTTCCTAGTGCCGGTTTGAAGTTCCTGCAGTTTTCACTGTAAAACCGAGTTGGAGCTAGTACCTCCCCATATATATGTATGGAATGGAGATTGCAACTGAAAAGAAACTTTGTGTTCCCAGCAAGCTAGGTGAAGGACGGCTTTCACACACACTTATCTCTCAGAACCTAGCAAGTGGAGAGACGTTCGTTCATCTAGCACCAAGGGAACGGGTTGCAGGAGACCCTTTTTCTCTGCTTCTCAGTCTGTTTCCTAGTGCCGGTTTGAAGTTCCTGCAGTTTTCACTGTAAAACCGAGTTGGAGCTAGTACCTCCCCATATATATGTATGGAATGGAGTTTGCAACTGAAAAGAATCTTTGTGTTCCCAGAAAGCTAGGTGAAGGACGGCTTTCACACACACTTATCTCTCAGAACTGAGCAAGAGGAGAGACGTTCGTTCATCTAGCACCAAGGGAACGGGTTGCAGGAGACACTTATTCTCTGCTTTCTCAGTCTGTTTCCTAGTGCCGGTTTGAAGTTCCTGCAGTTTTCACTGTAAAACCGAGTTGGAGCTAGTACCTCCCCATATATATGTATGGAATGGAGATTGCAACTGAAAAAAACTTTGTGTTCCCAGCAAGCTAGGTGAAGGACGGCTTTCACACACACTTATCTCTCAGAACTGAGCAAGTGGAGAGACGTTCGTTCATCTAGCACCAAGGGAACGGGTTGCAGGAGACACTTTTTGTCTGCTTTCTCAGTCTGTTTCCTAGTGCCGGTTTGAAGTTCCTGCAGTTTTCACTGTAAAACCGTGTTGGAGCTAGTACCTCCCCATATATATGTATGGAATGGAGTTTGCAACTGAAAAGAATCTTTGTGTTCCCAGCAAGCTAGGTGAAGGACGGCTTTCACACACACTTATCTCTCAGAAATGAGCAAGTGGAGAGACGTTCGTTCATCTAGCACCAAGGGAACGGGTTGCAGGAGACACTTTTTCTCTGCTTTCTCAGTCTGTTTCCTAGTGCCGGTTTGAAGTTCCTGCAGTTTTCACTCTAAAACCGAGTTGGAGCTAGTACCTCCCCATATATATGTATGGAATGGAGTTTGCAACTGAAAAGAATCTTTGTGTTCCCAGCAAGCTAGGTGAAGGACGGCTTTCACACACACTTATCTCTCAGAACTGAGCAAGTTGAGAGACTTTCGTTCATCTAGCACCGAGGGAACGGGTTGCAGGAGACATTTTTCTCTGCTTTCTCAGTCTGTTTCCTAGTGCCGGTTTGAAGTTCCTGCAGTTTTCACTGTAAAACCGAGTTGGAGCTAGTACCTCCCCATATATATGTATGGAATGGAGATTGCAACTGAAAAGAAACTTTGTGTTCCCAGCAAGCTAGGTGAAGGACGGCTTTCACACACACTTATCTCTCAGAACCTAGCAAGTGGAGAGACGTTCGTTCATCTAGCACTAAGGGAACGGGTTGCAGGAGACCCTTTTTCTCTGCTTTCTCAGTCTGTTTCCTAGTGCCGGTTTGAAGTTCCTGCAGTTTTCACTGTAAAACCGAGTTGGAGCTAGTACCTCCCCATATATATGTATGGAATGGAGTTTGCAACTGAAAAGAATCTTTGTGTTCCCAGAAAGCTAGGTGAAGGACGGCTTTCACACACACTTATCTCTCAGAACTGAGCAAGAGGAGAGACGTTCGTTCATCTAGCACCAAGGGAACGGGTTGCAGGAGACACTTTTTCTCTGCTTTCTCAGTCTGTTTCCTAGTGCCGGTTTGAAGTTCCTGCAGTTTTCACTGTAAAACCGAGTTGGAGCTAGTACCTCCCCATATATATGTATGGAATGGAGTTTGCAACTGAAAAGAAACTTTGTGTTCCCAGCAAGCTAGGTGAAGGACGGCTTTCACACACACTTATCTCTCAGAACTGAGCAAGAGGAGAGACGTTCGTTCATCTAGCACCAAGGGAACGGGTTGCAGGAGACACTTTTTCTCTGCTTTCTCAGTCTCTTTCCTAGTGCCGGTTTGAAGTTACTGCAGTTTTCACTGTAAAACCGAGTTGGAGCTAGTACCTCCCCATATATATGTATGGAATGGAGTTTGCAACTGAAAAGAAACTTTGTGTTCCCAGCAAGCTAGGTGAAGTACGGCTTTCACACACACTTATCTCTCAGAACTGAGCAAGTGGAGAGACATTAGTTCATCTAGCACCAAGGGAACGGGTTGCAGGAGACACTTTTTCTCTGCTTTCTCAGTCTGTTTCCTAGTGCCGGTTTGAAGTTCCTGCAGTTTTCACTGTAAAACCGAGTTGGAGCTAGTACCTCCCCATATATATGTATGGAATGGAGATAGCAACTGAAAAGAAACTTTCTGTTCCCAGCAAGCTAGGTGAAGGACGGCTTTCACACACACTTATCTCTCAGAACTGAGCAAGTGGAGAGACGTTCGTTCATCTAGCACCGAGGGAACGGGTTGCAGGAGACATTTTTCTCTGCTTTCTCAGTCTGTTTCCTAGTGCCGGTTTGAAGTTCCTGCAGTTTTCACTGTAAAACCGAGTTGGAGCTAGTACCTCCCCATATATATGTATGGAATGGAGATTGCAACTGAAAAGAAACTTTGTGTTCCCAGCAAGCTAGGTGAAGGACGGCTTTCACACACACTTATCTCTCAGAACCTAGCAAGTGGAGAGACGTTCGTTCATCTAGCACTAAGGGAACGGGTTGCAGGAGACCCTTTTTCTCTGCTTTCTCAGTCTGTTTCCTAGTGCCGGTTTGAAGTTCCTGCAGTTTTCACTGTAAAACCGAGTTGGAGCTAGTACCTCCCCATATATATGTATGGAATGGAGTTTGCAACTGAAAAGAATCTTTGTGTTCCCAGAAAGCTAGGTGAAGGACGGCTTTCACACACACTTATCTCTCAGAACTGAGCAAGAGGAGAGACGTTCGTTCATCTAGCACCAAGGGAATGGGTTGCAGGAGACACTTTTTCTCTGCTTTCTCAGTCTGTTTCCTAGTGCCGGTTTGAAGTTCCTGCAGTTTTCACTGTAAAACCGAGTTGGAGCTAGTACCTCCCCATATATATGTATGGAATGGAGTTTGCAACTGAAAAGAAACTTTGTGTTCCCAGCAAGCTAGGTGAAGGACGGCTTTCACACACACTTATCTCTCAGAACTGAGCAAGAGGAGAGACGTTCGTTCATCTAGCACCAAGGGAACGGGTTGCAGGAGACACTTTTTCTCTGCTTTCTCAGTCTCTTTCCTAGTGCCGGTTTGAAGTTACTGCAGTTTTCACTGTAAAACCGAGTTGGAGCTAGTACCTCCCCATATATATGTATGGAATGGAGTTTGCAACTGAAAAGAAACTTTGTGTTCCCAGCAAGCTAGGTGAAGTACGGCTTTCACACACACTTATCTCTCAGAACTGAGCAAGTGGAGAGACGTTAGTTCATCTAGCACCAAGGGAACGGGTTGCAGGAGACACTTTTTCTCTGCTTTCTCAGTCTGTTTCCTAGTGCCGGTTTGAAGTTCCTGCAGTTTTCACTGTAAAACCGAGTTGGAGCTAGTACCTCCCCATATATATGTATGGAATGGAGATAGCAACTGAAAAGAAACTTTCTGTTCCCAGCAAGCTAGGTGAAGGACGGCTTTCACACACACTTATCTCTCAGAACTGAGCACGTGGAGAGACGTTCGTTCATCTAGCACCAAGGGAACGGGTTGCAGGAGACACTTTTTCTCTGCTTTCTCAGTCTGTTTCCTAGTGCCGGTTTGAAGTTCCTGCAGTTTTCACTGTAAAACCGAGTTGGAGCTAGTACCTCCCCATATATATGTATGGAATGGAGTTTGCAACTGAAAAGAATCTTTGTGTTCCCAGAAAGCTAGGTGAAGGACGGCTTTCACACACACTTATCTCTCAGAACTGAGCAAGTGGAGAGACGTTCGTTCATCTAGCACCAAGGGAAAGGGTTGCAGGAGACACTTATTCTCTGCTTTCTCAGTCTGTTTCCTAGTGCCGGTTTGAAGTTCCTGCAGTTTTCACTGTAAAACCGAGTTGGAGCTAGTACCTCCCCATATATATGTATGGAATGGAGATTGCAACTGAAAAGAAACTTTGTGTTCCCAGCAAGCTAGGTGAAGGACGGCTTTCACACACACTTATCTCTCAGAACCTAGCAAGTGGAGAGACGTTCGTTCATCTAGCACCAAGGGAACAGGTTGCAGGAGACCCTTTTTCTCTGCTTTCTCAGTCTGTTTCCTAGTGCCGGTTTGAATTTCCTGCAGTTTTCACTGTAAAACCGAGTTGGAGCTAGTACCTCCCCATATATATGTATGGAATGGAGTTGGCAACTGAAAAGAATCTTTGTGATCCCAGAAAGCGAATTGAAGGACGGCTTTCACACACACTTATCTCTCAGACCTGAGCAAGTGGAGAGACGTTCGTTCATCTAGCATCAAGGGAACGGGTTGCAGGAGACACTTTTTCTCTGCTTTCTCAGTCTGTTTCCTAGTGCCGGTTTGAAGTTCCTACAGTTTTCACTGTAAAACCGTGTTGGAGCTAGTACCTCCCCATATATATGTATGGAATGGAGTTTGCAACTGAAAAGAAACTTTGTGTTCCCAACAAGCTAGGTGAAGGACGACTTTCACACACACTTATCTCTCAGAACTGAGCAAGTGGAGAGACGTTCGTTCATCTAGCACCAAGGGAACGGGTTGCAGGAGACACTTTTTCTCTGCTTTCTCAGTCTGTTTCCTAGTGCTGGTTTGAAGTTCCTGCAGTTTTCACTGTAAAAACGAGTTGGAGCTAGTACCTCCCCATATATATGTATGGAATGGAGATTGCAACTGAAAAGAAACTTTCTGTTCCCAGCAAGCTAGGTGAAGGACGGCTTTCACACACACGTATCTCTCAGAACTGAGCAAGTGGAGAGACGTTCGTTCATCTAGCACCAAGGGAACGGGTTGCAGGAGACACTTTTTCTCTGCTTTCTCAGTCTGTTTCCTAGTGCCGGTTTGAAGTTCCTGCAGTTTTCACTGTAAAACCGTTTTGGAGCTAGTACCTCCCCGTATATATGTATGGAATGGAGTTTGCAACTGAAAAGAATCTTTGTGTTCCCAGCAAGCTAGGTGAAGGACGGCTTTCACACACACTTATCTCTCAGAACTGAGCAAGTGGAGAGACGTTCGTTCATCTAGCACCAAGGGAACGGGTTGCAGGAGACACTTTTTCCCTGCTTTCTCAGTCTGTTTCCTAGTGCCGGTTTGAAGTTCCTACAGTTTTCACTGTAAAACCGAGTTGGAGCTAGTACCTCCCCATATATATGTATGGAATGGAGATTGCAACTGAAAAGAAACTTTGTGTTCCCAGCAAGCTAGGTGAAGGACGGCTTTCACACACACTTATCTCTCAGAACTGAGCAAGTGGAGAGACGTTCGTTCATCTAGCACCAAGGGAACGGGTTGCAGGAGACACTTTTTCTCTGCTTTCTCAGTCTTTTTCCTAGTGCCGGTTTGAAGTTCCTGCAGTTTTCACTGTAAAACCGAGTTGGAGCTAGTACCTCCCCATATATATTTATGGAATGGAGTTGGCAACTGAAAAGAAACTTTCTGTTCCCAGCAAGCTAGGTGAAGGACGGCTTTCACACACACTTATCTCTCAGAACTGAGCAAGTGGAGAGACGTTCGTTCATCTAGCACCAAGGGAACGGGTTGCAGGAGACACTTTTTCTCTGCTTTCTCAGTCTGTTTCCTAGTGCCGGTTTGAAGTTCCTGCAGTTTTCACTGAAAACCGAGTTTTAGCTAGTACCTCCCCATATATATGTATGGAATGGAGTTGGCAACTGAAAAGAATGTTTGTGTTCCCAGAAAGCTAGGTGAAGGACGGCTTTCACACACACTTATCTCTCAGAACTGAGCAAGTGGAGAGACTTTCGTTCATCTAGCACCAAGGGAACGGGTTGCAGGAGACACTTTTTCTCTGCTTTCTCAGTCTGTTTCCTTGTGCCGGTTTGAAGTTCCTGCAGTTTTCACTGTAAAAACGAGTTGGAGCTAGTACCTCCCCATATATATGTACGGAATGGAGATTGCAACTGAAAAGAAACTTTGTGTTCCCAGCAAGCTAAGTGAAGGACGGGTTTCACACGCACTTATCTCTCAGAACTGAGCAAGTGGAGAGACGTTCGTTCATCTAGCACCAAGGGAACGGGTTGCAGGAGACACTTTTTCTCTGCTTTCTCAGTCTGTTTCCTAGTGCCGGTTTGAAGTTCCTGCAGTTTTCACTGTAAAACCGAGTTGGAGCTAGTATCTCCCCATATATATGTATGGAATGGAGTTTGCAACTGAAAAGAAACTTTGTGTTCCCAACAAGCTAGGTGAAGGATGGCTTTCACACACACTTATCTCTCAGAACTGAGCAAGTGGAGAGACGTTCGTTCATCTAGCACCAAGGGAACGGGTTGCAGGAGACACTTTTTCTCTGCTTTCTCAGTCTGTTTCCTAGTGCCGGTTTGAAGTTCCTGCAGTTTTCATTGTAAAACCGAGTTGGAGCTAGTACCTCCCCATATATATGTATGGAATGGAGTTTGCAACTGAAAAGAATCTTTGTGTTCCCAGCAAGCTAGGTGAAGGACGGCTTTCACACACACTTATCTCTCAGAACTGAGCAAGTGGAGAGACATTCGTTCATCTAGCACCAAGGGAACGGGTTGCAGGAGACACTTTTTCTCTGCTTTCTCAGTCTGTTTCCTAGTGCCGGTTTGAATTTCCTGCAGTTTTCACTGTAAAACCGTGTTGGAGCTAGTACCTCCCCATATATATGTATGGAATGGAGTTTGCAACTGAAAAGAAACATTGTGTTCCCAACAAGCTAGGTGAAGGACGGCTTTCACACACACTTATCTCTCAGAACTTAGCAAGTGGAGAGACGTTCGTTCATCTAGCACCAAGGGATCGGGTTGCAGTAGACACTTTTTCTCTGCTTTCTCAGTCTCTTTCCTAGTGCCGGTTTGAAGTTCCTGCAGTTTTCACTGTAAAACCGAGTTGGAGAATGTACCTCCCCATATGTATGTATGGAATGGAGTTTGCAACTGAAAAGAAACTTTGTGTTCCCAACAAGCTAGGTGAAGGACGGCTTTCACACACACTTATCTCTCAGAACTGAGTAAGTGGAGAGACGTTCGTTCATCTAGCACCAAGGGAACGGGTTGCAGGAGACACTTTTTCTCTGCTTTCTCAGTCTGTTTCCTAGTGCCGGTATGAAGTTCCTGCAGTTTTCACTGTAAAACCGAGTTGGAGCTAGTACCTCCCCATATATATGAATGGAATGGAGTTTACAACTGAAAAGAATCTTTGTGTTCCCAGCAAGCCAGGTGAAGGACGGCTTTCACACACACTTATCTCTCAGAAATGAGCAAGTGGAGAGACGTTCGTTCATCTAGCACCAAGGGAACGGTTTGCAGGAGACACTTTTTCCCTGCTTTCTCAGTCTGTTTCCTAGTGCCGGTTTGAAGTTCCTGCAGTTTTCACTGTAAAACCGAGTTGGAGCTACTACCTCCCCATATATATGTATGGAATGGAGTTTGCAACTGAAAAGAATCTTTGTGTTCCCAGGAAGCTAGGTGAAGGACGGCTTTCACACACACTTATCTCTCAGAACTGAGCAAGTGGAGAGACATTCGTTCATCTAGCACCAAGGGAACGGGTTGCAGGAGACACTTTTTCTCTGCTTTCTCAGTCTGTTTCCTAGTGCCGGTTTGAAGTTCCTGCAGTTTTCACTGTAAAACCGAGTTGGAGCTAGTACCTCCCCTTATATATGTATGGAATGGAGTTTGCAACTGAAAAGAAACTTTGTGTTCCCAGCAAGCTAGGTGAAGGACGGCTTTCACACACACTTATCTCTCAGAACTGAGCAAGTGGAGAGACGTTCGTTCATCTAGCACCAAGGGAACGGGTTGCAGGAGACACTTTTTCTCTGCTTTCTCAGTCTGTTTCCTAGTGCCGGTTTGAAGTTCCTGCAGTTTTCACTGTAAAACCGATTTGGAGCTAGTACTTCCCCATATATATGTATGGAATGAAGTTTGCAACTGAAAAGAAACTTTGTGTTCCCAACAAGCTAGGTGAAGGTCGGCTTTCACACACACTTATCTCTCAGAACTGAGCAAGTGGAGAGACGTTCGTTCATCTAGCACCAAGGGAACGGGTTGCAGGAGACACTTTTTCTCTGCTTTCTCAGTCTGTTTCCTAGTGCCGGTTTGAAGTTCCTGCAGTTTTCACTGTAAAACCGTTTTGGAGCTAGTACCTCCCCTTATATATGTATGGAATGGAGTTGGCAACTGAAAAGAAACTTTCTGTTCCCAGCAAGCTAGGTGAAGGACGGCTTTCACACACACTTATCTCTCAGAACTGAGCAAGTGGAGAGACGTTCGTTCATCTAGCACCAAGGGAACGGATTGCAGGAGACACTTTTTCTCTGCTTTCTCAGTCTGTTTCCTAGTGCCGGTTTGAAGTTCCTGCAGTTTTCACTGTAAAACCGAGTTGGAGCTAGTACCTCCCCATATATATATTTATGGAATGGAGTTTGCAACTGAAAAAAACTTTGAGTTCCCAACAAGCTAGGTGAAGGACGGCTTTCACACACACTTATCTCTCAGAACTGAGCAAGTGGAGAGACGTTCGTTCATCTAGCACCAAGGGAACGGGTTGCAGGAGACACTTTTTCTCTGCTTTCTCAGTCTGTTTCCTAGTGCCGGTTTGAAGTTCCTGCAGTTTTCACTGTAAAACCGAGTTGGAGCTAGTACCTCCCCATATATATGTATGGAATGGAGTTTGCAACTGAAAAGAAACTTTGTGTTCCCAGCAAGCTAGGTGAAGGACGGCTTTCACACACACTTATCTCTCCGAACTGAGCAAGTGGAGAGACGTTCGTTCATCTAGCACCAAGGGAACGGGTTGTAGGAGACACTTTTTCTCTGCTTTCTCAGTCTGTTTCCTAGTGCCGGTTTGAAGTTCCTGCAGTTTTCACTGTAAAACCGAGTTGGAGCTAGTACCTCCCCATATATATGTATGGAATGGAGATTGCAACTGAAAAGAAACTTTGTGTTCCCAGCAAGCTAGGTGAAGGACGGCTTTCACACACACTTATCTCTCAGAACTGAGCAAGTGGAGAGACGTTCGTTCATCTAGCACCAAGGGAACGGGTTGCAGGAGACACTTTTTCTCTGCTTTCTCAGTCTGTTTCCTAGTGCCGGTTTGAAGATCCTGCAGTTTTCATTGTAAAACCGAGTTGGAGCTTGTACCTCCCCATATATATGTATGGAATGGAGTTTGCAACAGAAAAGAAACATAGTGTTCCCAACAAGCTAGGTGAAGGACGGCTTTCACACACACTTATCTCTCAGAACTGAGCAAGTGGAGAGACGTTCGTTCATCTAGCACCAAGGGATCGGGTTGCAGGAGACACTTTTTCTCTGCTTTCTCAGTCTGTTTCCAAGTGCCGGTTTGAAGTTCCTGCAGTTTTCACTGTAAAAGCGAGTTGGAGAATGTACCACCCCATATGTATGTATGGAATGGAGTTTGCAACTGAAAAGAAACTTTGTGTTCCCAACAAGCTAGGTGAAGGACGGCTTTCACACACACTTATCTCTCAGAACTGAGCAAGTGGAGAGACGTTCGTTCATCTAGCACCAAGGGAACGGGTTGCAGGAGACACTTTTTCTCTGCTTTCTCAGTCTGTTTCCTAGTGCCGGTTTGAAGTTCCTGCAGTTTTCACTGTAAAACCGAGTTGGAGCTAGTACCT
This sequence comes from Camelus bactrianus, assembly GCF_048773025.1. NCBI lineage: Eukaryota > Metazoa > Chordata > Mammalia > Artiodactyla > Camelidae > Camelus > Camelus bactrianus. The sequence continues at coordinate 79,857,286 of NC_133542.1, read as the reverse complement.
CCCCATATATATGTATGGAATGGAGTTTGCAACTGAAAAGAATCTTTGTGTTCCCAGTAGCTAGGTGAAGGACGGCTTTCACACACACTTATCTCTCAGAAATGAGCAAGTGGAGAGACGTTCGTTCATCTAGCACCAAGGGAACGGGTTGCAGGAGACACTTTTTCTCTGCTTTCTCAGTCTGTTTCCTAGTGCCGGTTTGAAGTTCCTGCAGTTTTCACTGTAAAACCGAGTTGGAGCTAGTACCTCCCCATATATATGTATGGAATGGAGTTTGCAACTGAAAAGAATCTTTGTGTTTCCAGCAAGCTAGGTGAAGGACGGCTTTCACACACACTTATCTCTCAGAACTGAGCAAGTGGAGAGACATTCGTTCATCTAGCACCAAGGGAACGGGTTGCAGGAGACACTTTTTCTCTGCTTTCTCAGTCTGTTTCCTAGTGCCGGTTTGAAGTTCCTGCAGTTTTCACTGTAAAACCGTGTTGGAGCTAGTACCTCCCAATATATATGTATGGAATGGAGTTTGCAACTGAAAAGAAACTTTGTGTTCCCAGCAAGCTAGGTGAAGGACGGCTTTCACACACACTTATCTCTCAGAACTGAGCAAGTGGAGAGACGTTCGTTCATCTAGCACCAAGGGAACGGGTTGCAGGAGACACTTTTCTCTGCTTTCTCAGTCTGTTTCCTAGTGCCGGTTTGAAGTTCCTGCAGTTTTCACTGTAAAACCGAGTTGGAGCTAGTACTTCCCCATATATATGTATGGAATGAAGTTTGCAAGTGAAAAGAAACTTTGTGTTCCCAACAAGCTAGGTGAAGGTCGGCTTTCACACACACTTATCTCTCAGAACTGAGCAAGTGGAGAGACGTTCGTTCATCTAGCACCAAGGGAACGGGTTGCAGGAGACACTTTTTCTCTGCTTTCTCAGTCTGTTTCCTAGTGCCGGTTTGAAGTTCCTGCAGTTTTCAATGTAAAACCGTGTTGGAGCTAGTACCTCCCCATATATATGTATGGAATGGAGTTGGCAACTGAAAAGAAACTTTCTGTTCCCAGCAAGCTAGGTGAAGGACAGCTTTCACACACACTAATCTCTCAGAACTGAGCAAGTGGAGAGACGTTCGTTCATCTAGCACCAAGGGAACGGGTTGCAGGAGACACTTTTTCTGTGCTTTCTCAGTCTGTTTCCTAGTGCCGGTTTGAAGTTCCTGCAGTTTTCACTGTAAAACCGAGTTGGAGCTAGTACTTCCCCATATATATGTATGGAATGAAGTTTGCAAGTGAAAAGAAACTTTGTGTTCCCAGAAAGCTAGGTGAAGGTCGGCTTTCACACACACTTATCTCTCAGAACTGAGCAAGTGGAGAGACGTTCGTTCATCTAGCACCAAGGGAACGGGTTGCAGGAGACACTTTTTCTCTGCTTTCTCAGTCTGTTTCCTAGTGCTGGTTTGAAGTTCCTGCAGTTTTCAATGTAAAACCGTGTTGGAGCTAGTACCTCCCCATATATATGTATGGAATGGAGTTGGCAACTGAAAAGAAACTTTGTGTTCCCAACAAGCTAGGTGAAGGACGGCTTTCACACACACTTATCTCTCAGAACTGAGCAAGTGGAGAGACGTTCGTTCATCTAGCACCAAGGGAACGGGTTGCAGGAGACACTTTTTCTCTGCTTTCTCAGTCTGTTTCCTAGTGCCGGTTTGAAGTTCCTGCAGTTTTCAGTGTAAAACCGAGTTGGAGCTAGTACCTCCCCATATATATGTATGGAATGGAGTTTGCAACTGAAAAAAACTTTGAGTTCCCAACAAGCTAGGTGAAGGACGGCTTTCACACACACTTATCTCTCAGAACTGAGCAAGTGGAGAGACGTTCGTTCATCTAGCACCAAGGGAACGGGTTGCAGGAGACACTTTTTCTCTGCTTTCTCAGTCTGTTTCCTAGGGCCGGTTTGAAGTTCCTGCAGTTTTCACTGTAAAACCGAGTTGGAGCTAGTACCTCCCCATATATATGTATGGAATGGAGTTTGCAACTGAAAAGAAACTTTGTGTTCCCAGCAAGCTAGGTGAAGGACGGCTTTCACACACACTTATCTCTCTGAACTGAGCAAGTGGAGAGACATTCGTTCATCTAGCACCAAGGGAACGGGTTGCAGGAGACACTTTTTCTCTGCTTTCTCAGTCTGTTTCCTAGTGCCGGTTTGAATTTCCTGCAGTTTTCACTGTAAAACCGTGTTGGAGCTAGTACCTCCCCATATATATGTAAGGAATGGAGTTTGCAACTGAAAAGAAACTTTGTGTTCCCAACAAGCTAGGTGAAGGACGGCTTTCACACACACTTATCTCTCAGAACTGAGCAAGTGGAGAGACGTTCGTTCATCTAGCACCAATGGAACGGGTTGCAGGAGACACTTTTTCTCTGCTTTCTCAGTCTGTTTCCTAGTGCCGGTTTGAATTTCCTGCAGTTTTCACTGTAAAACCGTGTTGGAGCTAGTACCTCCCCATATATATGTATGGAATGGAGTTTGCAACTGAAAAGAAACATTGTGTTCCCAACAAGCTAGGTGAAGGACGGCTTTCACACACACTTATCTCTCAGAACTGAGCAAGTGGAGAGACGTTCGTTCATCTAGCACCAAGGGATCGGGTTGCAGGAGACACTTTTTCTCTGCTTTCTCAGTCTCTTTCCTAGTGCCGGTTTGAAGTTCCTGCAGTTTTCACTGTAAAACCGAGTTGGAGAATGTACCTCCCCATATGTATGTATGGAATGGAGTTTGCAACTGAAAAGAAACTTTGTGTTCCCAACAAGCTAGGTGAAGGACGGCTTTCACACACACTTATCTCTCAGAACTGAGCAAGTGGAGAGACGTTCGTTCATCTAGCACCAAGGGAACGGGTTGCAGGAGACACTTTTTCTCTGCTTTCTCAGTCTGTTTCCTAGTGCCGGTTTGAAGTTCCTGCAGTTTTCACTGTAAAACCGAGTTGGAGCTAGTACCTCCCCATATATATGTATGGAATGGAGTTTGCAACTGAAAAGAATCTTTGTGTTCCCAGCAAGCTAGGTGAAGGACGGCTTTCACACACACTGATCTCTCAGAAATGAGCAAGTGGAGAGACGTTCGTTCATCTAGCACCAAGGGAACGGGTTGCAGGAGACACTTATTCTCTGCTTTCTCAGTCTGTTTCCTAGTGCCGGTTTGAAGTTCCTGCAGTTTTCACTGTAAAACCGTGTTGGAGCTAGTACCTCCCCATATATATGTATGGAATGGAGATTGCAACTGAAAAGAAACTTTGTGTTCCCAGCAAGCTAAGTGAAGGACGGCTTTCACACACACTTATCTCTCAGAACTGAGCAAGTGGAGAGACGTTCGTTCATCTAGCACCAATGGAACGGGTTGCAGGAGACACTTTTTCTCTGCTTTCTCAGTCTGTTTCCTAGTGCCGGTTTGAATTTCCTGCAGTTTTCACTGTAAAACCGTGTTGGAGCTAGTACCTCCCCATATATATGTATGGAATGGAGTTTGCAACTGAAAAGAAACATTGTGTTCCCAACAAGCTAGGTGAAGGACGGCTTTCACACACACTTATCTCTCAGAACTGAGCAAGTGGAGAGACGTTCGTTCATCTAGCACCAAGGGATCGGGTTGCAGGAGACACTTTTTCTCTGCTTTCTCAGTCTCTTTCCTAGTGCCGGTTTGAAGTTCCTGCAGTTTTCACTGTAAAACCGAGTTGGAGAATGTACCTCCCCATATGTATGTATGGAATGGAGTTTGCAACTGAAAAGAAACTTTGTGTTCCCAACAAGCTAGGTGAAGGACGGCTTTCACACACACTTATCTCTCAGAACTGAGCAAGTGGAGAGACGTTCGTTCATCTAGCACCAAGGGAACGGGTTGCAGGAGACACTTTTTCTCTGCTTTCTCAGTCTGTTTCCTAGTGCCGGTTTGAAGTTCCTGCAGTTTTCACTGTAAAACCGAGTTGGAGCTAGTACCTCCCCATATATATGTATGGAATGGAGTTTGCAACTGAAAAGAATCTTTGTGTTCCCAGCAAGCTAGGTGAAGGACGGCTTTCACACACACTGATCTCTCAGAAATGAGCAAGTGGAGAGACGTTCGTTCATCTAGCACCAAGGGAACGGGTTGCAGGAGGCACTTTTTCTCTGCTTTCTCAGTCTGTTTCCTAGTGCCGGTTTGAAGTTCCTGCAGTTTTCACTGTAAAACCGAGTTGGAGCTAGTACCTCCCCATATATATGTATGGAATGTAGTTTGCAACTGAAAAGAATCTTTGTGTTCCCAGCAAGCTAGGTGAAGGACGGCTTTCACACACACTTATCTCTCAGAACTGAGCAAGTGGAGAGACGTTCGTTCATCTAGCACCAAGGGAACGGGTTGCAGGAGACACTTTTTCTCTGCTTTCTCAGTCTGTTTCCTAGTGCCGGTTTGAAGTTCCTGCAGTTTTCACTGTAAAACCGAGTTGGAGCTAGTACCTCCCCATATATATGTATGGAATGGAGTTGGCAACTGAAAAGAATCTTTGTGTTCCCAGAAAGCTAGGTGAAGGACGGCTTTCACACACACTTATCTCTCAGAACTGAGCAAGTGGAGAGACTTTCGTTCATCTAGCACCAAGGGAACGGGTTGCAGGAGACACTTTTTCTCTGCTTTCTCAGTCTGTTTCCTAGTGCCGGTTTGAAGTTCCTGCAGTTTTCACTGTAAAACCGTGTTGGAGCTAGTACCTCCCCATATATATGTATGGAATGGAGATTGCAACTGAAAAAATCTTTGTGTTCCCAGCAAGCTAGGTGAAGGACGGCTTTCACACACACTTATCTCTCAGAACTGAGCAAGTGGAGAGACGTTCATTCATCTTGCACCAATGGAACAGGTTGCAGGAGACACTTTTTCTCTGCTTTCTCAGTCTGTTTCCTAGTGCCGGTTTGAAGTTCCTGCAGTTTTCACTGTAAAACCGAGTTGGAGCTAGTACCTCCCCATATATATGTATGGAATGGAGATTGCAACTGAAAAGAAACTTTGTGTTCCCAACAAGCAAGGTGAAGGACGGCTTTCACACACACTTATCTCTCAGAACTGAGCAAGTGGAGAGACGTTCGTTCGTCTAGCACCAAGGGAACGGGTTGCAGGAGACACTTTTTCTCTGCTTTCTCAGTCTGTTTCCTAGTGCCGGTTTGAAGTTCCTGCAGTTTTCACTGTAAAACCGTGTTGGAGCTAGTACCTCCCCATATATATGTATGGAATGGAGATTGCAACTGAAAAAATCTTTGTGTTCCCAGCAAGCTAGGTGAAGGACGGCTTTCACACACACTTATCTCTCAGAACTGAGCAAGTGGAGAGACGTTCGTTCATCTAGCACCAAGGGAACGGGTTGCAGGAGACACTTTTTCTCTGCTTTCTCAGTCTGTTTCCTAGTGCCGGTTTGAAGTTCCTGCAGTTTTCACTGTAAAACCGTGTTGGAGCTAGTACCTCCCCATATATATGTATGGAATGGAGATTGCAACTGAAAAGAAACTTTGTGTTCCCAGCAAGCTAGGTGAAGGACGGCTTTCACACACACTTATCTCTCAGAACTGAGCAAGTGGAGAGACGTTCGTTCATCTAGCACCAAGGGAACGGGTTGCAGGAGACACTTTTTCTCTGTTTTCTCAGTCTGTTTCCTAGTGCCGGTTTGAAGTTCCTGCATTTTTCACTGTAAAACCGTGTTGCAGCTAGTACCTCCCCATATATATGTATGGAATGGAGATTGCAACTGAAAAAATCTTTGTGTTCCCAGCAAGCTAAGTGAAGGACGGCTTTCACACACACTTATCTCTCAGAACTGAGCAAGTGGAGAGACGTTCGTTCATCTAGCACCAAGGGAACGGGTTGCAGGAGACACTTTTTCTCTACTTTCTCAGTCTGTTTCCTAGTGCCGGTTTGAAGTTCCTGCATTTTTCACTGTAAAACCGTGTTGGAGCTAGTACCTCCCCATATATATGTATGGAATGGAGATTGCAACTGAAAAAATCTTTGTGTTCCCAGCAAGCTAGGTGAAGGACGGCTTTCACACACACTTATCTCTCAGAACTGAGCAAGTGGAGAGACGTTCGTTCATCTAGCACCAAGGGAACGGGTTGCAGGTGACACTTTTTCTCTGCTTTCTCAGTATGTTTCCTAGTGCCGGTTTGAAGTTCCTGCAGTTTTCACTGTAAAACCGTGTTGGAGCTAGTACCTCCCCATATATATGTATGGAATGGAGATTGCAACTGAAAAGAAACTTTGTGTTCCCAGCAAGCTAAGTGAAGGACGGCTTTCACACGCACTTATCTCTCAGAACTGAGCAAGTGGAGAGACGTTCGTTCATCTAGCACCAAGGGAACGGGTTGCAGGAGACACTTTTTCTCTGCTTTCTCAGTCTGTTTCCTAGTGCCGGTTTGAAGTTCCTGCATTTTTCACTGTAAAACCGTGTTGGAGCTAGTACCTCCCCATATATATGTATGGAATGGAGATTGCAACTGAAAAAATCTTTGTGTTCCCAGCAAGCTAGGTGAAGGACGGCTTTCACACACACTTATCTCTCAGAACTGAGCAAGTGGAGAGACGTTCATTCATCTAGCACCAATGGAACGGGTTGCAGGAGACACTTTTTCTCTGCTTTCTCAGTCTGTTTCCTAGTGCCGGTTTGAAGTTCCTGCAGTTTTCACTGTAAAACCGAGTTGGAGCTAGTACCTCCCCATATATATGTATGGAATGGAGATTGCAACTGAAAAGAAACTTTGTGTTCCCAACAAGCTAGGTGAAGGACGGCTTTCACACACACTTATCTCTCAGAACTGAGCAAGTGGAGAGACGTTCGTTCATCTAGCACCAAGGGAACGGGTTGCAGGAGACACTTTTTCTCTGCTTTCTCAGTCTGTTTCCTAGTGCCGGTTTGAAGTTCCTGCAGTTTTCACTGTAAAACCGAGTTGGAGCTAGTACCTCCCCATATATATGTATGGAATGTAGTTTGCAACTGAAAAGAATCTTTGTGTTCCCAGCAAGCTAGGTGAAGGACGGCTTTCACACACACTTATCTCTCAGAACTGAGCAAGTGGAGAGACGTTCGTTCATCTAGCACCAAGGGAACGGGTTGCAGGAGACACTTTTTCTCTGCTTTCTCAGTCTGTTTCCTAGTGCCGGTTTGAAGTTCCTGCAGTTTTCACTGTAAAACCGAGTTGGAGCTAGTACCTCCCCATATATATGTATGGAATGGAGTTGGCAACTGAAAAGAATCTTTGTGTTCCCAGAAAGCTAGGTGAAGGACGGCTTTCACACACACTTATCTCTCAGAACTGAGCAAGTGGAGAGACTTTCGTTCATCTAGCACCAAGGGAACGGGTTGCAGGAGACACTTTTTCTCTGCTTTCTCAGTCTGTTTCCTAGTGCCGGTTTGAAGTTCCTGCAGTTTTCACTGTAAAACCGTGTTGCAGCTAGTACCTCCCCATATATATATATGGAATGGAGATTGCAACTGAAAAAATCTTTGTGTTCCCAGCAAGCTAAGTGAAGGACGGCTTTCACACGCACTTATCTCTCAGAACTGAGCAAGTGGAGAGACGTTCGTTCATCTAGCACCAAGGGAACGGGTTGCAGGAGACACTTTTTCTCTGCTTTCTCAGTCTGTTTCCTAGTGCCGGTTTGAAGTTCCTGCATTTTTCACTGTAAAACCGTGTTGGAGCTAGTACCTCCCCATATATATGTAAGGAATGGAGATTGCAACTGAAAAAATCTTTGTGTTCCCAGCAAGCTAGGTGAAGGACGGCTTTCACACACACTTATCTCTCAGAACTGAGCAAGTGGAGAGACGTTCGTTCATCTAGCACCAAGGGAACGGGTTGCAGGAGACACTTTTTCTCTGCTTTCTCAGTCTGTTTCCTAGTGCCGGTTTGAAGTTCCTGCATTTTTCACTGTAAAACCGTGTTGGAGCTAGTACCTCCCCATATATATGTAAGGAATGGAGATTGCAACTGAAAAAATCTTTGTGTTCCCAGCAAGCTAGGTGAAGGACGGCTTTCACACACACTTATCTCTCAGAACTGAGCAAGTGGAGAGACGTTCGTTCATCTAGCACCAAGGGAACGGGTTGCAGGTGACACTTTTTCTCTGCTTTCTCAGTATGTTTCCTAGTGCCGGTTTGAACTTCCTGCAGTTTTCACTGTAAAACCGAGTTGGAGCTAGTACCTCCCCGTATATATGTATGGAATGTAGTTTGCAACTGAAAAGAATCTTTGTGTTCCCAGCAAGCTAGGTGAAGGACGGCTTTCACACACACTTATCTCTCAGAACTGAGCAAGTGGAGAGACGTTCCTTCATCTAGCACCAAGGAAACGGGTTGCAGGAGACACTTTTTCTCTGCTTTCTCAGTCTGTTTCCTAGTGCCGGTTTGAAGTTCCTGCAGTTTTCACTGTAAAACCGAGTTGGAGCTAGTACCTCCCCATATATATGTATGGAATGGAGTTGGCAACTGAAAAGAATCTTTGTGTTCCCAGCAAGCTAGGTGAAGGACGGCTTTCACACACACTTATCTCTCAGAACTGAGCAAGTGGAGAGACTTTCGTTCATCTAGCACCAAGGGAACGGGTTGCAGGAGACACTTTTTCTCTGCTTTCTCAGTCTGTTTCCTAGTGCCGGTTTGAAGTTCCTGCATTTTTCACTGTAAAACCGTGTTGGAGCTAGTACCTCCCCATATATATGTATGGAATGGAGATTGCAACTGAAAAAATCTTTGTGTTCCCAGCAAGCTAGGTGAAGGACGGCTTTCACACACACTTATCTCTCAGAACTGAGCAAGTGGAGAGACGTTCGTTCATCTAGCACCAAGGGAACGGGTTGCAGGTGACACTTTTTCTCTGCTTTCTCAGTATGTTTCCTAGTGCCGGTTTGAACTTCCTGCAGTTTTCACTGTAAAACCGAGTTGGAGCTAGTACCTCCCCATATATATGTATGGAATGTAGTTTGCAACTGAAAAGAATCTTTGTGTTCCCAGCAAGCTAGGTGAAGGACGGCTTTCACACACACTTATCTCTCAGAACTGAGCAAGTGGAGAGACGTTCGTTCATCTAGCACCAAGGGAACGGGTTGCAGGAGACACTTTTTCTCTGCTTTCTCAGTCTGTTTCCTAGTGCCGGTTTGAAGTTCCTGCAGTTTTCACTGTAAAACCGAGTTGGAGCTAGTACCTCCCCATATATATGTATGGAATGGAGTTGGCAACTGAAAAGAATCTTTGTGTTCCCAGAAAGCTAGGTGAAGGACGGCTTTCACACACACTTATCTCTCAGAACTGAGCAAGTGGAGAGACTTTCGTTCATCTAGCACCAAGGGAACGGGTTGCAGGAGACACTTTATCTCTGCTTTCTCAGTCTGTTTCCTAGTGCCGGTTTGAAGTTCCTGCAGTTTTCACTGTAAAACCGTGTTGGAGCTAGTACCTCCCCATATATATGTATGGAATGGAGATTGCAACTGAAAAAATCTTTGTGTTCCCAGCAAGCTAGGTGAAGGACGGCTTTCACACACACTTATCTCTCAGAACTGAGCAAGTGGAGAGACGTTCGTTCATCTAGCACCAAGGGAACGGGTTGCAGGAGACACTTTTTCTCTGCTTTCTCAGTCTGTTTCCTAGTGCCGGATTGAAGTTCCTGCATTTTTCACTGTAAAACCGTGTTGCAGCTAGTACCTCCCCATATATATGTATGGAATGGAGATTGCAACTGAAAAAATCTTTGTGTTCCCAGCAAGCTAAGTGAAGGACGGCTTTCACACGCACTTATCTCTCAGAACTGAGCAAGTGGAGAGACGTTCGTTCATCTAGCACCAAGGGAACGGGTTGCAGGAGACACTTTTTCTCTGCTTTCTCAGTCTGTTTCCTAGTGCCGGTTTGAAGTTCCTGCATTTTTCACTGTAAAACCGTGTTGGAGCTAGTACCTCCCCATATATATGTATGGAATGGAGATTGCAACTGAAAAAATCTTTGTGTTCCCAGCAAGCTAGGTGAAGGACGGCTTTCACACACACTTATCTCTCAGAACTGAGCAAGTGGAGAGACGTTCGTTCATCTAGCACCAAGGGAACGGGTTGCAGGTGACACTTTTTCTCTGCTTTCTCAGTATGTTTCCTAGTGCCGGTTTGAACTTCCTGCAGTTTTCACTGTAAAACCGAGTTGGAGCTAGTACCTCCCCATATATATGTATGGAATGTAGTTTGCAACTGAAAAGAATCTTTGTGTTCCCAGCAAGCTAGGTGAAGGACGGCTTTCACACACACTTATCTCTCAGAACTGAGCAAGTGGAGAGACGTTCGTTCATCTAGCACCAAGGGAACGGGTTGCAGGAGACACTTTTTCTCTGCTTTCTCAGTCTGTTTCCTAGTGCCGGTTTGAAGTTCCTGCAGTTTTCACTGTAAAACCGAGTTGGAGCTAGTACCTCCCCATATATATGTATGGAATGGAGTTGGCAACTGAAAAGAATCTTTGTGTTCCCAGAAAGCTAGGTGAAGGACGGCTTTCACACACACTTATCTCTCAGAACTGAGCAAGTGGAGAGACTTTCGTTCATCTAGCACCAAGGGAACGGGTTGCAGGAGACACTTTTTCTCTGCTTTCTCAGTCTGTTTCCTAGTGCCGGTTTGAAGTTCCTGCAGTTTTCACTGTAAAACCGTGTTGGAGCTAGTACCTCCCCATATATATGTATGGAATGGAGATTGCAACTGAAAAGAAACTTTGTGTTCCCAGCAAGCTAAGTGAAGGACGGCTTTCACACGCACTTATCTCTCAGAACTGAGCAAGTGGAGAGACGTTCGTTCATCTAGCACCAAGGGAACGGGTTGCAGGAGACACTTTTTCTCTGCTTTCTCAGTCTGTTTCCTAGTGCCGGTTTGAAGTTCCTGCATTTTTCACTGTAAAACCGTGTTGGAGCTAGTACCTCCCCATATATATGTATGGAATGGAGATTGCAACTGAAAAAATCTTTGTGTTCCCAGCAAGCTAGGTGAAGGACGGCTTTCACACACACTTATCTCTCAGAACTGAGCAAGTGGAGAGACGTTCGTTCATCTAGCACCAAGGGAACGGGTTGCAGGTGACACTTTTTCTCTGCTTTCTCAGTCTGTTTCCTAGTGCCGGTTTGAACTTCCTGCAGTTTTCACTGTAAAACCGAGTTGGAGCTAGTACCTCCCCATATATATGTATGGAATGTAGTTTGCAACTGAAAAGAATCTTTGTGTTCCCAGCAAGCTAGGTGAAGGACGGCTTTCACACACACTTATCTCTCAGAACTGAGCAAGTGGAGAGACGTTCGTTCATCTAGCACCAAGGGAACGGGTTGCAGGAGACACTTTTTCTCTGCTTTCTCAGTCTGTTTCCTAGTGCCGGTTTGAAGTTCCTGCAGTTTTCACTGTAAAACCGAGTTGGAGCTAGTACCTCCCCATATATATGTATGGAATGGAGTTGGCAACTGAAAAGAATCTTTGTGTTCCCAGAAAGCTAGGTGAAGGACGGCTTTCACACACACTTATCTCTCAGAACTGAGCAAGTGGAGAGACTTTCGTTCATCTAGCACCAAGGGAACGGGTTGCAGGAGACACTTTTTCTCTGCTTTCTCAGTCTGTTTCCTAGTGCCGGTTTGAAGTTCCTGCAGTTTTCACTGTAAAACCGTGTTGGAGCTAGTACCTCCCCATATATATGTATGGAATGGAGATTGCAACTGAAAAGAAACTTTGTGTTCCCAGCAAGCTAGGTGAAGGACGGCTTTCACTCACACTTATCTCTCAGAACTGAGCAAGTGGAGAGACGTTCGTTCATCTAGCACCAAGGGAACGGGTTGCAGGAGACACTTTTTCTCTGCTTTCTCAGTCTGTTTCCTAGTGCCGGTTTGAAGTTCCTGCATTTTTCACTGTAAAACCGTGTTGCAGCTAGTACCTCCCCATATATATGTATGGAATGGAGATTGCAACTGAAAAAATCTTTGTGTTCCCAGCAAGCTAAGTGAAGGACGGCTTTCACATGCACTTATCTCTCAGAACTGAGCAAGTGGAGAGACGTTCGTTCATCTAGCACCAAGGGAACGGGTTGCAGGAGACACTTTTTCTCTGCTTTCTCAGTCTGTTTCCTAGTGCCGGTTTGAAGTTCCTGCATTTTTCACTGTAAAACCGTGTTGGAGCTAGTACCACCCCATATATATGTATGGAATGGAGATTGCAACTGAAAAAATCTTTGTGTTCCCAGCAAGCTAGGTGAAGGACGGCTTTAACACACACTTATCTCTCAGAACTGAGCAAGTGGAGAGACGTTCGTTCATCTAGCACCAAGGGAACGGGTTGCAGGTGACACTTTTTCTCTGCTTTCTCAGTATGTTTCCTAGTGCCGGTTTGAACTTCCTGCAGTTTTCACTGTAAAACCGAGTTGGAGCTAGTACCTCCCCATATATATGTATGGAATGGAGTTGGCAACTGAAAAGAATCTTTGTGTTCCCAGAAAGCTAGGTGAAGGACGGCTTTCACACACACTTATCTCTCAGAACTGAGCAAGTGGAGAGACTTTCGTTCATCTAGCACCAAGGGAACGGGTTGCAGGAGACACTTTTTCTCTGCTTTCTCAGTCTGTTTCCTAGTGCCGGTTTGAAGTTCCTGCAGTTTTCACTGTAAAACCGTGTTGGAGCTAGTACCTCCCCATATATATGTATGGAATGGAGATTGCAACTGAAAAGAAACTTTGTGTTCCCAGCAAGCTAAGTGAAGGACGGCTTTCACACGCACTTATCTCTCAGAACTGAGCAAGTGGAGAGACGTTCGTTCATCTAGCACCAAGGGAACGGGTTGCAGGAGACACTTTTTCTCTGCTTTCTCAGTCTGTTTCCTAGTGCCGGTTTGAAGTTCCTGCATTTTTCACAGTAAAACCGTGTTGGAGCTAGTACCTCCCCATATATATGTATGGAATGGAGATTGCAACTGAAAAAATCTTTGTGTTCCCAGCAAGCTAGGTGAAGGACGGCTTTCACACACACTTATCTCTCAGAACTGAGCAAGTGGAGAGACGTTCGTTCATCTAGCACCAAGGGAACGGGTTGCAGGAGACCCTTTTTCTCTGCTTTCTCAGTCTGTTTCCTAGTGCCGGTTTGAAGTTCCTGCAGTTTTCACTGTAAAACCGAGTTGGAGCTAGTACCTCCCCATATATATGTATGGAATGGAGTTGGCAACTGAAAAGAATCTTTGTGTTCCCAGAAAGCTAGGTGAAGGACGGCTTTCACACACACTTATCTCTCAGAACTGAGCAAGTGGAGAGACTTTCGTTCATCTAGCACCAAGGGAACGGGTTGCAGGAGACACTTTTTCTCTGCTTTCTCAGTCTGTTTCCTAGTGCCGGTTTGAAGTTCCTGCAGTTTTCACTGTAAAACCGTGTTGGAGCTAGTACCTCCCCATATATATGTATGGAATGGAGATTGCAACTGAAAAGAAACTTTGTGTTCCCAGCAAGCTAAGTGAAGGACGGCTTTCACACGCACTTATCTCTCAGAACTGAGCAAGTGGAGAGACGTTCGTTCATCTAGCACCAAGGGAACGGGTTGCAGGAGACCCTTTTTCTCTGCTTTCTCAGTCTGTTTCCTAGTGCCGGTTTGAAGTTCCTGCAGTTTTCACTGTAAAACCGAGTTGGAGCTAGTACCTCCCCATATATATGTATGGAATGGAGTTGGCAACTGAAAAGAATCTTTGTGTTCCCAGAAAGCTAGGTGAAGGACGGCTTTCACACACACTTATCTCTCAGAACTGAGCAAGTGGAGAGACGTTCGTTCATCTAGCACCAAGGGAACGGGTTGCAGGAGACACTTTTTCTCTGCTTTCTCAGTCTGTTTCCTAGTGCCGGTTTGAAGTTCCTGCATTTTTCACTGTAAAACCGTGTTGGAGCTAGTACCACCCCATATATATGTATGGAATGGAGATTGCAACTGAAAAAATCTTTGTGTTCCCAGCAAGCTAGGTGAAGGACGGCTTTCACACACACTTATCTCTCAGAACTGAGCAAGTGGAGAGACGTTCGTTCATCTAGCACCAAGGGAACGGGTTGCAGGAGACACTTTTTCTCTGCTTTCTCAGTCTGTTTCCTAGTGCCGGTTTGAAGTTCCTGCAGTTTTCACTGTAAAACCGAGTTGGAGCTAGTACCTCCCCATATATATGTATGGAATGGAGTTGGCAACTGAAAAGAATCTTTGTGTTCCCAGAAAGCTAGGTGAAGGACGGCTTTCACACACACTTATCTCTCAGAACTGAGCAAGTGGAGAGACTTTCGTTCATCTAGCACCAAGGGAACGGGTTGCAGGAGACACTTTTTCTCTGCTTTCTCAGTCTGTTTCCTAGTGCCGGTTTGAAGTTCCTGCAGTTTTCACTGTAAAACCGTGTTGGAGCTAGTACCTCCCCATATATATGTATGGAATGGAGATTGCAACTGAAAAGAAACTTTGTGTTCCCAGCAAGCTAAGTGAAGGACGGCTTTCACACGCACTTATCTCTCAGAACTGAGCAAGTGGAGAGACGTTCGTTCATCTAGCACCAAGGGAACGGGTTGCAGGAGACACTTTTTCTCTGCTTTCTCAGTCTGTTTCCTAGTGCCGGTTTGAAGTTCCTGCATTTTTCACAGTAAAACCGTGTTGGAGCTAGTACCTCCCCATATATATGTATGGAATGGAGATTGCAACTGAAAAAATCTTTGTGTTCCCAGCAAGCTAGGTGAAGGACGGCTTTCACACACACTTATCTCTCAGAACTGAGCAAGTGGAGAGACGTTCGTTCATCTAGCACCAAGGGAACGGGTTGCAGGAGACCCTTTTTCTCTGCTTTCTCAGTCTGTTTCCTAGTGCCGGTTTGAAGTTCCTGCAGTTTTCACTGTAAAACCGAGTTGGAGCTAGTACCTCCCCATATATATGTATGGAATGGAGTTGGCAACTGAAAAGAATCTTTGTGTTCCCAGAAAGCTAGGTGAAGGACGGCTTTCACACACACTTATCTCTCAGAACTGAGCAAGTGGAGAGACTTTCGTTCATCTAGCACCAAGGGAACGGGTTGCAGGAGACACTTTTTCTCTGCTTTCTCAGTCTGTTTCCTAGTGCCGGTTTGAAGTTCCTGCAGTTTTCACTGTAAAACCGTGTTGGAGCTAGTACCTCCCCATATATATGTATGGAATGGAGATTGCAACTGAAAAGAAACTTTGTGTTCCCAGCAAGCTAAGTGAAGGACGGCTTTCACACGCACTTATCTCTCAGAACTGAGCAAGTGGAGAGACGTTCGTTCATCTAGCACCAAGGGAACGGGTTGCAGGAGACCCTTTTTCTCTGCTTTCTCAGTCTGTTTCCTAGTGCCGGTTTGAAGTTCCTGCAGTTTTCACTGTAAAACCGAGTTGGAGCTAGTACCTCCCCATATATATGTATGGAATGGAGTTGGCAACTGAAAAGAATCTTTGTGTTCCCAGAAAGCTAGGTGAAGGACGGCTTTCACACACACTTATCTCTCAGAACTGAGCAAGTGGAGAGACGTTCGTTCATCTAGCACCAAGGGAACGGGTTGCAGGAGACACTTTTTCTCTGCTTTCTCAGTCTGTTTCCTAGTGCCGGTTTGAAGTTCCTGCAGTTTTCACTGTAAAACCGTGTTGGAGCTAGTACCTCCCCATATATATGTATGGAATGGAGATTGCAACTGAAAAGAAACTTTGTGTTCCCAGCAAGCTAAGTGAAGGACGGCTTTCACACGCACTTATCTCTCAGAACTGAGCAAGTGGAGAGACGTTCGTTCATCTAGCACCAAGGGAACGGGTTGCAGGAGACACTTTTTCTCTGCTTTCTCAGTCTGTTTCCTAGTGCCGGTTTGAAGTTCCTGCATTTTTCACAGTAAAACCGTGTTGGAGCTAGTACCTCCCCATATATATGTATGGAATGGAGATTGCAACTGAAAAAATCTTTGTGTTCCCAGCAAGCTAGGTGAAGGACGGCTTTCACACACACTTGTCTCTCAGAACTGAGCAAGTGGAGAGACGTTCGTTCATCTAGCACCAAGGGAACGGGTTGCAGGTGACACTTTTTCTCTGCTTTCTCAGTATGTTTCCTAGTGCCGGTTTGAACTTCCTGCAGTTTTCACTGTAAAACCGAGTTGGAGCTAGTACCTCCCCATATATATGTATGGAATGTAGTTTGCAACTGAAAAGAATCTTTGTGTTCCCAGCAAGCTAGGTGAAGGACGGCTTTCACACACACTTATCTCTCAGAACTGAGCAAGTGGAGAGACGTTCGTTCATCTAGCACCAAGGGAACGGGTTGCAGGAGACACTTTTTCTCTGCTTTCTCAGTCTGTTTCCTAGTGCCGGTTTGAAGTTCCTGCAGTTTTCACTGTAAAACCGAGTTGGAGCTAGTACCTCCCCATATATATGTATGGAATGGAGTTGGCAACTGAAAAGAATCTTTGTGTTCCCAGAAAGCTAGGTGAAGGACGGCTTTCACACACACTTATCTCTCAGAACTGAGCAAGTGGAGAGACTTTCGTTCATCTAGCACCAAGGGAACGGGTTGCAGGTGACACTTTTTCTCTGCTTTCTCAGTCTGTTTCCTAGTGCCGGTTTGAAGTTCCTGCAGTTTTCACTGTAAAACCGTGTTGGAGCTAGTACCTCCCCATATATATGTATGGAATGGAGATTGCAACTGAAAAGAAACTTTGTGTTCCCAGCAAGCTAGGTGAAGGACGGCTTTCACACACACTTATCTCTCAGAACTGAGCAAGTGGAGAGACGTTCGTTCATCTAGCACCAAGGGAACGGGTTGCAGGAGACACTTTTTCTCTGCTTTCTCAGTCTGTTTCCTAGTGCCGGTTTGAAGTTCCTGCATTTTTCACTGTAAAACCGTGTTGGAGCTAGTACCTCCCCATATATATGTATGGAATGGAGATTGCAACTGAAAAAATCTTTGTGTTCCCAGCAAGCTAAGTGAAGGACGGCTTTCACACGCACTTATCTCTCAGAACTGAGCAAGTGGAGAGACGTTCGTTCATCTAGCACCAAGGGAACGGGTTGCAGGAGACACTTTTTCTCTGCTTTCTCAGTCTGTTTCCTAGTGCCGGTTTGAAGTTCCTGCATTTTTCACTGTAAAACCGTGTTGGAGCTAGTACCTCCCCATATATATGTATGGAATGGAGATTGCAACTGAAAAAATCTTTGTGTTCCCAGCAAGCTAGGTGAAGGACGGCTTTCACACACACTTATCTCTCAGAATTGAGCAAGTGGAGAGACGTTCGTTCATCTAGCACCAAAGGAACGGGTTGCAGGTGACACTTTTTCTCTGCTTTCTCAGTATGTTTCCTAGTGCCGGTTTGAACTTCCTGCAGTTTTCACTGTAAAACCGAGTTGGAGCTAGTACCTCCCCATATATATGTATGGAATGTAGTTTGCAACTGAAAAGAATCTTTGTGTTCCCAGCAAGCTAGGTGAAGGACGGCTTTCACACACACTTATCCTCAGAACTGAGCAAGTGGAGAGACGTTCGTTCATCTAGCACCAAGGGAACGGGTTGCAGGAGACACTTTTTCTCTGCTTTCTCAGTCTGTTTCCTAGTGCCGGTTTGAAGTTCCTGCAGTTTTCACTGTAAAACCGAGTTGGAGCTAGTACCTCCCCATATATATGTATGGAATGGAGTTGGCAACTGAAAAGAATCTTTGTGTTCCCAACAAGCTAGGTGAAGGACGGCTTTCACACACACTTATCTCTCAGAACTGAGCAAGTGGAGAGACTTTCGTTCATCTAGCACCAAGGGAACGGGTTGCAGGAGACACTTTTTCTCTGCTTTCTCAGTCTGTTTCCTAGTGCCGGTTTGAAGTTCCTGCAGTTTTCACTGTAAAACCGTGTTGGAGCTAGTACCTCCCCATATATATGTATGGAATGGAGTTTGCAACTGAAAAGAAACTTTGTGTTCCCAACAAGCTAGGTGAAGGACGGCTTTCACACACACTTATCTCTCAGAACTGAGCAAGTGGAGAGACGTTCGTTCATCTAGCACCAATGGAACGGGTTGCAGGAGACACTTTTTCTCTGCTATCTCAGTCTGTTTCCTAGTGCCTGTTTGAATTTCCTGCAGTTTTCACTGTAAAACGGTGTTGGAGCTTGTACCTCCCCATATATATGTATGGAATGGAGTTTGCAACAGAAAAGAAACATAGTGTTCCCAACAAGCTAGGTGAAGGACGGCTTTCACACACACTTATCTCTCAGAAATGAGCAAGTGGAGAGACGTTCGTTCATCTAGCACCAAGGGAACGGGTTGCAGGAGACACTTTTTCTCTGCTTTCTCAGTCTGTTTCCTAGTGCCGGTTTGAAGTTCCTGCAGTTTTCACTGTAAAACCGTTTTGGAGCTAGTACCTCCCCATATATATGTATGGAATGGAGATTGCCACTGAAAAGAAACTTTGTGTTCCCCACAAGCTAGGTGAAGGACGGCTTTCACACACACTTATCTCTCAGAACTGAGCAAGTGGAGAGACGTTCGTTCATCTAGCACCAAGGGAACGGGTTGCAGGAGACACTTTTCTCTGCTTTCTCAGTCTGTTTCCTAGTGCCGGTTTGAAGTTCCTGCAGTTTTCACTGTAAAACCGAGTTGGAGCTAGTACCTCCCCATATATATGTATGGAATGGAGTTTGCAACTGAAAAGAAACTTTGTGTTCCCAACAAGCTAGGTGAAGGACAGCTTTCACACACACTTATCTCTCAGAACTGAGCAAGTGGAGAGACGTTCGTTCTTCTAGCACCAAGGGAACGGGTTGCAGGAGACACTTTTTCTCTGCTTTCTCAGTCTGTTTCCTAGTGCCGGTTTGAAGTTCCTGCAGTTTTCACTGTAAAACCGAGTTGGAGCTAGTACCTCCCCATATATAAGTATGGAATGGAGTTTGCAACTGAAAAGAAACTTTGTGTTCCCAACAAGCTAGGTGAAGGACAGCTTTCACACACACTTATCTCTCAGAACTGAGCAAGTGGAGAGACGTTCGTTCATCTAGCACCAAGGGAACGGGTTGCAGGAGACACTTTTTCTCTGCTTTCTCAGTCTGTTTCCTAGTGCCGGTTTGAAGTTCCTGCAGTTTTCACTGTAAAACCGAGTTGGAGCTAGTACCTCCCCATATATATGTATGGAATGGAGTTTGCAACTGAAAAAAACTTTGAGTTCCCAACAAGCTAGGTGAAGGACGGCTTTCACACACACTTATCTCTCAGAACTGAGCAAGTGGAGAGACGTTCGTTCATCTAGCACCAAGGGAACGGGTTGCAGGAGACACTTTTTCTCTGCTTTCTCAGTCTGTTTCCTAGGGCCGGTTTGAAGTTCCTGCAGTTTTCACTGTAAAACCGAGTTGGAGCTAGTACCTCCCCATATATATGTATGGAATGGAGTTTGCAACTGAAAAGAAACTTTGTGTTCCCAGCAAGCTAGGTGAAGGACGGCTTTCACACACACTTATCTCTCTGAACTGAGCAAGTGGAGAGACGTTCGTTCATCTAGCACCAAGGGAACGGGTTGCAGGAGACACTTTTTCTCTGCTTTCTCAGTCTGTTTCCTAGTGCCGGTTTGAAGTTCCTGCAGTTTTCATTGTAAAACCGAGTTGGAGCTAGTACCTCCCCTTATATATGTATGGAATGGAGTTTGCAACTGAAAAGAATCTTTGTGTCCCCAGCAAGCTAGGTGAAGGACGGCTTTCACACACACTTATCTCTCAGAACTGAGCAAGTGGAGAGACATTCGTTCATCTAGCACCAAGGGAACGGGTTGCAGGAGACACTTTTTCTCTGCTTTCTCAGTCTGTTTCCTAGTGCCGGTTTGAATTTCCTGCAGTTTTCACTGTAAAACCGTGTTGGAGCTAGTACCTCCCCATATATATG
Source organism: Camelus bactrianus (assembly GCF_048773025.1). Taxonomy (NCBI): domain Eukaryota; kingdom Metazoa; phylum Chordata; class Mammalia; order Artiodactyla; family Camelidae; genus Camelus; species Camelus bactrianus. The sequence continues at coordinate 79,837,380 of NC_133542.1, read as the reverse complement.
TAAGGAATGGAGTTTGCAACTGAAAAGAAACTTTGTGTTCCCAACAAGCTAGGTGAAGGACGGCTTTCACACACACTTATCTCTCAGAACTGAGCAAGTGGAGAGACGTTCGTTCATCTAGCACCAATGGAACGGGTTGCAGGAGACACTTTTTCTCTGCTTTCTCAGTCTTTTTCCTAGTGCCGGTTTGAATTTCCTGCAGTTTTCACTGTAAAACCGTGTTGGAGCTAGTACCTCCCCATATATATGTATGGAATGGAGTTTGCAACTGAAAAGAAACATTGTGTTCCCAACAAGCTAGGTGAAGGACGGCTTTCACACGCAATTATCTCTCAGAACTGAGCAAGTGGAGAGACGTTCGTTCATCTAGCACCAATGGAACGGGTTGCAGGAGACACTTTTTCTCTGCTTTCTCAGTCTGTTTCCTAGTGCCGGTTTGAATTTCCTGCAGTTTTCACTGTAAAACCGTGTTGGAGCTAGTACCTCCCCATATATATGTATGGAATGGAGTTTGCAACTGAAAAGAAACATTGTGTTCCCAACAAGCTAGGTGAAGGACGGCTTTCACACACACTTATCTCTCAGAACTGAGCAAGTGGAGAGACGTTCGTTCATCTAGCACCAAGGGAACGGGTTGCAGGAGACACTTTTTCTCTGCTTTCTCTGTCTGTTTCCTAGTGCCGGTTTGAAGTTCCTGCAGTTTTCACAGTAAAACCGAGTTGGAACTTGTACCTCCCCATATATATGAATGGAGTGGAGTTTGCAACTGAAAAGAAACTTTGTGTTCCCAACAAGCTAGTTGAAGGACGGCTTTCACACACACTTATCTCTCAGAATTGAGCAAGTGGAGAGACGTTCGTTCACCTATCACCCAGGGAACGGATTGCAGGAGAAACTTTTTCTCTGCTTTCTCAGTCTGTTTCCTAGTGCCGGTTTGATGTTCCTGCAGTTTTCAATGTAAAAACGTGTTGGAGCTAGTACCTCCCCATATATATGTATGGAAAGGAGTTTGCAACTGAAAAGAAACTTTGTGTTCCCAACAAGTTAATCGAAGGACGGCTTTCACACACACTTATCTCTCAGAACCGAGTTTGTGGAGAGACGTTCGTTCATGTAGCACCAAGGGAACGGGTTGCAGGGGACACTTTTTCTCTGCTTTCTCAGTCTGTTTCATAGTGCCGGTTAGAAGTTCCTGCAGTTTTCACTGTAAAACCGAGTTGGAGCTAGTACCTCCCAATATATATCTATGGAATGGAGTTTGCAACTGAAAAGAAACTTTGTGTTCCCAACAAGCTAGTTGAAGGACGGCTTTCACACACACTTATCTCTCAGAACTGAGTAAGTGGAGAGACGTTCGTTCATCTAGCACCAAGGCAACGGGTTGCAAGAGACACTTTTTCTCTGCTTTCTCAGTCTGTTTCCTAGTGCCGGTTTGAAGTTCCTGCAGTTTTCACTGTAAAACCGAGTTGGAGCTAGTACCTCCCCATATATATGTATGGAATGGAGGTTGCAACTGAAAAGAAACTTTGTGTTCCCAGAAAGCTAGGTGAAGGACGGCTTTCACACACACTTATCTCTCAGAACTGAGCAAGTGGAGAGACGTTCGTTCACCTAGCACCAAGGGAACGGGTTGCAGGAGACACTTTTTCTCTGCTTTCTCAGTCTGTTCCCTAGTGCCGGTTTGAAGTTCCTGCAGTTTTCAATGTAAAACCGTGTTGGAGCTAGTACCCCCCCCATATATATGTATGGAAAGGAGTTTGCAACTGAAAAGAAACTTTGTGTTCCCAACAAGTTAATTGAAGGACGGCTTTCACACACACTTATCTCTCAGAACTGAGCAAGTGGAGAGACGTTCGTTCATCAAGCACCAAGGGAACGGGTTGCAGGAGACACTTTTTCTCTGCTTTCTCAGTCTGTTTCCTAGTGCCGGTTTGAAGTTCCTGCAGTTTTCACTGTAAAACCGAGTTGGAGCTAGTACCTCCCCTATATATGTATGGAATGGAGTTGGCAACTGAAAAGAATCTTTGTGTTCCCAACAAGCTAGATGAAGGACGGCTTTCACACACACTTATCTCTCAGAACTGAGCAAGTGGAGAGACGTTCGTTCATCTAGCACCAAGGGAACGGGTTGCAGGAGACACTTTTTCTCTGCTTTCTCAGTCTGTTTCCTAGTGCCGGTTTGAAGTTCCTGCAGTTTTCACTGTAAAACAGAGTTGGAGCTAGTACCTCCCCATATATTTGTATGGAATGGAGTTTGCAACTGAAAAGAAACTTTGTGTTCCCAACAAGCTTGGTGAAGAATGGCTTTCACACACAATTATCTCTCAGAACTGAGCAAGTGGAGAGACGTTCGTTCATCTAGCACCAATGGAACGGGTTTCAGGAGACACTTTTTCTCTGCTTTCTCAGTCTGTTTCCTAGTGCCGGTTTGAAGTTCCTGCAGTTTTCACTGTAAAACCGAGTTGGAGCTAGTACCTCCCCATATATTTGTATGGAATGGAGTTTGCAACTGAAAAGAAACTTTGTGTTCCCAACAAGCTAGGTGAAGGACGGCTTTCACACACACTTATCCCTCCGAACTGAGTATGTGGAGAGACTTTCGTTCATCTAGCACCAGGGGACCGGGTTGCAGGAGACACTTTTTCTCTGCTTTCTCAGTCTGTTTCCTAGTGCCGGTTTGAAGTTCCTGCATTTTTCACTGTAAAACCGTGTTGGAGCTAGTACCTCCCCATATATATGTAAGGAATGGAGATTGCAACTGAAAAAATCTTTGTGTTCCCAGCAAGCTAGGTGAAGGACGGCTTTCACACACACTTATCTCTCAGAACTGAGCAAGTGGAGAGACGTTCGTTCATCTAGCACCAAGGGAACGGGTTGCAGGTGACACTTTTTCTCTGCTTTCTCAGTATGTTTCCTAGTGCCGGTTTGAACTTCCTGCAGTTTTCACTGTAAAACCGAGTTGGAGCTAGTACCTCCCCATATATATGTATGGAATGGAGATTGCAACTGAAAAGAATCTTTGTGTTCCCAGCAAGCTAGGTGAAGGACGGCTTTCACACACACTTATCTCTCAGAACTGAGCAAGTGGAGAGACGTTCGTTCATCTAGCACCAAGGAAACGGGTTGCAGGAGACACTTTTTCTCTGCTTTCTCAGTCTGTTTCCTAGTGCCGGTTTGAAGTTCCTGCAGTTTTCACTGTAAAACCGAGTTGGAGCTAGTACCTCCCCATATATATGTATGGAATGGAGTTGGCAACTGAAAAGAATCTTTGTGTTCCCAGCAAGCTAGGTGAAGGACGGCTTTCACACACACTTATCTCTCAGAACTGAGCAAGTGGAGAGACTTTCGTTCATCTAGCACCAAGGGAACGGGTTGCAGGAGACACTTTTTCTCTGCTTTCTCAGTCTGTTTCCTAGTGCCGGTTTGAAGTTCCTGCATTTTTCACTGTAAAACCGTGTTGGAGCTAGTACCTCCCCATATATATGTATGGAATGGAGATTGCAACTGAAAAAATCTTTGTGTTCCCAGCAAGCTAGGTGAAGGACGGCTTTCACACACACTTATCTCTCAGAACTGAGCAAGTGGAGAGACGTTCGTTCATCTAGCACCAAGGGAACGGGTTGCAGGTGACACTTTTTCTCTGCTTTCTCAGTATGTTTCCTAGTGCCGGTTTGAACTTCCTGCAGTTTTCACTGTAAAACCGAGTTGGAGCTAGTACCTCCCCATATATATGTATGGAATGTAGTTTGCAACTGAAAAGAATCTTTGTGTTCCCAGCAAGCTAGGTGAAGGACGGCTTTCACACACACTTATCTCTCAGAACTGAGCAAGTGGAGAGACGTTCGTTCATCTAGCACCAAGGGAACGGGTTGCAGGAGACACTTTTTCTCTGCTTTCTCAGTCTGTTTCCTAGTGCCGGTTTGAAGTTCCTGCAGTTTTCACTGTAAAACCGAGTTGGAGCTAGTACCTCCCCATATATATGTATGGAATGGAGTTGGCAACTGAAAAGAATCTTTGTGTTCCCAGAAAGCTAGGTGAAGGACGGCTTTCACACACACTTATCTCTCAGAACTGAGCAAGTGGGGAGACTTTCGTTCATCTAGCACCAAGGGAACGGGTTGCAGGAGACACTTTTTCTCTGCTTTCTCAGTCTGTTTCCTAGTGCCGGTTTGAAGTTCCTGCAGTTTTCACTGTAAAACCGTGTTGGAGCTAGTACCTCCCCATATATATGTATGGAATGGAGATTGCAACTGAAAAGTAACTTTGTGTTCCCAGCAAGCTAGGTGAAGGACGGCTTTCACACACACTTATCTCTCAGAACTGAGCAAGTGGAGAGACGTTCGTTCATCTAGCACCAAGGGAACGGGTTGCAGGAGACACTTTTTCTCTGCTTTCTCAGTCTGTTTCCTAGTGCCGGATTGAAGTTCCTGCATTTTTCACTGTAAAACCGTGTTGCAGCTAGTACCTCCCCATATATATGTATGGAATGGAGATTGCAACTGAAAAAATCTTTGTGTTCCCAGCAAGCTAAGTGAAGGACGGCTTTCACACGCACTTATCTCTCAGAACTGAGCAAGTGGAGAGACGTTCGTTCATCTAGCACCAAGGGAACGGGTTGCAGGAGACACTTTTTCTCTGCTTTCTCAGTCTGTTTCCTAGTGCCGGTTTGAAGTTCCTGCATTTTTCACTGTAAAACCGTGTTGGAGCTAGTACCTCCCCATATATATGTATGGAATGGAGATTGCAACTGAAAAAATCTTTGTGTTCCCAGCAAGCTAGGTGAAGGACGGCTTTCACACACACTTATCTCTCAGAACTGAGCAAGTGGAGAGACGTTCGTTCATCTAGCACCAAGGGAACGGGTTGCAGGTGACACTTTTTCTCTGCTTTCTCAGTATGTTTCCTAGTGCCGGTTTGAACTTCCTGCAGTTTTCACTGTAAAACCGAGTTGGAGCTAGTACCTCCCCATATATATGTATGGAATGTAGTTTGCAACTGAAAAGAATCTTTGTGTTCCCAGCAAGCTAGGTGAAGGACGGCTTTCACACACACTTATCTCTCAGAACTGAGCAAGTGGAGAGACGTTCGTTCATCTAGCACCAAGGAAACGGGTTGCAGGAGACACTTTTTCTCTGCTTTCTCAGTCTGTTTCCTAGTGCCGGTTTGAAGTTCCTGCAGTTTTCACTGTAAAACCGAGTTGGAGCTAGTACCTCCCCATATATATGTATGGAATGGAGTTGGCAACTGAAAAGAATCTTTGTGTTCCCAGCAAGCTAGGTGAAGGACGGCTTTCACACACACTTATCTCTCAGAACTGAGCAAGTGGAGAGACTTTCGTTCATCTAGCACCAAGGGAACGGGTTGCAGGAGACACTTTTTCTCTGCTTTCTCAGTCTGTTTCCTAGTGCCGGTTTGAAGTTCCTGCATTTTTCACTGTAAAACCGTGTTGGAGCTAGTACCTCCCCATATATATGTATGGAATGGAGATTGCAACTGAAAAAATCTTTGTGTTCCCAGCAAGCTAGGTGAAGGACGGCTTTCACACACACTTATCTCTCAGAACTGAGCAAGTGGAGAGACGTTCGTTCATCTAGCACCAAGGGAACGGGTTGCAGGTGACACTTTTTCTCTGCTTTCTCAGTATGCTTCCTAGTGCCGGTTTGAACTTCCTGCAGTTTTCACTGTAAAACCGAGTTGGAGCTAGTACCTCCCCATATATATGTATGGAATGTAGTTTGCAACTGAAAAGAATCTTTGTGTTCCCAGCAAGCTAGGTGAAGGACGGCTTTCACACACACTTATCTCTCAGAACTGAGCAAGTGGAGAGACGTTCGTTCATCTAGCACCAAGGGAACGGGTTGCAGGAGACACTTTTTCTCTGCTTTCTCAGTCTGTTTCCTAGTGCCGGTTTGAAGTTCCTGCAGTTTTCACTGTAAAACCGAGTTGGAGCTAGTACCTCCCCATATATATGTATGGAATGGAGTTGGCAACTGAAAAGAATCTTTGTGTTCCCAGAAAGCTAGGTGAAGGACGGCTTTCACACACACTTATCTCTCAGAACTGAGCAAGTGGAGAGACTTTCGTTCATCTAGCACCAAGGGAACGGGTTGCAGGAGACACTTTTTCTCTGCTTTCTCAGTCTGTTTCCTAGTGCCGGTTTGAAGTTCCTGCAGTTTTCACTGTAAAACCGTGTTGGAGCTAGTACCTCCCCATATATATGTATGGAATGGAGATTGCAACTGAAAAGTAACTTTGTGTTCCCAGCAAGCTAGGTGAAGGACGGCTTTCACACACACTTATCTCTCAGAACTGAGCAAGTGGAGAGACGTTCGTTCATCTAGCACCAAGGGAACGGGTTGCAGGAGACACTTTTTCTCTGCTTTCTCAGTCTGTTTCCTAGTGCCGGATTGAAGTTCCTGCATTTTTCACTGTAAAACCGTGTTGCAGCTAGTACCTCCCCATATATATGTATGGAATGGAGATTGCAACTGAAAAAATCTTTGTGTTCCCAGCAAGCTAAGTGAAGGACGGCTTTCACAGGCACTTATCTCTCAGAACTGAGCAAGTGGAGAGACGTTCGTTCATCTAGCACCAAGGGAACGGGTTGCAGGAGACACTTTTTCTCTGCTTTCTCAGTCTGTTTCCTAGTGCCGGTTTGAAGTTCCTGCATTTTTCACTGTAAAACCGTGTTGGAGCTAGTACCACCCCATATATATGTATGGAATGGAGATTGCAACTGAAAAAATCTTTGTGTTCCCAGCAAGCTAAGTGAAGGACGGCTTTCACATGCACTTATCTCTCAGAACTGAGCAAGTGGAGAGACGTTCGTTCATCTAGCACCAAGGGAACGGGTTGCAGGAGACACTTTTTCTCTGCTTTCTCAGTCTGTTTCCTAGTGCCGGTTTGAAGTTCCTGCATTTTTCACTGTAAAACCGTGTTGGAGCTAGTACCACCCCATATATATGTATGGAATGGAGATTGCAACTGAAAAAATCTTTGTGTTCCCAGCAAGCTAGGTGAAGGACGGCTTTAACACACACTTATCTCTCAGAACTGAGCAAGTGGAGAGACGTTCGTTCATCTAGCACCAAGGGAACGGGTTGCAGGTGACACTTTTTCTCTGCTTTCTCAGTATGTTTCCTAGTGCCGGTTTGAACTTCCTGCAGTTTTCACTGTAAAACCGAGTTGGAGCTAGTACCTCCCCATATATATGTATGGAATGGAGTTGGCAACTGAAAAGAATCTTTGTGTTCCCAGAAAGCTAGGTGAAGGACGGCTTTCACACACACTTATCTCTCAGAACTGAGCAAGTGGAGAGACTTTCGTTCATCTAGCACCAAGGGAACGGGTTGCAGGAGACACTTTTTCTCTGCTTTCTCAGTCTGTTTCCTAGTGCCGGTTTGAAGTTCCTGCAGTTTTCACTGTAAAACCGTGTTGGAGCTAGTACCTCCCCATATATATGTATGGAATGGAGATTGCAACTGAAAAGAAACTTTGTGTTCCCAGCAAGCTAAGTGAAGGACGGCTTTCACACGCACTTATCTCTCAGAACTGAGCAAGTGGAGAGACGTTCGTTCATCTAGCACCAAGGGAACGGGTTGCAGGAGACACTTTTTCTCTGCTTTCTCAGTCTGTTTCCTAGTGCCGGTTTGAAGTTCCTGCATTTTTCACAGTAAAACCGTGTTGGAGCTAGTACCTCCCCATATATATGTATGGAATGGAGATTGCAACTGAAAAAATCTTTGTGTTCCCAGCAAGCTAGGTGAAGGACGGCTTTCACACACACTTATCTCTCAGAACTGAGCAAGTGGAGAGACGTTCGTTCATCTAGCACCAAGGGAACGGGTTGCAGGAGACCCTTTTTCTCTGCTTTCTCAGTCTGTTTCCTAGTGCCGGTTTGAAGTTCCTGCAGTTTTCACTGTAAAACCGAGTTGGAGCTAGTACCTCCCCATATATATGTATGGAATGGAGTTGGCAACTGAAAAGAATCTTTGTGTTCCCAGAAAGCTAGGTGAAGGACGGCTTTCACACACACTTATCTCTCAGAACTGAGCAAGTGGAGAGACTTTCGTTCATCTAGCACCAAGGGAACGGGTTGCAGGAGACACTTTTTCTCTGCTTTCTCAGTCTGTTTCCTAGTGCCGGTTTGAAGTTCCTGCAGTTTTCACTGTAAAACCGTGTTGGAGCTAGTACCTCCCCATATATATGTATGGAATGGAGATTGCAACTGAAAAGAAACTTTGTGTTCCCAGCAAGCTAAGTGAAGGACGGCTTTCACACGCACTTATCTCTCAGAACTGAGCAAGTGGAGAGACGTTCGTTCATCTAGCACCAAGGGAACGGGTTGCAGGAGACCCTTTTTCTCTGCTTTCTCAGTCTGTTTCCTAGTGCCGGTTTGAAGTTCCTGCAGTTTTCACTGTAAAACCGAGTTGGAGCTAGTACCTCCCCATATATATGTATGGAATGGAGTTGGCAACTGAAAAGAATCTTTGTGTTCCCAGAAAGCTAGGTGAAGGACGGCTTTCACACACACTTATCTCTCAGAACTGAGCAAGTGGAGAGACGTTCGTTCATCTAGCACCAAGGGAACGGGTTGCAGGAGACACTTTTTCTCTGCTTTCTCAGTCTGTTTCCTAGTGCCGGTTTGAAGTTCCTGCATTTTTCACTGTAAAACCGTGTTGGAGCTAGTACCACCCCATATATATGTATGGAATGGAGATTGCAACTGAAAAAATCTTTGTGTTCCCAGCAAGCTAGGTGAAGGACGGCTTTCACACACACTTATCTCTCAGAACTGAGCAAGTGGAGAGACGTTCGTTCATCTAGCACCAAGGGAACGGGTTGCAGGAGACACTTTTTCTCTGCTTTCTCAGTCTGTTTCCTAGTGCCGGTTTGAAGTTCCTGCAGTTTTCACTGTAAAACCGAGTTGGAGCTAGTACCTCCCCATATATATGTATGGAATGGAGTTGGCAACTGAAAAGAATCTTTGTGTTCCCAGAAAGCTAGGTGAAGGACGGCTTTCACACACACTTATCTCTCAGAACTGAGCAAGTGGAGAGACTTTCGTTCATCTAGCACCAAGGGAACGGGTTGCAGGAGACACTTTTTCTCTGCTTTCTCAGTCTGTTTCCTAGTGCCGGTTTGAAGTTCCTGCAGTTTTCACTGTAAAACCGTGTTGGAGCTAGTACCTCCCCATATATATGTATGGAATGGAGATTGCAACTGAAAAGAAACTTTGTGTTCCCAGCAAGCTAAGTGAAGGACGGCTTTCACACGCACTTATCTCTCAGAACTGAGCAAGTGGAGAGACGTTCGTTCATCTAGCACCAAGGGAACGGGTTGCAGGAGACACTTTTTCTCTGCTTTCTCAGTCTGTTTCCTAGTGCCGGTTTGAAGTTCCTGCATTTTTCACAGTAAAACCGTGTTGGAGCTAGTACCTCCCCATATATATGTATGGAATGGAGATTGCAACTGAAAAAATCTTTGTGTTCCCAGCAAGCTAGGTGAAGGACGGCTTTCACACACACTTATCTCTCAGAACTGAGCAAGTGGAGAGACGTTCGTTCATCTAGCACCAAGGGAACGGGTTGCAGGAGACCCTTTTTCTCTGCTTTCTCAGTCTGTTTCCTAGTGCCGGTTTGAAGTTCCTGCAGTTTTCACTGTAAAACCGAGTTGGAGCTAGTACCTCCCCATATATATGTATGGAATGGAGTTGGCAACTGAAAAGAATCTTTGTGTTCCCAGAAAGCTAGGTGAAGGACGGCTTTCACACACACTTATCTCTCAGAACTGAGCAAGTGGAGAGACTTTCGTTCATCTAGCACCAAGGGAACGGGTTGCAGGAGACACTTTTTCTCTGCTTTCTCAGTCTGTTTCCTAGTGCCGGTTTGAAGTTCCTGCAGTTTTCACTGTAAAACCGTGTTGGAGCTAGTACCTCCCCATATATATGTATGGAATGGAGATTGCAACTGAAAAGAAACTTTGTGTTCCCAGCAAGCTAAGTGAAGGACGGCTTTCACACGCACTTATCTCTCAGAACTGAGCAAGTGGAGAGACGTTCGTTCATCTAGCACCAAGGGAACGGGTTGCAGGAGACCCTTTTTCTCTGCTTTCTCAGTCTGTTTCCTAGTGCCGGTTTGAAGTTCCTGCAGTTTTCACTGTAAAACCGAGTTGGAGCTAGTACCTCCCCATATATATGTATGGAATGGAGTTGGCAACTGAAAAGAATCTTTGTGTTCCCAGAAAGCTAGGTGAAGGACGGCTTTCACACACACTTATCTCTCAGAACTGAGCAAGTGGAGAGACGTTCGTTCATCTAGCACCAAGGGAACGGGTTGCAGGAGACACTTTTTCTCTGCTTTCTCAGTCTGTTTCCTAGTGCCGGTTTGAAGTTCCTGCAGTTTTCACTGTAAAACCGTGTTGGAGCTAGTACCTCCCCATATATATGTATGGAATGGAGATTGCAACTGAAAAGAAACTTTGTGTTCCCAGCAAGCTAAGTGAAGGACGGCTTTCACACGCACTTATCTCTCAGAACTGAGCAAGTGGAGAGACGTTCGTTCATCTAGCACCAAGGGAACGGGTTGCAGGAGACACTTTTTCTCTGCTTTCTCAGTCTGTTTCCTAGTGCCGGTTTGAAGTTCCTGCATTTTTCACAGTAAAACCGTGTTGGAGCTAGTACCTCCCCATATATATGTATGGAATGGAGATTGCAACTGAAAAAATCTTTGTGTTCCCAGCAAGCTAGGTGAAGGACGGCTTTCACACACACTTGTCTCTCAGAACTGAGCAAGTGGAGAGACGTTCGTTCATCTAGCACCAAGGGAACGGGTTGCAGGTGACACTTTTTCTCTGCTTTCTCAGTATGTTTCCTAGTGCCGGTTTGAACTTCCTGCAGTTTTCACTGTAAAACCGAGTTGGAGCTAGTACCTCCCCATATATATGTATGGAATGTAGTTTGCAACTGAAAAGAATCTTTGTGTTCCCAGCAAGCTAGGTGAAGGACGGCTTTCACACACACTTATCTCTCAGAACTGAGCAAGTGGAGAGACGTTCGTTCATCTAGCACCAAGGGAACGGGTTGCAGGAGACACTTTTTCTCTGCTTTCTCAGTCTGTTTCCTAGTGCCGGTTTGAAGTTCCTGCAGTTTTCACTGTAAAACCGAGTTGGAGCTAGTACCTCCCCATATATATGTATGGAATGGAGTTGGCAACTGAAAAGAATCTTTGTGTTCCCAGAAAGCTAGGTGAAGGACGGCTTTCACACACACTTATCTCTCAGAACTGAGCAAGTGGAGAGACTTTCGTTCATCTAGCACCAAGGGAACGGGTTGCAGGTGACACTTTTTCTCTGCTTTCTCAGTCTGTTTCCTAGTGCCGGTTTGAAGTTCCTGCAGTTTTCACTGTAAAACCGTGTTGGAGCTAGTACCTCCCCATATATATGTATGGAATGGAGATTGCAACTGAAAAGAAACTTTGTGTTCCCAGCAAGCTAGGTGAAGGACGGCTTTCACACACACTTATCTCTCAGAACTGAGCAAGTGGAGAGACGTTCGTTCATCTAGCACCAAGGGAACGGGTTGCAGGAGACACTTTTTCTCTGCTTTCTCAGTCTGTTTCCTAGTGCCGGTTTGAAGTTCCTGCATTTTTCACTGTAAAACCGTGTTGCAGCTAGTACCTCCCCATATATATGTATGGAATGGAGATTGCAACTGAAAAAATCTTTGTGTTCCCAGCAAGCTAAGTGAAGGACGGCTTTCACACGCACTTATCTCTCAGAACTGAGCAAGTGGAGAGACGTTCGTTCATCTAGCACCAAGGGAACGGGTTGCAGGAGACACTTTTTCTCTGCTTTCTCAGTCTGTTTCCTAGTGCCGGTTTGAAGTTCCTGCATTTTTCACTGTAAAACCGTGTTGGAGCTAGTACCTCCCCATATATATGTATGGAATGGAGATTGCAACTGAAAAAATCTTTGTGTTCCCAGCAAGCTAGGTGAAGGACGGCTTTCACACACACTTATCTCTCAGAATTGAGCAAGTGGAGAGACGTTCGTTCATCTAGCACCAAAGGAACGGGTTGCAGGTGACACTTTTTCTCTGCTTTCTCAGTATGTTTCCTAGTGCCGGTTTGAACTTCCTGCAGTTTTCACTGTAAAACCGAGTTGGAGCTAGTACCTCCCCATATATATGTATGGAATGTAGTTTGCAACTGAAAAGAATCTTTGTGTTCCCAGCAAGCTAGGTGAAGGACGGCTTTCACACACACTTATCCTCAGAACTGAGCAAGTGGAGAGACGTTCGTTCATCTAGCACCAAGGGAACGGGTTGCAGGAGACACTTTTTCTCTGCTTTCTCAGTCTGTTTCCTAGTGCCGGTTTGAAGTTCCTGCAGTTTTCACTGTAAAACCGAGTTGGAGCTAGTACCTCCCCATATATATGTATGGAATGGAGTTGGCAACTGAAAAGAATCTTTGTGTTCCCAACAAGCTAGGTGAAGGACGGCTTTCACACACACTTATCTCTCAGAACTGAGCAAGTGGAGAGACTTTCGTTCATCTAGCACCAAGGGAACGGGTTGCAGGAGACACTTTTTCTCTGCTTTCTCAGTCTGTTTCCTAGTGCCGGTTTGAAGTTCCTGCAGTTTTCACTGTAAAACCGTGTTGGAGCTAGTACCTCCCAATATATATGTATGGAATGGAGTTTGCAACTGAAAAGAAACTTTGTGTTCCCAACAAGCTAGGTGAAGGACGGCTTTCACACACACTTATCTCTCAGAACTGAGCAAGTGGAGAGACGTTCGTTCATCTAGCACCAATGGAACGGGTTGCAGGAGACACTTTTTCTCTGCTATCTCAGTCTGTTTCCTAGTGCCTGTTTGAATTTCCTGCAGTTTTCACTGTAAAACGGTGTTGGAGCTTGTACCTCCCCATATATATGTATGGAATGGAGTTTGCAACAGAAAAGAAACATAGTGTTCCCAACAAGCTAGGTGAAGGACGGCTTTCACACACACTTATCTCTCAGAAATGAGCAAGTGGAGAGACGTTCGTTCATCTAGCACCAAGGGAACGGGTTGCAGGAGACACTTTTTCTCTGCTTTCTCAGTCTGTTTCCTAGTGCCGGTTTGAAGTTCCTGCAGTTTTCACTGTAAAACCGTTTTGGAGCTAGTACCTCCCCATATATATGTATGGAATGGAGATTGCCACTGAAAAGAAACTTTGTGTTCCCCACAAGCTAGGTGAAGGACGGCTTTCACACACACTTATCTCTCAGAACTGAGCAAGTGGAGAGACGTTCGTTCATCTAGCACCAAGGGAACGGGTTGCAGGAGACACTTTTCTCTGCTTTCTCAGTCTGTTTCCTAGTGCCGGTTTGAAGTTCCTGCAGTTTTCACTGTAAAACCGAGTTGGAGCTAGTACCTCCCCATATATATGTATGGAATGGAGTTTGCAACTGAAAAGAAACTTTGTGTTCCCAACAAGCTAGGTGAAGGACAGCTTTCACACACACTTATCTCTCAGAACTGAGCAAGTGGAGAGACGTTCGTTCTTCTAGCACCAAGGGAACGGGTTGCAGGAGACACTTTTTCTCTGCTTTCTCAGTCTGTTTCCTAGTGCCGGTTTGAAGTTCCTGCAGTTTTCACTGTAAAACCGAGTTGGAGCTAGTACCTCCCCATATATAAGTATGGAATGGAGTTTGCAACTGAAAAGAAACTTTGTGTTCCCAACAAGCTAGGTGAAGGACAGCTTTCACACACACTTATCTCTCAGAACTGAGCAAGTGGAGAGACGTTCGTTCATCTAGCACCAAGGGAACGGGTTGCAGGAGACACTTTTTCTCTGCTTTCTCAGTCTGTTTCCTAGTGCCGGTTTGAAGTTCCTGCAGTTTTCACTGTAAAACCGAGTTGGAGCTAGTACCTCCCCATATATATGTATGGAATGGAGTTTGCAACTGAAAAAAACTTTGAGTTCCCAACAAGCTAGGTGAAGGACGGCTTTCACACACACTTATCTCTCAGAACTGAGCAAGTGGAGAGACGTTCGTTCATCTAGCACCAAGGGAACGGGTTGCAGGAGACACTTTTTCTCTGCTTTCTCAGTCTGTTTCCTAGGGCCGGTTTGAAGTTCCTGCAGTTTTCACTGTAAAACCGAGTTGGAGCTAGTACCTCCCCATATATATGTATGGAATGGAGTTTGCAACTGAAAAGAAACTTTGTGTTCCCAGCAAGCTAGGTGAAGGACGGCTTTCACACACACTTATCTCTCTGAACTGAGCAAGTGGAGAGACGTTCGTTCATCTAGCACCAAGGGAACGGGTTGCAGGAGACACTTTTTCTCTGCTTTCTCAGTCTGTTTCCTAGTGCCGGTTTGAAGTTCCTGCAGTTTTCATTGTAAAACCGAGTTGGAGCTAGTACCTCCCCTTATATATGTATGGAATGGAGTTTGCAACTGAAAAGAATCTTTGTGTCCCCAGCAAGCTAGGTGAAGGACGGCTTTCACACACACTTATCTCTCAGAACTGAGCAAGTGGAGAGACGTTCGTTCATCTAGCACCAAGGGAACGGGTTGCAGGAGACACTTTTTCTCTGCTTTCTCAGTCTGTTTCCTAGTGCCGGTTTGAATTTCCTGCAGTTTTCACTGTAAAACCGTGTTGGAGCTAGTACCTCCCCATATATATGTAAGGAATGGAGTTTGCAACTGAAAAGAAACTTTGTGTTCCCAACAAGCTAGGTGAAGGACGGCTTTCACACACACTTATCTCTCAGAACTGAGCAAGTGGAGAGACGTTCGTTCATCTAGCACCAATGGAACGGGTTGCAGGAGACACTTTTTCTCTGCTTTCTCAGTCTTTTTCCTAGTGCCGGTTTGAATTTCCTGCAGTTTTCACTGTAAAACCGTGTTGGAGCTAGTACCTCCCCATATATATGTATGGAATGGAGTTTGCAACTGAAAAGAAACATTGTGTTCCCAACAAGCTAGGTGAAGGACGGCTTTCACACGCAATTATCTCTCAGAACTGAGCAAGTGGAGAGACGTTCGTTCATCTAGCACCAATGGAACGGGTTGCAGGAGACACTTTTTCTCTGCTTTCTCAGTCTGTTTCCTAGTGCCGGTTTGAATTTCCTGCAGTTTTCACTGTAAAACCGTGTTGGAGCTAGTACCTCCCCATATATATGTATGGAATGGAGTTTGCAACTGAAAAGAAACATTGTGTTCCCAACAAGCTAGGTGAAGGACGGCTTTCACACACACTTATCTCTCAGAACTGAGCAAGTGGAGAGACGTTCGTTCATCTAGCACCAAGGGAACGGGTTGCAGGAGACACTTTTTCTCTGCTTTCTCTGTCTGTTTCCTAGTGCCGGTTTGAAGTTCCTGCAGTTTTCACAGTAAAACCGAGTTGGAACTTGTACCTCCCCATATATATGAATGGAGTGGAGTTTGCAACTGAAAAGAAACTTTGTGTTCCCAACAAGCTAGTTGAAGGACGGCTTTCACACACACTTATCTCTCAGAATTGAGCAAGTGGAGAGACGTTCGTTCACCTATCACCCAGGGAACGGATTGCAGGAGAAACTTTTTCTCTGCTTTCTCAGTCTGTTTCCTAGTGCCGGTTTGATGTTCCTGCAGTTTTCAATGTAAAAACGTGTTGGAGCTAGTACCTCCCCATATATATGTATGGAAAGGAGTTTGCAACTGAAAAGAAACTTTGTGTTCCCAACAAGTTAATCGAAGGACGGCTTTCACACACACTTATCTCTCAGAACCGAGTTTGTGGAGAGACGTTCGTTCATGTAGCACCAAGGGAACGGGTTGCAGGGGACACTTTTTCTCTGCTTTCTCAGTCTGTTTCATAGTGCCGGTTAGAAGTTCCTGCAGTTTTCACTGTAAAACCGAGTTGGAGCTAGTACCTCCCAATATATATCTATGGAATGGAGTTTGCAACTGAAAAGAAACTTTGTGTTCCCAACAAGCTAGTTGAAGGACGGCTTTCACACACACTTATCTCTCAGAACTGAGTAAGTGGAGAGACGTTCGTTCATCTAGCACCAAGGCAACGGGTTGCAAGAGACACTTTTTCTCTGCTTTCTCAGTCTGTTTCCTAGTGCCGGTTTGAAGTTCCTGCAGTTTTCACTGTAAAACCGAGTTGGAGCTAGTACCTCCCCATATATATGTATGGAATGGAGGTTGCAACTGAAAAGAAACTTTGTGTTCCCAGAAAGCTAGGTGAAGGACGGCTTTCACACACACTTATCTCTCAGAACTGAGCAAGTGGAGAGACGTTCGTTCACCTAGCACCAAGGGAACGGGTTGCAGGAGACACTTTTTCTCTGCTTTCTCAGTCTGTTCCCTAGTGCCGGTTTGAAGTTCCTGCAGTTTTCAATGTAAAACCGTGTTGGAGCTAGTACCCCCCCCATATATATGTATGGAAAGGAGTTTGCAACTGAAAAGAAACTTTGTGTTCCCAACAAGTTAATTGAAGGACGGCTTTCACACACACTTATCTCTCAGAACTGAGCAAGTGGAGAGACGTTCGTTCATCAAGCACCAAGGGAACGGGTTGCAGGAGACACTTTTTCTCTGCTTTCTCAGTCTGTTTCCTAGTGCCGGTTTGAAGTTCCTGCAGTTTTCACTGTAAAACCGAGTTGGAGCTAGTACCTCCCCTATATATGTATGGAATGGAGTTGGCAACTGAAAAGAATCTTTGTGTTCCCAACAAGCTAGATGAAGGACGGCTTTCACACACACTTATCTCTCAGAACTGAGCAAGTGGAGAGACGTTCGTTCATCTAGCACCAAGGGAACGGGTTGCAGGAGACACTTTTTCTCTGCTTTCTCAGTCTGTTTCCTAGTGCCGGTTTGAAGTTCCTGCAGTTTTCACTGTAAAACAGAGTTGGAGCTAGTACCTCCCCATATATTTGTATGGAATGGAGTTTGCAACTGAAAAGAAACTTTGTGTTCCCAACAAGCTTGGTGAAGAATGGCTTTCACACACAATTATCTCTCAGAACTGAGCAAGTGGAGAGACGTTCGTTCATCTAGCACCAATGGAACGGGTTTCAGGAGACACTTTTTCTCTGCTTTCTCAGTCTGTTTCCTAGTGCCGGTTTGAAGTTCCTGCAGTTTTCACTGTAAAACCGAGTTGGAGCTAGTACCTCCCCATATATTTGTATGGAATGGAGTTTGCAACTGAAAAGAAACTTTGTGTTCCCAACAAGCTAGGTGAAGGACGGCTTTCACACACACTTATCCCTCCGAACTGAGTATGTGGAGAGACTTTCGTTCATCTAGCACCAGGGGACCGGGTTGCAGGAGACACTTTTTCTCTGCTTTCTCAGTCTGTTTCCTAGTGCCGGTTTGAAGTTCCTGCATTTTTCACTGTAAAACCGTGTTGGAGCTAGTACCTCCCCATATATATGTAAGGAATGGAGATTGCAACTGAAAAAATCTTTGTGTTCCCAGCAAGCTAGGTGAAGGACGGCTTTCACACACACTTATCTCTCAGAACTGAGCAAGTGGAGAGACGTTCGTTCATCTAGCACCAAGGGAACGGGTTGCAGGTGACACTTTTTCTCTGCTTTCTCAGTATGTTTCCTAGTGCCGGTTTGAACTTCCTGCAGTTTTCACTGTAAAACCGAGTTGGAGCTAGTACCTCCCCATATATATGTATGGAATGGAGATTGCAACTGAAAAGAATCTTTGTGTTCCCAGCAAGCTAGGTGAAGGACGGCTTTCACACACACTTATCTCTCAGAACTGAGCAAGTGGAGAGACGTTCGTTCATCTAGCACCAAGGAAACGGGTTGCAGGAGACACTTTTTCTCTGCTTTCTCAGTCTGTTTCCTAGTGCCGGTTTGAAGTTCCTGCAGTTTTCACTGTAAAACCGAGTTGGAGCTAGTACCTCCCCATATATATGTATGGAATGGAGTTGGCAACTGAAAAGAATCTTTGTGTTCCCAGCAAGCTAGGTGAAGGACGGCTTTCACACACACTTATCTCTCAGAACTGAGCAAGTGGAGAGACTTTCGTTCATCTAGCACCAAGGGAACGGGTTGCAGGAGACACTTTTTCTCTGCTTTCTCAGTCTGTTTCCTAGTGCCGGTTTGAAGTTCCTGCATTTTTCACTGTAAAACCGTGTTGGAGCTAGTACCTCCCCATATATATGTATGGAATGGAGATTGCAACTGAAAAAATCTTTGTGTTCCCAGCAAGCTAGGTGAAGGACGGCTTTCACACACACTTATCTCTCAGAACTGAGCAAGTGGAGAGACGTTCGTTCATCTAGCACCAAGGGAACGGGTTGCAGGTGACACTTTTTCTCTGCTTTCTCAGTATGTTTCCTAGTGCCGGTTTGAACTTCCTGCAGTTTTCACTGTAAAACCGAGTTGGAGCTAGTACCTCCCCATATATATGTATGGAATGTAGTTTGCAACTGAAAAGAATCTTTGTGTTCCCAGCAAGCTAGGTGAAGGACGGCTTTCACACACACTTATCTCTCAGAACTGAGCAAGTGGAGAGACGTTCGTTCATCTAGCACCAAGGGAACGGGTTGCAGGAGACACTTTTTCTCTGCTTTCTCAGTCTGTTTCCTAGTGCCGGTTTGAAGTTCCTGCAGTTTTCACTGTAAAACCGAGTTGGAGCTAGTACCTCCCCATATATATGTATGGAATGGAGTTGGCAACTGAAAAGAATCTTTGTGTTCCCAGAAAGCTAGGTGAAGGACGGCTTTCACACACACTTATCTCTCAGAACTGAGCAAGTGGGGAGACTTTCGTTCATCTAGCACCAAGGGAACGGGTTGCAGGAGACACTTTTTCTCTGCTTTCTCAGTCTGTTTCCTAGTGCCGGTTTGAAGTTCCTGCAGTTTTCACTGTAAAACCGTGTTGGAGCTAGTACCTCCCCATATATATGTATGGAATGGAGATTGCAACTGAAAAGTAACTTTGTGTTCCCAGCAAGCTAGGTGAAGGACGGCTTTCACACACACTTATCTCTCAGAACTGAGCAAGTGGAGAGACGTTCGTTCATCTAGCACCAAGGGAACGGGTTGCAGGAGACACTTTTTCTCTGCTTTCTCAGTCTGTTTCCTAGTGCCGGATTGAAGTTCCTGCATTTTTCACTGTAAAACCGTGTTGCAGCTAGTACCTCCCCATATATATGTATGGAATGGAGATTGCAACTGAAAAAATCTTTGTGTTCCCAGCAAGCTAAGTGAAGGACGGCTTTCACACGCACTTATCTCTCAGAACTGAGCAAGTGGAGAGACGTTCGTTCATCTAGCACCAAGGGAACGGGTTGCAGGAGACACTTTTTCTCTGCTTTCTCAGTCTGTTTCCTAGTGCCGGTTTGAAGTTCCTGCATTTTTCACTGTAAAACCGTGTTGGAGCTAGTACCTCCCCATATATATGTATGGAATGGAGATTGCAACTGAAAAAATCTTTGTGTTCCCAGCAAGCTAGGTGAAGGACGGCTTTCACACACACTTATCTCTCAGAACTGAGCAAGTGGAGAGACGTTCGTTCATCTAGCACCAAGGGAACGGGTTGCAGGTGACACTTTTTCTCTGCTTTCTCAGTATGTTTCCTAGTGCCGGTTTGAACTTCCTGCAGTTTTCACTGTAAAACCGAGTTGGAGCTAGTACCTCCCCATATATATGTATGGAATGTAGTTTGCAACTGAAAAGAATCTTTGTGTTCCCAGCAAGCTAGGTGAAGGACGGCTTTCACACACACTTATCTCTCAGAACTGAGCAAGTGGAGAGACGTTCGTTCATCTAGCACCAAGGAAACGGGTTGCAGGAGACACTTTTTCTCTGCTTTCTCAGTCTGTTTCCTAGTGCCGGTTTGAAGTTCCTGCAGTTTTCACTGTAAAACCGAGTTGGAGCTAGTACCTCCCCATATATATGTATGGAATGGAGTTGGCAACTGAAAAGAATCTTTGTGTTCCCAGCAAGCTAGGTGAAGGACGGCTTTCACACACACTTATCTCTCAGAACTGAGCAAGTGGAGAGACTTTCGTTCATCTAGCACCAAGGGAACGGGTTGCAGGAGACACTTTTTCTCTGCTTTCTCAGTCTGTTTCCTAGTGCCGGTTTGAAGTTCCTGCATTTTTCACTGTAAAACCGTGTTGGAGCTAGTACCTCCCCATATATATGTATGGAATGGAGATTGCAACTGAAAAAATCTTTGTGTTCCCAGCAAGCTAGGTGAAGGACGGCTTTCACACACACTTATCTCTCAGAACTGAGCAAGTGGAGAGACGTTCGTTCATCTAGCACCAAGGGAACGGGTTGCAGGTGACACTTTTTCTCTGCTTTCTCAGTATGCTTCCTAGTGCCGGTTTGAACTTCCTGCAGTTTTCACTGTAAAACCGAGTTGGAGCTAGTACCTCCCCATATATATGTATGGAATGTAGTTTGCAACTGAAAAGAATCTTTGTGTTCCCAGCAAGCTAGGTGAAGGACGGCTTTCACACACACTTATCTCTCAGAACTGAGCAAGTGGAGAGACGTTCGTTCATCTAGCACCAAGGGAACGGGTTGCAGGAGACACTTTTTCTCTGCTTTCTCAGTCTGTTTCCTAGTGCCGGTTTGAAGTTCCTGCAGTTTTCACTGTAAAACCGAGTTGGAGCTAGTACCTCCCCATATATATGTATGGAATGGAGTTGGCAACTGAAAAGAATCTTTGTGTTCCCAGAAAGCTAGGTGAAGGACGGCTTTCACACACACTTATCTCTCAGAACTGAGCAAGTGGAGAGACTTTCGTTCATCTAGCACCAAGGGAACGGGTTGCAGGAGAAACTTTTTCTCTGCTTTCTCAGTCTGTTTCCTAGTGCCGGTTTGAAGTTCCTGCAGTTTTCACTGTAAAACCGTGTTGGAGCTAGTACCTCCCCATATATATGTATGGAATGGAGATTGCAACTGAAAAGTAACTTTGTGTTCCCAGCAAGCTAGGTGAAGGACGGCTTTCACACACACTTATCTCTCAGAACTGAGCAAGTGGAGAGACGTTCGTTCATCTAGCACCAAGGGAACGGGTTGCAGGAGACACTTTTTCTCTGCTTTCTCAGTCTGTTTCCTAGTGCCGGATTGAAGTTCCTGCATTTTTCACTGTAAAACCGTGTTGCAGCTAGTACCTCCCCATATATATGTATGGAATGGAGATTGCAACTGAAAAAATCTTTGTGTTCCCAGCAAGCTAAGTGAAGGACGGCTTTCACAGGCACTTATCTCTCAGAACTGAGCAAGTGGAGAGACGTTCGTTCATCTAGCACCAAGGGAACGGGTTGCAGGAGACACTTTTTCTCTGCTTTCTCAGTCTGTTTCCTAGTGCCGGTTTGAAGTTCCTGCATTTTTCACTGTAAAACCGTGTTGGAGCTAGTACCTCCCCATATATATGTATGGAATGGAGATTGCAACTGAAAAAATCTTTGTGTTCCCAGCAAGCTAGGTGAAGGACGGCTTTCACACACACTTATCTCTCAGAACTGAACAAGTGGAGAGACGTTCGTTCATCTAGCACCAAGGGAACGGGTTGCAGGTGACACTTTTTCTCTGCTTTCTCAGTATGTTTCCTAGTGCCGGTTTGAACTTCCTGCAGTTTTCACTGTAAAACCGAGTTGGAGCTAGTACCTCCCCATATATATGTATGGAATGTAGTTTGCAACTGAAAAGAATCTTTGTGTTCCCAGCAAGCTAGGTGAAGGACGGCTTTCACACACACTTATCTCTCAGAACTGAGCAAGTGGAGAGACGTTCGTTCATCTAGCACCAAGGGAACGGGTTGCAGGAGACACTTTTTCTCTGCTTTCTCAGTCTGTTTCCTAGTGCCGGTTTGAAGTTCCTGCAGTTTTCACTGTAAAACCGAGTTGGAGCTAGTACCTCCCCATATATATGTATGGAATGGAGTTGGCAACTGAAAAGAATCTTTGTGTTCCCAGAAAGCTAGGTGAAGGACGGCTTTCACACACACTTATCTCTCAGAACTGAGCAAGTGGAGAGACTTTCGTTCATCTAGCACCAAGGGAACGGGTTGCAGGAGACACTTTTTCTCTGCTTTCTCAGTCTGTTTCCTAGTGGCGGTTTGAAGTTCCTGCAGTTTTCACTGTAAAACCGTGTTGGAGCTAGTACCTCCCCATATATATGTATGGAATGGAGATTGCAACTGAAAAGAAACTTTGTGTTCCCAGCAAGCTAAGTGAAGGACGGCTTTCACACGCACTTATCTCTCAGAACTGAGCAAGTGGAGAGACGTTCGTTCATCTAGCATCAAGGGAACGGGTTGCAGGAGACACTTTTTCTCTGCTTTCTCAGTCTGTTTCCTAGTGCCGGTTTGAAGTTCCTGCATTTTTCACTGTAAAACCGTGTTGGAGCTAGTACCTCCCCATATATATGTATGGAATGGAGATTGCAACTGAAAAAATCTTTGTGTTCCCAGCAAGCTAGGTGAAGGACGGCTTTCACACACACTTATCTCTCAGAACTGAGCAAGTGGAGAGACGTTCGTTCATCTAGCACCAAGGGAACGGGTTGCAGGTGACACTTTTTCTCTGCTTTCTCAGTATGTTTCCTAGTGCCGGTTTGAACTTCCTGCAGTTTTCACTGTAAAACCGAGTTGGAGCTAGTACCTCCCCATATATATGTATGGAATGTAGTTTGCAACTGAAAAGAATCTTTGTGTTCCCAGCAAGCTAGGTGAAGGACGGCTTTCACACACACTTATCTCTCAGAACTGAGCAAGTGGAGAGACGTTCGTTCATCTAGCACCAAGGGAAGGGGTTGCAGGAGACACTTTTTCTCTGCTTTCTCAGTCTGTTTCCTAGTGCCGGTTTGAAGTTCCTGCAGTTTTCACTGTAAAACCGAGTTGGAGCTAGTACCTCCCCATATATATGTATGGAATGGAGTTGGCAACTGAAAAGAATCTTTGTGTTCCCAGAAAGCTAGGTGAAGGACGGCTTTCACACACACTTATCTCTCAGAACTGAGCAAGTGGAGAGACTTTCGTTCATCTAGCACCAAGGGAACGGGTTGCAGGAGACACTTTTTCTCTGCTTTCTCAGTCTGTTTCCTAGTGCCGGTTTGAAGTTCCTGCAGTTTTCACTGTAAAACCGTGTTGGAGCTAGTACCTCCCCATATATATGTATGGAATGGAGATTGCAACTGAAAAGAAACTTTGTGTTCCCAGCAAGCTAGGTGAAGGACGGCTTTCACACACACTTATCTCTCAGAACTGAGCAAGTGGAGAGACGTTCGTTCATCTAGCACCAAGGGAACGGGTTGCAGGAGACACTTTTTCTCTGCTTTCTCAGTCTGTTTCCTAGTGCCGGTTTGAAGTTCCTGCATTTTTCACTGTAAAACCGTGTTGCAGCTAGTACCTCCCCATATATATGTATGGAATGGAGATTGCAACTGAAAAAATCTTTGTGTTCCCAGCAAGCTAAGTGAAGGACGGCTTTCACATGCACTTATCTCTCAGAACTGAGCAAGTGGAGAGACGTTCGTTCATCTAGCACCAAGGGAACGGGTTGCAGGAGACACTTTTTCTCTGCTTTCTCAGTCTGTTTCCTAGTGCCGGTTTGAAGTTCCTGCATTTTTCACTGTAAAACCGTGTTGGAGCTAGTACCACCCCATATATATGTATGGAATGGAGATTGCAACTGAAAAAATCTTTGTGTTCCCAGCAAGCTAGGTGAAGGACGGCTTTCACACACACTTATCTCTCAGAACTGAGCAAGTGGAGAGACGTTCGTTCATCTAGCACCAAGGGAACGGGTTGCAGGTGACACTTTTTCTCTGCTTTCTCAGTATGTTTCCTAGTGCCGGTTTGAACTTCCTGCAGTTTTCACTGTAAAACCGAGTTGGAGCTAGTACCTCCCCATATATATGTATGGAATGTAGTTTGCAACTGAAAAGAATCTTTGTGTTCCCAGCAAGCTAGGTGAAGGACGGCTTTCACACACACTTATCTCTCAGAACTGAGCAAGTGGAGAGACGTTCGTTCATCTAGCACCAAGGGAACGGGTTGCAGGAGACACTTTTTCTCTGCTTTCTCAGTCTGTTTCCTAGTGCCGGTTTGAAGTTCCTGCAGTTTTCACTGTAAAACCGAGTTGGAGCTAGTACCTCCCCATATATATGTATGGAATGGAGTTGGCAACTGAAAAGAATCTTTGTGTTCCCAGAAAGCTAGGTGAAGGACGGCTTTCACACACACGTATCTCTCAGAACTGAGCAAGTGGAGAGACGTTCGTTCATCTAGCACCAAGGGAACGGGTTGCAGGAGACACTTTTTCTCTGCTTTCTCAGTCTGTTTCCTAGTGCCGGTTTGAAGTTCCTGCAGTTTTCACTGTAAAACCGTGTTGGAGCTAGTACCTCCCCATATATATGTATGGAATGGAGATTGCAACTGAAAAGAAACTTTGTGTTCCCAGCAAGCTAAGTGAAGGACGGCTTTCACACGCACTTATCTCTCAGAACTGAGCAAGTGGAGAGACGTTCGTTCATCTAGCACCAAGGGAACGGGTTGCAGGAGACACTTTTTCTCTGCTTTCTCAGTATGTTTCCTTGTGCCGGTTTGAACTTCCTGCAGTTTTCACTGTAAAACCGAGTTGGAGCTAGTACCTCCCCATATATATGTATGGAATGTAGTTTGCAACTGAAAAGAATCTTTGTGTTCCCAGCAAGCTAGGTGAAGGACGGCTTTCACACACACTTATCCTCAGAACTGAGCAAGTGGAGAGACGTTCGTTCATCTAGCACCAAGGGATCGGGTTGCAGGAGACACTTTTTCTCTGCTTTCTCAGTCTGTTTCCTAGTGCCGGTTTGAAGTTCCTGCAGTTTTCACTGTAAAACCGAGTTGGAGCTAGTACCTCCCCATATATATGTATGGAATGGAGTTGGCAACTGAAAAGAATCTTTGTGTTCCCAGAAAGCTAGGTGAAGGACGGCTTTCACACACACTTATCTCTCAGAACTGAGCAAGTGGAGAGACGTTCGTTCATCTAGCACCAAGGGAACGGGTTGCAGGAGACACTTTTTCTCTGCTTTCTCAGTCTGTTTCCTAGTGCCGGTTTGAAGTTCCTGCAGTTTTCACTGTAAAACCGTGTTGCAGCTAGTACCTCCCCATATATATGTATGGAATGGAGATTGCAACTGAAAAAATCTTTGTGTTCCCAGCAAGCTAAGTGAAGGACGGCTTTCACACGCACTTATCTCTCAGAACTGAGCAAGTGGAGAGACGTTCGTTCATCTAGCACCAAGGGAACGGGTTGCAGGAGACACTTTTTCTCTGCTTTCTCAGTCTGTTTCCTAGTGCCGGTTTGAAGTTCCTGCATTTTTCACTGTAAAACCGTGTTGGAGCTAGTACCTCCCCATATATATGTATGGAATGGAGATTGCAACTGAAAAAATCTTTGTGTTCCCAGCAAGCTAGGTGAAGGACGGCTTTCACACACACTTATCTCTCAGAATTGAGCAAGTGGAGAGACGTTCGTTCATCTAGCACCAAAGGAACGGGTTGCAGGTGACACTTTTTCTCTGCTTTCTCAGTATGTTTCCTAGTGCCGGTTTGAACTTCCTGCAGTTTTCACTGTAAAACCGAGTTGGAGCTAGTACCTCCCCATATATATGTATGGAATGTAGTTTGCAACTGAAAAGAATCTTTGTGTTCCCAGCAAGCTAGGTGAAGGACGGCTTTCACACACACTTATCCTCAGAACTGAGCAAGTGGAGAGACGTTCGTTCATCTAGCACCAAGGGAACGGGTTGCAGGAGACACTTTTTCTCTGCTTTCTCAGTCTGTTTCCTAGTGCCGGTTTGAAGTTCCTGCAGTTTTCACTGTAAAACCGAGTTGGAGCTAGTACCTCCCCATATATATGTATGGAATGGAGTTGGCAACTGAAAAGAATCTTTGTGTTCCCAGAAAGCTAGGTGAAGGACGGCTTTCACACACACTTATCTCTCAGAACTGAGCAAGTGGAGAGACTTTCGTTCATCTAGCACCAAGGGAACGGGTTGCAGGAGACACTTTTTCTCTGCTTTCTCAGTCTGTTTCCTAGTGCCGGTTTGAAGTTCCTGCAGTTTTCACTGTAAAACCGTGTTGGAGCTAGTACCTCCCCATATATATGTATGGAATGGAGATTGCAACTGAAAAGTAACTTTGTGTTCCCAGCAAGCTAGGTGAAGGACGGCTTTCACACACACTTATCTCTCAGAACTGAGCAAGTGGAGAGACGTTCGTTCATCTAGCACCAAGGGAACGGGTTGCAGGAGACACTTTTTCTCTGCTTTCTCAGTCTGTTTCCTAGTGCCGGATTGAAGTTCCTGCATTTTTCACTGTAAAACCGTGTTGCAGCTAGTACCTCCCCATATATATGTATGGAATGGAGATTGCAACTGAAAAAATCTTTGTGTTCCCAGCAAGCTAAGTGAAGGACGGCTTTCACACGCACTTATCTCTCAGAACTGAGCAAGTGGAGAGACGTTCGTTCATCTAGCACCAAGGGAACGGGTTGCAGGAGACACTTTTTCTCTGCTTTCTCAGTCTGTTTCCTAGTGCCGGTTTGAAGTTCCTGCATTTTTCACTGTAAAACCGTGTTGGAGCTAGTACCTCCCCATATATATGTATGGAATGGAGATTGCAACTGAAAAAATCTTTGTGTTCCCAGCAAGCTAGGTGAAGGACGGCTTTCACACACACTTATCTCTCAGAACTGAACAAGTGGAGAGACGTTCGTTCATCTAGCACCAAGGGAACGGGTTGCAGGTGACACTTTTTCTCTGCTTTCTCAGTATGTTTCCTAGTGCCGGTTTGAACTTCCTGCAGTTTTCACTGTAAAACCGAGTTGGAGCTAGTACCTCCCCATATATATGTATGGAATGTAGTTTGCAACTGAAAAGAATCTTTGTGTTCCCAGCAAGCTAGGTGAAGGACGGCTTTCACACACACTTATCTCTCAGAACTGAGCAAGTGGAGAGACGTTCGTTCATCTAGCACCAAGGGAACGGGTTGCAGGAGACACTTTTTCTCTGCTTTCTCAGTCTGTTTCCTAGTGCCGGTTTGAAGTTCCTGCAGTTTTCACTGTAAAACCGAGTTGGAGCTAGTACCTCCCCATATATATTTATGGAATGGAGTTGGCAACTGAAAAGAATCTTTGTGTTCCCAGAAAGCTAGGTGAAGGACGGCTTTCACACACACTTATCTCTCAGAACTGAGCAAGTGGAGAGACTTTCGTTCATCTAGCACCAAGGGAACGGGTTGCAGGAGACACTTTTTCTCTGCTTTCTCAGTCTGTTTCCTAGTGGCGGTTTGAAGTTCCTGCAGTTTTCACTGTAAAACCGTGTTGGAGCTAGTACCTCCCCATATATATGTATGGAATGGAGATTGCAACTGAAAAGAAACTTTGTGTTCCCAGCAAGCTAAGTGAAGGACGGCTTTCACACGCACTTATCTCTCAGAACTGAGCAAGTGGAGAGACGTTCGTTCATCTAGCACCAAGGGAAGGGGTTGCAGGAGACACTTTTTCTCTGCTTTCTCAGTCTGTTTCCTAGTGCCGGTTTGAAGTTCCTGCAGTTTTCACTGTAAAACCGAGTTGGAGCTAGTACCTCCCCATATATATGTATGGAATGGAGTTGGCAACTGAAAAGAATCTTTGTGTTCCCAGAAAGCTAGGTGAAGGACGGCTTTCACACACACTTATCTCTCAGAACTGAGCAAGTGGAGAGACTTTCGTTCATCTAGCACCAAGGGAACGGGTTGCAGGAGACACTTTTTCTCTGCTTTCTCAGTCTGTTTCCTAGTGCCGGTTTGAAGTTCCTGCAGTTTTCACTGTAAAACCGTGTTGGAGCTAGTACCTCCCCATATATATGTATGGAATGGAGATTGCAACTGAAAAGAAACTTTGTGTTCCCTGCAAGCTAGGTGAAGGACGGCTTTCACACACACTTATCTCTCAGAACTGAGCAAGTGGAGAGACGTTCGTTCATCTAGCACCAAGGGAACGGGTTGCAGGTGACACTTTTTCTCTGCTTTCTCAGTCTGTTTCCTAGTGCCGGTTTGAAGTTCCTGCATTTTTCACTGTAAAACCGTGTTGCAGCTAGTACCTCCCCATATATATGTATGGAATGGAGATTGCAACTGAAAAAATCTTTGTGTTCCCAGCAAGCTAAGTGAAGGACGGCTTTCACATGCACTTATCTCTCAGAACTGAGCAAGTGGAGAGACGTTCGTTCATCTAGCACCAAGGGAACGGGTTGCAGGAGACACTTTTTCTCTGCTTTCTCAGTCTGTTTCCTAGTGCCGGTTTGAAGTTCCTGCATTTTTCACTGTAAAACCGTGTTGGAGCTAGTACCACCCCATATATATGTATGGAATGGAGATTGCAACTGAAAAAATCTTTGTGTTCCCAGCAAGCTAGGTGAAGGACGGCTTTCACACACACTTATCTCTCAGAACTGAGCAAGTGGAGAGACGTTCGTTCATCTAGCACCAAGGGAACGGGTTGCAGGTGACACTTTTTCTCTGCTTTCTCAGTATGTTTCCTAGTGCCGGTTTGAACTTCCTGCAGTTTTCACTGTAAAACCGAGTTGGAGCTAGTACCTCCCCATATATATGTATGGAATGTAGTTTGCAACTGAAAAGAATCTTTGTGTTCCCAGCAAGCTAGGTGAAGGACGGCTTTCACACACACTTATCTCTCAGAACTGAGCAAGTGGAGAGACGTTCGTTCATCTAGCACCAAGGGAACGGGTTGCAGGAGACACTTTTTCTCTGCTTTCTCAGTCTGTTTCCTAGTGCCGGTTTGAAGTTCCTGCAGTTTTCACTGTAAAACCGAGTTGGAGCTAGTACCTCCCCATATATATGTATGGAATGGAGTTGGCAACTGAAAAGAATCTTTGTGTTCCCAGAAAGCTAGGTGAAGGACGGCTTTCACACACACGTATCTCTCAGAACTGAGCAAGTGGAGAGACGTTCGTTCATCTAGCACCAAGGGAACGGGTTGCAGGAGACACTTTTTCTCTGCTTTCTCAGTCTGTTTCCTAGTGCCGGTTTGAAGTTCCTGCAGTTTTCACTGTAAAACCGTGTTGGAGCTAGTACCTCCCCATATATATGTATGGAATGGAGATTGCAACTGAAAAGAAACTTTGTGTTCCCAGCAAGCTAAGTGAAGGACGGCTTTCACACGCACTTATCTCTCAGAACTGAGCAAGTGGAGAGACGTTCGTTCATCTAGCACCAAGGGAACGGGTTGCAGGAGACACTTTTTCTCTGCTTTCTCAGTATGTTTCCTAGTGCCGGTTTGAACTTCCTGCAGTTTTCACTGTAAAACCGAGTTGGAGCTAGTACCTCCCCATATATATGTATGGAATGTAGTTTGCAACTGAAAAGAATCTTTGTGTTCCCAGCAAGCTAGGTGAAGGACGGCTTTCACACACACTTATCCTCAGAACTGAGCAAGTGGAGAGACGTTCGTTCATCTAGCACCAAGGGATCGGGTTGCAGGAGACACTTTTTCTCTGCTTTCTCAGTCTGTTTCCTAGTGCCGGTTTGAAGTTCCTGCAGTTTTCACTGTAAAACCGAGTTGGAGCTAGTACCTCCCCATATATATGTATGGAATGGAGTTGGCAACTGAAAAGAATCTTTGTGTTCCCAGAAAGCTAGGTGAAGGACGGCTTTCACACACACTTATCTCTCAGAACTGAGCAAGTGGAGAGACGTTCGTTCATCTAGCACCAAGGGAACGGGTTGCAGGAGACACTTTTTCTCTGCTTTCTCAGTCTGTTTCCTAGTGCCGGTTTGAAGTTCCTGCAGTTTTCACTGTAAAACCGTGTTGCAGCTAGTACCTCCCCATATATATGTATGGAATGGAGATTGCAACTGAAAAAATCTTTGTGTTCCCAGCAAGCTAAGTGAAGGACGGCTTTCACACGCACTTATCTCTCAGAACTGAGCAAGTGGAGAGACGTTCGTTCATCTAGCACCAAGGGAACGGGTTGCAGGAGACACTTTTTCTCTGCTTTCTCAGTCTGTTTCCTAGTGCCGGTTTGAAGTTCCTGCATTTTTCACTGTAAAACCGTGTTGGAGCTAGTACCTCCCCATATATATGTATGGAATGGAGATTGCAACTGAAAAAATCTTTGTGTTCCCAGCAAGCTAGGTGAAGGACGGCTTTCACACACACTTATCTCTCAGAATTGAGCAAGTGGAGAGACGTTCGTTCATCTAGCACCAAAGGAACGGGTTGCAGGTGACACTTTTTCTCTGCTTTCTCAGTATGTTTCCTAGTGCCGGTTTGAACTTCCTGCAGTTTTCACTGTAAAACCGAGTTGGAGCTAGTACCTCCCCATATATATGTATGGAATGTAGTTTGCAACTGAAAAGAATCTTTGTGTTCCCAGCAAGCTAGGTGAAGGACGGCTTTCACACACACTTATCCTCAGAACTGAGCAAGTGGAGAGACGTTCGTTCATCTAGCACCAAGGGAACGGGTTGCAGGAGACACTTTTTCTCTGCTTTCTCAGTCTGTTTCCTAGTGCCGGTTTGAAGTTCCTGCAGTTTTCACTGTAAAACCGAGTTGGAGCTAGTACCTCCCCATATATATGTATGGAATGGAGTTGGCAACTGAAAAGAATCTTTGTGTTCCCAGAAAGCTAGGTGAAGGACGGCTTTCACACACACTTATCTCTCAGAACTGAGCAAGTGGAGAGACTTTCGTTCATCTAGCACCAAGGGAACGGGTTGCAGGAGACACTTTTTCTCTGCTTTCTCAGTCTGTTTCCTAGTGCCGGTTTGAAGTTCCTGCAGTTTTCACTGTAAAACCGTGTTGGAGCTAGTACCTCCCCATATATATGTATGGAATGGAGTTTGCAACTGAAAAGAAACTTTGTGTTCCCAACAAGCTAGGTGAAGGACGGCTTTCACACACACTTATCTCTCAGAACTGAGCAAGTGGAGAGACGTTCGTTCATCTAGCACCAATGGAACGGGTTGCAGGAGACACTTTTTCTCTGCTATCTCAGTCTGTTTCCTAGTGCCGGTTTGAATTTCCTGCAGTTTTCACTGTAAAACGGTGTTGGAGCTTGTACCTCCCCATATATATGTATGGAATGGAGTTTGCAACAGAAAAGAAACATAGTGTTCCCAACAAGCTAGGTGAAGGACGGCTTTCACACACACTTATCTCTCAGAAATGAGCAAGTGGAGAGACGTTCGTTCATCTAGCACCAAGGGAACGGGTTGCAGGAGACACTTTTTCTCTGCTTTCTCAGTCTGTTTCCTAGTGCCGGTTTGAAGTTCCTGCAGTTTTCACTGTAAAACCGTGTTGGAGCTAGTACCTCCCCATATATAAGTATGGAATGGAGTTTGCAACTGAAAAGAAACTTTGTGTTCCCAACAAGCTAGGTGAAGGACAGCTTTCACACACACTTATCTCTCAGAACTGAGCAAGTGGAGAGACGTTCGTTCATCTAGCACCAAGGGAACGGGATGCAGGAGACACTTTTTCTCTGCTTTCTCAGTCTGTTTCCTAGTGCCGGTTTGAAGTTCCTGCAGTTTTCACTGTAAAACCGAGTTGGAGCTAGTACCTCCCCATATATATGTATGGAATGGAGTTTGCAACTGAAAAAAACTTTGAGTTCCCAACAAGCTAGGTGAAGGACGGCTTTCACACACACTTATCTCTCAGAACTGAGCAAGTGGAGAGACGTTCGTTCATCTAGCACCAAGGGAACGGGTTGCAGGAGACACTTTTTCTCTGCTTTCTCAGTCTGTTTCCTAGGGCCGGTTTGAAGTTCCTGCAGTTTTCACTGTAAAACCGAGTTGGAGCTAGTACCTCCCCATATATATGTATGGAATGGTGTTTGCAACTGAAAAGAAACTTTGTGTTCCCAGCAAGCTAGGTGAAGGACGGCTTTCACACACACTTATCTCTCTGAACTGAGCAAGTGGAGAGACTTTCGTTCATCTAGCACCAAGGGAACGGGTTGCAGGAGACACTTTTTCTCTGCTTTCTCAGTCTGTTTCCTAGTGCCGGTTTGAAGTTCCTGCAGTTTTCACTGTAAAACCGTGTTGGAGCTAGTACCTCCCCATATATATGTATGGAATGGAGTTTGCAACTGAAAAGAAACTTTGTGTTCCCAACAAGCTAGGTGAAGGACGGCTTTCACACACACTTATCTCTCAGAACTGAGCAAGTGGAGAGACGTTCGTTCATCTAGCACCAATGGAACGGGTTGCAGGAGACACTTTTTCTCTGCTATCTCAGTCTGTTTCCTAGTGCCGGTTTGAATTTCCTGCAGTTTTCACTGTAAAACGGTGTTGGAGCTTGTACCTCCCCATATATATGTATGGAATGGAGTTTGCAACAGAAAAGAAACATAGTGTTCCCAACAAGCTAGGTGAAGGACGGCTTTCACACACACTTATCTCTCAGAAATGAGCAAGTGGAGAGACGTTCGTTCATCTAGCACCAAGGGAACGGGTTGCAGGAGACACTTTTTCTCTGCTTTCTCAGTCTGTTTCCTAGTGCCGGTTTGAAGTTCCTGCAGTTTTCACTGTAAAACCGTTTTGGAGCTAGTACCTCCCCATATATATGTATGGAATGGAGATTGCCATTGAAAAGAAACTTTGTGTTCCCCACAAGCTAGGTGAAGGACGGCTTTCACACACACTTATCTCTCAGAACTGAGCAAGTGGAGAGACGTTCGTTCATCTAGCACCAAGGGAACGGGTTGCAGGAGACACTTTTCTCTGCTTTCTCAGTCTGTTTCCTAGTGCCGGTTTGAAGTTCCTGCAGTTTTCACTGTAAAACCGAGTTGGAGCTAGTACCTCCCCATATATATGTATGGAATGGAGTTTGCAACTGAAAAGAAACTTTGTGTTCCCAACAAGCTAGGTGAAGGACAGCTTTCACACACACTTATCTCTCAGAACTGAGCAAGTGGAGAGACGTTCGTTCATCTAGCACCAAGGGAACGGGTTGCAGGAGACACTTTTTCTCTGCTTTCTCAGTCTGTTTCCTAGTGCCGGTTTGAAGTTCCTGCATTTTTCACTGTAAAACCGTGTTGGAGCTAGTACCTCCCCATATATAAGTATGGAATGGAGTTTGCAACTGAAAAGAAACTTTGTGTTCCCAACAAGCTAGGTGAAGGACAGCTTTCACACACACTTATCTCTCAGAACTGAGCAAGTGGAGAGACGTTCGTTCATCTAGCACCAAGGGAACGGAATGCAGGAGACACTTTTTCTCTGCTTTCTCAGTCTGTTTCCTAGTGCCGGTTTGAAGTTCCTGCAGTTTTCACTGTAAAACCGAGTTGGAGCTAGTACCTCCCCATATATATGTATGGAATGGAGTTTGCAACTGAAAAAAACTTTGAGTTCCCAACAAGCTAGGTGAAGGACGGCTTTCACACACACTTATCTCTCAGAACTGAGCAAGTGGAGAGACGTTCGTTCATCTAGCACCAAGGGAACGGGTTGCAGGAGACACTTTTTCTCTGCTTTCTCAGTCTGTTTCCTAGGGCCGGTTTGAAGTTCCTGCAGTTTTCACTGTAAAACCGAGTTGGAGCTAGTACCTCCCCATATATATGTATGGAATGGAGTTTGCAACTGAAAAGAAACTTTGTGTTCCCAGCAAGCTAGGTGAAGGACGGCTTTCACACACACTTATCTCTCTGAACTGAGCAAGTGGAGAGACGTTCGTTCATCTAGCACCAAGGGAACGGGTTGCAGGAGACACTTTTTCTCTGCTTTCTCAGTCTGTTTCCTAGTGCCGGTTTGAAGTTCCTGCAGTTTTCATTGTAAAACCGAGTTGGAGCTAGTACCTCCCCTTATATATGTATGGAATGGAGTTTGCAACTGAAAAGAATCTTTTTGTCCCCAGCAAGCTAGGTGAAGGACGGCTTTCACACACACTTATCTCTCAGAACTGAGCAAGTGGAGAGACATTCGTTCATCTAGCACCAAGGGAACGGGTTGCAGGAGACACTTTTTCTCTGCTTTCTCAGTCTGTTTCCTAGTGCCGGTTTGAATTTCCTGCAGTTTTCACTGTAAAACCGTGTTGGAGCTAGTACCTCCCCATATATATGTAAGGAATGGAGTTTGCAACTGAAAAGAAACTTTGTGTTCCCAACAAGCTAGGTGAAGGACGGCTTTCACACACACTTATCTCTCAGAACTGAGCAAGTGGAGAGACGTTCGTTCATCTAGCACCAATGGAACGGGTTGCAGGAGACACTTTTTCTCTGCTTTCTCAGTCTGTTTCCTAGTGCCGGTTTGAATTTCCTGCAGTTTTCACTGTAAAACCGTGTTGGAGCTAGTACCTCCCCATATATATGTATGGAATGGAGTTTGCAACTGAAAAGAAACATCGTGTTCCCAACAAGCTAGGTGAAGGACGGCTTTCACACACACTTATCCCTCAGAACTGAGCAAGTGGAGAGACGTTCGTTCATCTAGCACCAAGGGATCGGGTTGCAGGAGACACTTTTTCTCTGCTTTCTCAGTCTCTTTCCTAGTGCCGGTTTGAAGTTCCTGCAGTTTTCACTGTAAAACCGAGTTGGAGAATGTACCTCCCCATATGTATGTATGGAATGGAGTTTGCAACTGAAAAGAAACTTTGTGTTCCCAACAAGCTAGGTGAAGGTCGGCTTTCACACACACTTATCTCTCAGAACTGAGCAAGTGGAGAGACTTTCGTTCATTTAGCACCAATGGAACGGGTTGCAGGAGACACTTTTTCTCTGCTTTCTCAGTCTGTTTCCTAGTGCCGGTTTGAAGTTCCTGCAGTTTTCACTGTAAAACCGAGTTGGAGCTAGTACCTCCCCATATATATGTATGGAATGGAGTTTGCAACTGAAAAGAATCTTTGTGTTCCCAGAAAGCTAGGTGAAGGACGGCTTTCACACACACTTATCTCTCAGAACTGAGCAAGTGGAGAGACTTTCGTTCATCTAGCACCAAGGGAACGGGTTGCAGGAGACACTTTTTCTCTGCTTTCTCAGTCTGTTTCCTAGTGCCGGTTTGAAGTTCCTGCAGTTTTCACTGTAAAACCGTGTTGGAGCTAGTAACTCCCCATATATATGTATGGAATGGAGATTGCAACTGAAAAGAAACTTTGTGTTCCCAGCAAGCTAAGTGAAGGACGGCTTTCACACGCACTTATCTCTCAGAACTGAGCAAGTGGAGAGACGTTCGTTCATCTAGCACCAAGGGAACGGGTTGCAGGAGACACTTTTTCTCTGCTTTCTCAGTCTGTTTCCTAGTGCCGGTTTGAAGTTCCTGCAGTTTTCACTGTAAAACCGAGTTGGAGCTAGTACCTCCCCATATATATGTATGGAATGGAGTTTGCAACTGAAAAGAATCTTTGTGTTCCCAGCAAGCTAGGTGAAGGACGGCTTTCACACACACTTATCTCTCAGAAATGAGCAAGTGGAGAGACGTTCGTTCATCTAGCACCAAGGGAACGGGTTGCATGAGACACTTTTTCTCTGCTTTCTCAGTCTGTTTCCTAGTGCCGGTTTGAAGTTCCTGCAGTTTTCACTGTAAAACCGAGTTGGAGCTAGTACCTCCCCATATATATGTATGGAATGTAGTTTGCAACTGAAAAGAATCTTTGTGTTCCCAGCAAGCTAGGTGAAGGACGGCTTTCACACACACTTATCTCTCAGAACTGAGCAAGTGGAGAGACGTTCGTTCATCTAGCACCAAGGGAACGGGTTGCAGGAGACACTTTTTCTCTGCTTTCTCAGTCTGTTTCCTAGTACCGGTTTGAAGTTCCTGCAGTTTTCACTGTAAAACCGAGTTGGAGCTAGTACCTCCCCATATATATGTATGGAATGGAGATTGCAACTGAAAAGAATCTTTGTGTTCCCAGCAAGCTAAGTGAAGGACGGCTTTCACACTCACTTATCTCTCAGAACTGAGCAAGTGGAGAGACGTTCGTTCATCTAGCACCAAGGGAACGGGTTGCAGGAGACACTTTTTCTCTGCTTTCTCAGTCTGTTTCCTAGTGCCGGTTTGAAGTTCCTGCAGTTTTCACTGTAAAACCGTGTTGGAGCTAGTACCTCCCCATATATATGTATGGAATGGAGATTGCAACTGAAAAAATCTTTGTGTTCCCAGCAAGCTAAGTGAAGGACGGCTTTCACACGCACTTATCTCTCAGAACTGAGCAAGTGGAGAGACGTTCGTTCATCTAGCACCAAGGGAACGGGTTGCAGGAGACACTTTTTCTCTGCTTTCTCAGTCTGTTTCCTAGTGCCGGTTTGAAGTTCCTGCATTTTTCACTGTAAAACCGTGTTGGAGCTAGTACCTCCCCATATATATGTATGGAATGGAGATTGCAACTGAAAAAATCTTTGTGTTCCCAGCAAGCTAGGTGAAGGACGGCTTTCACACACACTTATCTCTCAGAATTGAGCAAGTGGAGAGACGTTCGTTCATCTAGCACCAAAGGAACGGGTTGCAGGTGACACTTTTTCTCTGCTTTCTCAGTATGTTTCCTAGTGCCGGTTTGAACTTCCTGCAGTTTTCACTGTAAAACCGAGTTGGAGCTAGTACCTCCCCATATATATGTATGGAATGTAGTTTGCAACTGAAAAGAATCTTTGTGTTCCCAGCAAGCTAGGTGAAGGACGGCTTTCACACACACTTATCCTCAGAACTGAGCAAGTGGAGAGACGTTCGTTCATCTAGCACCAAGGGAACGGGTTGCAGGAGACACTTTTTCTCTGCTTTCTCAGTCTGTTTCCTAGTGCCGGTTTGAAGTTCCTGCAGTTTTCACTGTAAAACCGAGTTGGAGCTAGTACCTCCCCATATATATGTATGGAATGGAGTTGGCAACTGAAAAGAATCTTTGTGTTCCCAGAAAGCTAGGTGAAGGACGGCTTTCACACACACTTATCTCTCAGAACTGAGCAAGTGGAGAGACTTTCGTTCATCTAGCACCAAGGGAACGGGTTGCAGGAGACACTTTTTCTCTGCTTTCTCAGTCTGTTTCCTAGTGCCGGTTTGAAGTTCCTGCAGTTTTCACTGTAAAACCGTGTTGGAGCTAGTACCTCCCCATATATATGTATGGAATGGAGTTTGCAACTGAAAAGAAACTTTGTGTTCCCAACAAGCTAGGTGAAGGACGGCTTTCACACACACTTATCTCTCAGAACTGAGCAAGTGGAGAGACGTTCGTTCATCTAGCACCAATGGAACGGGTTGCAGGAGACACTTTTTCTCTGCTATCTCAGTCTGTTTCCTAGTGCCGGTTTGAATTTCCTGCAGTTTTCACTGTAAAACGGTGTTGGAGCTTGTACCTCCCCATATATATGTATGGAATGGAGTTTGCAACAGAAAAGAAACATAGTGTTCCCAACAAGCTAGGTGAAGGACGGCTTTCACACACACTTATCTCTCAGAAATGAGCAAGTGGAGAGACGTTCGTTCATCTAGCACCAAGGGAACGGGTTGCAGGAGACACTTTTTCTCTGCTTTCTCAGTCTGTTTCCTAGTGCCGGTTTGAAGTTCCTGCAGTTTTCACTGTAAAACCGAGTTGGAGCTAGTACCTCCCCATATATATGTATGGAATGGAGTTTGCAACTGAAAAGAAACTTTGTGTTCCCAACAAGCTAGGTGAAGGACAGCTTTCACACACACTTATCTCTCAGAACTGAGCAAGTGGAGAGACGTTCGTTCATCTAGCACCAAGGGAACGGGTTGCAGGAGACACTTTTTCTCTGCTTTCTCAGTCTGTTTCCTAGTGCCGGTTTGAAGTTCCTGCATTTTTCACTGTAAAACCGTGTTGGAGCTAGTACCTCCCCATATATAAGTATGGAATGGAGTTTGCAACTGAAAAGAAACTTTGTGTTCCCAACAAGCTAGGTGAAGGACAGCTTTCACACACACTTATCTCTCAGAACTGAGCAAGTGGAGAGACGTTCGTTCATCTAGCACCAAGGGAACGGGATGTAGGAGACACTTTTTCTCTGCTTTCTCAGTCTGTTTCCTAGTGCCGGTTTGAAGTTCCTGCAGTTTTCACTGTAAAACCGAGTTGGAGCTAGTACCTCCCCATATATATGTATGGAATGGAGTTTGCAACTGAAAAAAACTTTGAGTTCCCAACAAGCTAGGTGAAGGACGGCTTTCACACACACTTATCTCTCAGAACTGAGCAAGTGGAGAGACGTTCGTTCATCTAGCACCAAGGGAACGGGTTGCAGGAGACACTTTTTCTCTGCTTTCTCAGTCTGTTTCCTAGGGCCGGTTTGAAGTTCCTGCAGTTTTCACTGTAAAACCGAGTTGGAGCTAGTACCTCCCCATATATATGTATGGAATGGTGTTTGCAACTGAAAAGAAACTTTGTGTTCCCAGCAAGCTAGGTGAAGGACGGCTTTCACACACACTTATCTCTCTGAACTGAGCAAGTGGAGAGACTTTCGTTCATCTAGCACCAAGGGAACGGGTTGCAGGAGACACTTTTTCTCTGCTTTCTCAGTCTGTTTCCTAGTGCCGGTTTGAAGTTCCTGCAGTTTTCACTGTAAAACCGTGTTGGAGCTAGTACCTCCCCATATATATGTATGGAATGGAGTTTGCAACTGAAAAGAAACTTTGTGTTCCCAACAAGCTAGGTGAAGGACGGCTTTCACACACACTTATCTCTCAGAACTGAGCAAGTGGAGAGACGTTCGTTCATCTAGCACCAATGGAACGGGTTGCAGGAGACACTTTTTCTCTGCTATCTCAGTCTGTTTCCTAGTGCCGGTT
Organism: Camelus bactrianus; assembly: GCF_048773025.1. Taxonomy (NCBI): domain Eukaryota; kingdom Metazoa; phylum Chordata; class Mammalia; order Artiodactyla; family Camelidae; genus Camelus; species Camelus bactrianus. The sequence continues at coordinate 79,798,643 of NC_133542.1, read as the reverse complement.
TGAATTTCCTGCAGTTTTCACTGTAAAACGGTGTTGGAGCTTGTACCTCCCCATATATATGTATGGAATGGAGTTTGCAACAGAAAAGAAACATAGTGTTCCCAACAAGCTAGGTGAAGGACGGCTTTCACACACACTTATCTCTCAGAAATGAGCAAGTGGAGAGACGTTCGTTCATCTAGCACCAAGGGAACGGGTTGCAGGAGACACTTTTTCTCTGCTTTCTCAGTCTGTTTCCTAGTGCCGGTTTGAAGTTCCTGCAGTTTTCACTGTAAAACCGTTTTGGAGCTAGTACCTCCCCATATATATGTATGGAATGGAGATTGCCATTGAAAAGAAACTTTGTGTTCCCCACAAGCTAGGTGAAGGACGGCTTTCACACACACTTATCTCTCAGAACTGAGCAAGTGGAGAGACGTTCGTTCATCTAGCACCAAGGGAACGGGTTGCAGGAGACACTTTTCTCTGCTTTCTCAGTCTGTTTCCTAGTGCCGGTTTGAAGTTCCTGCAGTTTTCACTGTAAAACCGAGTTGGAGCTAGTACCTCCCCATATATATGTATGGAATGGAGTTTGCAACTGAAAAGAAACTTTGTGTTCCCAACAAGCTAGGTGAAGGACAGCTTTCACACACACTTATCTCTCAGAACTGAGCAAGTGGAGAGACGTTCGTTCATCTAGCACCAAGGGAACGGGTTGCAGGAGACACTTTTTCTCTGCTTTCTCAGTCTGTTTCCTAGTGCCGGTTTGAAGTTCCTGCATTTTTCACTGTAAAACCGTGTTGGAGCTAGTACCTCCCCATATATAAGTATGGAATGGAGTTTGCAACTGAAAAGAAACTTTGTGTTCCCAACAAGCTAGGTGAAGGACAGCTTTCACACACACTTATCTCTCAGAACTGAGCAAGTGGAGAGACGTTCGTTCATCTAGCACCAAGGGAACGGGATGCAGGAGACACTTTTTCTCTGCTTTCTCAGTCTGTTTCCTAGTGCCGGTTTGAAGTTCCTGCAGTTTTCACTGTAAAACCGAGTTGGAGCTAGTACCTCCCCATATATATGTATGGAATGGAGTTTGCAACTGAAAAAAACTTTGAGTTCCCAACAAGCTAGGTGAAGGACGGCTTTCACACACACTTATCTCTCAGAACTGAGCAAGTGGAGAGACGTTCGTTCATCTAGCACCAAGGGAACGGGTTGCAGGAGACACTTTTTCTCTGCTTTCTCAGTCTGTTTCCTAGGGCCGGTTTGAAGTTCCTGCAGTTTTCACTGTAAAACCGAGTTGGAGCTAGTACCTCCCCATATATATGTATGGAATGGTGTTTGCAACTGAAAAGAAACTTTGTGTTCCCAGCAAGCTAGGTGAAGGACGGCTTTCACACACACTTATCTCTCTGAACTGAGCAAGTGGAGAGACGTTCGTTCATCTAGCACCAAGGGAACGGGTTGCAGGAGACACTTTTTCTCTGCTTTCTCAGTCTGTTTCCTAGTGCCGGTTTGAAGTTCCTGCAGTTTTCATTGTAAAACCGAGTTGGAGCTAGTACCTCCCCTTATATATGTATGGAATGGAGTTTGCAACTGAAAAGAATCTTTTTGTCCCCAGCAAGCTAGGTGAAGGACGGCTTTCACACACACTTATCTCTCAGAACTGAGCAAGTGGAGAGACATTCGTTCATCTAGCACCAAGGGAACGGGTTGCAGGAGACACTTTTTCTCTGCTTTCTCAGTCTGTTTCCTAGTGCCGGTTTGAATTTCCTGCAGTTTTCACTGTAAAACCGTGTTGGAGCTAGTACCTCCCCATATATATGTAAGGAATGGAGTTTGCAACTGAAAAGAAACTTTGTGTTCCCAACAAGCTAGGTGAAGGACGGCTTTCACACACACTTATCTCTCAGAACTGAGCAAGTGGAGAGACGTTCGTTCATCTAGCACCAATGGAACGGGTTGCAGGAGACACTTTTTCTCTGCTTTCTCAGTCTGTTTCCTAGTGCCGGTTTGAATTTCCTGCAGTTTTCACTGTAAAACCGTGTTGGAGCTAGTACCTCCCCATATATATGTATGGAATGGAGTTTGCAACTGAAAAGAAACATTGTGTTCCCAACAAGCTAGGTGAAGGACGGCTTTCACACACACTTATCCCTCAGAACTGAGCAAGTGGAGAGACGTTCGTTCATCTAGCACCAAGGGATCGGGTTGCAGGAGACACTTTTTCTCTGCTTTCTCAGTCTCTTTCCTAGTGCCGGTTTGAAGTTCCTGCAGTTTTCACTGTAAAACCGAGTTGGAGAATGTACCTCCCCATATGTATGTATGGAATGGAGTTTGCAACTGAAAAGAAACTTTGTGTTCCCAACAAGCTAGGTGAAGGTCGGCTTTCACACACACTTATCTCTCAGAACTGAGCAAGTGGAGAGACTTTCGTTCATTTAGCACCAAGGGAACGGGTTGCAGGAGACACTTTTTCTCTGCTTTCTCAGTCTGTTTCCTAGTGCCGGTTTGAAGTTCCTGCAGTTTTCACTGTAAAACCGAGTTGGAGCTAGTACCTCCCCATATATATGTATGGAATGGAGTTTGCAACTGAAAAGAATCTTTGTGTTCCCAGAAAGCTAGGTGAAGGACGGCTTTCACACACACTTATCTCTCAGAACTGAGCAAGTGGAGAGACGTTCGTTCATCTAGCACCAAGGGAACGGGTTGCAGGAGACACTTTTTCTCTGCTTTCTCAGTCTGTTTCCTAGTGCCGGTTTGAAGTTCCTGCAGTTTTCACTGTAAAACCGAGTTGGAGCTAGTACCTCCCCATATATATGTATGGAATGGAGTTGGCAACTGAAAAGAATCTTTGTGTTCCCAGAAAGCTAGGTGAAGGACGGCTTTCACACACACTTATCTCTCAGAACTGAGCAAGTGGAGAGACGTTCGTTCATCTAGCACCAAGGGAACGGGTTGCAGGAGACACTTTTTCTCTGCTTTCTCAGTCTGTTTCCTAGTGCCGGTTTGAAGTTCCTGCAGTTTTCACTGTAAAACCGTGTTGGAGCTAGTACCTCCCCATATATATGTATGGAATGGAGATTGCAACTGAAAAGAAACTTTGTGTTCCCAGCAAGCTAAGTGAAGGACGGCTTTCACACGCACTTATCTCTCAGAACTGAGCAAGTGGAGAGACGTTCGTTCATCTAGCACCAAGGGAACGGGTTGCAGGAGACACTTTTTCTCTGCTTTCTCAGTCTGTTTCCTAGTGCCGGTTTGAAGTTCCTGCAGTTTTCACTGTAAAACCGAGTTGGAGCTAGTACCTCCCCATATATATGTATGGAATGGAGTTTGCAACTGAAAAGAATCTTTGTGTTCCCAGCAAGCTAGGTGAAGGACGGCTTTCACACACACTTATCTCTCAGAAATGAGCAAGTGGAGAGACGTTCGTTCATCTAGCACCAAGGGAACGGGTTGCATGAGACACTTTTTCTCTGCTTTCTCAGTCTGTTTCCTAGTGCCGGTTTGAAGTTCCTGCAGTTTTCACTGTAAAACCGAGTTGGAGCTAGTACCTCCCCATATATATGTATGGAATGTAGTTTGCAACTGAAAAGAATCTTTGTGTTCCCAGCAAGCTAGGTGAAGGACGGCTTTCACACACACTTATCTCTCAGAACTGAGCAAGTGGAGAGACGTTCGTTCATCTAGCACCAAGGGAAAGGGTTGCAGGAGACACTTTTTCTCTGCTTTCTCAGTCTGTTTCCTAGTACCGGTTTGAAGTTCCTGCAGTTTTCACTGTAAAACCGAGTTGGAGCTAGTACCTCCCCATATATATGTATGGAATGGAGATTGCAACTGAAAAGAATCTTTGTGTTCCCAGCAAGCTAAGTGAAGGACGGCTTTCACACTCACTTATCTCTCAGAACTGAGCAAGTGGAGAGACGTTCGTTCATCTAGCACCAAGGGAACGGGTTGCAGGAGACACTTTTTCTCTGCTTTCTCAGTCTGTTTCCTAGTGCCGGTTTGAAGTTCCTGCATTTTTCACTGTAAAACCGTGTTGGAGCTAGTACCTCCCCATATATATGTATGGAATGGAGATTGCAACTGAAAAAATCTTTGTGTTCCCAGCAAGCTAGGTGAAGGACGGCTTTCACACACACTTATCTCTCAGAACTGAGCAAGTGGAGAGACGTTCGTTCATCTAGCACCAAGGGAACGGGTTGCAGGAGACACTTTTTCTCTGCTTTCTCAGTCTGTTTCCTAGTGCCGGTTTGAAGTTCCTGCATTTTTCACTGTAAAACCGAGTTGGAGCTAGTACCTCCCCATATATATGTATGGAATGGAGATTGCAACTGAAAAGAAACTTTGTGTTCCCAACAAGCTAGGTGAAGGACGGCTTTCACACACACTTATCTCTCAGAACTGAGCAAGTGGAGAGACGTTCGTTCATCTAGCACCAAGGGAACGGGTTGCAGGAGACACTTTTTCTCTGCTTTCTCAGTCTGTTTCCTAGTGCCGGTTTGAAGTTCCTGCAGTTTTCACTGTAAAACCGTGTTGGAGCTAGTACCTCCCCATATATATGTATGGAATGGAGATTGCAACTGAAAAAATCTTTGTGTTCCCAGCAAGCTAGGTGAAGGACGGCTTTCACACACACTTATCTCTCAGAACTGAGCAAGTGGAGAGACGTTCGTTCATCTAGCACCAATGGAACGGGTTGCAGGAGACACTTTTTCTCTGCTTTCTCAGTCTGTTTCCTAGTGCCGGTTTGAAGTTCCTGCAGTTTTCAATGTAAAAACGAGTTGGAGCTAGTACCTCCCCATATATATGTATGGAATGGAGATTGCAACTGAAAAGAAACTTTGTGTTCCCAGCAAGCTTAGTGAAGGACGGCTTTCACACGCACTTATCTCTCAGAACTGAGCAAGTGGAGAGACGTTCGTTCATCTAGCACCAATGGAACGGGTTGCAGGAGACACTTTTTCTCTGCTTTCTCAGTCTGTTTCCTAGTGCCGGTTTGAAGTTCCTGCATTTTTCACTGTAAAACCGAGTTGGAGCTAGTACCTCCCCATATATATGTATGGAATGGAGATTGCAACTGAAAAAATCTTTGTGTTCCCAGCAAGCTAGGTGAAGGACGGCTTTCACACACACTTATCTCTCAGAACTGAGCAAGTGGAGAGACGTTCGTTCATCTAGCACCAAGGGAACGGGTTGCAGGTGACACTTTTTCTCTGCTTTCTCAGTATGTTTCCTAGTGCCGGTTTGAACTTCCTGCAGTTTTCACTGTAAAACCGAGTTGGAGCTAGTACCTCCCCATATATATGTATGGAATGGAGTTGGCAACTGAAAAGAATCTTTGTGTTCCCAGAAAGCTAGGTGAAGGACGGCTTTCACACACATTTATCTCTCAGAACTGAGCAAGTGGAGAGACTTTCGTTCATCTAGCACCAAGGGAAGGGTTGCAGGAGACACTTTTTCTCTGCTTTCTCAGTCTGTTTCCTAGTGCCGGTTTGAAGTTCCTGCAGTTTTCACTGTAAAACCGTGTTGGAGCTAGTACCTCCCCATATATATGTATGGAATGCAGATTGCAACTGAAAAAATCTTTTTGTTCCCAGCAAGCTAGGTGAAGGACGGCTTTCACACACACTTATCTCTCAGAACTGAGCAAGTGGAGAGACGTTCGTTCATCTAGCACCAAGGGAACTGGTTGCAGGTGACACTTTTTCTCTGCTTTCTCAGTATGTTTCCTATTGCCGGTTTGAACTTCCAGCAGTTTTCACTGTAAAACCGAGTTGGAGCTAGTACCTTCCCATATATATGTATGGAATGGAGATTGCAACTGAAAAGAATCTTTTTGTTCCCAGCAAGCTAGGTGAAGGACGGCTTTCACACACACTTATCTCTCAGAACTGAGCAAGGGGAGAGACGTTCGTTCATCTAGCACCAAGGGAACGGGTTGCAGGAGACACTTTTTCTCTGCTTTCTCAGTCTGTTTCCTAGTGCCGGTTTGAAGTTCCTGCAGTTTTCACTGTAAAACCGAGTTGGAGCTAGTACCTCCCCATATATATGTATGGAATGGAGTTTGCAACTGAAAAGAATCTTTGTGTTCCCAGAAAGCTAGGTGAAGGACGGCTTTCACACACACTTGTCTCTCAGAACTGAGCAAGTGGAGAGACTTTCGTTCATCTAGCACCAAGGGAACGGGTTGCAGGAGACACTTTTTCTCTGCTTTCTCAGTCTGTTTCCTAGTGCCGGTTTGAAGTTCCTGCAGTTTTCACTGTAAAACCGTGTTGGAGCTAGTACCTCCCCATATATATGTATGGAATGGAGATTGCAACTGAAAAGAAACTTTGTGTTCCCAGCAAGCTAAGTGAAGGACGGCTTTCACACGCACTTATCTCTCAGAACTGAGCAAGTGGAGAGACGTTCGTTCATCTAGCACCAAGGGAACGGGTTGCAGGAGACACTTTTTCTCTGCTTTCTCAGTCTGTTTCCTAGTGCCGGTTTGAAGTTCCTGCAGTTTTCACTGTAAAACCGAGTTGGAGCTAGTACCTCCCCATATATATGTATGGAATGGAGTTTGCAACTGAAAAGAATCTTTGTGTTCCCAGCAAGCTAGGTGAAGGACGGCTTTCACACACACTTATCTCTCAGAAATGAGCAAGTGGAGAGACGTTCGTTCATTTAGCACCAAGGGAACGGGTTGCATGAGACACTTTTTCTCTGCTTTCTCAGTCTGTTTCCTAGTGCCGGTTTGAAGTTCCTGCAGTTTTCACTGTAAAACCGAGTTGGAGCTAGTACCTCCCCATATATATGTATGGAATGTAGTTTGCAACTGAAAAGAATCTTTGTGTTCCCAGCAAGCTAGGTGAAGGACGGCTTTCACACACACTTATCTCTCAGAACTGAGCAAGTGGAGAGACGTTCGTTCATCTAGCACCAAGGGAACGGGTTGCAGGAGACACTTTTTCTCTGCTTTCTCAGTCTGTTTCCTAGTACCGGTTTGAAGTTCCTGCAGTTTTCACTGTAAAACCGAGTTGGAGCTAGTACCTCCCCATATATATGTATGGAATGGAGTTGGCAACTGAAAAGAAAATTTCTGTTCCCAGCAAGCTAGGTGAAGGACGGCTTTCACACACACTTATCTCTCAGAACTGAGCAAGTGGAGAGACGTTCGTTCATCTAGCACCAATGGAACGGGTTGCAGGAGACACTTTTTCTCTGCTTTCTCAGTCTCTTTCCTAGTGCCGGTTTGAAGTTCCTGCAGTTTTCACTGTAAAACCGAGTTGGAGCTAGTACCTCCCAATATATATGTATGGAATGGAGATTGCAACTGAAAAGAATCTTTGTGTTCCCAGCAAGCTAGGTGAAGGACGGCTTTCACACACACTTATCTCTCAGAACTGAGCAAGTGGAGAGACGTTCGTTCATCTAGCACCAATGGAACGGGTTGCAGGAGACACTTTTTCTCTGCTTTCTCAGTCTCTTTCCTAGTGCCGGTTTGAAGTTCCTGCAGTTTTCACTGTAAAACCGAGTTGGAGCTAGTACCTCCCAATATATATGTATGGAATGGAGATTGCAACTGAAAAGAAACTTTGTGTTCCCAGCAAGCTAGGTGAAGGACGGCTTTCACACACACTTATCTCTCAGAACTGAGCAAGTGGAGAGACGTTCGTTCATCTAGCACCAAGGGAACGGGTTGCAGGAGACACTTTTTCTCTGCTTTCTCAGTCTGTTTCCTAGTGCCGGTTTGAAGTTCCTGCAGTTTTCACTGTAAAAACGAGTTGGAGCTAGTACCTCCCCATATATATGTATGGAATGGAGATTGCAACTGAAAAGAAACTTTGTGTTCCCAGCAAGCTAAGTGAAGGACGGCTTTCACACGCACTTATCTCTCAGAACTGAGCAAGTGGAGAGACGTTCGTTCATCTAGCACCAAGGGAACGGGTTGCAGGAGACACTTTTTCTCTGCTTTCTCAGTCTGTTTCCTAGTGCCGGTTTGAAGTTCCTGCATTTTTCACTGTAAAACCGTGTTGGAGCTAGTACCTCCCCATATATATGTATGGAATGGAGATTGCAACTGAAAAAATCTTTTTGTTCCCAGCAAGCTAGGTGAAGGACGGCTTTCACACACACTTATCTCTCAGAACTGAGCAAGGGGAGAGACGTTCGTTCATCTAGCACCAAGGGAACGGGTTGCAGGTGACACTTTTTCTCTGCTTTCTCAGTATGTTTCCTATTGCCGGTTTGAACTTCCAGCAGTTTTCACTGTAAAACCGAGTTGGAGCTAGTACCTTCCCATATATATGTATGGAATGGAGATTGCAACTGAAAAGAATCTTTTTGTTCCCAGCAAGCTAGGTGAAGGACGGCTTTCACACACACTTATCTCTCAGAACTGAGCAAGTGGAGAGACGTTCGTTCATCTAGCACCAAGGGAACGGGTTGCAGGAGACACTTTTTCTCTGCTTTCTCAGTCTGTTTCCTAGTGCCGGTTTGAAGTTCCTGCAGTTTTCACTGTAAAACCGAGTTGGAGCTAGTACCTCCCCATATATATGTATGGAATGGAGTTTGCAACTGAAAAGAATCTTTGTGTTCCCAGAAAGCTAGGTGAAGGACGGCTTTCACACACACTTATCTCTCAGAACTGAGCAAGTGGAGAGACTTTCGTTCATCTAGCACCAAGGGAACGGGTTGCAGGAGACACTTTTTCTCTGCTTTCTCAGTCTGTTTCCTAGTGCCGGTTTGAAGTTCCTGCAGTTTTCACTGTAAAACCGTGTTGGAGCTAGTACCTCCCCATATATATGTATGGAATGGAGATTGCAACTGAAAAGAAACTTTGTGTTCCCAGCAAGCTAAGTGAAGGACGGCTTTCACACGCACTTATCTCTCAGAACTGAGCAAGTGGAGAGACGTTCGTTCATCTAGCACCAAGGGAACGGGTTGCAGGAGACACTTTTTCTCTGCTTTCTCAGTCTGTTTCCTAGTGCCGGTTTGAAGTTCCTGCAGTTTTCACTGTAAAACCGAGTTGGAGCTAGTACCTCCCCATATATATGTATGGAATGGAGTTTGCAACTGAAAAGAATCTTTGTGTTCCCAGCAAGCTAGGTGAAGGACGGCTTTCACACACACTTATCTCTCAGAAATGAGCAAGTGGAGAGACGTTCGTTCATCTAGCACCAAGGGAACGGGTTGCATGAGACACTTTTTCTCTGCTTTCTCAGTCTGTTTCCTAGTGCCGGTTTGAAGTTCCTGCAGTTTTCACTGTAAAACCGAGTTGGAGCTAGTACCTCCCCATATATATGTATGGAATGTAGTTTGCAACTGAAAAGAATCTTTGTGTTCCCAGCAAGCTAGGTGAAGGACGGCTTTCACACACACTTATCTCTCAGAACTGAGCAAGTGGAGAGACGTTCGTTCATCTAGCACCAAGGGAACGGGTTGCAGGAGACACTTTTTCTCTGCTTTCTCAGTCTGTTTCCTAGTACCGGTTTGAAGTTCCTGCAGTTTTCACTGTAAAACCGAGTTGGAGCTAGTACCTCCCCATATATATGTATGGAATGGAGATTGCAACTGAAAAGAATCTTTGTGTTCCCAGGAAGCTAAGTGAAGGACGGCTTTCACACGCACTTATCTCTCAGAACTGAGCAAGTGGAGAGACGTTCGTTCATCTAGCACCAAGGGAACGGGTTGCAGGAGACACTTTTTCTCTGCTTTCTCAGTCTGTTTCCTAGTGCCGGTTTGAAGTTCCTGCATTTTTCACTGTAAAACCGTGTTGGAGCTAGTACCTCCCCATATATATGTATGGAATGGAGATTGCAACTGAAAAAATCTTTGTGTTCCCAGCAAGCTAGGTGAAGGACGGCTTTCACACACACTTATCTCTCAGAACTGAGCAAGTGGAGAGACGTTCGTTCATCTAGCACCAATGGAACGGGTTGCAGGAGACACTTTTTCTCTGCTTTCTCAGTCTGTTTCCTAGTGCCGGTTTGAAGTTCCTGCAGTTTTCACTGTAAAACCGAGTTGGAGCTAGTACCTCCCCATATATATGTATGGAATGGAGATTGCAACTGAAAAGAAACTTTGTGTTCCCAACAAGCTAGGTGAAGGACGGCTTTCACACACACTTATCTCTCAGAACTGAGCAAGTGGAGAGACGTTCGTTCATCTAGCACCAAGTGAACGGGTTGCAGGAGACACTTTTTCTCTGCTTTCTCAGTCTGTTTCCTAGTGCCGGTTTGAAGTTCCTGCAGTTTTCACTGTAAAACCGTGTTGGAGCTAGTACCTCCCCATATATATGTATGGAATGGAGATTGCAACTGAAAAGAAACTTTGTGTTCCCAGCAAGCTAAGTGAAGGACGGCTTTCACACGCACTTATCTCTCAGAACTGAGCAAGTGGAGAGACGTTCGTTCATCTAGCACCAAGGGAACGGGTTGCAGGAGACACTTTTTCTCTGCTTTCTCAGTCTGTTTCCTAGTGCCGGTTTGAAGTTCCTGCAGTTTTCACTGTAAAACCGAGTTGGAGCTAGTACCTCCCCATATATATGTATGGAATGGAGTTTGCAACTGAAAAGAATCTTTGTGTTCCCAGCAAGCTAGGTGAAGGACGGCTTTCACACACACTTATCTCTCAGAAATGAGCAAGTGGAGAGACGTTCGTTCATCTAGCACCAAGGGAACGGGTTGCATGAGACACTTTTTCTCTGCTTTCTCAGTCTGTTTCCTAGTGCCGGTTTGAAGTTCCTGCAGTTTTCACTGTAAAACCGAGTTGGAGCTAGTACTTCCCCATATATATGTATGGAATGTAGTTTGCAACTGAAAAGAATCTTTGTGTTCCCAGCAAGCTAGGTGAAGGACGGCTTTCACACACACTTATCTCTCAGAACTGAGCAAGTGGAGAGACGTTCGTTCATCTAGCACCAAGGGAACGGGTTGCAGGAGACACTTTTTCTCTGCTTTCTCAGTCTGTTTCCTAGTACCGGTTTGAAGTTCCTGCAGTTTTCACTGTAAAACCGAGTTGGAGCTAGTACCTCCCCATATATATGTATGGAATGGAGATTGCAACTGAAAAGAATCTTTGTGTTCCCAGCAAGCTAAGTGAAGGACGGCTTTCACACGCACTTATCTCTCAGAACTGAGCAAGTGGAGAGACGTTCGTTCATCTAGCACCAAGGGAACGGGTTGCAGGAGACACTTTTTCTCTGCTTTCTCAGTCTGTTTCCTAGTGCCGGTTTGAAGTTCCTGCATTTTTCACTGTAAAACCGTGTTGGAGCTAGTACCTCCCCATATATATGTATGGAATGGAGATTGCAACTGAAAAAATCTTTGTGTTCCCAGCAAGCTAGGTGAAGGACGGCTTTCACACACACTTATCTCTCAGAACTGAGCAAGTGGAGAGACGTTCGTTCATCTAGCACCAATGGAACGGGTTGCAGGAGACACTTTTTCTCTGCTTTCTCAGTCTGTTTCCTAGTGCCGGTTTGAAGTTCCTGCAGTTTTCACTGTAAAACCGAGTTGGAGCTAGTACCTCCCCATATATATGTATGGAATGGAGATTGCAACTGAAAAGAAACTTTGTGTTCCCAACAAGCTAGGTGAAGGACGGCTTTCACACACACTTATCTCTCAGAACTGAGCAAGTGGAGAGACGTTCGTTCATCTAGCACCAAGTGAACGGGTTGCAGGAGACACTTTTTCTCTGCTTTCTCAGTCTGTTTCCTAGTGCCGGTTTGAAGTTCCTGCAGTTTTCACTGTAAAACCGTGTTGGAGCTAGTACCTCCCCATATATATGTATGGAATGGAGATTGCAACTGAAAAAATCTTTGTGTTCCCAGCAAGCTAGGTGAAGGACGGCTTTCACACACACTTATCTCTCAGAACTGAGCAAGTGGAGAGACGTTCGTTCATCTAGCACCAAGGGAACGGGTTGCAGGAGACACTTTTTCTCTGCTTTCTCAGTCTGTTTCCTAGTGCCGGTTTGATGTTCCTGCAGTTTTCACTGTAAAAACGAGTTGGAGCTAGTACCTCCCCATATATATGTATGGAATGGAGATTGCAACTGAAAAGAAACTTTGTGTTCCCAGCAAGCTTAGTGAAGGACGGCTTTCACACGCACTTATCTCTCAGAACTGAGCAAGTGGAGAGACGTTCGTTCATCTAGCACCAAGGGAACGGGTTGCAGGAGACACTTTTTCTCTGCTTTCTCAGTCTGTTTCCTAGTGCCGGTTTGAAGTTCCTGCATTTTTCACTGTAAAACCGTGTTGCAGCTAGTACCTCCCCATATATATGTATGGAATGGAGATTGCAACTGAAAAAATCTTTGTGTTCCCAGCAAGCTAGGTGAAGGACGGCTTTCACACACACTTATCTCTCAGAACTGAGCAAGTGGAGAGACGTTCGTTCATCTAGCACCAAGGGAACGGGTTGCAGGTGACACTTTTTCTCTGCTTTCTCAGTCTGTTTCCTAGTGCCGGTTTGAAGTTCCTGCAGTTTTCACTGTAAAACCGAGGTGGAGCTAGTACCTCCCCATATATATGTATGGAATGGAGTTGGCAACTGAAAAGAATCTTTGTGTTCCCAGAAAGCTAGGTGAAGGACGGCTTTCACACACACTTATCTCTCAGAACTGAGCAAGTGGAGAGACTTTCGTTCATCTAGCACCAAGGGAACGGGTTGCAGGAGACACTTTTTCTCTGCTTTCTCAGTCTGTTTCCTAGTGCCGGTTTGAAGTTCCTGCAGTTTTCACTGTAAAAACGAGTTGGAGCTAGTACCTCCCCATATATATGTATGGAATGGAGATTGCAACTGAAAAGAAACTTTGTGTTCCCAGCAAGCTAAGTGAAGGACGGCTTTCACACGCACTTATCTCTCAGAACTGAGCAAGTGGAGAGACGTTCGTTCATCTAGCACCAAGGGAACGGGTTGCAGGAGACACTTTTTCTCTGCTTTCTCAGTCTGTTTCCTAGTGCCGGTTTGAAGTTCCTGCATTTTTCACTGTAAAACCGTGTTGGAGCTAGTACCTCCCCATATATGTATGGAATGGAGATTGCAACTGAAAAAATCTTTTTGTTCCCAGCAAGCTAGGTGAAGGACGGCTTTCACACACACTTATCTCTCAGAAATGAGCAAGTGGAGAGACGTTCGTTCATCTAGCACCAAGGGAACGGGTTGCAGGTGACACTTTTTCTCTGCTTTCTCAGTATGTTTCCTAGTGCCGGTTTGAACTTCCAGCAGTTTTCACTGTAAAACCGAGTTGGAGCTAGTACCTCCCCATATATATGTATGGAATGGAGATTGCAACTGAAAAGAGACTTTCTGTTCCCAGCAAGCTAGGTGAAGGACGGCTTTCACACACACTTATCTCTCAGAACTGAGCAAGTGGAGAGACGTTCGTTCATCTAGCACCAAGGGAACGGGTTGCAGGAGACACTTTTTCTCTGCTTTCTCAGTCTGTTTCCTAGTGCCGGTTTGAAGTTCCTGCAGTTTTCACTGTAAAACCGAGTTGGAGCTAGTACCTCCCCATATATATGTATGGAATGTAGTTTGCAACTGAAAAGAATCTTTGTGTTCCCAGCAAGCTAGGTGAAGGACGGCTTTCACACACACTTATCTCTCAGAACTGAGCAAGTGGAGAGACGTTCGTTCATCTAGCACCAAGGGAACGGGTTGCAGGAGACACTTTTTCTCTGCTTTCTCAGTCTGTTTCCTAGTACCGGTTTGAAGTTCCTGCAGTTTTCACTGTAAAACCGAGTTGGAGCTAGTACCTCCCCATATATATGTATGGAATGGAGATTGCAACTGAAAAGAATCTTTGTGTTCCCAGCAAGCTAAGTGAAGGACGGCTTTCACACGCACTTATCTCTCAGAACTGAGCAAGTGGAGAGACGTTCGTTCATCTAGCACCAAGGGAACGGGTTGCAGGAGACACTTTTTCTCTGCTTTCTCAGTCTGTTTCCTAGTACCGGTTTGAAGTTCCTGCAGTTTTCACTGTAAAACCGTGTTGGAGCTAGTACCTCCCCATATATATGTATGGAATGGAGATTGCAACTGAAAAAATCTTTGTGTTCCCAGCAAGCTAGGTGAAGGACGGCTTTCACACACACTTATCTCTCAGAACTGAGCAAGTGGAGAGACGTTCGTTCATCTAGCACCAATGGAACGGGTTGCAGGAGACACTTTTTCTCTGCTTTCTCAGTCTGTTTCCTAGTGCCGGTTTGAAGTTCCTGCAGTTTTCACTGTAAAACCGAGTTGGAGCTAGTACCTCCCCATATATATGTATGGAATGGAGATTGCAACTGAAAAGAAACTTTGTGTTCCCAACAAGCTAGGTGAAGGACGGCTTTCACACACACTTATCTCTCAGAACTGAGCAAGTGGAGAGACGTTCGTTCATCTAGCACCAAGTGAACGGGTTGCAGGAGACACTTTTTCTCTGCTTTCTCAGTCTGTTTCCTAGTGCCGGTTTGAAGTTCCTGCAGTTTTCACTGTAAAACCGTGTTGGAGCTAGTACCTCCCCATATATATGTATGGAATGGAGATTGCAACTGAAAAAATCTTTGTGTTCCCAGCAAGCTAGGTGAAGGACGGCTTTCACACACACTTATCTCTCAGAACTGAGCAAGTGGAGAGACGTTCGTTCATCTAGCACCAAGGGAACGGGTTGCAGGAGACACTTTTTCTCTGCTTTCTCAGTCTGTTTCCTAGTGCCGGTTTGATGTTCCTGCAGTTTTCACTGTAAAAACGAGTTGGAGCTAGTACCTCCCCATATATATGTATGGAATGGAGATTGCAACTGAAAAGAAACTTTGTGTTCCCAGCAAGCTTAGTGAAGGACGGCTTTCACACGCACTTATCTCTCAGAACTGAGCAAGTGGAGAGACGTTCGTTCATCTAGCACCAAGGGAACGGGTTGCAGGAGACACTTTTTCTCTGCTTTCTCAGTCTGTTTCCTAGTGCCGGTTTGAAGTTCCTGCATTTTTCACTGTAAAACCGTGTTGCAGCTAGTACCTCCCCATATATATGTATGGAATGGAGATTGCAACTGAAAAAATCTTTGTGTTCCCAGCAAGCTAGGTGAAGGACGGCTTTCACACACACTTATCTCTCAGAACTGAGCAAGTGGAGAGACGTTCGTTCATCTAGCACCAAGGGAACGGGTTGCAGGTGACACTTTTTCTCTGCTTTCTCAGTATGTTTCCTAGTGCCGGTTTGAACTTCCTGCAGTTTTCACTGTAAAACCGAGGTGGAGCTAGTACCTCCCCATATATATGTATGGAATGGAGTTGGCAACTGAAAAGAATCTTTGTGTTCCCAGAAAGCTAGGTGAAGGACGGCTTTCACACACACTTATCTCTCAGAACTGAGCAAGTGGAGAGACTTTCGTTCATCTAGCACCAAGGGAACGGGTTGCAGGAGACACTTTTTCTCTGCTTTCTCAGTCTGTTTCCTAGTGCCGGTTTGAAGTTCCTGCAGTTTTCACTGTAAAAACGAGTTGGAGCTAGTACCTCCCCATATATATGTATGGAATGGAGATTGCAACTGAAAAGAAACTTTGTGTTCCCAGCAAGCTAAGTGAAGGACGGCTTTCACACGCACTTATCTCTCAGAACTGAGCAAGTGGAGAGACGTTCGTTCATCTAGCACCAAGGGAACGGGTTGCAGGAGACACTTTTTCTCTGCTTTCTCAGTCTGTTTCCTAGTGCCGGTTTGAAGTTCCTGCATTTTTCACTGTAAAACCGTGTTGGAGCTAGTACCTCCCCATATATATGTATGGAATGGAGATTGCAACTGAAAAAATCTTTTTGTTCCCAGCAAGCTAGGTGAAGGACGGCTTTCACACACACTTATCTCTCAGAAATGAGCAAGTGGAGAGACGTTCGTTCATCTAGCACCAAGGGAACGGGTTGCAGGTGACACTTTTTCTCTGCTTTCTCAGTATGTTTCCTAGTGCCGGTTTGAACTTCCAGCAGTTTTCACTGTAAAACCGAGTTGGAGCTAGTACCTCCCCATATATATGTATGGAATGGAGATTGCAACTGAAAAGAGACTTTCTGTTCCCAGCAAGCTAGGTGAAGGACGGCTTTCACACACACTTATCTCTCAGAACTGAGCAAGTGGAGAGACGTTCGTTCATCTAGCACCAAGGGAACGGGTTGCAGGAGACACTTTTTCTCTGCTTTCTCAGTCTGTTTCCTAGTGCCGGTTTGAAGTTCCTGCAGTTTTCACTGTAAAACCGAGTTGGAGCTAGTACCTCCCCATATATATGTATGGAATAGAGTTTGCAACTGAAAAGAAACTTTGTGTTCCCAACAAGCTAGGTGAAGGACAGCTTTCACACACACTTATCTCTCAGAACTGAGCAAGTGGAGAGACGTTCGTTCATCTAGCACCAAGGGAACGGGTTGCAGGAGACACTTTTTCTCTGCTTTCTCAGTCTGTTTCCTAGTGCCGGTTTGAAGTTCCTGCAGTTTTCACTGTAAAACCGTGTTGGAGCTTGTACCTCCCCATATATATGTATGGAATGGAGATTGCAACTGAAAAGAAACTTTCTGTTCCCAGCAAGCTAGGTGAAGGACGGCATTCACACACACTTATCTCTCAGAACTGAGCAAGTGGAGAGACGTTCGTTCATCTAGCACCAAGGGAACGGGTTGCAGGAGACACTTTTTCTCTGTTTTCTCAGTCTGTTTCCTAGTGCCGGTTTGAAGTTCCTGCAGTTTTCACTGTAAAACCGAGTTGGAGCTAGTACCTCCCCATATATATGTATGGAATGGAGTTTGCAACTGAAAAGAATCTTTGTGTTCCCAGCAAGCTAGGTGAAGGACGGCTTTCACACACACTTATCTCTCAGAACTGAGCAAGTGGAGAGACGTTCGTTCATCTAGCACCAAGGGAACGGGTGGCAGGAGACACTTTTTCCCTGCTTTCTCAGTCTGTTTCCTAGTGCCGGTTTGAAGTTCCTACAGTTTTCACTGTAAAACCGAGTTGGAGCTAGTACCTCCCCATATATATGTATGGAATGGAGTTGGCAACTGAAAAGAATCTTTGTGATCCCAGAAAGCGAGGTGAAGGACGGCTTTCACACACACTTATCTCTCAGACCTGAGCAAGTGGAGAGACGTTCGTTCATCTAGCACCAAGGGAACGGGTTGCAGGAGACACTTTTTCTCTGCTTTCTCAGTCTGTTTCCTAGTGCCGGTTTGAAGTTCCTGCAGTTTTCACTGTAAAACCGAGTTGGAGCTAGTACCTCCCAATATATATGTATGGAATGGAGATTGCAACTGAAAAGAAACTTTGTGTTCCCAGCAAGCTAGGTGAAGGACGGCTTTCACACACACTTATCTCTCAGAACTGAGCAAGTGGAGAGACGTTCGTTCATCTAGCACCAAGGGAACGGGTTGCAGGAGACACTTTTTCTCTGCTTTCTCAGTCTGTTTCCTAGTGCCGGTTTGAAGTTCCTGCAGTTTTCACTGTAAAAACGAGTTGGAGCTAGTACCTCCCCATATATATGTATGGAATGGAGATTGCAACTGAAAAGAAACTTTGTGTTCCCAGCAAGCTAAGTGAAGGACGGCTTTCACACGCACTTATCTCTCAGAACTGAGCAAGTGGAGAGACGTTCGTTCATCTAGCACCAAGGGAACGGGTTGCAGGAGACACTTTTTCTCTGCTTTCTCAGTCTGTTTCCTAGTGCCGGTTTGAAGTTCCTGCAGTTTTCACTGTAAAACCGTGTTGGAGCTAGTACCTCCCCATATATATGTATGGAATGGAGATTGCAACTGAAAAAATCTTTTTGTTCCCAGCAAGCTAGGTGAAGGACGGCTTTCACACACACTTATCTCTCAGAACTGAGCAAGTGGAGAGACGTTCGTTCATCTAGCACCAAGGGAACGGGTTGCAGGAGACACTTTTTCTCTGCTTTCTCAGTCTGTTTCCTAGTACCGGTTTGAAGTTCCTGCAGTTTTCACTGTAAAACCGAGTTGGAGCTAGTACCTCCCCATATATATGTATGGAATGGAGATTGCAACTGAAAAGAATCTTTGTGTTCCCAGGAAGCTAAGTGAAGGACGGCTTTCACACGCACTTATCTCTCAGAACTGAGCAAGTGGAGAGACGTTCGTTCATCTAGCACCAAGGGAACGGGTTGCAGGAGACACTTTTTCTCTGCTTTCTCAGTCTGTTTCCTAGTGCCGGTTTGAAGTTCCTGCATTTTTCACTGTAAAACCGTGTTGGAGCTAGTACCTCCCCATATATATGTATGGAATGGAGATTGCAACTGAAAAAATCTTTGTGTTCCCAGCAAGCTAGGTGAAGGACGGCTTTCACACACACTTATCTCTCAGAACTGAGCAAGTGGAGAGACGTTCGTTCATCTAGCACCAAGGGAACGGGTTGCAGCAGACACTTTTTCTCTGCTTTCTCAGTCTGTTTCCTAGTGCCGGTTTGAAGTTCCTGCAGTTTTCACTGTAAAACCGAGTTGGAGCTAGTACCTCCCCATATATATGTATGGAATGGAGATTGCAACTGAAAAGAAACTTTGTGTTCCCAACAAGCTAGGTGAAGGACGGCTTTCACACACACTTATCTCTCAGAACTGAGCAAGTGGAGAGACGTTCGTTCATCTAGCACCAAGTGAACGGGTTGCAGGAGACACTTTTTCTCTGCTTTCTCAGTCTGTTTCCTAGTGCCGGTTTGAAGTTCCTGCAGTTTTCACTGTAAAACCGTGTTGGAGCTAGTACCTCCCCATATATATGTATGGAATGGAGATTGCAACTGAAAAGAAACTTTGTGTTCCCAGCAAGCTAAGTGAAGGACGGCTTTCACACGCACTTATCTCTCAGAACTGAGCAAGTGGAGAGACGTTCGTTCATCTAGCACCAAGGGAACGGGTTGCAGGAGACACTTTTTCTCTGCTTTCTCAGTCTGTTTCCTAGTGCCGGTTTGAAGTTCCTGCAGTTTTCACTGTAAAACCGAGTTGGAGCTAGTACTTCCCCATATATATGTATGGAATGTAGTTTGCAACTGAAAAGAATCTTTGTGTTCCCAGCAAGCTAGGTGAAGGACGGCTTTCACACACACTTATCTCTCAGAACTGAGCAAGTGGAGAGACGTTCGTTCATCTAGCACCAAGGGAACGGGTTGCAGGAGACACTTTTTCTCTGCTTTCTCAGTCTGTTTCCTAGTACCGGTTTGAAGTTCCTGCAGTTTTCACTGTAAAACCGAGTTGGAGCTAGTACCTCCCCATATATATGTATGGAATGGAGATTGCAACTGAAAAGAATCTTTGTGTTCCCAGCAAGCTAAGTGAAGGACGGCTTTCACACGCACTTATCTCTCAGAACTGAGCAAGTGGAGAGACGTTCGTTCATCTAGCACCAAGGGAACGGGTTGCAGGAGACACTTTTTCTCTGCTTTCTCAGTCTGTTTCCTAGTGCCGGTTTGAAGTTCCTGCATTTTTCACTGTAAAACCGTGTTGGAGCTAGTACCTCCCCATATATATGTATGGAATGGAGATTGCAACTGAAAAAATCTTTGTGTTCCCAGCAAGCTAGGTGAAGGACGGCTTTCACACACACTTATCTCTCAGAACTGAGCAAGTGGAGAGACGTTCGTTCATCTAGCACCAATGGAACGGGTTGCAGGAGAAACTTTTTCTCTGCTTTCTCAGTCTGTTTCCTAGTGCCGGTTTGAAGTTCCTGCAGTTTTCACTGTAAAACCGAGTTGGAGCTAGTACCTCCCCATATATATGTATGGAATGGAGATTGCAACTGAAAAGAAACTTTGTGTTCCCAACAAGCTAGGTGAAGGACGGCTTTCACACACACTTATCTCTCAGAACTGAGCAAGTGGAGAGACGTTCGTTCATCTAGCACCAAGTGAACGGGTTGCAGGAGACACTTTTTCTCTGCTTTCTCAGTCTGTTTCCTAGTGCCGGTTTGAAGTTCCTGCAGTTTTCACTGTAAAACCGTGTTGGAGCTAGTACCTCCCCATATATATGTATGGAATGGAGATTGCAACTGAAAAAATCTTTGTGTTCCCAGCAAGCTAGGTGAAGGACGGCTTTCACACACACTTATCTCTCAGAACTGAGCAAGTGGAGAGACGTTCGTTCATCTAGCACCAAGGGAACGGGTTGCAGGAGACACTTTTTCTCTGCTTTCTCAGTCTGTTTCCTAGTGCCGGTTTGATGTTCCTGCAGTTTTCACTGTAAAAACGAGTTGGAGCTAGTACCTCCCCATATATATGTATGGAATGGAGATTGCAACTGAAAAGAAACTTTGTGTTCCCAACAAGCTAGGTGAAGGACGGCTTTCACACACACTTATCTCTCAGAACTGAGCAAGTGGAGAGACGTTCGTTCATCTAGCACCAAGTGAACGGGTTGCAGGAGACACTTTTTCTCTGCTTTCTCAGTCTGTTTCCTAGTGCCGGTTTGAAGTTCCTGCAGTTTTCACTGTAAAACCGTGTTGGAGCTAGTACCTCCCCATATATATGTATGGAATGGAGATTGCAACTGAAAAAATCTTTGTGTTCCCAGCAAGCTAGGTGAAGGACGGCTTTCACACACACTTATCTCTCAGAACTGAGCAAGTGGAGAGACGTTCGTTCATCTAGCACCAAGGGAACGGGTTGCAGGAGACACTTTTTCTCTGCTTTCTCAGTCTGTTTCCTAGTGCCGGTTTGATGTTCCTGCAGTTTTCACTGTAAAAACGAGTTGTAGCTAGTACCTCCCCATATATATGTATGGAATGGAGATTGCAACTGAAAAGAAACTTTGTGTTCCCAGCAAGCTTAGTGAAGGACGGCTTTCACACGCACTTATCTCTCAGAACTGAGCAAGTGGAGAGACGTTCGTTCATCTAGCACCAAGGGAACGGGTTGCAGGAGACACTTTTTCTCTGCTTTCTCAGTCTGTTTCCTAGTGCCGGTTTGAAGTTCCTGCATTTTTCACTGTAAAACCGTGTTGCAGCTAGTACCTCCCCATATATATGTATGGAATGGAGATTGCAACTGAAAAAATCTTTGTGTTCCCAGCAAGCTAGGTGAAGGACGGCTTTCACACACACTTATCTCTCAGAACTGAGCAAGTGGAGAGACGTTCGTTCATCTAGCACCAAGGGAACGGGTTGCAGGTGACACTTTTTCTCTGCTTTCTCAGTATGTTTCCTAGTGCCGGTTTGAACTTCCTGCAGTTTTCACTGTAAAACCGAGGTGGAGCTAGTACCTCCCCATATATATGTATGGAATGGAGTTGGCAACTGAAAAGAATCTTTGTGTTCCCAGAAAGCTAGGTGAAGGACGGCTTTCACACACACTTATCTCTCAGAACTGAGCAAGTGGAGAGACTTTCGTTCATCTAGCACCAAGGGAACGGGTTGCAGGAGACACTTTTTCTCTGCTTTCTCAGTCTGTTTCCTAGTGCCGGTTTGAAGTTCCTGCAGTTTTCACTGTAAAAACGAGTTGGAGCTAGTACCTCCCCATATATATGTATGGAATGGAGATTGCAACTGAAAAGAAACTTTGTGTTCCCAGCAAGCTAAGTGAAGGACGGCTTTCACACGCACTTATCTCTCAGAACTGAGCAAGTGGAGAGACGTTCGTTCATCTAGCACCAAGGGAACGGGTTGCAGGAGACACTTTTTCTCTGCTTTCTCAGTCTGTTTCCTAGTGCCGGTTTGAAGTTCCTGCATTTTTCACTGTAAAACCGTGTTGGAGCTAGTACCTCCCCATATATGTATGGAATGGAGATTGCAACTGAAAAAATCTTTTTGTTCCCAGCAAGCTAGGTGAAGGACGGCTTTCACACACACTTATCTCTCAGAAATGAGCAAGTGGAGAGACGTTCGTTCATCTAGCACCAAGGGAACGGGTTGCAGGTGACACTTTTTCTCTGCTTTCTCAGTATGTTTCCTAGTGCCGGTTTGAACTTCCAGCAGTTTTCACTGTAAAACCGAGTTGGAGCTAGTACCTCCCCATATATATGTATGGAATGGAGATTGCAACTGAAAAGAGACTTTCTGTTCCCAGCAAGCTAGGTGAAGGACGGCTTTCACACACACTTATCTCTCAGAACTGAGCAAGTGGAGAGACGTTCGTTCATCTAGCACCAAGGGAACGGGTTGCAGGAGACACTTTTTCTCTGCTTTCTCAGTCTGTTTCCTAGTGCCGGTTTGAAGTTCCTGCAGTTTTCACTGTAAAACCGAGTTGGAGCTAGTACCTCCCCATATATATGTATGGAATGTAGTTTGCAACTGAAAAGAATCTTTGTGTTCCCAGCAAGCTAGGTGAAGGACGGCTTTCACACACACTTATCTCTCAGAACTGAGCAAGTGGAGAGACGTTCGTTCATCTAGCACCAAGGGAACGGGTTGCAGGAGACACTTTTTCTCTGCTTTCTCAGTCTGTTTCCTAGTACCGGTTTGAAGTTCCTGCAGTTTTCACTGTAAAACCGAGTTGGAGCTAGTACCTCCCCATATATATGTATGGAATGGAGATTGCAACTGAAAAGAATCTTTGTGTTCCCAGCAAGCTAAGTGAAGGACGGCTTTCACACGCACTTATCTCTCAGAACTGAGCAAGTGGAGAGACGTTCGTTCATCTAGCACCAAGGGAACGGGTTGCAGGAGACACTTTTTCTCTGCTTTCTCAGTCTGTTTCCTAGTGCCGGTTTGAAGTTCCTGCATTTTTCACTGTAAAACCGAGTTGGAGCTAGTACCTCCCCATATATATGTATGGAATGGAGATTGCAACTGAAAAAATCTTTGTGTTCCCAGCAAGCTAGGTGAAGGACGGCTTTCACACACACTTATCTCTCAGAACTGAGCAAGTGGAGAGACGTTCGTTCATCTAGCACCAATGGAACGGGTTGCAGGAGACACTTTTTCTCTGCTTTCTCAGTCTGTTTCCTAGTGCCGGTTTGAAGTTCCTGCAGTTTTCACTGTAAAACCGAGTTGGAGCTAGTACCTCCCCATATATATGTATGGAATGGAGATTGCAACTGAAAAGAAACTTTGTGTTCCCAACAAGCTAGGTGAAGGACGGCTTTCACACACACTTATCTCTCAGAACTGAGCAAGTGGAGAGACGTTCGTTCATCTAGCACCAAGTGAACGGGTTGCAGGAGACACTTTTTCTCTGCTTTCTCAGTCTGTTTCCTAGTGCCGGTTTGAAGTTCCTGCAGTTTTCACTGTAAAACCGTGTTGGAGCTAGTACCTCCCCATATATATGTATGGAATGGAGATTGCAACTGAAAAAATCTTTGTGTTCCCAGCAAGCTAGGTGAAGGACGGCTTTCACACACACTTATCTCTCAGAACTGAGCAAGTGGAGAGACGTTCGTTCATCTAGCACCAAGGGAACGGGTTGCAGGAGACACTTTTTCTCTGCTTTCTCAGTCTGTTTCCTAGTGCCGGTTTGAAGTTCCTGCATTTTTCACTGTAAAACCGTGTTGCAGCTAGTACCTCCCCATATATATGTATGGAATGGAGATTGCAACTGAAAAAATCTTTGTGTTCCCAGCAAGCTAGGTGAAGGACGGCTTTCACACACACTTATCTCTCAGAACTGAGCAAGTGGAGAGACGTTCGTTCATCTAGCACCAAGGGAACGGGTTGCAGGTGACACTTTTTCTCTGCTTTCTCAGTATGTTTCCTAGTGCCGGTTTGAACTTCCTGCAGTTTTCACTGTAAAACCGAGGTGGAGCTAGTACCTCCCCATATATATGTATGGAATGGAGTTGGCAACTGAAAAGAATCTTTGTGTTCCCAGAAAGCTAGGTGAAGGACGGCTTTCACACACACTTATCTCTCAGAACTGAGCAAGTGGAGAGACTTTCGTTCATCTAGCACCAAGGGAACGGGTTGCAGGAGACACTTTTTCTCTGCTTTCTCAGTCTGTTTCCTAGTGCCGGTTTGAAGTTCCTGCAGTTTTCACTGTAAAAACGAGTTGGAGCTAGTACCTCCCCATATATATGTATGGAATGGAGATTGCAACTGAAAAGAAACTTTGTGTTCCCAGCAAGCTAAGTGAAGGACGGCTTTCACACGCACTTATCTCTCAGAACTGAGCAAGTGGAGAGACGTTCGTTCATCTAGCACCAAGGGAACGGGTTGCAGGAGACACTTTTTCTCTGCTTTCTCAGTCTGTTTCCTAGTGCCGGTTTGAAGTTCCTGCATTTTTCACTGTAAAACCGTGTTGGAGCTAGTACCTCCCCATATATATGTATGGAATGGAGATTGCAACTGAAAAAATCTTTGTGTTCCCAGCAAGCTAGGTGAAGGACGGCTTTCACACACACTTATCTCTCAGAACTGAGCAAGTGGAGAGACGTTCGTTCATCTAGCACCAATGGAACGGGTTGCAGGAGACACTTTTTCTCTGCTTTCTCAGTCTGTTTCCTAGTGCCGGTTTGAAGTTCCTGCAGTTTTCACTGTAAAACCGAGTTGGAGCTAGTACCTCCCCATATATATGTATGGAATGGAGATTGCAACTGAAAAGAAACTTTGTGTTCCCAACAAGCTAGGTGAAGGACGGCTTTCACACACACTTATCTCTCAGAACTGAGCAAGTGGAGAGACGTTCGTTCATCTAGCACCAAGTGAACGGGTTGCAGGAGACACTTTTTCTCTGCTTTCTCAGTCTGTTTCCTAGTGCCGGTTTGAAGTTCCTGCAGTTTTCACTGTAAAACCGTGTTGGAGCTAGTACCTCCCCATATATATGTATGGAATGGAGATTGCAACTGAAAAAATCTTTGTGTTCCCAGCAAGCTAGGTGAAGGACGGCTTTCACACACACTTATCTCTCAGAACTGAGCAAGTGGAGAGACGTTCGTTCATCTAGCACCAAGGGAACGGGTTGCAGGAGACACTTTTTCTCTGCTTTCTCAGTCTGTTTCCTAGTGCCGGTTTGATGTTCCTGCAGTTTTCACTGTAAAAACGAGTTGGAGCTAGTACCTCCCCATATATATGTATGGAATGGAGATTGCAACTGAAAAGAAACTTTGTGTTCCCAGCAAGCTTAGTGAAGGACGGCTTTCACACGCACTTATCTCTCAGAACTGAGCAAGTGGAGAGACGTTCGTTCATCTAGCACCAAGGGAACGGGTTGCAGGAGACACTTTTTCTCTGCTTTCTCAGTCTGTTTCCTAGTGCCGGTTTGAAGTTCCTGCATTTTTCACTGTAAAACCGTGTTGCAGCTAGTACCTCCCCATATATATGTATGGAATGGAGATTGCAACTGAAAAAATCTTTGTGTTCCCAGCAAGCTAGGTGAAGGACGGCTTTCACACACACTTATCTCTCAGAACTGAGCAAGTGGAGAGACGTTCGTTCATCTAGCACCAAGGGAACGGGTTGCAGGTGACACTTTTTCTCTGCTTTCTCAGTATGTTTCCTAGTGCCGGTTTGAACTTCCTGCAGTTTTCACTGTAAAACCGAGGTGGAGCTAGTACCTCCCCATATATATGTATGGAATGGAGTTGGCAACTGAAAAGAATCTTTGTGTTCCCAGAAAGCTAGGTGAAGGACGGCTTTCACACACACTTATCTCTCAGAACTGAGCAAGTGGAGAGACGTTCGTTCATCTAGCACCAAGGGAACGGGTTGCAGGAGACACTTTTTCTCTGCTTTCTCAGTCTGTTTCCTAGTGCCGGTTTGAAGTTCCTGCATTTTTCACTGTAAAACCGTGTTGGAGCTAGTACCTCCCCATATATGTATGGAATGGAGATTGCAACTGAAAAAATCTTTTTGTTCCCAGCAAGCTAGGTGAAGGACGGCTTTCACACACACTTATCTCTCAGAAATGAGCAAGTGGAGAGACGTTCGTTCATCTAGCACCAAGGGAACGGGTTGCAGGTGACACTTTTTCTCTGCTTTCTCAGTATGTTTCCTAGTGCCGGTTTGAACTTCCAGCAGTTTTCACTGTAAAACCGAGTTGGAGCTAGTACCTCCCCATATATATGTATGGAATGGAGATTGCAACTGAAAAGAGACTTTCTGTTCCCAGCAAGCTAGGTGAAGGACGGCTTTCACACACACTTATCTCTCAGAACTGAGCAAGTGGAGAGACGTTCGTTCATCTAGCACCAAGGGAACGGGTTGCAGGAGACACTTTTTCTCTGCTTTCTCAGTCTGTTTCCTAGTGCCGGTTTGAAGTTCCTGCAGTTTTCACTGTAAAACCGAGTTGGAGCTAGTACCTCCCCATATATATGTATGGAATGTAGTTTGCAACTGAAAAGAATCTTTGTGTTCCCAGCAAGCTAGGTGAAGGACGGCTTTCACACACACTTATCTCTCAGAACTGAGCAAGTGGAGAGACGTTCGTTCATCTAGCACCAAGGGAACGGGTTGCAGGAGACACTTTTTCTCTGCTTTCTCAGTCTGTTTCCTAGTACCGGTTTGAAGTTCCTGCAGTTTTCACTGTAAAACCGAGTTGGAGCTAGTACCTCCCCATATATATGTATGGAATGGAGATTGCAACTGAAAAGAATCTTTGTGTTCCCAGCAAGCTAAGTGAAGGACGGCTTTCACACGCACTTATCTCTCAGAACTGAGCAAGTGGAGAGACGTTCGTTCATCTAGCACCAAGGGAACGGGTTGCAGGAGACACTTTTTCTCTGCTTTCTCAGTCTGTTTCCTAGTGCCGGTTTGAAGTTCCTGCATTTTTCACTGTAAAACCGTGTTGGAGCTAGTACCTCCCCATATATATGTATGGAATGGAGATTGCAACTGAAAAAATCTTTGTGTTCCCAGCAAGCTAGGTGAAGGACGGCTTTCACACACACTTATCTCTCAGAACTGAGCAAGTGGAGAGACGTTCGTTCATCTAGCACCAATGGAACGGGTTGCAGGAGACACTTTTTCTCTGCTTTCTCAGTCTGTTTCCTAGTGCCGGTTTGAAGTTCCTGCAGTTTTCACTGTAAAACCGAGTTGGAGCTAGTACCTCCCCATATATATGTATGGAATGGAGATTGCAACTGAAAAGAAACTTTGTGTTCCCAACAAGCTAGGTGAAGGACGGCTTTCACACACACTTATCTCTCAGAACTGAGCAAGTGGAGAGACGTTCGTTCATCTAGCACCAAGTGAACGGGTTGCAGGAGACACTTTTTCTCTGCTTTCTCAGTCTGTTTCCTAGTGCCGGTTTGAAGTTCCTGCAGTTTTCACTGTAAAACCGTGTTGGAGCTAGTACCTCCCCATATATATGTATGGAATGGAGATTGCAACTGAAAAAATCTTTGTGTTCCCAGCAAGCTAGGTGAAGGACGGCTTTCACACACACTTATCTCTCAGAACTGAGCAAGTGGAGAGACGTTCGTTCATCTAGCACCAAGGGAACGGGTTGCAGGAGACACTTTTTCTCTGCTTTCTCAGTCTGTTTCCTAGTGCCGGTTTGAAGTTCCTGCATTTTTCACTGTAAAACCGTGTTGCAGCTAGTACCTCCCCATATATATGTATGGAATGGAGATTGCAACTGAAAAAATCTTTGTGTTCCCAGCAAGCTAGGTGAAGGACGGCTTTCACACACACTTATCTCTCAGAACTGAGCAAGTGGAGAGACGTTCGTTCATCTAGCACCAAGGGAACGGGTTGCAGGTGACACTTTTTCTCTGCTTTCTCAGTATGTTTCCTAGTGCCGGTTTGAACTTCCTGCAGTTTTCACTGTAAAACCGAGGTGGAGCTAGTACCTCCCCATATATATGTATGGAATGGAGTTGGCAACTGAAAAGAATCTTTGTGTTCCCAGAAAGCTAGGTGAAGGACGGCTTTCACACACACTTATCTCTCAGAACTGAGCAAGTGGAGAGACTTTCGTTCATCTAGCACCAAGGGAACGGGTTGCAGGAGACACTTTTTCTCTGCTTTCTCAGTCTGTTTCCTAGTGCCGGTTTGAAGTTCCTGCAGTTTTCACTGTAAAAACGAGTTGGAGCTAGTACCTCCCCATATATATGTATGGAATGGAGATTGCAACTGAAAAGAAACTTTGTGTTCCCAGCAAGCTAAGTGAAGGACGGCTTTCACACGCACTTATCTCTCAGAACTGAGCAAGTGGAGAGACGTTCGTTCATCTAGCACCAAGGGAACGGGTTGCAGGAGACACTTTTTCTCTGCTTTCTCAGTCTGTTTCCTAGTGCCGGTTTGAAGTTCCTGCATTTTTCACTGTAAAACCGTGTTGGAGCTAGTACCTCCCCATATATATGTATGGAATGGAGATTGCAACTGAAAAAATCTTTTTGTTCCCAGCAAGCTAGGTGAAGGACGGCTTTCACACACACTTATCTCTCAGAAATGAGCAAGTGGAGAGACGTTCGTTCATCTAGCACCAAGGGAACGGGTTGCAGGTGACACTTTTTCTCTGCTTTCTCAGTATGTTTCCTAGTGCCGGTTTGAACTTCCAGCAGTTTTCACTGTAAAACCGAGTTGGAGCTAGTACCTCCCCATATATATGTATGGAATGGAGATTGCAACTGAAAAGAGACTTTCTGTTCCCAGCAAGCTAGGTGAAGGACGGCTTTCACACACACTTATCTCTCAGAACTGAGCAAGTGGAGAGACGTTCGTTCATCTAGCACCAAGGGAACGGGTTGCAGGAGACACTTTTTCTCTGCTTTCTCAGTCTGTTTCCTAGTGCCGGTTTGAAGTTCCTGCAGTTTTCACTGTAAAACCGAGTTGGAGCTAGTACCTCCCCATATATATGTATGGAATAGAGTTTGCAACTGAAAAGAAACTTTGTGTTCCCAACAAGCTAGGTGAAGGACAGCTTTCACACACACTTATCTCTCAGAACTGAGCAAGTGGAGAGACGTTCGTTCATCTAGCACCAAGGGAACGGGTTGCAGGAGACACTTTTTCTCTGCTTTCTCAGTCTGTTTCCTAGTGCCGGTTTGAAGTTCCTGCAGTTTTCACTGTAAAACCGAGTTGGAGCTTGTACCTCCCCATATATATGTATGGAATGGAGATTGCAACTGAAAAGAAACTTTCTGTTCCCAGCAAGCTAGGTGAAGGACGGCATTCACACACACTTATCTCTCAGAACTGAGCAAGTGGAGAGACGTTCGTTTATCTAGCACCAAGGGAACGGGTTGCAGGAGACACTTTTTCTCTGTTTTCTCAGTCTGTTTCCTAGTGCCGGTTTGAAGTTCCTGCAGTTTTCACTGTAAAACCGAGTTGGAGCTAGTACCTCCCCATATATATGTATGGAATGGAGTTTGCAACTGAAAAGAATCTTTGTGTTCCCAGCAAGCTAGGTGAAGGACGGCTTTCACACACACTTATCTCTCAGAACTGAGCAAGTGGAGAGACGTTCGTTCATCTAGCACCAAGGGAACGGGTGGCAGGAGACACTTTTTCCCTGCTTTCTCAGTCTGTTTCCTAGTGCCGGTTTGAAGTTCCTACAGTTTTCACTGTAAAACCGAGTTGGAGCTAGTACCTCCCCATATATATGTATGGAATGGAGTTGGCAACTGAAAAGAATCTTTGTGATCCCAGAAAGCGAGGTGAAGGACGGCTTTCACACACACTTATCTCTCAGACCTGAGCAAGTGGAGAGACGTTCGTTCATCTAGCACCAAGGGAACGGGTTGCAGGAGACACTTTTTCTCTGCTTTCTCAGTCTGTTTCCTAGTGCCGGTTTGAAGTTCCTGCAGTTTTCACTGTAAAACCGTGTTGGAGCTAGTACCTCCCCATATATATGTATGGAATGTAGTTTGCAACTGAAAAGAAACTTTGTGTTCCCAACAAGCTAGGTGAAGGACGACTTTCACACACACTTATCTCTCAGAACTGAGCAAGTGGAGAGACGTTCGTTCATCTAGCACCAAGGGAACGGGTTGCAGGAGACACTTTTTCTCTGCTTTCTCAGTCTGTTTCCTAGTGCCGGTTTGAAGTTCCTGCAGTTTTCACTGTAAAAACGAGTTGGAGCTAGTACCTCCCCATATATATGTATGGAATGGAGATTGCAACTGAAAAGAAACTTTGTGTTCCCAGAAAGCGAGGTGAAGGGCGGCTTTCACACACACTTATCTCTCAGACCTGAGCAAGTGGAGAGACGTTCGTTCAACTAGCACCAAGGTAACGGGTTGCAGGAGACACTTTTTCTCTGCTTTCTCAGTCTGTTTCCTAGTGCCGGTTTGAAGTTCCTGCAGTTTTCACTGTAAAACGGTTTTGGAGCTAGTACCTCCCCATTTATATGTATGGAATTGAGATTGCCACTGAAAAGAAACTTTTTGTTCCCCACAAGCTAGGTGAAGGATGGCTTTCACACACACTTATCTCTCAGAACTGAGCAAGTGGAGAGACGTTCGTTCATCTAGCACCAAGGGAACGGGTTGCAGGAGACACTTTTCTCTGCTTTCTCAGTCTGTTTCCTAGTGCCGGTTTGAAGTTCCTGCAGTTTTCACTGTAAAACCGAGTTGGAGCTAGTACCTCCCCATATATATGTATGGAATGGAGTTTGCAACTGAAAAGAAACTTTGTGTTCCCAACAAGCTAGGTGAAGGACAGCTTTCACACACACTTATCTCTCAGAACTGAGCAAGTGGAGAGACGTTCGTTCATCTAGCACCAAGGGAACGGGTTGCAGGAGACACTTTTTCTCTGCTTTCTCAGTCTGTTTCCTAGTGCCGGTTTGAAGTTCCTGCAGTTTTCACTGTAAAACCGAGTTGGAGCTAGTACCTCCGCATATATATGTATGGAATGGAGTTTGCAACTGAAAAGAAACTTTGTGTTCCCAACAAGCTAGGTGAAGGACAGCTTTCACACACACTTATCTCTCAGAACTGAGCAAGTGGAGAGACGTTCGTTCATCTAGCACCAAGGGAACGGGTTGCAGGAGACACTTTTTCTCTGCTTTCTCAGTCTGTTTCCTAGTGCCGGTTTGAAGTTCCTGCAGTTTTCACTGTAAAACCGAGTTGGAGCTTGTACCTCCCCATATATATGTATGGAATGGAGATTGCAACTGAAAAGAAACTTTCTGTTCCCAGCAAGCTAGGTGAAGGACGGCTTTCACACACACGTATCTCTCAGAACTGAGCAAGTGGAGAGACGTTCGTTCATCTAGCACCAAGGGAACGGGTTGCAGGAGACACTTTTTCTCTGTTTTCTCAGTCTGTTTCCTAGTGCCGGTTTGAAGTTCCTGCAGTTTTCACTGTAAAACCGAGTTGGAGCTAGTACCTCCCCATATATATGTATGGAATGGAGTTTGCAACTGAAAAGAATCTTTGTGTTCCCAGCAAGCTAGGTGAAGGACGGCTTTCACACACACTTATCTCTCAGAACTGAGCAAGGGGAGAGACGTTCGTTCATCTAGCACCAAGGGAACGGGTTGCAGGAGACACTTTTTCCCTGCTTTCTCAGTCTGTTTCCTAGTGCCGGTTTGAAGTTCCTACAGTTTTCACTGTAAAACCGAGTTGGAGCTAGTACCTCCCCATATATATGTATGGAATGGAGATTGCAACTGAAAAGAAACTTTGTGTTCCCAGCAAGCTAGGTGAAGGACGGCTTTCACACACACTTATCTCTCAGAACTGAGCAAGTGGAGAGACGTTCGTTCATCTAGCACCAAGGGAACGGGTTGCAGGAGACACTTTTTCTCTGCTTTCTCAGTCTTTTTCCTAGTGCCGGTTTGAAGTTCCTGCAGTTTTCACTGTAAAACCGAGTTGGAGCTAGTACCTCCCCATATATATGTATGGAATGGAGTTGGCAACTGAAAAGAATCTTTGTGTTCACAGAAAGCTTGGTGAAGTACGGCTTTCACACACACTTATCTCTCAGAACTGAGCAAGTGGAGAGACTTTCGTTCATCTAGCACCAAGGGAACGGGTTGCAGGGACACTTTTTCTCTGCTTTCTCAGTCTGTTTCCTAGTGCCGGTTTGAAGTTCCTGCAGTTTTCACTGTAAAAACGAGTTGGAGCTAGTACCTCCCCATATATATGTATGGAATGGAGATTGCAACTGAAAAGAAACTTTGTGTTCCCAGCAAGCTAGGTGAAGGACGGCTTTCACACGCACTTATCTCTCAGAACTGAGCAAGTGGAGAGACGTTCGTTCATCTAGCACCAAGGGAACGGGTTGCAGGAGACACTTTTTCTCTGCTTTCTCAGTCTGTTTCCTAGTGCCGGTTTGAAGTTCCTGCATTTTTCACTGTAAAACCGTGTTGGAGCTAGTACCTCCCCATATATATGTATGGAATGGAGATTGCAACTGAAAAAATCTTTGTGTTCCCAGCAAGCTAGGTGAAGGACGGCTTTCACACACACTTATCTCTCTGAACTGAGCAAGTGGAGAGACGTTCGTTCATCTAGCACCAATGGAAAGGGTTGCAGGAGACACTTTTTCTCTGCTTTCTCAGTCTGTTTCCTAGTGCCGGTTTGAAGTTCCTGCAGTTTTCACTGTAAAACCGAGTTGGAGCTAGTACCTCCCCATATATATGTATGGAATGGAGATTGCAACTGAAAAGAAACTTTGTGTTCCCAACAAGCTAGGTGAAGGACGGCTTTCACACACACTTATCTCTCAGAACTGAGCAAGTGGAGAGACGTTCGTTCATCTAGCACCAAGGGAACGGGTTGCAGGAGACACTTTTTCTCTGCTTTCTCAGTCTGTTTCCTAGTGCCGGTTTGAAGTTCCTGCAGTTTTAACTGTAAAACCGTGTTGGAGCTAGTACCTCCCCATATATATGTATGGAATGGAGTTGGCAACTGAAAAGAAACTTTGTTTTCCCACCAAGCTAGGTGAAGGACGGCTTTCACACACACTTATCTCTCAGAACTGAGCAAGTGGAGAGACGTTCGTTCATCTAGCACCAAGGGAACGGGTTGCAGGAGACACTTTTTCTCTGCTTTCTCAGTCTGTTTCCTAGTGCCGGTTTGAAGTTCCTGCAGTTTTCACTGTAAAACCGAGTTGGAGCTAGTACCTCCCCATATATATGTATGGAATGGAGTTTGCAACTGAAAAGAATCTTTGTGTTCCCAGAAAGCGAGGTGAAGGACGGCTTTCACACACACTTATCTCTCAGACCTGAGCAAGTGGAGAGACGTTCTTTCATCTAGCACCAAGGGAACGGGTTGCAGGAGACACTTTTTCTCTGCTTTCTCAGTCTGTTTCCTAGTGCCGGTTTGAAGTTCCTGCAGTTTTCACTGTAAAACCGAGTTGGAGCTAGTACCTCCGCATATATATGTATGGAATGGAGTTTGCAACTGAAAAGAAACTTTGTGTTCCCAACAAGCTAGGTGAAGGACAGCTTTCACACACACTTATCTCTCAGAACTGAGCAAGTGGAGAGACGTTCGTTCATCTAGCACCAAGGGAACGGGTTGCAGGAGACACTTTTTCTCTGCTTTCTCAGTCTGTTTCCTAGTGCCGGTTTGAAGTTCCTGCAGTTTTCACTGTAAAACCGAGTTGGAGCTTGTACCTCCCCATATATATGTATGGAATGGAGATTGCAACTGAAAAGAAACTTTCTGTTCCCAGCAAGCTAGGTGAAGGACGGCTTTCACACACACGTATCTCTCAGAACTGAGCAAGTGGAGAGACGTTCGTTCATCTAGCACCAAGGGAACGGGTTGCAGGAGACACTTTTTCTCTGTTTTCTCAGTCTGTTTCCTAGTGCCGGTTTGAAGTTCCTGCAGTTTTCACTGTAAAACCGAGTTGGAGCTAGTACCTCCCCATATATATGTATGGAATGGAGTTTGCAACTGAAAAGAATCTTTGTGTTCCCAGCAAGCTAGGTGAAGGACGGCTTTCACACACACTTATCTCTCAGAACTGAGCAAGTGGAGAGACGTTCGTTCATCTAGCACCAAGGGAACGGGTTGCAGGAGACACTTTTTCCCTGCTTTCTCAGTCTGT
Source organism: Camelus bactrianus (assembly GCF_048773025.1). NCBI lineage: Eukaryota > Metazoa > Chordata > Mammalia > Artiodactyla > Camelidae > Camelus > Camelus bactrianus. Next base: position 79,764,838 of record NC_133542.1, on the reverse strand, counting down.
TTCCTAGTGCCGGTTTGAAGTTCCTACAGTTTTCACTGTAAAACCGAGTTGGAGCTAGTACCTCCCCATATATATGTATGGAATGGAGTTTGCAACTGAAAAGAAACTTTGTGTTCCCAGCAAGCTAGGTGAAGGACGGCTTTCACACACACTTATCTCTCAGAACTGAGCAAGTGGAGAGACGTTCGTTCATCTAGCACCAAGGGAACGGGTTGCAGGAGACACTTTTTCTCTGCTTTCTCAGTCTGTTTCCTAGTGCCGGTTTGAAGTTCCTGCAGTTTTCACTGTAAAACCGAGTTGGAGCTTGTACCTCCCCATATATATGTATGGAATGGAGATTGCAACTGAAAAGAAACTTTCTGTTCCCAGCAAGCTAGGTGAAGGACGGCTTTCACACACACGTATCTCTCAGAACTGAGCAAGTGGAGAGACGTTCGTTCATCTAGCACCAAGGGAACGGGTTGCAGGAGACACTTTTTCTCTGTTTTCTCAGTCTGTTTCCTAGTGCCGGTTTGAAGTTCCTGCAGTTTTCACTGTAAAACCGAGTTGGAGCTAGTACCTCCCCATATATATGTATGGAATGGAGTTTGCAACTGAAAAGAATCTTTGTGTTCCCAGCAAGCTAGGTGAAGGACGGCTTTCACACACATTTATCTCTCAGAACTGAGCAAGTGGAGAGACGTTCGTTCATCTAGCACCAAGGGAACGGGTTGCAGGAGACACTTTTTCCCTGCTTTCTCAGTCTGTTTCCTAGTGCCGGTTTGAAGTTCCTACAGTTTTCACTGTAAAACCGAGTTGGAGCTAGTACCTCCCCATATATATGTATGGAATGGAGTTTGCAACTGAAAAGAAACTTTGTGTTCCCAGCAAGCTAGGTGAAGGACGGCTTTCACACACACTTATCTCTCAGAACTGAGCAAGTGGAGAGACGTTCGTTCATCTAGCACCAAGGGAACGGGTTGCAGGAGACACTTTTTCTCTGCTTTCTCAGTCTTTTTCCTAGTGCCGGTTTGAAGTTCCTGCAGTTTTCACTGTAAAACCGAGTTGGAGCTAGTACCTCTCCATATATATGTATGGAATGGAGTTGGCAACTGAAAAGAATCTTTGTGTTCCCAGAAAGCTAGGTGAAGGACGGCTTTCACACACACTTATCTCTCAGAACTGAGCAAGTGGAGAGACTTTCGTTCATCTAGCACCAAGGGAACGGGTTGCAGGGACACTTTTTCTCTGCTTTCTCAGTCTGTTTCCTAGTGCCGGTTTGAAGTTCCTGCAGTTTTCACTGTAAAAACGAGTTGGAGCTAGTACCTCCCCATATATATGTATGGAATGGAGATTGCAACTGAAAAGAAACTTTGTGTTCCCAGCAAGCTAAGTGAAGGACGGCTTTCACACGCACTTATCTCTCAGAACTGAGCAAGTGGAGAGACGTTCGTTCATCTAGCACCAAGGGAACGGGTTGCAGGAGACACTTTTTCTCTGCTTTCTCAGTCTGTTTCCTAGTGCCGGTTTGAAGTTCCTGCATTTTTCACTGTAAAACCGTGTTGGAGCTAGTACCTCCCCATATATATGTATGGAATGGAGATTGCAACTGAAAAAATCTTTGTGTTCCCAGCAAGCTAGGTGAAGGACGGCTTTCACACACACTTATCTCTCAGAACTGAGCAAGTGGAGAGACGTTCGTTCATTAGCACCAATGGAAAGGGTTGCAGGAGACACTTTTTCTCTGCTTTCTCAGTCTGTTTCCTAGTGCCGGTTTGAAGTTCCTGCAGTTTTCACTGTAAAACCGAGTTGGAGCTAGTACCTCCCCATATATATGTATGGAATGGAGATTGCAACTGAAAAGAAACTTTGTGTTCCCAACAAGCTAGGTGAAGGACGGCTTTCACACACACTTATCTCTCAGAACTGAGCAAGTGGAGAGACGTTCGTTCATCTAGCACCAAGGGAACGGGTTGCAGGAGACACTTTTTCTCTGCTTTCTCAGTCTGTTTCCTAGTGCCGGTTTGAAGTTCCTGCAGTTTTCACTGTAAAACCGTGTTGGAGCTAGTACCTCCCCATATATATGTATGGAATGGAGTTGGCAACTGAAAAGAAACTTTGTTTTCCCACCAAGCTAGGTGAAGGACGGCTTTCACACACACTTATCTCTCAGAACTGAGCAAGTGGAGAGACGTTCGTTCATCTAGCACCAAGGGAACGGGTTGCAGGAGACACTTTTTCTCTGCTTTCTCAGTCTGTTTCCTAGTGCCGGTTTGAAGTTCCTGCAGTTTTCACTGTAAAACCGAGTTGGAGCTAGTACCTCCCCATATATATGTATGGAATGGAGTTTGCAACTGAAAAGAATCTTTGTGTTCCCAGAAAGCGAGGTGAAGGACGGCTTTCACACACACTTATCTCTCAGACCTGAGCAAGTGGAGAGACGTTCTTTCATCTAGCACCAAGGGAACGGGTTGCAGGAGACACTTTTTCTCTGCTTTCTCAGTCTGTTTCCTAGTGCCGGTTTGAAGTTCCTGCAGTTTTCACTGTAAAACCGTGTTGGAGCTAGTACCTCCCCATATATATGTATGGAATGGAGATTGCCACTGAAAAGAAACTTTGTGTTCCCCACAAGCTAGGTGAAGGACGGCTTTCACACACACTTATCTCTCAGAACTGAGCAAGTGGAGAGACGTTCGTTCATCTAGCACCAAGGGAACGGGTTGCAGGAGACACTTTTTCTCTGCTTTCTCAGTCTGTTTCCTAGTGCCGGTTTGAAGTTCCTGCAGTTTTCACTGTAAAACCGAGTTGGAGCTTGTACCTCCCCATATATATGTATGGAATGGAGATTGCAACTGAAAGAAACTTTCTGTTCCCAGCAAGCTAGGTGAAGGACGGCTTTCACACACACGTATCTCTCAGAACTGAGCAAGTGGAGAGACGTTCGTTCATCTAGCACCAAGGGAACGGGTTGCAGGAGACACTTTTTCTCTGTTTTCTCAGTCTGTTTCCTAGTGCCGGTTTGAAGTTCCTGCAGTTTTCACTGTAAAACCGAGTTGGAGCTAGTACCTCCCCATATATATGTATGGAATGGAGTTTGCAACTGAAAAGAATCTTTGTGTTCCCAGCAAGCTAGGTGAAGGACGGCTTTCACACACACTTATCTCTCAGAACTGAGCAAGTGGAGAGACGTTCGTTCATCTAGCACCAAGGGAACGGGTTGCAGGAGACACTTTTTCCCTGCTTTCTCAGTCTGTTTCCTAGTGCCGGTTTGAAGTTCCTACAGTTTTCACTGTAAAACCGAGTTGGAGCTAGTACCTCCCCATATATATGTATGGAATGGAGTTTGCAACTGAAAAGAAACTTTGTGTTCCCAGCAAGCTAGGTGAAGGACGGCTTTCACACACACTTATCTCTCAGAACTGAGCAAGTGGAGAGACGTTCGTTCATCTAGCACCAAGGGAACGGGTTGCAGGAGACACTTTTTCTCTGCTTTCTCAGTCTTTTTCCTAGTGCCGGTTTGAAGTTCCTGCAGTTTTCACTGTAAAACCGAGTTGGAGCTAGTACCTCTCCATATATATGTATGGAATGGAGTTGGCAACTGAAAAGAATCTTTGTGTTCCCAGAAAGCTAGGTGAAGGACGGCTTTCACACACACTTATCTCTCAGAACTGAGCAAGTGGAGAGACTTTCGTTCATCTAGCACCAAGGGAACGGGTTGCAGGGACACTTTTTCTCTGCTTTCTCAGTCTGTTTCCTAGTGCCGGTTTGAAGTTCCTGCAGTTTTCACTGTAAAAACGAGTTGGAGCTAGTACCTCCCCATATATATGTATGGAATGGAGATTGCAACTGAAAAGAAACTTTGTGTTCCCAGCAAGCTAAGTGAAGGACGGCTTTCACACGCACTTATCTCTCAGAACTGAGCAAGTGGAGAGACGTTCGTTCATCTAGCACCAAGGGAACGGGTTGCAGGAGACACTTTTTCTCTGCTTTCTCAGTCTGTTTCCTAGTGCCGGTTTGAAGTTCCTGCATTTTTCACTGTAAAACCGTGTTGGAGCTAGTACCTCCCCATATATATGTATGGAATGGAGATTGCAACTGAAAAAATCTTTGTGTTCCCAGCAAGCTAGGTGAAGGACGGCTTTCACACACACTTATCTCTCAGAACTGAGCAAGTGGAGAGACGTTCGTTCATTAGCACCAATGGAAAGGGTTGCAGGAGACACTTTTTCTCTGCTTTCTCAGTCTGTTTCCTAGTGCCGGTTTGAAGTTCCTGCAGTTTTCACTGTAAAACCGAGTTGGAGCTAGTACCTCCCCATATATATGTATGGAATGGAGATTGCAACTGAAAAGAAACTTTGTGTTCCCAACAAGCTAGGTGAAGGACGGCTTTCACACACACTTATCTCTCAGAACTGAGCAAGTGGAGAGACGTTCGTTCATCTAGCACCAAGGGAACGGGTTGCAGGAGACACTTTTTCTCTGCTTTCTCAGTCTGTTTCCTAGTGCCGGTTTGAAGTTCCTGCAGTTTTCACTGTAAAACCGTGTTGGAGCTAGTACCTCCCCATATATATGTATGGAATGGAGTTGGCAACTGAAAAGAAACTTTGTTTTCCCACCAAGCTAGGTGAAGGACGGCTTTCACACACACTTATCTCTCAGAACTGAGCAAGTGGAGAGACGTTCGTTCATCTAGCACCAAGGGAACGGGTTGCAGGAGACACTTTTTCTCTGCTTTCTCAGTCTGTTTCCTAGTGCCGGTTTGAAGTTCCTGCAGTTTTCACTGTAAAACCGAGTTGGAGCTAGTACCTCCCCATATATATGTATGGAATGGAGTTTGCAACTGAAAAGAATCTTTGTGTTCCCAGAAAGCGAGGTGAAGGACGGCTTTCACACACACTTATCTCTCAGACCTGAGCAAGTGGAGAGACGTTCTTTCATCTAGCACCAAGGGAACGGGTTGCAGGAGACACTTTTTCTCTGCTTTCTCAGTCTGTTTCCTAGTGCCGGTTTGAAGTTCCTGCAGTTTTCACTGTAAAACCGTGTTGGAGCTAGTACCTCCCCATATATATGTATGGAATGGAGATTGCCACTGAAAAGAAACTTTGTGTTCCCCACAAGCTAGGTGAAGGACGGCTTTCACACACACTTATCTCTCAGAACTGAGCAAGTGGAGAGACGTTCGTTCATCTAGCACCAAGGGAACGGGTTGCAGGAGACACTTTTTCTCTGCTTTCTCAGTCTGTTTCCTAGTGCCGGTTTGAAGTTCCTGCAGTTTTCACTGTAAAACCGAGTTGGAGCTTGTACCTCCCCATATATATGTATGGAATGGAGATTGCAACTGAAAGAAACTTTCTGTTCCCAGCAAGCTAGGTGAAGGACGGCTTTCACACACACGTATCTCTCAGAACTGAGCAAGTGGAGAGACGTTCGTTCATCTAGCACCAAGGGAACGGGTTGCAGGAGACACTTTTTCTCTGTTTTCTCAGTCTGTTTCCTAGTGCCGGTTTGAAGTTCCTGCAGTTTTCACTGTAAAACCGAGTTGGAGCTTGTACCTCCCCATATATATGTATGGAATGGAGATTGCAACTGAAAGAAACTTTCTGTTCCCAGCAAGCTAGGTGAAGGACGGCTTTCACACACACGTATCTCTCAGAACTGAGTAAGTGGAGAGACGTTCGTTCATCTAGCACCAATGGAACGGGTTGCAGGAGACACATTTTCTCTGCTTTCTCAGTCTGTTTCCTAGTGCCGGTTTGAAGTTCCTGCAGTTTTCACTGTAAAACCGTGTTGGAGCTAGTACCTCCCCATATATATGTATGGAATGGAGTTTGCAACTGAAAAGAAACTTTGTGTTCCCAACAAGCTAGGTGAAGGACGGCTTTCACACACACTTATCTCTCAGAACTGAGCAAGTGGAGAGACGTTCGTTCATCTAGCACCAAGGGAACGGGTTGCAGGAGACACTTTTTCTCTGCTTTCTCAGTCTGTTTCCTAGTGCCGGTTTGAAGTTCCTGCAGTTTTCACTGTAAAAACGAGTTGGAGCTAGTACCTCCCCATATATATGTATGGAATGGAGATTGCAACTGAAAAGAAACTTTGTGTTCCCAGAAAGCGAGGTGAAGGACGGCTTTCACACACACTTATCTCTCAGACCTGAGCAAGTGGAGAGACGTTCGTTCATCTAGCACCAAGGGAACGGGTTGCAGGAGACACTTTTTCTCTGCTTTCTCAGTCTGTTTCCTAGTGCCGGTTTGAAGTTCCTGCAGTTTTCACTGTAAAACCGTTTTGGAGCTAGTACCTCCCCATATATATGTATGGAATGGAGATTGCCACTGAAAAGAAACTTTGTGTTCCCCACAAGCTAGGTGAAGGACGGCTTTCACACACACTTATCTCTCAGAACTGAGCAAGTGGAGAGACGTTCGTTCATCTAGCACCAAGGGAACGGGTTGCAGGAGACACTTTTCTCTGCTTTCTCAATCTGTTTCCTAGTGCCGGTTTGAAGTTCCTGCAGTTTTCACTGTAAAACCGAGTTGGAGCTAGTACCTCCCCATATATATGTATGGAATGGAGTTTGCAACTGAAAAGAAACTTTGTTTTCCCAACAAGCTAGGTGAAGGACAGCTTTCACACACACTTATCTCTCAGAACTGAGCAAGTGGAGAGACGTTCGTTCATCTAGCACCAAGGGAACGGGTTGCAGGAGACACTTTTTCTCTGCTTTCTCAGTCTGTTTCCTAGTGCCGGTTTGAAGTTCCTGCAGTTTTCACTGTAAAACCGAGTTGGAGCTAGTACCTCCCCATATATATGTATGGAATGGAGTTTGCAACTGAAAAGAAACTTTGTGTTCCCAACAAGCTAGGTGAAGGACAGCTTTCACACACACTTATCTCTCAGAACTGAGCAAGTGGAGAGACGTTCGTTCATCTAGCACCAAGGGAACGGGTTGCAGGAGACACTTTTTCTCTGCTTTCTCAGTCTCTTTCCTAGTGCCGGTTTGAAGTTCCTGCAGTTTTCACTGTAAAACCGAGTTGGAGCTTGTACCTCCCCATATATATGTATGGAATGGAGATTGCAACTGAAAAGAAACTTTCTGTTCCCAGCAAGCTAGGTGAAGGACGGCTTTCACACACACGTATCTCTCAGAACTGAGCAAGTGTAGAGACGTTCGTTCATCTAGCACCAAGAGAACGGGTTGCAGGAGACACTTTTTCTCTGTTTTCTCAGTCTGTTTCCTAGTGCCGGTTTGAAGTTCCTGCAGTTTTCACTGTAAAACCGAGTTGGAGCTAGTACCTCCCCATATATATGTATGGAATGGAGTTTGCAACTGAAAAGAATCTTTGTGTTCCCAGCAAGCTAGGTGAAGGACGGCTTTCACACACACTTATCTCTCAGAACTGAGCAAGTGGAGAGACGTTCGTTCATCTAGCACCAAGGGAACGGGTTGCAGGAGACACTTTTTCTCTGCTTTCTCAGTCTGTTTCCTAGTGCCGGTTTGAAGTTCCTACAGTTTTCACTGTAAAACCGAGTTGGAGCTAGTACCTCCCCATATATATGTATGGAATGGAGATTGCAAGTGAAAAGAAACTTTGTGTTCCCAGCAAGCTAGGTGAAGGACGGCTTTCACACACACTTATCTCTCAGAACTTAGCAAGTGGAGAGACGTTCGTTCATCTAGCACCAAGGGAACGGGTTGCAGGAGACACTTTTTCTCTGCTTTCTCAGTCTTTTTCCTAGTGCCGGTTTGAAGTTCCTGCAGTTTTCACTGTAAAACCGAGTTGGAGCTAGTACCTCCCCATATATATGTATGGAATGGAGTTTGCAACTGAAAAGAAACTTTCTGTTCCCAGCAAGCTAGGTGAAGGACGGCTTTCACACACACTTATCTCTCAGAACTGAGCAAGTGGAGAGACGTTCGTTCATCTAGCACCAAGGGAACGGTTTGCAGGAGACACTTTTTCTCTGCTTTCTCAGTCTGTTTCCTAGTGCCGGTTTGAAGTTCCTGCAGTTTTCACTGTAAAACCGAGTTGGAGCTAGTACCTCCCCATATATATGTATGGAATGGAGTTGGCAACTGAAAAGAATCTTTGTGTTCCCAGAAAGCGAGGTGAAGGACGGCTTTCACACACACTTATCTCTCAGACCTGAGCAAGTGGAGAGACGTTCTTTCATCTAGCACCAAGGGAACGGGTTGCAGGAGACACTTTTTCTCTGCTTTCTCAGTCTGTTTCCTAGTGCCGGTTTGAAGTTCCTGCAGTTTTCACTGTAAAACCGTGTTGGAGCTAGTACCTCCCCATATATATGTATGGAATGGAGATTGCCACTGAAAAGAAACTTTGTGTTCCCCACAAGCTAGGTGAAGGACGGCTTTCACACACACTTATCTCTCAGAACTGAGCAAGTGGAGAGACGTTCGTTCATCTAGCACCAAGGGAACGGGTTGCAGGAGACACTTTTTCTCTGCTTTCTCAGTCTGTTTCCTAGTGCCGGTTTGAAGTTCCTGCAGTTTTCACTGTAAAACCGAGTTGGAGCTTGTACCTCCCCATATATATGTATGGAATGGAGATTGCAACTGAAAGAAACTTTCTGTTCCCAGCAAGCTAGGTGAAGGACGGCTTTCACACACACGTATCTCTCAGAACTGAGCAAGTGGAGAGACGTTCGTTCATCTAGCACCAAGGGAACGGGTTGCAGGAGACACTTTTTCTCTGTTTTCTCAGTCTGTTTCCTAGTGCCGGTTTGAAGTTCCTGCAGTTTTCACTGTAAAACCGAGTTGGAGCTTGTACCTCCCCATATATATGTATGGAATGGAGATTGCAACTGAAAGAAACTTTCTGTTCCCAGCAAGCTAGGTGAAGGACGGCTTTCACACACACGTATCTCTCAGAACTGAGTAAGTGGAGAGACGTTCGTTCATCTAGCACCAAGGGAACGGGTTGCAGGAGACACTTTTTCCCTGCTTTCTCAGTCTGTTTCCTAGTGCCGGTTTGAAGTTCCTGCAGTTTTCACTGTAAAACCGAGTTGTAGCTAGTACCTCCCCATATATATGTATGGAATGGATTTGGCAACTGAAAAGAAACTTTGTGTTCCCAGCAAGCTAGGTGAAGGACGGCTTTCACACACACTTATCTCTCAGAACTGAGCAAGTGGAGAGACTTTCGTTCATCTAGCACCAAGGGAACGGGTTGCAGGAGACACTTTTTCTCTGCTTTCTCAGTCTGTTTCCTAGTGCCGGTTTGAAGTTCCTGCAGTTTTCACTGTAAAAACGAGTTGGAGCTAGTACCTCCCCATATATATGTATGGAATGGAGATTGCAACTGAAAAGAAACTTTGTGTTCCCAGCAAGCTAAGTGAAGGACGGCTTTCACACGCACTTATCTCTCAGAACTGAGCAAGTGGAGAGACGTTCGTTCATCTAGCACCAAGGGAACGGGTTGCAGGAGACACTTTTTCTCTGCTTTCTCAGTCTGTTTCCTAGTGCCGGTTTGAAGTTCCTGCATTTTTCACTGTAAATCCGTGTTGGAGCTAGTACCTCCCCATATATATGTATGGAATGGAGATTGCAACTGAAAAAATCTTAGTGTTCCCAGCAAGCTAGGTGAAGGACGGCTTTCACACACACTTATCTCTCAGAACTGAGCAAGTGGAGAAACGTTCGTTCATCTAGCACCAAGGGAACGGGTTGCAGTTGACACTTTAACTCTGCTTTCTCAGTATGTTTCCTACTGCCGGTTTGAACTTCCTGCAGTTTTCACTGTAAAACCGAGTTGGAGCTAGTACCTCCCCATATATATGTATGGAATGGAGATTGCAACTGAAAAGAAACTTTCTGTTCCCAGCAAGCTAGGTGAAGGACGGCTTTCACACACACTTATCTCTCAGAACTGAGCAAGTGGAGAGACGTTCGTTTATCTAGCACCAAGGGAACGGGTTGCAGGAGACACTTTTTCTCTGCTTTCTCAGTCTGTTTCCTAGTGCCGGTTTGAAGTTCCTGCAGTTTTCACTGTAAAACCGAGTTGGAGCTAGTACCTCCCCATATATATGTATGGAATGGAGTTGGCAACTGAAAAGAATCTTTGTGATCCCAGAAAGCGAGGTGAAGGACGGCTTTCACACACACTTATCTCTCAGACCTGAGCAAGTGGAGAGACGTTCGTTCATCTAGCACCAATGGAACGGGTTGCAGGAGACACATTTTCTCTGCTTTCTCAGTCTGTTTCCTAGTGCCGGTTTGAAGTTCCTGCAGTTTTCACTGTAAAACCGTGTTGGAGCTAGTACCTCCCCATATATATGTATGGAATGGAGTTTGCAACTGAAAAGAAACTTTGTGTTCCCAACAAGCTAGGTGAAGGACGGCTTTCACACACACTTATCTCTCAGAACTGAGCAAGTGGAGAGACGTTCGTTCATCTAGCACCAAGGGAACGGGTTGCAGGAGACACTTTTTCTCTGCTTTCTCAGTCTGTTTCCTAGTGCCGGTTTGAAGTTCCTGCAGTTTTCACTGTAAAAACGAGTTGGAGCTAGTACCTCCCCATATATATGTATGGAATGGAGATTGCAACTGAAAAGAAACTTTGTGTTCCCAGAAAGCGAGGTGAAGGACGGCTTTCACACACACTTATCTCTCAGACCTGAGCAAGTGGAGAGACGTTCGTTCATCTAGCACCAAGGGAACGGGTTGCAGGAGACACTTTTTCTCTGCTTTCTCAGTCTGTTTCCTAGTGCCGGTTTGAAGTTCCTGCAGTTTTCACTGTAAAACCGTTTTGGAGCTAGTACCTCCCCATATATATGTATGGAATGGAGATTGCCACTGAAAAGAAACTTTGTGTTCCCCACAAGCTAGGTGAAGGACGGCTTTCACACACACTTATCTCTCAGAACTGAGCAAGTGGAGAGACGTTCGTTCATCTAGCACCAAGGGAACGGGTTGCAGGAGACACTTTTCTCTGCTTTCTCAATCTGTTTCCTAGTGCCGGTTTGAAGTTCCTGCAGTTTTCACTGTAAAACCGAGTTGGAGCTAGTACCTCCCCATATATATGTATGGAATGGAGTTTGCAACTGAAAAGAAACTTTGTTTTCCCAACAAGCTAGGTGAAGGACAGCTTTCACACACACTTATCTCTCAGAACTGAGCAAGTGGAGAGACGTTCGTTCATCTAGCACCAAGGGAACGGGTTGCAGGAGACACTTTTTCTCTGCTTTCTCAGTCTGTTTCCTAGTGCCGGTTTGAAGTTCCTGCAGTTTTCACTGTAAAACCGAGTTGGAGCTAGTACCTCCGCATATATATGTATGGAATGGAGTTTGCAACTGAAAAGAAACTTTGTGTTCCCAACAAGCTAGGTGAAGGACAGCTTTCACACACACTTATCTCTCAGAACTGAGCAAGTGGAGAGACGTTCGTTCATCTAGCACCAAGGGAACGGGTTGCAGGAGACACTTTTTCTCTGCTTTCTCAGTCTCTTTCCTAGTGCCGGTTTGAAGTTCCTGCAGTTTTCACTGTAAAACCGAGTTGGAGCTTGTACCTCCCCATATATATGTATGGAATGGAGATTGCAACTGAAAAGAAACTTTCTGTTCCCAGCAAGCTAGGTGAAGGACGGCTTTCACACACACGTATCTCTCAGAACTGAGCAAGTGTAGAGACGTTCGTTCATCTAGCACCAAGGGAACGGGTTGCAGGAGACACTTTTTCTCTGTTTTCTCAGTCTGTTTCCTAGTGCCGGTTTGAAGTTCCTGCAGTTTTCACTGTAAAACCGAGTTGGAGCTAGTACCTCCCCATATATATGTATGGAATGGAGTTTGCAACTGAAAAGAATCTTTGTGTTCCCAGCAAGCTAGGTGAAGGACGGCTTTCACACACACTTATCTCTCAGAACTGAGCAAGTGGAGAGACGTTCGTTCATCTAGCACCAAGGGAACGGGTTGCAGGAGACACTTTTTCTCTGCTTTCTCAGTCTGTTTCCTAGTGCCGGTTTGAAGTTCCTACAGTTTTCACTGTAAAACCGAGTTGGAGCTAGTACCTCCCCATATATATGTATGGAATGGAGATTGCAAGTGAAAAGAAACTTTGTGTTCCCAGCAAGCTAGGTGAAGGACGGCTTTCACACACACTTATCTCTCAGAACTTAGCAAGTGGAGAGACGTTCGTTCATCTAGCACCAAGGGAACGGGTTGCAGGAGACACTTTTTCTCTGCTTTCTCAGTCTTTTTCCTAGTGCCGGTTTGAAGTTCCTGCAGTTTTCACTGTAAAACCGAGTTGGAGCTAGTACCTCCCCATATATATGTATGGAATGGAGTTTGCAACTGAAAAGAAACTTTCTGTTCCCAGCAAGCTAGGTGAAGGACGGCTTTCACACACACTTATCTCTCAGAACTGAGCAAGTGGAGAGGCTTTCGTTCATCTAGCACCAAGGGAACGGGTTGCAGGAGACACTTTTTCTCTGCTTTCTCAGTCTGTTTCCTAGTGCCGGTTTGAAGTTCCTACAGTTTTCACTGTAAAACCGAGTTGGAGCTAGTACCTCCCCATATATATGTATGGAATGGAGATTGCAAGTGAAAAGAAACTTTGTGTTCCCAGCAAGCTAGGTGAAGGACGGCTTTCACACACACTTATCTCTCAGAACTTAGCAAGTGGAGAGACGTTCGTTCATCTAGCACCAAGGGAACGGGTTGCAGGAGACACTTTTTCTCTGCTTTCTCAGTCTTTTTCCTAGTGCCGGTTTGAAGTTCCTGCAGTTTTCACTGTAAAACCGAGTTGGAGCTAGTACCTCCCCATATATATGTATGGAATGGAGTTTGCAACTGAAAAGAAACTTTCTGTTCCCAGCAAGCTAGGTGAAGGACGGCTTTCACACACACTTATCTCTCAGAACTGAGCAAGTGGAGAGACGTTCGTTCATCTAGCACCAAGGGAACGGTTTGCAGGAGACACTTTTTCTCTGCTTTCTCAGTCTTTTTCCTAGTGCCGGTTTGAAGTTCCTGCAGTTTTCACTGTAAAACCGAGTTGGAGCTAGTACCTCCCCATATATATGTATGGAATGGAGTTTGCAACTGAAAAGAAACTTTCTGTTCCCAGCAAGCTAGGTGAAGGACGGCTTTCACACACACTTATCTCTCAGAACTGAGCAAGTGGAGAGACGTTCGTTCATCTAGCACCAAGGGAACGGTTTGCAGGAGACACTTTTTCTCTGCTTTCTCAGTCTGTTTCCTAGTGCCGGTTTGAAGTTCCTGCAGTTTTCACTGTAAAACCGAGTTGGAGCTAGTACCTCCCCATATATATGTATGGAATGGAGTTGGCAACTGAAAAGAATCTTTGTGTTCCCAGAAAGCTAGGTGAAGGACGGCTTTCACACACACTTATCTCTCAGAACTGAGCAAGTGGAGAGGCTTTCGTTCATCTAGCACCAAGGGAACGGGTTGCAGGGGACACTTTTTCTCTGCTTTCTCAGTCTGTTTCCTAGTGCCGGTTTGAAGTTCCTGCAGTTTTCACTGTAAAACCGTGTTGGAGCTAGTACCTCCCCATATATATGTATGGAATGGAGATTGCAACTGAAAAGAAACTTTCTGTTCCCAGCAAGCTAGTTGAAGGACGGCTTTCACACACACGTATCTCTCAGAACTGAGCAAGTGTAGAGACGTTCGTTCATCTAGCACCAAGGGAACGGGTTGCAGGAGACACTTTTTCTCTGTTTTCTCAGTCTGTTTCCTAGTGCCGGTTTGAAGTTCCTGCAGTTTTCACTGTAAAACCGAGTTGGAGTTAGTACCTCCCCATATATATGTATGGAATGGAGTTTGCAACTGAAAAGAATCTTTGTGTTCCCAGCAAGCTAGGTGAAGGACGGCTTTCACACACACTTATCTCTCAGAACTTAGCAAGTGGAGAGACGTTCGTTCATCTAGCACCAAGGGAACGGGTTGCAGGAGACACTTTTTCTCTGCTTTCAGTCTTTTTCCTAGTGCCGGTTTGAAGTTCCTGCAGTTTTCACTGTAAAACCGAGTTGGAGCTAGTACCTCCCCATATATATGTATGGAATGGAGTTTGCAACTGAAAAGAAACTTTCTGTTCCCAGCAAGCTAGGTGAAGGACGGCTTTCACACACACTTATCTCTCAGAACTGAGCAAGTGGAGAGACGTTCGTTCATCTAGCACCAAGGGAACGGGTTGCAGGAGACACTTTTTCTCTGCTTTCTCAGTCTGTTTCCTAGTGCCGGTTTGAAGTTCCTGCAGTTTTCACTGTAAAACCGAGTTGGAGCTAGTACCTCCCCATATATATGTATGGAATGGAGTTTGCAACTGAAAAGAATCTTTGTGTTCCCAGCAAGCTAGGTGAAGGACGGCTTTCACACACACTTATCTCTCAGAACTGAGCAAGTGGAGAGACGTTCGTTCATCTAGCACCAAGGGAACGGGTTGCAGGAGACACTTTTTCTCTGCTTTCTCAGTCTGTTTCCTAGTGCCGGTTTGAAGTTCCTACAGTTTTCACTGTAAAACCGAGTTGGAGCTAGTACCTCCCCATATATATGTATGGAATGGAGATTGCAAGTGAAAAGAAACTTTGTGTTCCCAGCAAGCTAGGTGAAGGACGGCTTTCACACACACTTATCTCTCAGAACTTAGCAAGTGGAGAGACGTTCGTTCATCTAGCACCAAGGGAACGGGTTGCAGGAGACACTTTTTCTCTGCTTTCTCAGTCTTTTTCCTAGTGCCGGTTTGAAGTTCCTGCAGTTTTCACTGTAAAACCGAGTTGGAGCTAGTACCTCCCCATATATATGTATGGAATGGAGTTTGCAACTGAAAAGAAACTTTCTGTTCCCAGCAAGCTAGGTGAAGGACGGCTTTCACACACACTTATCTCTCAGAACTGAGCAAGTGGAGAGGCTTTCGTTCATCTAGCACCAAGGGAACGGGTTGCAGGAGACACTTTTTCTCTGCTTTCTCAGTCTGTTTCCTAGTGCCGGTTTGAAGTTCCTACAGTTTTCACTGTAAAACCGAGTTGGAGCTAGTACCTCCCCATATATATGTATGGAATGGAGATTGCAAGTGAAAAGAAACTTTGTGTTCCCAGCAAGCTAGGTGAAGGACGGCTTTCACACACACTTATCTCTCAGAACTTAGCAAGTGGAGAGACGTTCGTTCATCTAGCACCAAGGGAACGGGTTGCAGGAGACACTTTTTCTCTGCTTTCTCAGTCTTTTTCCTAGTGCCGGTTTGAAGTTCCTGCAGTTTTCACTGTAAAATCGAGTTGGAGCTAGTACCTCCCCATATATATGTATGGAATGGAGTTTGCAACTGAAAAGAAACTTTCTGTTCCCAGCAAGCTAGGTGAAGGACGGCTTTCACACACACGTATCTCTCAGAACTGAGCAAGTGTAGAGACGTTCGTTCATCTAGCACCAAGGGAACGGGTTGCAGGAGACACTTTTTCTCTGTTTTCTCAGTCTGTTTCCTAGTGCCGGTTTGAAGTTCCTGCAGTTTTCACTGTAAAACCGAGTTGGAGCTAGTACCTCCCCATATATATGTATGGAATGGAGTTTGCAACTGAAAAGAATCTTTGTGTTCCCAGCAAGCTAGGTGAAGGACGGCTTTCACACACACTTATCTCTCAGAACTGAGCAAGTGGAGAGACGTTCGTTCATCTAGCACCAAGGGAACGGGTTGCAGGAGACACTTTTTCTCTGCTTTCTCAGTCTGTTTCCTAGTGCCGGTTTGAAGTTCCTACAGTTTTCACTGTAAAACCGAGTTGGAGCTAGTACCTCCCCATATATATGTATGGAATGGAGATTGCAAGTGAAAAGAAACTTTGTGTTCCCAGCAAGCTAGGTGAAGGACGGCTTTCACACACACTTATCTCTCAGAACTTAGCAAGTGGAGAGACGTTCGTTCATCTAGCACCAAGGGAACGGGTTGCAGGAGACACTTTTTCTCTGCTTTCTCAGTCTTTTTCCTAGTGCCGGTTTGAAGTTCCTGCAGTTTTCACTGTAAAACCGAGTTGGAGCTAGTACCTCCCCATATATATGTATGGAATGGAGTTTGCAACTGAAAAGAAACTTTCTGTTCCCAGCAAGCTAGGTGAAGGACGGCTTTCACACACACTTATCTCTCAGAACTGAGCAAGTGGAGAGGCTTTCGTTCATCTAGCACCAAGGGAACGGGTTGCAGGAGACACTTTTTCTCTGCTTTCTCAGTCTGTTTCCTAGTGCCGGTTTGAAGTTCCTACAGTTTTCACTGTAAAACCGAGTTGGAGCTAGTACCTCCCCATATATATGTATGGAATGGAGATTGCAAGTGAAAAGAAACTTTGTGTTCCCAGCAAGCTAGGTGAAGGACGGCTTTCACACACACTTATCTCTCAGAACTTAGCAAGTGGAGAGACGTTCGTTCATCTAGCACCAAGGGAACGGGTTGCAGGAGACACTTTTTCTCTGCTTTCTCAGTCTTTTTCCTAGTGCCGGTTTGAAGTTCCTGCAGTTTTCACTGTAAAACCGAGTTGGAGCTAGTACCTCCCCATATATATGTATGGAATGGAGTTTGCAACTGAAAAGAAACTTTCTGTTCCCAGCAAGCTAGGTGAAGGACGGCTTTCACACACACTTATCTCTCAGAACTGAGCAAGTGGAGAGACGTTCGTTCATCTAGCACCAAGGGAACGGTTTGCAGGAGACACTTTTTCTCTGCTTTCTCAGTCTTTTTCCTAGTGCCGGTTTGAAGTTCCTGCAGTTTTCACTGTAAAACCGAGTTGGAGCTAGTACCTCCCCATATATATGTATGGAATGGAGTTTGCAACTGAAAAGAAACTTTCTGTTCCCAGCAAGCTAGGTGAAGGACGGCTTTCACACACACTTATCTCTCAGAACTGAGCAAGTGGAGAGACGTTCGTTCATCTAGCACCAAGGGAACGGTTTGCAGGAGACACTTTTTCTCTGCTTTCTCAGTCTGTTTCCTAGTGCCGGTTTGAAGTTCCTGCAGTTTTCACTGTAAAACCGAGTTGGAGCTAGTACCTCCCCATATATATGTATGGAATGGAGTTGGCAACTGAAAAGAATCTTTGTGTTCCCAGAAAGCTAGGTGAAGGACGGCTTTCACACACACTTATCTCTCAGAACTGAGCAAGTGGAGAGGCTTTCGTTCATCTAGCACCAAGGGAACGGGTTGCAGGGGACACTTTTTCTCTGCTTTCTCAGTCTGTTTCCTAGTGCCGGTTTGAAGTTCCTGCAGTTTTCACTGTAAAACCGTGTTGGAGCTAGTACCTCCCCATATATATGTATGGAATGGAGATTGCAACTGAAAAGAAACTTTCTGTTCCCAGCAAGCTAGTTGAAGGACGGCTTTCACACACACGTATCTCTCAGAACTGAGCAAGTGTAGAGACGTTCGTTCATCTAGCACCAAGGGAACGGGTTGCAGGAGACACTTTTTCTCTGTTTTCTCAGTCTGTTTCCTAGTGCCGGTTTGAAGTTCCTGCAGTTTTCACTGTAAAACCGAGTTGGAGTTAGTACCTCCCCATATATATGTATGGAATGGAGTTTGCAACTGAAAAGAATCTTTGTGTTCCCAGCAAGCTAGGTGAAGGACGGCTTTCACACACACTTATCTCTCAGAACTTAGCAAGTGGAGAGACGTTCGTTCATCTAGCACCAAGGGAACGGGTTGCAGGAGACACTTTTTCTCTGCTTTCAGTCTTTTTCCTAGTGCCGGTTTGAAGTTCCTGCAGTTTTCACTGTAAAACCGAGTTGGAGCTAGTACCTCCCCATATATATGTATGGAATGGAGTTTGCAACTGAAAAGAAACTTTCTGTTCCCAGCAAGCTAGGTGAAGGACGGCTTTCACACACACTTATCTCTCAGAACTGAGCAAGTGGAGAGACGTTCGTTCATCTAGCACCAAGGGAACGGGTTGCAGGAGACACTTTTTCTCTGCTTTCTCAGTCTGTTTCCTAGTGCCGGTTTGAAGTTCCTGCAGTTTTCACTGTAAAACCGAGTTGGAGCTAGTACCTCCCCATATATATGTATGGAATGGAGTTTGCAACTGAAAAGAATCTTTGTGTTCCCAGCAAGCTAGGTGAAGGACGGCTTTCACACACACTTATCTCTCAGAACTGAGCAAGTGGAGAGACGTTCGTTCATCTAGCACCAAGGGAACGGGTTGCAGGAGACACTTTTTCTCTGCTTTCTCAGTCTGTTTCCTAGTGCCGGTTTGAAGTTCCTACAGTTTTCACTGTAAAACCGAGTTGGAGCTAGTACCTCCCCATATATATGTATGGAATGGAGATTGCAAGTGAAAAGAAACTTTGTGTTCCCAGCAAGCTAGGTGAAGGACGGCTTTCACACACACTTATCTCTCAGAACTTAGCAAGTGGAGAGACGTTCGTTCATCTAGCACCAAGGGAACGGGTTGCAGGAGACACTTTTTCTCTGCTTTCTCAGTCTTTTTCCTAGTGCCGGTTTGAAGTTCCTGCAGTTTTCACTGTAAAACCGAGTTGGAGCTAGTACCTCCCCATATATATGTATGGAATGGAGTTTGCAACTGAAAAGAAACTTTCTGTTCCCAGCAAGCTAGGTGAAGGACGGCTTTCACACACACTTATCTCTCAGAACTGAGCAAGTGGAGAGGCTTTCGTTCATCTAGCACCAAGGGAACGGGTTGCAGGAGACACTTTTTCTCTGCTTTCTCAGTCTGTTTCCTAGTGCCGGTTTGAAGTTCCTACAGTTTTCACTGTAAAACCGAGTTGGAGCTAGTACCTCCCCATATATATGTATGGAATGGAGATTGCAAGTGAAAAGAAACTTTGTGTTCCCAGCAAGCTAGGTGAAGGACGGCTTTCACACACACTTATCTCTCAGAACTTAGCAAGTGGAGAGACGTTCGTTCATCTAGCACCAAGGGAACGGGTTGCAGGAGACACTTTTTCTCTGCTTTCTCAGTCTTTTTCCTAGTGCCGGTTTGAAGTTCCTGCAGTTTTCACTGTAAAACCGAGTTGGAGCTAGTACCTCCCCATATATATGTATGGAATGGAGTTTGCAACTGAAAAGAAACTTTCTGTTCCCAGCAAGCTAGGTGAAGGACGGCTTTCACACACACTTATCTCTCAGAACTGAGCAAGTGGAGAGACGTTCGTTCATCTAGCACCAAGGGAACGGTTTGCAGGAGACACTTTTTCTCTGCTTTCTCAGTCTTTTTCCTAGTGCCGGTTTGAAGTTCCTGCAGTTTTCACTGTAAAACCGAGTTGGAGCTAGTACCTCCCCATATATATGTATGGAATGGAGTTTGCAACTGAAAAGAAACTTTCTGTTCCCAGCAAGCTAGGTGAAGGACGGCTTTCACACACACTTATCTCTCAGAACTGAGCAAGTGGAGAGACGTTCGTTCATCTAGCACCAAGGGAACGGTTTGCAGGAGACACTTTTTCTCTGCTTTCTCAGTCTGTTTCCTAGTGCCGGTTTGAAGTTCCTGCAGTTTTCACTGTAAAACCGAGTTGGAGCTAGTACCTCCCCATATATATGTATGGAATGGAGTTGGCAACTGAAAAGAATCTTTGTGTTCCCAGAAAGCTAGGTGAAGGACGGCTTTCACACACACTTATCTCTCAGAACTGAGCAAGTGGAGAGGCTTTCGTTCATCTAGCACCAAGGGAACGGGTTGCAGGGGACACTTTTTCTCTGCTTTCTCAGTCTGTTTCCTAGTGCCGGTTTGAAGTTCCTGCAGTTTTCACTGTAAAACCGTGTTGGAGCTAGTACCTCCCCATATATATGTATGGAATGGAGATTGCAACTGAAAAGAAACTTTCTGTTCCCAGCAAGCTAGTTGAAGGACGGCTTTCACACACACGTATCTCTCAGAACTGAGCAAGTGTAGAGACGTTCGTTCATCTAGCACCAAGGGAACGGGTTGCAGGAGACACTTTTTCTCTGTTTTCTCAGTCTGTTTCCTAGTGCCGGTTTGAAGTTCCTGCAGTTTTCACTGTAAAACCGAGTTGGAGTTAGTACCTCCCCATATATATGTATGGAATGGAGTTTGCAACTGAAAAGAATCTTTGTGTTCCCAGCAAGCTAGGTGAAGGACGGCTTTCACACACACTTATCTCTCAGAACTTAGCAAGTGGAGAGACGTTCGTTCATCTAGCACCAAGGGAACGGGTTGCAGGAGACACTTTTTCTCTGCTTTCTCAGTCTTTTTCCTAGTGCCGGTTTGAAGTTCCTGCAGTTTTCACTGTAAAACCGAGTTGGAGCTAGTACCTCCCCATATATATGTATGGAATGGAGTTTGCAACTGAAAAGAAACTTTCTGTTCCCAGCAAGCTAGGTGAAGGACGGCTTTCACACACACTTATCTCTCAGAACTGAGCAAGTGGAGAGACGTTCGTTCATCTAGCACCAAGGGAACGGGTTGCAGGAGACACTTTTTCTCTGCTTTCTCAGTCTGTTTCCTAGTGCCGGTTTGAAGTTCCTGCAGTTTTCACTGTAAAACCGAGTTGGAGCTAGTACCTCCCCATATATATGTATGGAATGGAGTTGGCAACTGAAAAGAATCTTTGTGTTCCCAGAAAGCTAGGTGAAGGACGGCTTTCACACACACTTATCTCTCAGAACTGAGCAAGTGGAGAGGCTTTCGTTCATCTAGCACCAAGGGAACGGGTTGCAGGAGACACTTTTTCTCTGCTTTCTCAGTCTGTTTCCTAGTGCCGGTTTGAAGTTCCTACAGTTTTCACTGTAAAACCGAGTTGGAGCTAGTACCTCCCCATATATATGTATGGAATGGAGATTGCAAGTGAAAAGAAACTTTGTGTTCCCAGCAAGCTAGGTGAAGGACGGCTTTCACACACACTTATCTCTCAGAACTTAGCAAGTGGAGAGACGTTCGTTCATCTAGCACCAAGGGAACGGGTTGCAGGAGACACTTTTTCTCTGCTTTCTCAGTCTTTTTCCTAGTGCCGGTTTGAAGTTCCTGCAGTTTTCACTATAAAACCGAGTTGGAGCTAGTACCTCCCCATATATATGTATGGAATGGAGTTTGCAACTGAAAAGAAACTTTCTGTTCCCAGCAAGCTAGGTGAAGGACGGCTTTCACACACACTTATCTCTCAGAACTGAGCAAGTGGAGAGACGTTCGTTCATCTAGCACCAAGGGAACGGTTTGCAGGAGACACTTTTTCTCTGCTTTCTCAGTCTGTTTCCTAGTGCCGGTTTGAAGTTCCTGCAGTTTTCACTGTAAAACCGAGTTGGAGCTAGTACCTCCCCATATATATGTATGGAATGGAGTTGGCAACTGAAAAGAATCTTTGTGTTCCCAGAAAGCTAGGTGAAGGACGGCTTTCACACACACTTATCTCTGAGAACTGAGCAAGTGGAGAGGCTTTCGTTCATCTAGCACCAAGGGAACGGGTTGCAGGGGACACTTTTTCTCTGCTTTCTCAGTCTGTTTCCTAGTGCCGGTTTGAAGTTCCTGCAGTTTTCACTGTAAAAATGAGTTGGAGCTAGTACCTCCCCATATATATGTATGGAATGGAGATTGCAACTGAAAAGAAACTTTGTGTTCCCAGCAAGCTAAGTGAAGGACGGCTTTCACACGCACTTATCTCTCAGAACTGAGCAAGTGGAGAGACGTTCGTTCATCTAGCACCAAGGGAACGGGTTGCAGGAGACACTTTTTCTCTGCTTTCTCAGTCTGTTTCCTAGTGCCGGTTTGAAGTTCCTGCATTTTTCACTGTAAAACCGTGTTGGAGCTAGTACCTCCCCATATATATGTATGGAATGGAGATTGCAACTGAAAAAATCTTTGTGTTCCCAGCAAGCTAGGTGAAGGACGGCTTTCACACACACTTATCTCTCAGAACTGAGCAAGTGGAGAGACGTTCGTTCATCTAGCACCAAGGGAACGGGTTGCAGGAGACACTTTTTCTCTGCTTTCTCAGTCTGTTTCCTACTGCCGGTTTGAAGTTCCTGCAGTTTTCACTGTAAATCCGAGTTGGAGCTAGTACCTCCCCATATATATGTATGGAATGGAGATTGCAACTGAAAAGAAACTTTGTGTTCCCACCAAGCTAGATGAAGGACGGCTTTCACACACACTTATCTCTCAGAACTGAGCAAGTGGAGAGACGTTCGTTCATCTAGCACCAAGGGAACGGGTTGCAGGAGACACTTTTTCTCTGCTTTCTCAGTCTGTTTCCTAGTGCCGGTTTGAAGTTCCTGCAGTTTTCACTGTAAAACCGAGTTGGAGCTAGTACCTCCCCATATATATGTATGGAATGGAGATTGCAACTGAAAAGAATCTTTGTGTTCCCAGAAAGCGAGGTGAAGGACGGCTTTCACACACACTTATCTCTCAGAACTGAGCAAGTGTAGAGACGTTCGTTCATCTAGCACCAAGGGAACGGGTTGCAGGAGACACTTTTTCTCTGCTTTCTCAGTCTGTTTCCTAGTGCCGGTTTGAAGTTCCTGCAGTTTTCACTGTAAAACTGTGTTGGAGCTAGTACCTCCCCATATATATGTATGGAATGGAGATTGCCACTGAAAAGAAACTTTGTGTTCCCCACAAGCTAGGTGAAGGACGGCTTTCACACACACTTATCTCTCAGAACTGAGCAAGTGGAGAGACGTTCGTTCATCTAGCACCAAGGGAACGGGTTGCAGGAGACACTTTTTCTCTGCTTTCTCAGTCTGTTTCCTAGTGCCGGTTTGAAGTTCCTGCAGTTTTCACTGTAAATCCGAGTTGGAGCTAGTACCTCCCCATATATATGTATGGAATGGAGATTGCAACTGAAAAGAAACTTTGTGTTCCCACCAAGCTAGGTGAAGGACGGCTTTCACACACACTTATCTCTCAGAACTGAGCAAGTGGAGAGACGTTCGTTCATCTAGCACCAAGGGAACGGGTTGCAGGAGACACTTTTTCTCTGCTTTCTCAGTCTGTTTCCTAGTGCCGGTTTGAAGTTCCTGCAGTTTTCACTGTAAAACCGAGTTGGAGCTAGTACCTCCCCATATATATGTATGGAATGGAGTTTGCAACTGAAAAGAATCTTTGTGTTCCCAGAAAGCGAGGTGAAGGACGGCTTTCACACACACTTATCTCTCAGACCTGAGCAAGTGGAGAGACGTTCTTTCATCTAGCACCAAGGGAACGGGTTGCAGGAGACACTTTTTCTCTGCTTTCTCAGTCTGTTTCCTAGTGCCGGTTTGAAGTTCCTGCAGTTTTCACTGTAAAACCGTGTTGGAGCTAGTACCTCCCCATATATATGTATGGAATGGAGATTGCCACTGAAAAGAAACTTTGTGTTCCCCACAAGCTAGGTGAAGGACGGCTTTCACACACACTTATCTCTCAGAACTGAGCAAGTGGAGAGACGTTCGTTCATCTAGCACCAAGGGAACGGGTTGCAGGAGACAATTTTTCTCTGCTTTCTCAGTCTGTTTCCTAGTGCCGGTTTGAAGTTCCTGCAGTTTTCACTGTAAAACCGAGTTGGAGCTAGTACCTCCCCATATATATGTATGGAATGGAGTTTGCAACTGAAAAGAAACTTTGTGTTCCCAACAAGCTAGGTGAAGGACAGCTTTCACACACACTTATCTCTCAGAACTGAGCAAGTGGAGAGACGTTCGTTCATCTAGCACCAAGGGAACGGGTTGCAGGAGACACTTTTTCTCTGCTTTCTCAGTCTCTTTCCTAGTGCCGGTTTGAAGTTCCTGCAGTTTTCACTGTAAAACCGAGTTGGAGCTTGTACCTCCCCATATATATGTATGGAATGGAGATTGCAACTGAAAAGAAACTTTCTGTTCCCAGCAAGCTAGGTGAAGGACGGCTTTCACACACACGTATCTCTCAGAACTGAGCAAGTGTAGAAACGTTCGTTCATCTAGCACCAAGGGAACGGGTTGCAGGAGACACTTTTTCTCTGTTTTCTCAGTCTGTTTCCTAGTGCCGGTTTGAAGTTCCTGCAGTTTTCACTGTAAAACCGAGTTGGAGCTAGTACCTCCCCATATATATGTATGGAATGGAGTTTGCAACTGAAAAGAATCTTTGTGTTCCCAGCAAGCTAGGTGAAGGACGGCTTTCACACACACTTATCTCTCAGAACTGAGCAAGTGGAGAGACGTTCGTTCATCTAGCACCAAGGGAACGGGTTGCAGGAGACACTTTTTCTCTGCTTTCTCAGTCTGTTTCCTAGTGCCGGTTTGAAGTTCCTACAGTTTTCACTGTAAAACCGAGTTGGAGCTAGTACCTCCCCATATATATGTATGGAATGGAGATTGCAAGTGAAAAGAAACTTTGTGTTCCCAGCAAGCTAGGTGAAGGACGGCTTTCACACACACTTATCTCTCAGAACTTAGCAAGTGGAGAGACGTTCGTTCATCTAGCACCAAGGGAACGGGTTGCAGGAGACACTTTTTCTCTGCTTTCTCAGTCTTTTTCCTAGTGCCGGTTTGAAGTTCCTGCAGTTTTCACTGTAAAACCGAGTTGGAGCTAGTACCTCCCCATATATATGTATGGAATGGAGATTGCAAGTGAAAAGAAACTTTGTGTTCCCAGCAAGCTAGGTGAAGTACGGCTTTCACACACACTTATCTCTCAGAACTGAGCAAGTGGAGAGACGTTCGTTCATCTAGCACCAAGGGAACGGGTTGCAGGAGACACTTTTTCTCTGCTTTCTCAGTCTGTTTCCTAGTGCCGGTTTGAAGTTCCTACAGTTTTCACTGTAAAACCGAGTTGGAGCTAGTACCTCCCCATATATATGTATGGAATGGAGATTGCAAGTGAAAAGAAACTTTGTGTTCCCAGCAAGCTAGGTGAAGGACGGCTTTCACACACACTTATCTCTCAGAACTGAGCAAGTGGAGAGACGTTCGTTCATCTAGCACCAAGGGAACGGGTTGCAGGAGACACTTTTTCTCTGCTTTCTCAGTCTTTTTCCTAGTGCCGGTTTGAAGTTCCTGCAGTTTTCACTGTAAAACCGAGTTGGAGCTAGTACCTCCCCATATATATGTATGGAATGGAGTTGGCAACTGAAAAGAATCTTTGTGTTCCCAGAAAGCTAGGTGAAGGACGGCTTTCACACACACTTATCTCTCAGAACTGAGCAAGTGGAGAGGCTTTCGTTCATCTAGCACCAAGGGAACGGGTTGCAGGAGACACTTTTTCTCTGCTTTCTCAGTCTGTTTCCTAGTGCCGGTTTGAAGTTCCTACAGTTTTCACTGTAAAACCGAGTTGGAGCTAGTACCTCCCCATATATATGTATGGAATGGAGATTGCAAGTGAAAAGAAACTTTGTGTTCCCAGCAAGCTAGGTGAAGGACGGCTTTCACA
Source organism: Camelus bactrianus (assembly GCF_048773025.1). Classification (NCBI taxonomy): domain Eukaryota; kingdom Metazoa; phylum Chordata; class Mammalia; order Artiodactyla; family Camelidae; genus Camelus; species Camelus bactrianus. Next base: position 79,739,561 of record NC_133542.1, on the reverse strand, counting down.
CACACTTATCTCTCAGAACTTAGCAAGTGGAGAGACGTTCGTTCATCTAGCACCAAGGGAACGGGTTGCAGGAGACACTTTTTCTCTGCTTTCTCAGTCTTTTTCCTAGTGCCGGTTTGAAGTTCCTGCAGTTTTCACTGTAAAATCGAGTTGGAGCTAGTACCTCCCCATATATATGTATGGAATGGAGTTTGCAACTGAAAAGAAACTTTCTGTTCCCAGCAAGCTAGGTGAAGGACGGCTTTCACACACACTTATCTCTCAGAACTGAGCAAGTGGAGAGACGTTCGTTCATCTAGCACCAAGGGAACGGTTTGCAGGAGACACTTTTTCTCTGCTTTCTCAGTCTGTTTCCTAGTGCCGGTTTGAAGTTCCTGCTGTTTTCACTGTAAAACCGAGTTGGAGCTAGTACCTCCCCATATATATGTATGGAATGGAGTTGGCAACTGAAAAGAATCTTTGTGTTCCCAGAAAGCTAGGTGAAGGACGGCTTTCACACACACTTATCTCTCAGAACTTAGCAAGTGGAGAGACGTTCGTTCATCTAGCACCAAGGGAACGGGTTGCAGGAGACACTTTTTCTCTGCTTTCTCAGTCTTTTTCCTAGTGCCGGTTTGAAGTTCCTGCAGTTTTCACTGTAAAACCGAGTTGGAGCTAGTACCTCCCCATATATATGTATGGAATGGAGTTTGCAACTGAAAAGAAACTTTCTGTTCCCAGCAAGCTAGGTGAAGGACGGCTTTCACACACACTTATCTCTCAGAACTGAGCAAGTGGAGAGACGTTCGTTCATCTAGCACCAAGGGAACGGTTTGCAGGAGACACTTTTTCTCTGCTTTCTCAGTCTGTTTCCTAGTGCCGGTTTGAAGTTCCTGCAGTTTTCACTGTAAAACCGAGTTGGAGCTAGTACCTCCCCATATATATGTATGGAATGGAGTTGGCAACTGAAAAGAATCTTTGTGTTCCCAGAAAGCTAGGTGAAGGACGGCTTTCACACACACTTATCTCTCAGAACTGAGCAAGTGGAGAGGCTTTCGTTCATCTAGCACCAAGGGAACGGGTTGCAGGGGACACTTTTTCTCTGCTTTCTCAGTCTGTTTCCTAGTGCCGGTTTGAAGTTCCTGCAGTTTTCACTGTAAAACCGTGTTGGAGCTAGTACCTCCCCATATATATGTATGGAATGGAGATTGCAACTGAAAAGAAACTTTCTGTTCCCAGCAAGCTAGTTGAAGGACGGCTTTCACACACACGTATCTCTCAGAACTGAGCAAGTGTAGAGACGTTCGTTCATCTAGCACCAAGGGAACGGGTTGCAGGAGACACTTTTTCTCTGTTTTCTCAGTCTGTTTCCTAGTGCCGGTTTGAAGTTCCTGCAGTTTTCACTGTAAAACCGAGTTGGAGCTAGTACCTCCCCATATATATGTATGGAATGGAGTTTGCAACTGAAAAGAATCTTTGTGTTCCCAGCAAGCTATGTGAAGGACGGCTTTCACACACACTTATCTCTCAGAACTTAGCAAGTGGAGAGACGTTCGTTCATCTAGCACCAAGGGAACGGGTTGCAGGAGACACTTTTTCTCTGCTTTCTCAGTCTGTTTCCTAGTGCCGGTTTGAAGTTCCTGCAGTTTTCACTGTAAAACCGAGTTGGAGCTAGTACCTCCCCATATATATGTATGGAATGGAGTTTGCAACTGAAAAGAAACTTTCTGTTCCCAGCAAGCTAGGTGAAGGACGGCTTTCACACACACTTATCTCTCAGAACTGAGTAAGTGGAGAGACATTCGTTCATCTAGCACCAAGGGAACGGTTTGCAGGAGACACTTTTTCTCTGCTTTCTCAGTCTGTTTCCTAGTGCCGGTTTGAAGTTCCTGCAGTTTTCACTGTAAAACCGAGTTGGAGCTAGTACCTCCCCATATATATGTATGGAATGGAGTTGGCAACTGAAAAGAATCTTTGTGTTCCCAGAAAGCTAGGTGAAGGACGGCTTTCACACACACTTATCTCTCAGAACTGAGCAAGTGGAGAGGCTTTCGTTCATCTAGCACCAAGGGAACGGGTTGCAGGAGACACTTTTTCTCTGCTTTCTCAGTCTGTTTCCTAGTGCCGGTTTGAAGTTCCTACAGTTTTCACTGTAAAACCGAGTTGGAGCTAGTACCTCCCCATATATATGTATGGAATGGAGATTGCAAGTGAAAAGAAACTTTGTGTTCCCAGCAAGCTAGGTGAAGGACGGCTTTCACACACACTTATCTCTCAGAACTTAGCAAGTGGAGAGACGTTCGTTCATCTAGCACCAAGGGAACGGGTTGCAGGAGACACTTTTTCTCTGCTTTCTCAGTCTTTTTCCTAGTGCCGGTTTGAAGTTCCTGCAGTTTTCACTATAAAACCGAGTTGGAGCTAGTACCTCCCCATATATATGTATGGAATGGAGTTTGCAACTGAAAAGAAACTTTCTGTTCCCAGCAAGCTAGGTGAAGGACGGCTTTCACACACACTTATCTCTCAGAACTGAGCAAGTGGAGAGACGTTCGTTCATCTAGCACCAAGGGAACGGTTTGCAGGAGACACTTTTTCTCTGCTTTCTCAGTCTGTTTCCTAGTGCCGGTTTGAAGTTCCTGCAGTTTTCACTGTAAAACCGAGTTGGAGCTAGTACCTCCCCATATATATGTATGGAATGGAGTTGGCAACTGAAAAGAATCTTTGTGTTCCCAGAAAGCTAGGTGAAGGACGGCTTTCACACACACTTATCTCTCAGAACTGAGCAAGTGGAGAGGCTTTCGTTCATCTAGCACCAAGGGAACGGGTTGCAGGGGACACTTTTTCTCTGCTTTCTCAGTCTGTTTCCTAGTGCCGGTTTGAAGTTCCTGCAGTTTTCACTGTAAAAATGAGTTGGAGCTAGTACCTCCCCATATATATGTATGGAATGGAGATTGCAACTGAAAAGAAACTTTGTGTTCCCAGCAAGCTAAGTGAAGGACGGCTTTCACACGCACTTATCTCTCAGAACTGAGCAAGTGGAGAGACGTTCGTTCATCTAGCACCAAGGGAACGGGTTGCAGGAGACACTTTTTCTCTGCTTTCTCAGTCTGTTTCCTAGTGCCGGTTTGAAGTTCCTGCATTTTTCACTGTAAAACCGTGTTGGAGCTAGTACCTCCCCATATATATGTATGGAATGGAGATTGCAACTGAAAAAATCTTTGTGTTCCCAGCAAGCTAGGTGAAGGACGGCTTTCACACACACTTATCTCTCAGAACTGAGCAAGTGGAGAGACGTTCGTTCATCTAGCACCAAGGGAACGGGTTGCAGGAGACACTTTTTCTCTGCTTTCTCAGTCTGTTTCCTAGTGCCGGTTTGAAGTTCCTGCAGTTTTCACTGTAAAACCGAGTTGGAGCTAGTACCTCCCCATATATATGTATGGAATGGAGATTGCAACTGAAAAGAAACTTTGTGTTCCTAACAAGCTAGGTGAAGGACGGCTTTCACACACACTTATCTCTCAGAACTGAGCAAGTGGAGAGACGTTCGTTCATCTAGCACCAAGGGAACGGGTTGCAGGAGACACTTTTTCTCTGCTTTCTCAGTCTGTTTCCTAGTGCCGGTTTGAAGTTCCTGCAGTTTTCACTGTAAATCCGAGTTGGAGCTAGTACCTCCCCATATATATGTATGGAATGGAGATTGCAACTGAAAAGAAACTTTGTGTTCCCACCAAGCTAGATGAAGGACGGCTTTCACACACACTTATCTCTCAGAACTGAGCAAGTGGAGAGGCTTTCGTTCATCTAGCACCAAGGGAACGGGTTGCAGGAGACACTTTTTCTCTGCTTTCTCAGTCTGTTTCCTAGTGCCGGTTTGAAGTTCCTGCAGTTTTCACTGTAAAACCGAGTTGGAGCTAGTACCTCCCCATATATATGTATGGAATGGAGATTGCAACTGAAAAGAATCTTTGTGTTCCCAGAAAGCGAGGTGAAGGACGGCTTTCACACACACTTATCTCTCAGACCTGAGCAAGTGGAGAGACGTTCGTTCATCTAGCACCAAGGGAACGGGTTGCAGGAGACACTTTTTCTCTGCTTTCTCAGTCTGTTTCCTAGTGCCGGTTTGAAGTTCCTGCAGTTTTCACTGTAAAACTGTGTTGGAGCTAGTACCTCCCCATATATATGTATGGAATGGAGATTGCCACTGAAAAGAAACTTTGTGTTCCCCACAAGCTAGGTGAAGGACGGCTTTCACACACACTTATCTCTCAGAACTGAGCAAGTGGAGAGACGTTCGTTCATCTAGCACCAAGGGAACGGGTTGCAGGAGACACTTTTTCTCTGCTTTCTCAGTCTGTTTCCTAGTGCCGGTTTGAAGTTCCTGCAGTTTTCACTGTAAATCCGAGTTGGAGCTAGTACCTCCCCATATATATGTATGGAATGGAGATTGCAACTGAAAAGAAACTTTGTGTTCCCACCAAGCTAGGTGAAGGACGGCTTTCACACACACTTATCTCTCAGAACTGAGCAAGTGGAGAGACGTTCGTTCATCTAGCACCAAGGGAACGGGTTGCAGGAGACACTTTTTCTCTGCTTTCTCAGTCTGTTTCCTAGTGCCGGTTTGAAGTTCCTGCAGTTTTCACTGTAAAACCGAGTTGGAGCTAGTACCTCCCCATATATATGTATGGAATGGAGTTGGCAACTGAAAAGAATCTTTGTGTTCCCAGAAAGCTAGGTGAAGGACGGCTTTCACACACACTTATCTCTCAGAACTGAGCAAGTGGAGAGGCTTTCGTTCATCTAGCACCAAGGGAACGGGTTGCAGGAGACACTTTTTCTCTGCTTTCTCAGTCTGTTTCCTAGTGCCGGTTTGAAGTTCCTACAGTTTTCACTGTAAAACCGAGTTGGAGCTAGTACCTCCCCATATATATGTATGGAATGGAGATTGCAAGTGAAAAGAAACTTTGTGTTCCCAGCAAGCTAGGTGAAGGACGGCTTTCACACACACTTATCTCTCAGAACTTAGCAAGTGGAGAGACGTTCGTTCATCTAGCACCAAGGGAACGGGTTGCAGGAGACACTTTTTCTCTGCTTTCTCAGTCTTTTTCCTAGTGCCGGTTTGAAGTTCCTGCAGTTTTCACTGTAAAATCGAGTTGGAGCTAGTACCTCCCCATATATATGTATGGAATGGAGTTTGCAACTGAAAAGAAACTTTCTGTTCCCAGCAAGCTAGGTGAAGGACGGCTTTCACACACACTTATCTCTCAGAACTGAGCAAGTGGAGAGACGTTCGTTCATCTAGCACCAAGGGAACGGTTTGCAGGAGACACTTTTTCTCTGCTTTCTCAGTCTGTTTCCTAGTGCCGGTTTGAAGTTCCTGCTGTTTTCACTGTAAAACCGAGTTGGAGCTAGTACCTCCCCATATATATGTATGGAATGGAGTTGGCAACTGAAAAGAATCTTTGTGTTCCCAGAAAGCTAGGTGAAGGACGGCTTTCACACACACTTATCTCTCAGAACTTAGCAAGTGGAGAGACGTTCGTTCATCTAGCACCAAGGGAACGGGTTGCAGGAGACACTTTTTCTCTGCTTTCTCAGTCTTTTTCCTAGTGCCGGTTTGAAGTTCCTGCAGTTTTCACTGTAAAACCGAGTTGGAGCTAGTACCTCCCCATATATATGTATGGAATGGAGTTTGCAACTGAAAAGAAACTTTCTGTTCCCAGCAAGCTAGGTGAAGGACGGCTTTCACACACACTTATCTCTCAGAACTGAGCAAGTGGAGAGACGTTCGTTCATCTAGCACCAAGGGAACGGTTTGCAGGAGACACTTTTTCTCTGCTTTCTCAGTCTGTTTCCTAGTGCCGGTTTGAAGTTCCTGCAGTTTTCACTGTAAAACCGAGTTGGAGCTAGTACCTCCCCATATATATGTATGGAATGGAGTTGGCAACTGAAAAGAATCTTTGTGTTCCCAGAAAGCTAGGTGAAGGACGGCTTTCACACACACTTATCTCTCAGAACTGAGCAAGTGGAGAGGCTTTCGTTCATCTAGCACCAAGGGAACGGGTTGCAGGGGACACTTTTTCTCTGCTTTCTCAGTCTGTTTCCTAGTGCCGGTTTGAAGTTCCTGCAGTTTTCACTGTAAAACCGTGTTGGAGCTAGTACCTCCCCATATATATGTATGGAATGGAGATTGCAACTGAAAAGAAACTTTCTGTTCCCAGCAAGCTAGTTGAAGGACGGCTTTCACACACACGTATCTCTCAGAACTGAGCAAGTGTAGAGACGTTCGTTCATCTAGCACCAAGGGAACGGGTTGCAGGAGACACTTTTTCTCTGTTTTCTCAGTCTGTTTCCTAGTGCCGGTTTGAAGTTCCTGCAGTTTTCACTGTAAAACCGAGTTGGAGCTAGTACCTCCCCATATATATGTATGGAATGGAGTTTGCAACTGAAAAGAATCTTTGTGTTCCCAGCAAGCTATGTGAAGGACGGCTTTCACACACACTTATCTCTCAGAACTTAGCAAGTGGAGAGACGTTCGTTCATCTAGCACCAAGGGAACGGGTTGCAGGAGACACTTTTTCTCTGCTTTCTCAGTCTGTTTCCTAGTGCCGGTTTGAAGTTCCTGCAGTTTTCACTGTAAAACCGAGTTGGAGCTAGTACCTCCCCATATATATGTATGGAATGGAGTTTGCAACTGAAAAGAAACTTTCTGTTCCCAGCAAGCTAGGTGAAGGACGGCTTTCACACACACTTATCTCTCAGAACTGAGCAAGTGGAGAGACATTCGTTCATCTAGCACCAAGGGAACGGTTTGCAGGAGACACTTTTTCTCTGCTTTCTCAGTCTGTTTCCTAGTGCCGGTTTGAAGTTCCTGCAGTTTTCACTGTAAAACCGAGTTGGAGCTAGTACCTCCCCATATATATGTATGGAATGGAGTTGGCAACTGAAAAGAATCTTTGTGTTCCCAGAAAGCTAGGTGAAGGACGGCTTTCACACACACTTATCTCTCAGAACTGAGCAAGTGGAGAGGCTTTCGTTCATCTAGCACCAAGGGAACGGGTTGCAGGAGACACTTTTTCTCTGCTTTCTCAGTCTGTTTCCTAGTGCCGGTTTGAAGTTCCTACAGTTTTCACTGTAAAACCGAGTTGGAGCTAGTACCTCCCCATATATATGTATGGAATGGAGATTGCAAGTGAAAAGAAACTTTGTGTTCCCAGCAAGCTAGGTGAAGGACGGCTTTCACACACACTTATCTCTCAGAACTTAGCAAGTGGAGAGACGTTCGTTCATCTAGCACCAAGGGAACGGGTTGCAGGAGACACTTTTTCTCTGCTTTCTCAGTCTTTTTCCTAGTGCCGGTTTGAAGTTCCTGCAGTTTTCACTATAAAACCGAGTTGGAGCTAGTACCTCCCCATATATATGTATGGAATGGAGTTTGCAACTGAAAAGAAACTTTCTGTTCCCAGCAAGCTAGGTGAAGGACGGCTTTCACACACACTTATCTCTCAGAACTGAGCAAGTGGAGAGACGTTCGTTCATCTAGCACCAAGGGAACGGTTTGCAGGAGACACTTTTTCTCTGCTTTCTCAGTCTGTTTCCTAGTGCCGGTTTGAAGTTCCTGCAGTTTTCACTGTAAAACCGAGTTGGAGCTAGTACCTCCCCATATATATGTATGGAATGGAGTTGGCAACTGAAAAGAATGTTTGTGTTCCCAGAAAGCTAGGTGAAGGACGGCTTTCACACACACTTATCTCTCAGAACTGAGCAAGTGGAGAGGCTTTCGTTCATCTAGCACCAAGGGAACGGGTTGCAGGGGACACTTTTTCTCTGCTTTCTCAGTCTGTTTCCTAGTGCCGGTTTGAAGTTCCTGCAGTTTTCACTGTAAAAATGAGTTGGAGCTAGTACCTCCCCATATATATGTATGGAATGGAGATTGCAACTGAAAAGAAACTTTGTGTTCCCAGCAAGCTAAGTGAAGGACGGCTTTCACACGCACTTATCTCTCAGAACTGAGCAAGTGGAGAGACGTTCGTTCATCTAGCACCAAGGGAACGGGTTGCAGGAGACACTTTTTCTCTGCTTTCTCAGTCTGTTTCCTAGTGCCGGTTTGAAGTTCCTGCATTTTTCACTGTAAAACCGTGTTGGAGCTAGTACCTCCCCATATATATGTATGGAATGGAGATTGCAACTGAAAAAATCTTTGTGTTCCCAGCAAGCTAGGTGAAGGACGGCTTTCACACACACTTATCTCTCAGAACTGAGCAAGTGGAGAGACGTTCGTTCATCTAGCACCAAGGGAACGGGTTGCAGGAGACACTTTTTCTCTGCTTTCTCAGTCTGTTTCCTAGTGCCGGTTTGAAGTTCCTGCAGTTTTCACTGTAAAACCGAGTTGGAGCTAGTACCTCCCCATATATATGTATGGAATGGAGATTGCAACTGAAAAGAAACTTTGTGTTCCTAACAAGCTAGGTGAAGGACGGCTTTCACACACACTTATCTCTCAGAACTGAGCAAGTGGAGAGACGTTCGTTCATCTAGCACCAAGGGAACGGGTTGCAGGAGACACTTTTTCTCTGCTTTCTCAGTCTGTTTCCTAGTGCCGGTTTGAAGTTCCTGCAGTTTTCACTGTAAATCCGAGTTGGAGCTAGTACCTCCCCATATATATGTATGGAATGGAGATTGCAACTGAAAAGAAACTTTGTGTTCCCACCAAGCTAGATGAAGGACGGCTTTCACACACACTTATCTCTCAGAACTGAGCAAGTGGAGAGGCTTTCGTTCATCTAGCACCAAGGGAACGGGTTGCAGGAGACACTTTTTCTCTGCTTTCTCAGTCTGTTTCCTAGTGCCGGTTTGAAGTTCCTGCAGTTTTCACTGTAAAACCGAGTTGGAGCTAGTACCTCCCCATATATATGTATGGAATGGAGTTTGCAACTGAAAAGAATCTTTGTGTTCCCAGAAAGCGAGGTGAAGGACGGCTTTCACACACACTTATCTCTCAGACCTGAGCAAGTGGAGAGACGTTCTTTCATCTAGCACCAAGGGAACGGGTTGCAGGAGACACTTTTTCTCTGCTTTCTCAGTCTGTTTCCTAGTGCCGGTTTGAAGTTCCTGCAGTTTTCACTGTAAAACCGTGTTGGAGCTAGTACCTCCCCATATATATGTATGGAATGGAGATTGCCACTGAAAAGAAACTTTGTGTTCCCCACAAGCTAGGTGAAGGACGGCTTTCACACACACTTATCTCTCAGAACTGAGCAAGTGGAGAGACGTTCGTTCATCTAGCACCAAGGGAACGGGTTGCAGGAGACAATTTTTCTCTGCTTTCTCAGTCTGTTTCCTAGTGCCGGTTTGAAGTTCCTGCAGTTTTCACTGTAAAACCGTGTTGGAGCTTGTACCTCCCCATATATATGTATGGAATGGAGATTGCAACTGAAAGAAACTTTCTGTTCCCAGCAAGCTAGGTGAAGGACGGCTTTCACACACACGTATCTCTCAGAACTGAGCAAGTGGAGAGACGTTCGTTCATCTAGCACCAAGGGAACGGGTTGCAGGAGACACTTTTTCTCTGTTTTCTCAGTCTGTTTCCTAGTGCCGGTTTGAAGTTCCTGCAGTTTTCACTGTAAAACCGAGTTGGAGCTAGTACCTCCCCATATATATGTATGGAATGGAGTTTGCAACTGAAAAGAATCTTTGTGTTCCCAGCAAGCTAGATGAAGGACGGCTTTCACACACACTTATCTCTCAGAACTGAGCAAGTGGAGAGACGTTCGTTCATGTAGCACCAAGGGAACGGGTTGCAGGAGACACTTTTTCTCTGCTTTGTCAGTCTTTTTCCTAGTGCCGGTTTGAAGTTCCTGCAGTTTTCACTGTAAAACCGAGTTGGAGCTAGTACCTCCCCATATATATGTATGGAATGGAGTTCCAACTGAAAAGAAAATTTCTGTTCCCAGCAAGCTAGGTGAAGGACGGCTTTCACACACACTTATCTCTCAGAACTGAGCAAGTGGAGAGACGTTCGTTCATCTAGCACCAATGGAACGGGTTGCAGGAGACACTTTTTCTCTGCTTTCTCAGTCTGTTTCCTAGTGCCGGTTTGAAGTTCCTGCAGTTTTCACTGTAAAACCGAGTTGGAGCTAGTACCTCCCCATATATATGTATGGAATGGAGATTGCAACTGAAAAGAATCTTTGTGTTCCCAGCAAGCTAGGTGAAGGACGGCTTTCACACACACTTATCTCTCAGAACTGAGCAAGTGGAGAGACGTTCGTTCATCTAGCACCAAGGGAACGGTTTGCAGGAGACACTTTTTCTCTGCTTTCTCAGTCTGTTTCCTAGTGCCGGTTTGAAGTTCCTGCAGTTTTCACTGTAAAACCGTGTTGGAGCTAGTACCTCCCCATATATATGTATGGAATGGAGTTGGCAACTGAAAAGAAACTTTGTGTTCCCACCAAGCTAGGTGAAGGACGGCTTTCACACACACTTATCTCTCAGAACTGAGCAAGTGGAGAGACGTTCGTTCATCTAGCACCAAGGGAAAGGGTTGCAGGAGACACTTTTTCTCTGCTTTCTCAGTCTGTTTCCTAGTGCCGGTTTGAAGTTCCTGCAGTTTTCACTGTAAAACCGAGTTGGAGCTAGTACCTCCCCATATATATGTATGGAATGGAGATTGCAACTGAAAAGAATCTTTGTGTTCCCAGCAAGCTAGGTGAAGGACGGCTTTCACACACACTTATCTCTCAGAACTGAGCAAGTGGAGAGACGTTCGTTCATCTAGCACCAAGGGAACGGTTTGCAGGAGACACTTTATCTCTGCTTTCTCAGTCTGTTTCCTAGTGCCGGTTTGAATTTCCTGCAGTTTTCACTGTAAAACCGTGTTGGAGATAGTACCTCCCCATATATATGTATGGAATGGAGTTGGCAACTGAAAAGAAACTTTGTGTTCCCAGCAAGCTAGGTGAAGGACGGCTTTCACACACACTTATCTCTCAGAACTGAGCAAGTGGAGAGACGTTCGTTCATCTAGCACCAAGGGAACGGGTTGCAGGAGACACTTTTTCTCTGCTTTCTCAGTCTGTTTCCTAGTGCCGGTTTGAAGTTCCTGCAGTTTTCACTGTAAAACCGAGTTGGAGCTAGTACCTCCCCATATATATGTATGGAATGGAGTTTGCAACTGAAAAGAATCTTTGTGTTCCCAGAAAGCGAGGTGAAGGACGGCTTTCACACACACTTATCTCTCAGACCTGAGCAAGTGGAGAGACGTTCGTTCATCTAGCACCAAGGGAACGGGTTGCAGGAGACACTTTTTCTCTGCTTTCTCAGTCTGTTTCCTAGTGCCGGTTTGAAGTTCCTACAGTTTTCACTGTAAAACCGAGTTGGAGCTAGTACCTCCCCATATATATGTATGGAATGGAGATTGCAACTGAAAAGAAACTTTGCGTTCCCAACAAGCTAGGTGAAGGACGGCTTTCACACACACTTATCTCTCAGAACTGAGCAAGTGGAGAGACGTTCGTTCATCTAGCACCAAGGGAACTGGTTGCAGGAGACACTTTTTCTCTGCTTTCTCAATCTGTTTCCTAGTGCCGGTTTGAAGTTCCTGCAGTTATCACTGTAAAAACGTGTTGGAGCTAGTACCTCCCAATATATATGTATGGAATGGAGTTTGCAACTGAAAAGAAACTTTGTGTTCCCAACAAGCTAGGTGAAGGACGGCTTTCACACACACTTATCTCTCAGAACTGAGCAAGTGGAGAGACGTTCGTTCATCTAGCACCAAGGGAACGGGTTGCAGGAGACACTTTTTCTCTGCCTTCTCTGTCTTTTTCCTAGTGCCGGTTTGAAGTTCCTGCAGTTTTTACTGTAAAACCGAGTTGGAGCTAGTATCTCCCCATATATATGTATGGAATGGAGTTTGCAACTGAAAAGAAACTTTGTGTTCCCAACAAGCTAGGTGAAGGATGGCTTTCACACACACTTATCTCTCAGAACTGAGCAAGTGGAGAGACGTTCGTTCATCTAGCACCAAGGGAACGGGTTGCAGGAGACACTTTTTCTCTGCTTTCTCAGTCTGTTTCCTAGTGCCGGATTGAAGTTCCTGCAGTTTTCACTGTAAAACCGTGTTGGAGCTTGTACCTCCCCATATATATGTATGGAATGGAGATTGCCACATAAAAAAAACTTTGTGTTCCCAACAAGCTAGGTGAAGGACGGCTTTCACACACACTTATCTCTCAGAACTGAGCAAGTGGAGAGACGTTCGTTCATCTAGCACCAAGGGAACGGGTTGCAGGAGACACTTTTTCTCTGCTTTCTCAGTCTGTTTCCTAGTGCCGGTTTGAAGTTCCTGCAGTTTTCACTGTATAACCGAGTTGGAGCTAGTACCTCCCCATATATATGTATGGAATGGAGTTTGCAACTGAAAAGAATCTTTGTGTTCCCAGCAAACTAGGTGAAGGACGGCTTTCACACACTTATCTCTCAGAACTGAGCAAGTGGAGAGACGTTCGTTCATCTAGCACCAAGGGAACGGGTTGCAGGAGACACTTTTTCTCTGCTTTCTCAGTCTGTTTCCTAGTGCCGGTTTGAAGTTCCTGCAGTTTTCACTGTAAAACCGTGTTGGAGCTAGTACCTCCCCATATATATGTATGGAATGGAGTTGGCAACTGAAAAGAAACTTTGTGTTCCCAGCAAGCTAGGTGAAGGACGGCTTTCACACACACTTATCTCTCAGAACTGAGCAAGTGGAGAGACGTTCGTTCATCTAGCACCAAGGGAAGGGGTTGCAGGAGACACTTTTTCTCTGCTTTCTCAGTCTGTTTCCTAGTGCCGGTTTGAAGTTCCTGCAGTTTTCACTGTAAATCCGAGTTGGAGCTAGTACCTCCCCATATATATGTATGGAATGGAGTTTACAACTGAAAAGAATCTTTGTGTTCCCAGCAAGCTAGTTGAAGGACGGCTTTCACACACACTTATCTCTCAGAACTGAGCAAGTGGAGAGACGTTCGTTCATCTAGCACCAAGGGAACGGGTTGCAGGAGACACTTTTTCTCTGCTTTCTCAGTCTGTTTCCTAGTGCCGGTTTGTAGTTCCTGCAGTTTTCACTGTAAAACCGTGTTGGAGCTAGTACCTCCCCATATATATGTATGGAATGGAGATTGCAACTGAAAAGAATCTTTGTGTTCCCAGCAAGCTAGGTGAAGGACGGCTTTCACACACACTTATCTCTCAGAACTGAGCAAGTGGAGAGACGTTCGTTCATCTAGCACCAAGGGAACGGTTTGCAGGAGACACTTTTTCTCTGCTTTCTCAGTCTGTTTCCTAGTGCCGGTTTGAAGTTCCTGCAGTTTTCACTGTAAAACCGTGTTGGAGCTAGTACCTCCCCATATATATGTATGGAATGGAGTTGGCAACTGAAAAGAAACTTTGTGTTCCCAGCAAGCTAGGTGAAGGACGGCTTTCACACACACTTATCTCTCAGAACTGAGCAAGTGGAGAGACGTTCGTTCATCTAGCACCAAGGGAACGGGTTGCAGGAGACACTTTTTCTCTGCTTTCTCAGTCTGTTTCCTAGTGCCGGTTTGAAGTTCCTGCAGTTTTCACTGTAAAACCGAGTTGGAGCTAGTACCTCCCCATATATATGTATGGAATGGAGTTTGCAACTGAAAAGAATCTTTGTGTTCCCAGAAAGCGAGGTGAAGGACGGCTTTCACACACACTTATCTCTCAGACCTGAGCAAGTGGAGAGACGTTCGTTCATCTAGCACCAAGGGAACGGGTTGCAGGAGACACTTTTTCTCTGCTTTCTCAGTCTGTTTCCTAGTGCCGGTTTGAAGTTCCTACAGTTTTCACTGTAAAACCGAGTTGGAGCTAGTACCTCCCCATATATATGTATGGAATGGAGATTGCAACTGAAAAGAAACTTTGCGTTCCCAGCAAGCTAAGTGAAGGACGGCTTTCACACACACTTATCTCTCAGAACTGAGCAAGTGGAGAGACGTTCGTTCATCTAGCACCAAGGGAACTGGTTGCAGGAGACACTTTTTCTCTGCTTTCTCAATCTGTTTCCTAGTGCCGGTTTGAAGTTCCTGCAGTTATCACTGTAAAAACGTGTTGGAGCTAGTACCTCCCAATATATATGTATGGAATGGAGTTTGCAACTGAAAAGAAACTTTGTGTTCCCAACAAGCTAGGTGAAGGACGGCTTTCACACACACTTATCTCTCAGAACTGAGCAAGTGGAGAGACGTTCGTTCATCTAGCACCAAGGGAACGGGTTGCAGGAGACACTTTTTCTCTGCCTTCTCAGTCTTTTTCCTAGTGCCGGTTTGAAGTTCCTGCAGTTTTTACTGTAAAACCGAGTTGGAGCTAGTATCTCCCCATATATATGTATGGAATGGAGTTTGCAACTGAAAAGAAACTTTGTGTTCCCAACAAGCTAGGTGAAGGATGGCTTTCACACACACTTATCTCTCAGAACTGAGCAAGTGGAGAGACGTTCGTTCATCTAGCACCAAGGGAACGGGTTGCAGGAGACACTTTTTCTCTGCTTTCTCAGTCTGTTTCCTAGTGCCGGTTTGAAGTTCCTGCAGTTTTCACTGTAAAACCGAGTTGGAGCTAGTACCTCCCCATATATATGTATGGAATGGAGTTGGCAACTGAAAAGAATCTTTGTGTTCCCAGAAAGCTAGGTGAAGGACGGCTTTCACACACACTTATCTCTCAGAACTGAGCAAGTGGAGAGGCTTTCGTTCATCTAGCACCAAGGGAACGGGTTGCAGGGGACACTTTTTCTCTGCTTTCTCAGTCTGTTTCCTAGTGCCGGTTTGAAGTTCCTGCAGTTTTCACTGTAAAACCGTGTTGGAGCTAGTACCTCCCCATATATATGTATGGAATGGAGATTGCAACTGAAAAGAAACTTTCTGTTCCCAGCAAGCTAGGTGAAGGACGGCTTTCACACACACGTATCTCTCAGAACTGAGCAAGTGTAGAGACGTTCGTTCATCTAGCACCAAGGGAACGGGTTGCAGGAGACACTTTTTCTCTGTTTTCTCAGTCTGTTTCCTAGTGCCGGTTTGAAGTTCCTGCAGTTTTCACTGTAAAACCGAGTTGGAGCTAGTACCTCCCCATATATATGTATGGAATGGAGTTTGCAACTGAAAAGAATCTTTGTGTTCCCAGCAAGCTAGGTGAAGGACGGCTTTCACACACACTTATCTCTCAGAACTTAGCAAGTGGAGAGACGTTCGTTCATCTAGCACCAAGGGAACGGGTTGCAGGAGACACTTTTTCTCTGCTTTCTGAGTCTTTTTCCTAGTGCCGGTTTGAAGTTCCTGCAGTTTTCACTGTAAAACCGAGTTGGAGCTAGTACCTCCCCATATATATGTATGGAATGGAGTTTGCAACTGAAAAGAAACTTTCTGTTCCCAGCAAGCTAGGTGAAGGACGGCTTTCACACACACTTATCTCTCAGAACTGAGCAAGTGGAGAGACGTTCGTTCATCTAGCACCAAGGGAACGGTTTGCAGGAGACACTTTTTCTCTGCTTTCTCAGTCTGTTTCCTAGTGCCGGTTTGAAGTTCCTGCAGTTTTCACTGTAAAACCGAGTTGGAGCTAGTACCTCCCCATATATATGTATGGAATGGAGTTGGCAACTGAAAAGAATCTTTGTGTTCCCAGAAAGCTAGGTGAAGGACGGCTTTCACACACACTTATCTCTCAGAACTGAGCAAGTGGAGAGGCTTTCGTTCATCTAGCACCAAGGGAACGGGTTGCAGGAGACACTTTTTCTCTGCTTTCTCAGTCTGTTTCCTAGTGCCGGTTTGAAGTTCCTACAGTTTTCACTGTAAAACCGAGTTGGAGCTAGTACCTCCCCATATATATGTATGGAATGGAGATTGCAAGTGAAAAGAAACTTTGTGTTCCCAGCAAGCTAGGTGAAGGACGGCTTTCACACACACTTATCTCTCAGAACTTAGCAAGTGGAGAGACGTTCGTTCATCTAGCACCAAGGGAACGGGTTGCAGGAGACACTTTTTCTCTGCTTTCTCAGTCTTTTTCCTAGTGCCGGTTTGAAGTTCCTGCAGTTTTCACTGTAAAACCGAGTTGGAGCTAGTACCTCCCCATATATATGTATGGAATGGAGTTTGCAACTGAAAAGAAACTTTCTGTTCCCAGCAAGCTAGGTGAAGGACGGCTTTCACACACACTTATCTCTCAGAACTGAGCAAGTGGAGAGACGTTCGTTCATCTAGCACCAAGGGAACGGGTTGCAGGAGACACTTTTTCTCTGCTTTCTCAGTCT
Organism: Camelus bactrianus; assembly: GCF_048773025.1. Taxonomy (NCBI): domain Eukaryota; kingdom Metazoa; phylum Chordata; class Mammalia; order Artiodactyla; family Camelidae; genus Camelus; species Camelus bactrianus. The sequence goes on along the minus strand of NC_133542.1, from coordinate 79,723,282 downwards.
GTTTCCTAGTGCCGGTTTGAAGTTCCTGCAGTTTTCACTGTAAAACCGAGTTGGAGCTAGTACCTCCCCATATATATGTATGGAATGGAGTTGGCAACTGAAAAGAATCTTTGTGTTCCCAGAAAGCTAGGTGAAGGACGGCTTTCACACACACTTATCTCTCAGAACTGAGCAAGTGGAGAGGCTTTCGTTCATCTAGCACCAAGGGAACGGGTTGCAGGGGACACTTTTTCTCTGCTTTCTCAGTCAGTTTCCTAGTGCCGGTTTGAAGTTCCTGCAGTTTTCACTGTAAAAATGAGTTGGAGCTAGTACCTCCCCATATATATGTATGGAATGGAGATTGCAACTGAAAAGAAACTTTGTGTTCCCAGCAAGCTAAGTGAAGGACGGCTTTCACACACACTTATCTCTCAGAACTGAGCAAGTGGAGAGACGTTCGTTCATCTAGCACCAAGGGAACGGGTTGCAGGAGACACTTTTTCTCTGCTTTCTCAGTCTGTTTCCTAGTGCCGGTTTGAAGTTCCTGCATTTTTCACTGTAAAACCGTGTTGGAGCTAGTACCTCCCCATATATATGTATGGAATGGAGATTGCAACTGGAAAAATCTTTGTGTTCCCAGCAAGCTAGGTGAAGGACGGCTTTCACACACACTTATCTCTCAGAACTGAGCAAGTGGAGAGACGTTCGTTCATCTAGCACCAAGGGAACGGGTTGCAGGAGACACTTTTTCTCTGCTTTCTCAGTCTGTTTCCTAGTGCCGGTTTGTAGTTCCTGCAGTTTTCACTGTAAAACCGAGTTGGAGCTAGTACCTCCCCATATATATGTATGGAATGGAGATTGCAACTGCAAAGAAACTTTGTGTTCCCAACAAGCAAGGTGAAGGACGGCTTTCACACACACTTATCTCTCAGAACTGAGCAAGTGGAGAGACGTTCGTTCATCTAGCACCAAGGGAACGGGTTGCAGGAGACACTTTTTCTCTGCTTTCTCAGTCTGTTTCCTAGTGCCGGTTTGAAGTTCCTGCAGTTTTCACTGTAAATCCGAGTTGGAGCTAGTACCTCCCCATATATATGTATGGAATGGAGATTGCAACTGAAAAGAAACTTTGTGTTCCCACCAAGCTAGATGAAGGACGGCTTTCACACACACTTATCTCTCAGAACTGAGCAAGTGGAGAGACGTTCGTTCATCTAGCACCAAGGGAACGGTTTGCAGGAGACACTTTTTCTCTGCTTTCTCAGTCTGTTTCCTAGTGCCGGTTTGAAGTTCCTGCATTTTTCACTGTAAAACCGTGTTGGAGCTAGTACCTCCCCATATATATGTATGGAATGGAGATTGCAACTGGAAAAATCTTTGTGTTCCCAGCAAGCTAGGTGAAGGACGGCTTTCACACACACTTATCTCTCAGAACTGAGCAAGTGGAGAGACGTTCGTTCATCTAGCACCAAGGGAACGGGTTGCAGGAGACACTTTTTCTCTGCTTTCTCAGTCTGTTTCCTAGTGCCGGTTTGTAGTTCCTGCAGTTTTCACTGTAAAACCGAGTTGGAGCTAGTACCTCCCCATATATATGTATGGAATGGAGATTGCAACTGAAAAGAAACTTTGTGTTCCCAACAAGCAAGGTGAAGGACGGCTTTGACACACACTTATCTCTCAGAACTGAGCAAGTGGAGAGACGTTCGTTCATCTAGCACCAAGGGAACGGGTTGCAGGAGACACTTTTTCTCTGCTTTCTCAGTCTGTTTCCTAGTGCCGGTTTGAAGTTCCTGCAGTTTTCACTGTAAATCCGAGTTGGAGCTAGTACCTCCCCATATATATGTATGGAATGGAGATTGCAACTGAAAAGAAACTTTGTGTTCCCACCAAGCTAGATGAAGGACGGCTTTCACACACACTTATCTCTCAGAACTGAGCAAGTGGAGAGACGTTCGTTCATCTAGCACCAAGGGAACGGGTTGCAGGAGACACTTTTTCTCTGCTTTCTCAGTCTGTTTCCTAGTGCCGGTTTGAAGTTCCTGCAGTTTTCACTGTAAAACCGAGTTGGAGCTAGTACCTCCCCATATATATGTATGGAATGGAGTTTGCAACTGAAAAGAATCTTTGTGTTCCCAGAAAGCGAGGTGAAGGACGGCTTTCACACACACTTATCTCTCAGACCTGAGCAAGTGGAGAGACGTTCGTTCATCTAGCACCAAGGGAACGGGTTGCAGGAGACACTTTTTCTCTGCTTTCTCAGTCTGTTTCCTAGTGCCGGTTTGAAGTTCCTGCAGTTTTCACTGTAAAACTGTGTTGGAGCTAGTACCTCCCCATATATATGTATGGAATGGAGATTGCCACTGAAAAGAAACTTTGTGTTCCCCACAAGCTAGGTGAAGGACGGCTTTCACACACACTTATCTCTCAGAACTGAGCAAGTGGAGAGACGTTCGTTCATCTAGCACCAAGGGAACGGGTTGCAGGAGACACTTTTTCTCTGCTTTCTCAGTCTGTTTCCTAGTGCCGGTTTGAAGTTCCTGCAGTTTTCACTGTAAATCCGAGTTGGAGCTAGTACCTCCCCATATATATGTATGGAATGGAGATTGCAACTGAAAAGAAACTTTGTGTTCCCACCAAGCTAGGTGAAGGACGGCTTTCACACACACTTATCTCTCAGAACTGAGCAAGTGGAGAGACGTTCGTTCATCTAGCACCAAGGGAACGGGTTGCAGGAGACACTTTTTCTCTGCTTTCTCAGTCTGTTTCCTAGTGCCGGTTTGAAGTTCCTGCAGTTTTCACTGTAAAACCGAGTTGGAGCTAGTACCTCCCCATATATATGTATGGAATGGAGTTTGCAACTGAAAAGAATCTTTGTGTTCCCAGAAAGCGAGGTGAAGGACGGCTTTCACACACACTTATCTCTCAGACCTGAGCAAGTGGAGAGACGTTCTTTCATCTAGCACCAAGGGAACGGGTTGCAGGAGACACTTTTTCTCTGCTTTCTCAGTCTGTTTCCTAGTGCCGGTTTGAAGTTCCTGCAGTTTTCACTGTAAAACCGTGTTGGAGCTAGTACCTCCCCATATATATGTATGGAATGGAGATTGCCACTGAAAAGAAACTTTGTGTTCCCCACAAGCTAGGTGAAGGACGGCTTTCACACACACTTATCTCTCAGAACTGAGCAAGTGGAGAGACGTTCGTTCATCTAGCACCAAGGGAACGGGTTGCAGGAGACAATTTTTCTCTGCTTTCTCAGTCTGTTTCCTAGTGCCGGTTTGAAGTTCCTGCAGTTTTCACTGTAAAACCGAGTTGGAGCTTGTACCTCCCCATATATATGTATGGAATGGAGATTGCAACTGAAAGAAACTTTCTGTTCCCAGCAAGCTAGGTGAAGGACGGCTTTCACACACACGTATCTCTCAGAACTGAGCAAGTGGAGAGACGTTCGTTCATCTAGCACCAAGGGAACGGGTTGCAGGAGACACTTTTTCTCTGTTTTCTCAGTCTGTTTCCTAGTGCCGGTTTGAAGTTCCTGCAGTTTTCACTGTAAAACCGAGTTGGAGCTAGTACCTCCCCATATATATGTATGGAATGGAGTTTGCAACTGAAAAGAATCTTTGTGTTCCCAGCAAGCTAGATGAAGGACGGCTTTCACACACACTTATCTCTCAGAACTGAGCAAGTGGAGAGACGTTCGTTCATCTAGCACCAATGGAACGGGTTGCAGGAGACACTTTTTCTCTGCTTTCTCAGTCTGTTTCCTAGTGCCGGTTTGAAGTTCCTGCAGTTTTCACTGTAAAACCGAGTTGGAGCTAGTACCTCCCCATATATATGTATGGAATGGAGATTGCAACTGAAAAGAATCTTTGTGTTCCCAGCAAGCTAGGTGAAGGACGGCTTTCACACACACTTATCTCTCAGAACTGAGCAAGTGGAGAGACGTTCGTTCATCTAGCACCAAGGGAACGGTTTGCAGGAGACACTTTTTCTCTGCTTTCTCAGTCTGTTTCCTAGTGCCGGTTTGAAGTTCCTGCAGTTTTCACTGTAAAACCGTGTTGGAGCTAGTACCTCCCCATATATATGTATGGAATGGAGTTGGCAACTGAAAAGAAACTTTGTGTTCCCACCAAGCTAGGTGAAGGACGGCTTTCACACACACTTATCTCTCAGAACTGAGCAAGTGGAGAGACGTTCGTTCATCTAGCACCAAGGGAACGGGTTGCAGGAGACACTTTTTCTCTGCTTTCTCAGTCTGTTTCCTAGTGCCGGTTTGAAGTTCCTGCAGTTTTCACTGTAAAACCGAGTTGGAGCTAGTACCTCCCCATATATATGTATGGAATGGAGATTGCAACTGAAAAGAATCTTTGTGTTCCCAGCAAGCTAGGTGAAGGACGGCTTTCACACACACTTATCTCTCAGAACTGAGCAAGTGGAGAGACGTTCGTTCATCTAGCACCAAGGGAACGGTTTGCAGGAGACACTTTATCTCTGCTTTCTCAGTCTGTTTCCTAGTGCCGGTTTGAAGTTCCTGCAGTTTTCACTGTAAAACCGTGTTGGAGCTAGTACCTCCCCATATATATGTATGGAATGGAGTTGGCAACTGAAAAGAAACTTTGTGTTCCCAGCAAGCTAGGTGAAGGACGGCTTTCACACACACTTATCTCTCAGAACTGAGCAAGTGGAGAGACGTTCGTTCATCTAGCACCAAGGGAACGGTTTGCAGGAGACACTTTTTCTCTGCTTTCTCAGTCTGTTTCCTAGTGCCGGTTTGAAGTTCCTGCAGTTTTCACTGTAAAACCGAGTTGGAGCTAGTACCTCCCCATATATATGTATGGAATGGAGTTGGCAACTGAAAAGAATCTTTGTGTTCCCAGAAAGCTAGGTGAAGGACGGCTTTCACACACACTTATCTCTCAGAACTGAGCAAGTGGAGAGGCTTTCGTTCATCTAGCACCAAGGGAACGGGTTGCAGGAGACACTTTTTCTCTGCTTTCTCAGTCTGTTTCCTAGTGCCGGTTTGAAGTTCCTACAGTTTTCACTGTAAAACCGAGTTGGAGCTAGTACCTCCCCATATATATGTATGGAATGGAGATTGCAAGTGAAAAGAAACTTTGTGTTCCCAGCAAGCTAGGTGAAGGACGGCTTTCACACACACTTATCTCTCAGAACTGAGCAAGTGGAGAGACGTTCGTTCATCTAGCACCAAGGGAACGGGTTGCAGGAGACACTTTTTCTCTGCTTTCTCAGTCTTTTTCCTAGTGCCGGTTTGAAGTTCCTGCAGTTTTCACTGTAAAACCGAGTTGGAGCTAGTACCTCCCCATATATATGTATGGAATGGAGTTTGCAACTGAAAAGAAACTTTCTGTTCCCAGCAAGCTAGGTGAAGGACGGCTTTCACACACACTTATCTCTCAGAACTGAGCAAGTGGAGAGACGTTCGTTCATCTAGCACCAAGGGAACGGTTTGCAGGAGACACTTTTTCTCTGCTTTCTCAGTCTGTTTCCTAGTGCCGGTTTGAAGTTCCTGCAGTTTTCACTGTAAAACCGAGTTGGAGCTAGTACCTCCCCATATATATGTATGGAATGGAGTTGGCAACTGAAAAGAATCTTTGTGTTCCCAGAAAGCTAGGTGAAGGACGGCTTTCACACACACTTATCTCTCAGAACTGAGCAAGTGGAGAGGCTTTCGTTCATCTAGCACCAAGGGAACGGGTTGCAGGGGACACTTTTTCTCTGCTTTCTCAGTCAGTTTCCTAGTGCCGGTTTGAAGTTCCTGCAGTTTTCACTGTAAAAATGAGTTGGAGCTAGTACCTCCCCATATATATGTATGGAATGGAGATTGCAACTGAAAAGAATCTTTGTGTTCCCAGCAAGCTAAGTGAAGGACGGCTTTCACACACACTTATCTCTCAGAACTGAGCAAGTGGAGAGACGTTCGTTCATCTAGCACCAAGGGAACGGGTTGCAGGAGACACTTTTTCTCTGCTTTCTCAGTCTGTTTCCTAGTGCCGGTTTGAAGTTCCTGCATTTTTCACTGTAAAACCGTGTTGGAGCTAGTACCTCCCCATATATATGTATGGAATGGAGATTGCAACTGGAAAAATCTTTGTGTTCCCAGCAAGCTAGGTGAAGGACGGCTTTCACACACACTTATCTCTCAGAACTGAGCAAGTGGAGAGACGTTCGTTCATCTAGCACCAAGGGAACGGGTTGCAGGAGACACTTTTTCTCTGCTTTCTCAGTCTGTTTCCTAGTGCCGGTTTGTAGTTCCTGCAGTTTTCACTGTAAAACCGAGTTGGAGCTAGTACCTCCCCATATATATGTATGGAATGGAGATTGCAACTGCAAAGAAACTTTGTGTTCCCAACAAGCAAGGTGAAGGACGGCTTTCACACACACTTATCTCTCAGAACTGAGCAAGTGGAGAGACGTTCGTTCATCTAGCACCAAGGGAACGGGTTGCAGGAGACACTTTTTCTCTGCTTTCTCAGTCTGTTTCCTAGTGCCGGTTTGAAGTTCCTGCAGTTTTCACTGTAAATCCGAGTTGGAGCTAGTACCTCCCCATATATATGTATGGAATGGAGATTGCAACTGAAAAGAAACTTTGTGTTCCCACCAAGCTAGATGAAGGACGGCTTTCACACACACTTATCTCTCAGAACTGAGCAAGTGGAGAGACGTTCGTTCATCTAGCACCAAGGGAACGGGTTGCAGGAGACACTTTTTCTCTGCTTTCTCAGTCTGTTTCCTAGTGCCGGTTTGAAGTTCCTGCATTTTTCACTGTAAAACCGTGTTGGAGCTAGTACCTCCCCATATATATGTATGGAATGGAGATTGCAACTGGAAAAATCTTTGTGTTCCCAGCAAGCTAGGTGAAGGACGGCTTTCACACACACTTATCTCTCAGAACTGAGCAAGTGGAGAGACGTTCGTTCATCTAGCACCAAGGGAACGGGTTGCAGGAGACACTTTTTCTCTGCTTTCTCAGTCTGTTTCCTAGTGCCGGTTTGTAGTTCCTGCAGTTTTCACTGTAAAACCGAGTTGGAGCTAGTACCTCCCCATATATATGTATGAAATGGAGTTTGCAACTGAAAAGAAACTTTGTGTTCCCAACAAGCAAGGTGAAGGACGGCTTTCACACACACTTATCTCTCAGAACTGAGCAAGTGGAGAGACGTTCGTTCATCTAGCACCAAGGGAACGGGTTGCAGGAGACACTTTTTCTCTGCTTTCTCAGTCTGTTTCCTAGTGCCGGTTTGAAGTTCCTGCAGTTTTCACTGTAAATCCGAGTTGGAGCTAGTACCTCCCCATATATATGTATGGAATGGAGATTGCAACTGAAAAGAAACTTTGTGTTCCCACCAAGCTAGATGAAGGACGGCTTTCACACACACTTATCTCTCAGAACTGAGCAAGTGGAGAGACGTTCGTTCATCTAGCACCAAGGGAACGGGTTGCAGGAGACACTTTTTCTCTGCTTTCTCAGTCTGTTTCCTAGTGCCGGTTTGAAGTTCCTGCAGTTTTCACTGTAAAACCGAGTTGGAGCTAGTACCTCCCCATATATATGTATGGAATGGAGTTTGCAACTGAAAAGAATCTTTGTGTTCCCAGAAAGCGAGGTGAAGGACGGCTTTCACACACACTTATCTCTCAGACCTGAGCAAGTGGAGAGACGTTCGTTCATCTAGCACCAAGGGAACGGGTTGCAGGAGACACTTTTTCTCTGCTTTCTCAGTCTGTTTCCTAGTGCCGGTTTGAAGTTCCTGCAGTTTTCACTGTAAAACTGTGTTGGAGCTAGTACCTCCCCATATATATGTATGGAATGGAGATTGCCACTGAAAAGAAACTTTGTGTTCCCCACAAGCTAGGTGAAGGACGGCTTTCACACACACTTATCTCTCAGAACTGAGCAAGTGGAGAGACGTTCGTTCATCTAGCACCAAGGGAACGGGTTGCAGGAGACACTTTTTCTCTGCTTTCTCAGTCTGTTTCCTAGTGCCGGTTTGAAGTTCCTGCAGTTTTCACTGTAAATCCGAGTTGGAGCTAGTACCTCCCCATATATATGTATGGAATGGAGATTGCAACTGAAAAGAAACTTTGTGTTCCCACCAATCTAGGTGAAGGACGGCTTTCACACACACTTATCTCTCAGAACTGAGCAAGTGGAGAGACGTTCGTTCATCTAGCACCAAGGGAACGGGTTGCAGGAGACACTTTTTCTCTGCTTTCTCAGTCTGTTTCCTAGTGCCGGTTTGAAGTTCCTGCAGTTTTCACTGTAAAACCGAGTTGGAGCTAGTACCTCCCCATATATATGTATGGAATGGAGTTTGCAACTGAAAAGAATCTTTGTGTTCCCAGAAAGCGAGGTGAAGGACGGCTTTCACACACACTTATCTCTCAGACCTGAGCAAGTGGAGAGACGTTCTTTCATCTAGCACCAAGGGAACGGGTTGCAGGAGACACTTTTTCTCTGCTTTCTCAGTCTGTTTCCTAGTGCCGGTTTGAAGTTCCTGCAGTTTTCACTGTAAAACCGTGTTGGAGCTAGTACCTCCCCATATATATGTATGGAATGGAGATTGCCACTGAAAAGAAACTTTGTGTTCCCCACAAGCTAGGTGAAGGACGGCTTTCACACACACTTATCTCTCAGAACTGAGCAAGTGGAGAGACGTTCGTTCATCTAGCACCATGGGAACGGGTTGCAGGAGACAATTTTTCTCTGCTTTCTCAGTCTGTTTCCTAGTGCCGGTTTGAAGTTCCTGCAGTTTTCACTGTAAAACCGAGTTGGAGCTTGTACCTCCCCATATATATGTATGGAATGGAGATTGCAACTGAAAGAAACTTTCTGTTCCCAGCAAGCTAGGTGAAGGACGGCTTTCACACACACGTATCTCTCAGAACTGAGCAAGTGGAGAGACGTTCGTTCATCTAGCACCAAGGGAACGGGTTGCAGGAGACACTTTTTCTCTGTTTTCTCAGTCTGTTTCCTAGTGCCGGTTTGAAGTTCCTGCAGTTTTCACTGTAAAACCGAGTTGGAGCTAGTACCTCCCCATATATATGTATGGAATGGAGTTTGCAACTGAAAAGAATCTTTGTGTTCCCAGCAAGCTAGATGAAGGACGGCTTTCACACACACTTATCTCTCAGAACTGAGCAAGTGGAGAGACGTTCGTTCATCTAGCACCAATGGAACGGGTTGCAGGAGACACTTTTTCTCTGCTTTCTCAGTCTGTTTCCTAGTGCCGGTTTGAAGTTCCTGCAGTTTTCACTGTAAAACCGAGTTGGAGCTAGTACCTCCCCATATATATGTATGGAATGGAGATTGCAACTGAAAAGAATCTTTGTGTTCCCAGCAAGCTAGGTGAAGGACGGCTTTCACACACACTTATCTCTCAGAACTGAGCAAGTGGAGAGACGTTCGTTCATCTAGCACCAAGGGAACGGTTTGCAGGAGACACTTTTTCTCTGCTTTCTCAGTCTGTTTCCTAGTGCCGGTTTGAAGTTCCTGCAGTTTTCACTGTAAAACCGTGTTGGAGCTAGTACCTCCCCATATATATGTATGGAATGGAGTTGGCAACTGAAAAGAAACTTTGTGTTCCCACCAAGCTAGGTGAAGGACGGCTTTCACACACACTTATCTCTCAGAACTGAGCAAGTGGAGAGACGTTCGTTCATCTAGCACCAAGGGAACGGGTTGCAGGAGACACTTTTTCTCTGCTTTCTCAGTCTGTTTCCTAGTGCCGGTTTGAAGTTCCTGCAGTTTTCACTGTAAAACCGAGTTGGAGCTAGTACCTCCCCATATATATGTATGGAATGGAGATTGCAACTGAAAAGAATCTTTGTGTTCCCAGCAAGCTAGGTGAAGGACGGCTTTCACACACACTTATCTCTCAGAACTGAGCAAGTGGAGAGACGTTCGTTCATCTAGCACCAAGGGAACGGTTTGCAGGAGACACTTTATCTCTGCTTTCTCAGTCTGTTTCCTAGTGCCGGTTTGAAGTTCCTGCAGTTTTCACTGTAAAACCGTGTTGGAGCTAGTACCTCCCCATATATATGTATGGAATGGAGTTGGCAACTGAAAAGAAACTTTGTGTTCCCAGCAAGCTAGGTGAAGGACGGCTTTCACACACACTTATCTCTCAGAACTGAGCAAGTGGAGAGACGTTCGTTCATCTAGCACCAAGGGAACGGGTTGCAGGAGACACTTTTTCTCTGCTTTCTCAGTCTGTTTCCTAGTGCCGGTTTGAAGTTCCTGCAGTTTTCACTGTAAAACCGAGTTGGAGCTAGTACCTCCCCATATATATGTATGGAATGGAGTTTGCAACTGAAAAGAATCTTTGTGTTCCCAGAAAGCGAGGTGAAGGACGGCTTTCACACACACTTATCTCTCAGACCTGAGCAAGTGGAGAGACGTTCGTTCATCTAGCACCAAGGGAACGGGTTGCAGGAGACACTTTTTCTCTGCTTTCTCAGTCTGTTTCCTAGTGCCGGTTTGAAGTTCCTACAGTTTTCACTGTAAAACCGAGTTGGAGCTAGTACCTCCCCATATATATGTATGGAATGGAGATTGCAACTGAAAAGAAACTTTGCGTTCCCAACAAGCTAGGTGAAGGACGGCTTTCACACACACTTATCTCTCAGAACTGAGCAAGTGGAGAGACGTTCGTTCATCTAGCACCAAGGGAACTGGTTGCAGGAGACACTTTTTCTCTGCTTTCTCAATCTGTTTCCTAGTGCCGGTTTGAAGTTCCTGCAGTTATCACTGTAAAAACGTGTTGGAGCTAGTACCTCCCAATATATATGTATGGAATGGAGTTTGCAACTGAAAAGAAACTTTGTGTTCCCAACAAGCTAGGTGAAGGACGGCTTTCACACACACTTATCTCTCAGAACTGAGCAAGTGGAGAGACGTTCGTTCATCTAGCACCAAGGGAACGGGTTGCAGGAGACACTTTTTCTCTGCCTTCTCTGTCTTTTTCCTAGTGCCGGTTTGAAGTTCCTGCAGTTTTTACTGTAAAACCGAGTTGGAGCTAGTATCTCCCCATATATATGTATGGAATGGAGTTTGCAACTGAAAAGAAACTTTGTGTTCCCAACAAGCTAGGTGAAGGATGGCTTTCACACACACTTATCTCTCAGAACTGAGCAAGTGGAGAGACGTTCGTTCATCTAGCACCAAGGGAACGGGTTGCAGGAGACACTTTTTCTCTGCTTTCTCAGTCTGTTTCCTAGTGCCGGATTGAAGTTCCTGCAGTTTTCACTGTAAAACCGTGTTGGAGCTTGTACCTCCCCATATATATGTATGGAATGGAGATTGCCACATAAAAAAAACTTTGTGTTCCCAACAAGCTAGGTGAAGGACGGCTTTCACACACACTTATCTCTCAGAACTGAGCAAGTGGAGAGACGTTCGTTCATCTAGCACCAAGGGAACGGGTTGCAGGAGACACTTTTTCTCTGCTTTCTCAGTCTGTTTCCTAGTGCCGGTTTGAAGTTCCTGCAGTTTTCACTGTATAACCGAGTTGGAGCTAGTACCTCCCCATATATATGTATGGAATGGAGTTTGCAACTGAAAAGAATCTTTGTGTTCCCAGCAAGCTAGGTGAAGGACGGCTTTCACACACTTATCTCTCAGAACTGAGCAAGTGGAGAGACGTTCGTTCATCTAGCACCAAGGGAACGGGTTGCAGGAGACACTTTTTCTCTGCTTTCTCAGTCTGTTTCCTAGTGCCGGTTTGAAGTTCCTGCAGTTTTCACTGTAAAACCGAGTTGGAGCTAGTACCTCCCCATATATATGTATGGAATGGAGTTTGCAACTGAAAAGAATCTTTGTGTTCCCAGAAAGCGAGGTGAAGGACGGCTTTCACACACTTATCTCTCAGAACTGAGCAAGTGGAGAGACGTTCGTTCATCTAGCACCAAGGGAACGGGTTGCAGGAGACACTTTTTCTCTGCTTTCTCAGTCTGTTTCCTAGTGCCGGTTTGAAGTTCCTGCAGTTTTCACTGTAAAAACGTGTTGGAGCTAGTACCTCCCAATATATATGTATGGAATGGAGTTTGCAACTGAAAAGAATCTTTGTGTTCCCAGAAAGCGAGGTGAAGGACGGCTTTCACACACACTTATCTCTCAGACCTAAGCAAGTGGAGAGACGTTCGTTCATCTAGCACCAAGGGAACGGGTTGCAGGAGACACTTTTTCTCTGCTTTCTCAGTCTGTTTCCTAGTGCCGGTTTGAAGTTCCTACAGTTTTCACTGTAAAACCGAGTTGGAGCTAGTACCTCCCCATATATATGTATGGAATGGAGATTGCAACTGAAAAGAAACTTTGCGTTCCCAACAAGCTAGGTGAAGGACGGCTTTCACACACACTTATCTCTCAGAACTGAGCAAGTGGAGAGACGTTCGTTCATCTAGCACCAAGGGAACTGGTTGCAGGAGACACTTTTTCTCTGCTTTCTCAATCTGTTTCCTAGTGCCGGTTTGAAGTTCCTGCAGTTATCACTGTAAAAACGTGTTGGAGCTAGTACCTCCCAATATATATGTATGGAATGGAGTTTGCAACTGAAAAGAAACTTTGTGTTCCCAACAAGCTAGGTGAAGGACGGCTTTCACACACACTTATCTCTCAGAACTGAGCAAGTGGAGAGACGTTCGTTCATCTAGCACCAAGGGAACGGGTTGCAGGAGACACTTTTTCTCTGCCTTCTCAGTCTTTTTCCTAGTGCCGGTTTGAAGTTCCTGCAGTTTTTACTGTAAAACCGAGTTGGAGCTAGTATCTCCCCATATATATGTATGGAATGGAGTTTGCAACTGAAAAGAAACTTTGTGTTCCCAACAAGCTAGGTGAAGGATGGCTTTCACACACACTTATCTCTCAGAACTGAGCAAGTGGAGAGACGTTCGTTCATCTAGCACCAAGGGAACGGGTTGCAGGAGACACTTTTTCTCTGCTTTCTCAGTCTGTTTCCTAGTGCCGGATTGAAGTTCCTGCAGTTTTCACTGTAAAACCGTGTTGGAGCTTGTACCTCCCCATATATATGTATGGAATGGAGATTGCCACATAAAAAAAACTTTGTGTTCCCAACAAGCTAGGTGAAGGACGGCTTTCACACACACTTATCTCTCAGAACTGAGCAAGTGGAGAGACGTTCGTTCATCTAGCACCAAGGGAACGGGTTGCAGGAGACACTTTTTCTCTGCTTTCTCAGTCTGTTTCCTAGTGCCGGTTTGAAGTTCCTGCAGTTTTCACTGTATAACCGAGTTGGAGCTAGTACCTCCCCATATATATGTATGGAATGGAATTTGCAATTGAAAAGAATCTTTGTGTTCCCAGCAAGCTAGGTGAAGGACGGCTTTCACACACTTATCTCTCAGAACTGAGCAAGTGGAGAGACGTTCGTTCATCTAGCACCAAGGGAACGGGTTGCAGGAGACACTTTTTCTCTGCTTTCTCAGTCTGTTTCCTAGTGCCGGTTTGAAGTTCCTGCAGTTTTCACTGTAAAACCGTGTTGGAGCTAGTACCTCCCCATATATATGTATGGAATGGAGTTGGCAACTGAAAAGAAACTTTGTGTTCCCAGCAAGCTAGGTGAAGGACGGCTTTCACACACACTTATCTCTCAGAACTGAGCAAGTGGAGAGACGTTCGTTCATCTAGCACCAAGGGAACGGGTTGCAGGAGACACTTTTTCTCTGCTTTCTCAGTCTGTTTCCTAGTGCCGGTTTGAAGTTCCTGCAGTTTTCACTGTAAAACCGAGTTGGAGCTAGTACCTCCCCATATATATGTATGGAATGGAGTTTACAACTGAAAAGAATCTTTGTGTTCCCAGCAAGCTAGTTGAAGGACGGCTTTCACACACACTTATCTCTCAGAACTGAGCAAGTGGAGAGACGTTCGTTCATCTAGCACCAAGGGAACGGGTTGCAGGAGACACTTTTTCTCTGCTTTCTCAGTCTGTTTCCTAGTGCCGGTTTGAAGTTCCTGCAGTTTTCACTGTAAAACCGTGTTGGAGCTAGTACCTCCCCATATATATGTATGGAATGGAGATTGCAACTGAAAAGAATCTTTGTGTTCCCAGCAAGCTAGGTGAAGGACGGCTTTCACACACACTTATCTCTCAGAACTGAGCAAGTGGAGAGACGTTCGTTCATCTAGCACCAAGGGAACGGTTTGCAGGAGACACTTTATCTCTGCTTTCTCAGTCTGTTTCCTAGTGCCGGTTTGAAGTTCCTGCAGTTTTCACTGTAAAACCGTGTTGGAGCTAGTACCTCCCCATATATATGTATGGAATGGAGTTGGCAACTGAAAAGAAACTTTGTGTTCCCAGCAAGCTAGGTGAAGGACGGCTTTCACACACACTTATCTCTCAGAACTGAGCAAGTGGAGAGACGTTCGTTCATCTAGCACGAAGGGAACGGGTTGCAGGAGACACTTTTTCTCTGCTTTCTCAGTCTGTTTCCTAGTGCCGGTTTGAAGTTCCTGCAGTTTTCACTGTAAAACCGAGTTGGAGCTAGTACCTACCCATATATATGTATGGAATGGAGTTTGCAACTGAAAAGAATCTTTGTGTTCCCAGAAAGCGAGGTGAAGGACGGCTTTCACACACACTTATCTCTCAGAACTGAGCAAGTGGAGAGACGTTCGTTCATCTAGCACCAAGGGAACGGGTTGCAGGAGACACTTTTTCTCTGCTTTCTCAGTCTGTTTCCTAGTGCCGGTTTGAAGTTCCTGCAGTTTTCACTGTAAATCCGAGTTGGAGCTAGTACCTCCCCATATATATGTATGGAATGGAGATTGCAACTGAAAAGAAACTTTGTGTTCCCACCAAGCTAGATGAAGGACGGCTTTCACACACACTTATCTCTCAGAACTGAGCAAGTGGAGAGACGTTCGTTCATCTAGCACCAAGGGAACGGGTTGCAGGAGACACTTTTTCTCTGCTTTCTCAGTCTGTTTCCTAGTGCCGGTTTGAAGTTCCTGCAGTTTTCACTGTAAAACCGAGTTGGAGCTAGTACCTCCCCATATATATGTATGGAATGGAGTTTGCAACTGAAAAGAATCTTTGTGTTCCCAGAAAGCGAGGTGAAGGACGGCTTTCACACACACTTATCTCTCAGACCTGAGCAAGTGGAGAGACGTTCTTTCATCTAGCACCAAGGGAACGGGTTGCAGGAGACACTTTTTCTCTGCTTTCTCAGTCTGTTTCCTAGTGCCGGTTTGAAGTTCCTGCAGTTTTCACTGTAAAACCGTGTTGGAGCTAGTACCTCCCCATATATATGTATGGAATGGAGATTGCCACTGAAAAGAAACTTTGTGTTCCCCACAAGCTAGGTGAAGGACGGCTTTCACACACACTTATCTCTCAGAACTGAGCAAGTGGAGAGACGTTCGTTCATCTAGCACCAAGGGAACGGGTTGCAGGAGACAATTTTTCTCTGCTTTCTCAGTCTGTTTCCTAGTGCCGGTTTGAAGTTCCTGCAGTTTTCACTGTAAAACCGAGTTGGAGCTTGTACCTCCCCATATATATGTATGGAATGGAGATTGCAACTGAAAGAAACTTTCTGTTCCCAGCAAGCTAGGTGAAGGACGGCTTTCACACACACGTATCTCTCAGAACTGAGCAAGTGGAGAGACGTTCGTTCATCTAGCACCAAGGGAACGGGTTGCAGGAGACACTTTTTCTCTGTTTTCTCAGTCTGTTTCCTAGTGCCGGTTTGAAGTTCCTGCAGTTTTCACTGTAAAACCGAGTTGGAGCTAGTACCTCCCCATATATATGTATGGAATGGAGTTTGCAACTGAAAAGAATCTTTGTGTTCCCAGCAAGCTAGATGAAGGACGGCTTTCACACACACTTATCTCTCAGAACTGAGCAAGTGGAGAGACGTTCGTTCATCTAGCACCAAGGGAACGGGTTGCAGGAGACACTTTTTCTCTGCTTTGTCAGTCTTTTTCCTAGTGCCGGTTTGAAGTTCCTGCAGTTTTCACTGTAAAACCGAGTTGGAGCTAGTACCTCCCCATATATATGTATGGAATGGAGTTGGCAACTGAAAAGAAAATTTCTGTTCCCAGCAAGCTAGGTGAAGGACGGCTTTCACACACACTTATCTCTCAGAACTGAGCAAGTGGAGAGACGTTCGTTCATCTAGCACCAATGGAACGGGTTGCAGGAGACACTTTTTCTCTGCTTTCTCAGTCTGTTTCCTAGTGCCGGTTTGAAGTTCCTGCAGTTTTCACTGTAAAACCGAGTTGGAGCTAGTACCTCCCCATATATATGTATGGAATGGAGATTGCAACTGAAAAGAATCTTTGTGTTCCCAGCAAGCTAGGTGAAGGACGGCTTTCACACACACTTATCTCTCAGAACTGAGCAAGTGGAGAGACGTTCGTTCATCTAGCACCAAGGGAACGGGTTGCAGGAGACACTTTTTCTCTGATTTCTCAGTCTGTTTCCTAGTGCCGGATTGAAGTTCCTGCAGTTTTCACTGTAAAACCGTGTTGGAGCTTGTACCTCCCCATATATATGTATGGAATGGAGATTGCCACATAAAAAAAACTTTGTGTTCCCAACAAGCTAGGTGAAGGACGGCTTTCACACACACTTATCTCTCAGAACTGAGCAAGTGGAGAGACGTTCGTTCATCTAGCACCAAGGGAACGGGTTGCAGGAGACATTTTTTCTCTGCTTTCTCAGTCTGTTTCCTAGTGCCGGTTTGAAGTTCCTGCAGTTTTCACTGTATAACCGAGTTGGAGCTAGTACCTCCCCATATATATGTATGGAATGGAGTTTGCAACTGAAAAGAATCTTTGTGTTCCCAGCAAGCTAGGTGAAGGACGGCTTTCACACACTTATCTCTCAGAACTGAGCAAGTGGAGAGACGTTCGTTCATCTAGCACCAAGGGAACGGGTTGCAGGAGACACTTTTTCTCTGCTTTCTCAGTCTGTTTCCTAGTGCCGGTTTGAAGTTCCTGCAGTTTTCACTGTAAAACCGAGTTGGAGCTTGTACCTCCCAATATATATGTATGGAATGGAGTTTGCAACTGAAAAGAAACTTTGTGTTCCCAACAAGCTAGGTGAAGGACGGCTTTCACACACACTTATCTCTCAGAACTGAGCAAGTGGAGAGACGTTCGTTCATCTAGCACCAAGGGAACGGGTTGCAGGAGACACTTTTTCTCTGCCTTCTCTGTCTTTTTCCTAGTGCCGGTTTGAAGTTCCTGCAGTTTTTACTGTAAAACCGAGTTGGAGCTAGTATCTCCCCATATATATGTATGGAATGGAGTTTGCAACTGAAAAGAAACTTTGTGTTCCCAACAAGCTAGGTGAAGGATGGCTTTCACACACACTTATCTCTCAGAACTGAGCAAGTGGAGAGACGTTCGTTCATCTAGCACCAAGGGAACGGGTTGCAGGAGACACTTTTTCTCTGCTTTCTCAGTCTGTTTCCTAGTGCCGGATTGAAGTTCCTGCAGTTTTCACTGTAAAACCGTGTTGGAGCTTGTACCTCCCCATATATATGTATGGAATGGAGATTGCCACATAAAAAAAACTTTGTGTTCCCAACAAGCTAGGTGAAGGACGGCTTTCACACACACTTATCTCTCAGAACTGAGCAAGTGGAGAGACGTTCGTTCATCTAGCACCAAGGGAACGGGTTGCAGGAGACACTTTTTCTCTGCTTTCTCAGTCTGTTTCCTAGTGCCGGTTTGAAGTTCCTGCAGTTTTCACTGTATAACCGAGTTGGAGCTAGTACCTCCCCATATATATGTATGGAATGGAGTTTGCAACTGAAAAGAATCTTTGTGTTCCCAGCAAGCTAGGTGAAGGACGGCTTTCACACACTTATCTCTCAGAACTGAGCAAGTGGAGAGACGTTCGTTCATCTAGCACCAAGGGAACGGGTTGCAGGAGACACTTTTTCTCTGCTTTCTCAGTCTGTTTCCTAGTGCCGGTTTGAAGTTCCTGCAGTTTTCACTGTAAAACCGAGTTGGAGCTAGTACCTCCCCATATATATGTATGGAATGGAGTTTGCAACTGAAAAGAATCTTTGTGTTCCCAGAAAGCGAGGTGAAGGACGGCTTTCACACACTTATCTCTCAGAACTGAGCAAGTGGAGAGACGTTCGTTCATCTAGCACCAAGGGAACGGGTTGCAGGAGACACTTTTTCTCTGCTTTCTCAGTCTGTTTCCTAGTGCCGGTTTGAAGTTCCTGCAGTTTTCACTGTAAAAACGTGTTGGAGCTAGTACCTCCCAATATATATGTATGGAATGGAGTTTGCAACTGAAAAGAATCTTTGTGTTCCCAGAAAGCGAGGTGAAGGACGGCTTTCACACACACTTATCTCTCAGACCTAAGCAAGTGGAGAGACGTTCGTTCATCTAGCACCAAGGGAACGGGTTGCAGGAGACACTTTTTCTCTGCTTTCTCAGTCTGTTTCCTAGTGCCGGTTTGAAGTTCCTACAGTTTTCACTGTAAAACCGAGTTGGAGCTAGTACCTCCCCATATATATGTATGGAATGGAGATTGCAACTGAAAAGAAACTTTGCGTTCCCAACAAGCTAGGTGAAGGACGGCTTTCACACACACTTATCTCTCAGAACTGAGCAAGTGGAGAGACGTTCGTTCATCTAGCACCAAGGGAACTGGTTGCAGGAGACACTTTTTCTCTGCTTTCTCAATCTGTTTCCTAGTGCCGGTTTGAAGTTCCTGCAGTTATCACTGTAAAAACGTGTTGGAGCTAGTACCTCCCAATATATATGTATGGAATGGAGTTTGCAACTGAAAAGAAACTTTGTGTTCCCAACAAGCTAGGTGAAGGACGGCTTTCACACACACTTATCTCTCAGAACTGAGCAAGTGGAGAGACGTTCGTTCATCTAGCACCAAGGGAACGGGTTGCAGGAGACACTTTTTCTCTGCCTTCTCAGTCTTTTTCCTAGTGCCGGTTTGAAGTTCCTGCAGTTTTTACTGTAAAACCGAGTTGGAGCTAGTATCTCCCCATATATATGTATGGAATGGAGTTTGCAACTGAAAAGAAACTTTGTGTTCCCAACAAGCTAGGTGAAGGATGGCTTTCACACACACTTATCTCTCAGAACTGAGCAAGTGGAGAGACGTTCGTTCATCTAGCACCAAGGGAACGGGTTGCAGGAGACACTTTTTCTCTGCTTTCTCAGTCTGTTTCCTAGTGCCGGATTGAAGTTCCTGCAGTTTTCACTGTAAAACCGTGTTGGAGCTTGTACCTCCCCATATATATGTATGGAATGGAGATTGCCACATAAAAAAAACTTTGTGTTCCCAACAAGCTAGGTGAAGGACGGCTTTCACACACACTTATCTCTCAGAACTGAGCAAGTGGAGAGACGTTCGTTCATCTAGCACCAAGGGAACGGGTTGCAGGAGACACTTTTTCTCTGCTTTGTCAGTCTGTTTCCTAGTGCCGGTTTGAAGTTCCTGCAGTTTTCACTGTATAACCGAGTTGGAGCTAGTACCTCCCCATATATATGTATGGAATGGAATTTGCAATTGAAAAGAATCTTTGTGTTCCCAGCAAGCTAGGTGAAGGACGGCTTTCACACACTTATCTCTCAGAACTGAGCAAGTGGAGAGACGTTCGTTCATCTAGCACCAAGGGAACGGGTTGCAGGAGACACTTTTTCTCTGCTTTCTCAGTCTGTTTCCTAGTGCCGGTTTGAAGTTCCTGCAGTTTTCACTGTAAAACCGTGTTGGAGCTAGTACCTCCCCATATATATGTATGGAATGGAGTTGGCAACTGAAAAGAAACTTTGTGTTCCCAGCAAGCTAGGTGAAGGACGGCTTTCACACACACTTATCTCTCAGAACTGAGCAAGTGGAGAGACGTTCGTTCATCTAGCACCAAGGGAACGGGTTGCAGGAGACACTTTTTCTCTGCTTTCTCAGTCTGTTTCCTAGTGCCGGTTTGAAGTTCCTGCAGTTTTCACTGTAAAACCGAGTTGGAGCTAGTACCTCCCCATATATATGTATGGAATGGAGTTTACAACTGAAAAGAATCTTTGTGTTCCCAGCAAGCTAGTTGAAGGACGGCTTTCACACACACTTATCTCTCAGAACTGAGCAAGTGGAGAGACGTTCGTTCATCTAGCACCAAGGGAACGGGTTGCAGGAGACACTTTTTCTCTGCTTTCTCAGTCTGTTTCCTAGTGCCGGTTTGAAGTTCCTGCAGTTTTCACTGTAAAACCGTGTTGGAGCTAGTACCTCCCCATATATATGTATGGAATGGAGATTACAACTGAAAAGAATCTTTGTGTTCCCAGCAAGCTAGGTGAAGGACGGCTTTCACACACACTTATCTCTCAGAACTGAGCAAGTGGAGAGACGTTCGTTCATCTAGCACCAAGGGAACGGTTTGCAGGAGACACTTTTTCTCTGCTTTCTCAGTCTGTTTCCTAGTGCCGGTTTGAAGTTCCTGCAGTTTTCACTGTAAAACCGTGTTGGAGCTAGTACCTCCCCATATATATGTATGGAATGGAGTTGGCAACTGAAAAGAAACTTTGTGTTCCCAGCAAGCTAGGTGAAGGACGGCTTTCACACACACTTATCTCTCAGAACTGAGCAAGTGGAGAGACGTTCGTTCATCTAGCACCAAGGGAACGGGTTGCAGGAGACACTTTTTCTCTGCTTTCTCAGTCTGTTTCCTAGTGCCGGTTTGAAGTTCCTGCAGTTTTCACTGTAAAACCGAGTTGGAGCTAGTACCTACCCATATATATGTATGGAATGGAGTTTGCAACTGAAAAGAATCTTTGTGTTCCCAGAAAGCGAGGTGAAGGACGGCTTTCACACACACTTATCTCTCAGAACTGAGCAAGTGGAGAGACGTTCGTTCATCTAGCACCAAGGGAACGGGTTGCAGGAGACACTTTTTCTCTGCTTTCTCAGTCTGTTTCCTAGTGCCGGTTTGAAGTTCCTGCAGTTTTCACTGTAAATCCGAGTTGGAGCTAGTACCTCCCCATATATATGTATGGAATGGAGATTGCAACTGAAAAGAAACTTTGTGTTCCCACCAAGCTAGATGAAGGACGGCTTTCACACACACTTATCTCTCAGAACTGAGCAAGTGGAGAGACGTTCGTTCATCTAGCACCAAGGGAACGGGTTGCAGGAGACACTTTTTCTCTGCTTTCTCAGTCTGTTTCCTAGTGCCGGTTTGAAGTTCCTGCAGTTTTCACTGTAAAACCGAGTTGGAGCTAGTACCTCCCCATATATATGTATGGAATGGAGTTTGCAACTGAAAAGAATCTTTGTGTTCCCAGAAAGCGAGGTGAAGGACGGCTTTCACACACACTTATCTCTCAGACCTGAGCAAGTGGAGAGACGTTCTTTCATCTAGCACCAAGGGAACGGGTTGCAGGAGACACTTTTTCTCTGCTTTCTCAGTCTGTTTCCTAGTGCCGGTTTGAAGTTCCTGCAGTTTTCACTGTAAAACCGTGTTGGAGCTAGTACCTCCCCATATATATGTATGGAATGGAGATTGCCACTGAAAAGAAACTTTGTGTTCCCCACAAGCTAGGTGAAGGACGGCTTTCACACACACTTATCTCTCAGAACTGAGCAAGTGGAGAGACGTTCGTTCATCTAGCACCAAGGGAACGGGTTGCAGGAGACAATTTTTCTCTGCTTTCTCAGTCTGTTTCCTAGTGCCGGTTTGAAGTTCCTGCAGTTTTCACTGTAAAACCGAGTTGGAGCTTGTACCTCCCCATATATATGTATGGAATGGAGATTGCAACTGAAAGAAACTTTCTGTTCCCAGCAAGCTAGGTGAAGGACGGCTTTCACACACACGTATCTCTCAGAACTGAGCAAGTGGAGAGACGTTCGTTCATCTAGCACCAAGGGAACGGGTTGCAGGAGACACTTTTTCTCTGTTTTCTCAGTCTGTTTCCTAGTGCCGGTTTGAAGTTCCTGCAGTTTTCACTGTAAAACCGAGTTGGAGCTAGTACCTCCCCATATATATGTATGGAATGGAGTTTGCAACTGAAAAGAATCTTTGTGTTCCCAGCAAGCTAGATGAAGGACGGCTTTCACACACACTTATCTCTCAGAACTGAGCAAGTGGAGAGACGTTCGTTCATCTAGCACCAAGGGAACGGGTTGCAGGAGACACTTTTTCTCTGCTTTGTCAGTCTTTTTCCTAGTGCCGGTTTGAAGTTCCTGCAGTTTTCACTGTAAAACCGAGTTGGAGCTAGTACCTCCCCATATATATGTATGGAATGGAGTTGGCAACTGAAAAGAAAATTTCTGTTCCCAGCAAGCTAGGTGAAGGACGGCTTTCACACACACTTATCTCTCAGAACTGAGCAAGTGGAGAGACGTTCGTTCATCTAGCACCAATGGAACGGGTTGCAGGAGACACTTTTTCTCTGCTTTCTCAGTCTGTTTCCTAGTGCCGGTTTGAAGTTCCTGCAGTTTTCACTGTAAAACCGAGTTGGAGCTAGTACCTCCCCATATATATGTATGGAATGGAGATTGCAACTGAAAAGAATCTTTGTGTTCCCAGCAAGCTAGGTGAAGGACGGCTTTCACACACACTTATCTCTCAGAACTGAGCAAGTGGAGAGACGTTCGTTCATCTAGCACCAAGGGAACGGGTTGCAGGAGACACTTTTTCTCTGCTTTCTCAGTCTGTTTCCTAGTGCCGGATTGAAGTTCCTGCAGTTTTCACTGTAAAACCGTGTTGGAGCTTGTACCTCCCCATATATATGTATGGAATGGAGATTGCCACATAAAAAAAACTTTGTGTTCCCAACAAGCTAGGTGAAGGACGGCTTTCACACACACTTATCTCTCAGAACTGAGCAAGTGGAGAGACGTTCGTTCATCTAGCACCAAGGGAACGGGTTGCAGGAGACACTTTTTCTCTGCTTTCTCAGTCTGTTTCCTAGTGCCGGTTGGAAGTTCCTGCAGTTTTCACTGTATAACCGAGTTGGAGCTAGTACCTCCCCATATATATGTATGGAATGGAGTTTGCAACTGAAAAGAATCTTTGTGTTCCCAGCAAGCTAGGTGAAGGACGGCTTTCACACACTTATCTCTCAGAACTGAGCAAGTGGAGAGACGTTCGTTCATCTAGCACCAAGGGAACGGGTTGCAGGAGACACTTTTTCTCTGCTTTCTCAGTCTGTTTCCTAGTGCCGGTTTGAAGTTCCTGCAGTTTTCACTGTAAAACCGAGTTGGAGCTAGTACCTCCCCATATATATGTATGGAATGGAGTTTGCAACTGAAAAGAATCTTTGTGTTCCCAGAAAGCGAGGTGAAGGACGGCTTTCACACACTTATCTCTCAGAACTGAGCAAGTGGAGAGACGTTCGTTCATCTAGCACCAAGGGAACGGGTTGCAGGAGACACTTTTTCTCTGCTTTCTCAGTCTGTTTCCTAGTGCCGGTTTGAAGTTCCTGCAGTTTTCACTGTAAAACCGAGTTGGAGCTAGTACCTCCCCATATATATGTATGGAATGGAGTTTGCAACTGAAAAGAATCTTTGTGTTCCCAGAAAGCGAGGTGAAGGACGGCTTTCACACACACTTATCTCTCAGACCTAAGCAAGTGGAGAGACGTTCGTTCATCTAGCACCAAGGGAACGGGTTGCAGGAGACACTTTTTCTCTGCTTTCTCAGTCTGTTTCCTAGTGCCGGTTTGAAGTTCCTACAGTTTTCACTGTAAAACCGAGTTGGAGCTAGTACCTCCCCATATATATGTATGGAATGGAGATTGCAACTGAAAAGAAACTTTGCGTTCCCAACAAGCTAGGTGAAGGACGGCTTTCACACACACTTATCTCTCAGAACTGAGCAAGTGGAGAGACGTTCGTTCATCTAGCACCAAGGGAACTGGTTGCAGGAGACACTTTTTCTCTGCTTTCTCAATCTGTTTCCTAGTGCCGGTTTGAAGTTCCTGCAGTTATCACTGTAAAAACGTGTTGGAGCTAGTACCTCCCAATATATATGTATGGAATGGAGTTTGCAACTGAAAAGAAACTTTGTGTTCCCAACAAGCTAGGTGAAGGACGGCTTTCACACACACTTATCTCTCAGAACTGAGCAAGTGGAGAGACGTTCGTTCATCTAGCACCAAGGGAACGGGTTGCAGGAGACACTTTTTCTCTGCCTTCTCAGTCTTTTTCCTAGTGCCGGTTTGAAGTTCCTGCAGTTTTTACTGTAAAACCGAGTTGGAGCTAGTATCTCCCCATATATATGTATGGAATGGAGTTTGCAACTGAAAAGAAACTTTGTGTTCCCAACAAGCTAGGTGAAGGATGGCTTTCACACACACTTATCTCTCAGAACTGAGCAAGTGGAGAGACGTTCGTTCATCTAGCACCAAGGGAACGGGTTGCAGGAGACACTTTTTCTCTGCTTTCTCAGTCTGTTTCCTAGTGCCGGATTGAAGTTCCTGCAGTTTTCACTGTAAAACCGTGTTGGAGCTTGTACCTCCCCATATATATGTATGGAATGGAGATTGCCACATAAAAAAAACTTTGTGTTCCCAACAAGCTAGGTGAAGGACGGCTTTCACACACACTTATCTCTCAGAACTGAGCAAGTGGAGAGACGTTCGTTCATCTAGCACCAAGGGAACGGGTTGCAGGAGACACTTTTTCTCTGCTTTCTCAGTCTGTTTCCTAGTGCCGGTTTGAAGTTCCTGCAGTTTTCACTGTATAACCGAGTTGGAGCTAGTACCTCCCCATATATATGTATGGAATGGAATTTGCAATTGAAAAGAATCTTTGTGTTCCCAGCAAGCTAGGTGAAGGACGGCTTTCACACACTTATCTCTCAGAACTGAGCAAGTGGAGAGACGTTCGTTCATCTAGCACCAAGGGAACGGGTTGCAGGAGACACTTTTTCTCTGCTTTCTCAGTCTGTTTCCTAGTGCCGGTTTGAAGTTCCTACAGTTTTCACTGTAAAACCGAGTTGGAGCTAGTACCTCCCCATATATATGTATGGAATGGAGATTGCAACTGAAAAGAAACTTTGCGTTCCCAACAAGCTAGGTGAAGGACGGCTTTCACACACACTTATCTCTCAGAACTGAGCAAGTGGAGAGACGTTCGTTCATCTAGCACCAAGGGAACTGGTTGCAGGAGACACTTTTTCACTGCTTTCTCAATCTGTTTCCTAGTGCCGGTTTGAAGTTCCTGCAGTTATCACTGTAAAAACGTGTTGGAGCTAGTACCTCCCAATATATATGTATGGAATGGAGTTTGCAACTGAAAAGAAACTTTGTGTTCCCAACAAGCTAGGTGAAGGACGGCTTTCACACACACTTATCTCTCAGAACTGAGCAAGTGGAGAGACGTTCGTTCATCTAGCACCAAGGGAACGGGTTGCAGGAGACACTTTTTCTCTGCCTTCTCAGTCTTTTTCCTAGTGCCGGTTTGAAGTTCCTGCAGTTTTTACTGTAAAACCGAGTTGGAGCTAGTATCTCCCCATATATATGTATGGAATGGAGTTTGCAACTGAAAAGAAACTTTGTGTTCCCAACAAGCTAGGTGAAGGATGGCTTTCACACACACTTATCTCTCAGAACTGAGCAAGTGGAGAGACGTTCGTTCATCTAGCACCAAGGGAACGGGTTGCAGGAGACACTTTTTCTCTGCTTTCTCAGTCTGTTTCCTAGTGCCGGATTGAAGTTCCTGCAGTTTTCACTGTAAAACCGTGTTGGAGCTTGTACCTCCCCATATATATGTATGGAATGGAGATTGCCACATAAAAAAAACTTTGTGTTCCCAACAAGCTAGGTGAAGGACGGCTTTCACACACACTTATCTCTCAGAACTGAGCAAGTGGAGAGACGTTCGTTCATCTAGCACCAAGGGAACGGGTTGCAGGAGACACTTTTTCTCTGCTTTCTCAGTCTGTTTCCTAGTGCCGGTTTGAAGTTCCTGCAGTTTTCACTGTATAACCGAGTTGGAGCTAGTACCTCCCCATATATATGTATGGAATGGAGATTGCAACTGAAAAGAAACTTTGCGTTCCCAACAAGCTAGGTGAAGGACGGCTTTCACACACACTTATCTCTCAGAACTGAGCAAGTGGAGAGACGTTCGTTCATCTAGCACCAAGGGAACTGGTTGCAGGAGACACTTTTTCTCTGCTTTCTCAATCTGTTTCCTAGTGCCGGTTTGAAGTTCCTGCAGTTATCACTGTAAAAACGTGTTGGAGCTAGTACCTCCCAATATATATGTATGGAATGGAGTTTGCAACTGAAAAGAAACTTTGTGTTCCCAACAAGCTAGGTGAAGGACGGCTTTCACACACACTTATCTCTCAGAACTGAGCAAGTGGAGAGACGTTCGTTCATCTAGCACCAAGGGAACGGGTTGCAGGAGACACTTTTTCTCTGCCTTCTCAGTCTTTTTCCTAGTGCCGGTTTGAAGTTCCTGCAGTTTTTACTGTAAAACCGAGTTGGAGATAGTATCTCCCCATATATATGTATGGAATGGAGTTTGCAACTGAAAAGAATCTTTGTGTTCCCAGAAAGCGAGGTGAAGGACGGCTTTCACACACACTTATCTCTCAGACCTAAGCAAGTGGAGAGACGTTCGTTCATCTAGCACCAAGGGAACGGGTTGCAGGAGACACTTTTTCTCTGCTTTCTCAGTCTGTTTCCTAGTGCCGGTTTGAAGTTCCTACAGTTTTCACTGTAAAACCGAGTTGGAGCTAGTACCTCCCCATATATATGTATGGAATGGAGATTGCAACTGAAAAGAAACTTTGCGTTCCCAACAAGCTAGGTGAAGGACGGCTTTCACACACACTTATCTCTCAGAACTGAGCAAGTGGAGAGACGTTCGTTCATCTAGCACCAAGGGAACTGGTTGCAGGAGACACTTTTTCTCTGCTTTCTCAATCTGTTTCCTAGTGCCGGTTTGAAGTTCCTGCAGTTATCACTGTAAAAACGTGTTGGAGCTAGTACCTCCCAATATATATGTATGGAATGGAGTTTGCAACTGAAAAGAAACTTTGTGTTCCCAACAAGCTAGGTGAAGGACGGCTTTCACACACACTTATCTCTCAGAACTGAGCAAGTGGAGAGACGTTCGTTCATCTAGCACCAAGGGAACGGGTTGCAGGAGACACTTTTTCTCTGCCTTCTCAGTCTTTTTCCTAGTGCCGGTTTGAAGTTCCTGCAGTTTTTACTGTAAAACCGAGTTGGAGCTAGTATCTCCCCATATATATGTATGGAATGGAGTTTGCAACTGAAAAGAAACTTTGTGTTCCCAACAAGCTAGGTGAAGGATGGCTTTCACACACACTTATCTCTCAGAACTGAGCAAGTG
This sequence comes from Camelus bactrianus, assembly GCF_048773025.1. Classification (NCBI taxonomy): domain Eukaryota; kingdom Metazoa; phylum Chordata; class Mammalia; order Artiodactyla; family Camelidae; genus Camelus; species Camelus bactrianus. Next base: position 79,695,991 of record NC_133542.1, on the reverse strand, counting down.
GAGAGACGTTCGTTCATCTAGCACCAAGGGAACGGGTTGCAGGAGACACTTTTTCTCTGCTTTCTCAGTCTGTTTCCTAGTGCCGGATTGAAGTTCCTGCAGTTTTCACTGTAAAACCGTGTTGGAGCTTGTACCTCCCCATATATATGTATGGAATGGAGATTGCCACATAAAAAAAACTTTGTGTTCCCAACAAGCTAGGTGAAGGACGGCTTTCACACACACTTATCTCTCAGAACTGAGCAAGTGGAGAGACGTTCGTTCATCTAGCACCAAGGGAACGGGTTGCAGGAGACACTTTTTCTCTGCTTTCTCAGTCTGTTTCCTAGTGCCGGTTTGAAGTTCCTGCAGTTTTCACTGTATAACCGAGTTGGAGCTAGTACCTCCCCATATATATGTATGGAATGGAATTTGCAATTGAAAAGAATCTTTGTGTTCCCAGCAAGCTAGGTGAAGGACGGCTTTCACACACTTATCTCTCAGAACTGAGCAAGTGGAGAGACGTTCGTTCATCTAGCACCAAGGGAACGGGTTGCAGGAGACACTTTTTCTCTGCTTTCTCAGTCTGTTTCCTAGTGCCGGTTTGAAGTTCCTACAGTTTTCACTGTAAAACCGAGTTGGAGCTAGTACCTCCCCATATATATGTATGGAATGGAGATTGCAACTGAAAAGAAACTTTGCGTTCCCAACAAGCTAGGTGAAGGACGGCTTTCACACACACTTATCTCTCAGAACTGAGCAAGTGGAGAGACGTTCGTTCATCTAGCACCAAGGGAACTGGTTGCAGGAGACACTTTTTCACTGCTTTCTCAATCTGTTTCCTAGTGCCGGTTTGAAGTTCCTGCAGTTATCACTGTAAAAACGTGTTGGAGCTAGTACCTCCCAATATATATGTATGGAATGGAGTTTGCAACTGAAAAGAAACTTTGTGTTCCCAACAAGCTAGGTGAAGGACGGCTTTCACACACACTTATCTCTCAGAACTGAGCAAGTGGAGAGACGTTCGTTCATCTAGCACCAAGGGAACGGGTTGCAGGAGACACTTTTTCTCTGCCTTCTCAGTCTTTTTCCTAGTGCCGGTTTGAAGTTCCTGCAGTTTTTACTGTAAAACCGAGTTGGAGCTAGTATCTCCCCATATATATGTATGGAATGGAGTTTGCAACTGAAAAGAAACTTTGTGTTCCCAACAAGCTAGGTGAAGGATGGCTTTCACACACACTTATCTCTCAGAACTGAGCAAGTGGAGAGACGTTCGTTCATCTAGCACCAAGGGAACGGGTTGCAGGAGACACTTTTTCTCTGCTTTCTCAGTCTGTTTCCTAGTGCCGGATTGAAGTTCCTGCAGTTTTCACTGTAAAACCGTGTTGGAGCTTGTACCTCCCCATATATATGTATGGAATGGAGATTGCCACATAAAAAAAACTTTGTGTTCCCAACAAGCTAGGTGAAGGACGGCTTTCACACACACTTATCTCTCAGAACTGAGCAAGTGGAGAGACGTTCGTTCATCTAGCACCAAGGGAACGGGTTGCAGGAGACACTTTTTCTCTGCTTTCTCAGTCTGTTTCCTAGTGCCGGTTTGAAGTTCCTGCAGTTTTCACTGTATAACCGAGTTGGAGCTAGTACCTCCCCATATATATGTATGGAATGGAGATTGCAACTGAAAAGAAACTTTGCGTTCCCAACAAGCTAGGTGAAGGACGGCTTTCACACACACTTATCTCTCAGAACTGAGCAAGTGGAGAGACGTTCGTTCATCTAGCACCAAGGGAACTGGTTGCAGGAGACACTTTTTCTCTGCTTTCTCAATCTGTTTCCTAGTGCCGGTTTGAAGTTCCTGCAGTTATCACTGTAAAAACGTGTTGGAGCTAGTACCTCCCAATATATATGTATGGAATGGAGTTTGCAACTGAAAAGAAACTTTGTGTTCCCAACAAGCTAGGTGAAGGACGGCTTTCACACACACTTATCTCTCAGAACTGAGCAAGTGGAGAGACGTTCGTTCATCTAGCACCAAGGGAACGGGTTGCAGGAGACACTTTTTCTCTGCCTTCTCAGTCTTTTTCCTAGTGCCGGTTTGAAGTTCCTGCAGTTTTTACTGTAAAACCGAGTTGGAGCTAGTATCTCCCCATATATATGTATGGAATGGAGTTTGCAACTGAAAAGAAACTTTGTGTTCCCAACAAGCTAGGTGAAGGATGGCTTTCACACACACTTATCTCTCAGAACTGAGCAAGTGGAGAGACGTTCGTTCATCTAGCACCAAGGGAACGGGTTGCAGGAGACACTTTTTCTCTGCTTTCTCAGTCTGTTTCCTAGTGCCGGATTGAAGTTCCTGCAGTTTTCACTGTAAAACCGTGTTGGAGCTTGTACCTCCCCATATATATGTATGGAATGGAGATTGCCACATAAAAAAAACTTTGTGTTCCCAACAAGCTAGGTGAAGGACGGCTTTCACACACACTTATCTCTCAGAACTGAGCAAGTGGAGAGACGTTCGTTCATCTAGCACCAAGGGAACGGGTTGCAGGAGACACTTTTTCTCTGCTTTCTCAGTCTGTTTCCTAGTGCCGGTTTGAAGTTCCTGCAGTTTTCACTGTATAACCGAGTTGGAGCTAGTACCTCCCCATATATATGTATGGAATGGAATTTGCAATTGAAAAGAATCTTTGTGTTCCCAGCAAGCTAGGTGAAGGACGGCTTTCACACACTTATCTCTCAGAACTGAGCAAGTGGAGAGACGTTCGTTCATCTAGCACCAAGGGAACGGGTTGCAGGAGACACTTTTTCTCTGCTTTCTCAGTCTGTTTCCTAGTGCCGGTTTGAAGTTCCTGCAGTTTTCACTGTAAAACCGTGTTGGAGCTAGTACCTCCCCATATATATGTATGGAATGGAGTTGGCAACTGAAAAGAAACTTTGTGTTCCCAGCAAGCTAGGTGAAGGACGGCTTTCACACACACTTATCTCTCAGAACTGAGCAAGTGGAGAGACGTTCGTTCATCTAGCACCAAGGGAACGGGTTGCAGGAGACACTTTTTCTCTGCTTTCTCAGTCTGTTTCCTAGTGCCGGTTTGAAGTTCCTGCAGTTTTCACTGTAAAACCGAGTTGGAGCTAGTACCTCCCCATATATATGTATGGAATGGAGTTTACAACTGAAAAGAATCTTTGTGTTCCCAGCAAGCTAGTTGAAGGACGGCTTTCACACACACTTATCTCTCAGAACTGAGCAAGTGGAGAGACGTTCGTTCATCTAGCACCAAGGGAACGGGTTGCAGGAGACACTTTTTCTCTGCTTTCTCAGTCTGTTTCCTAGTGCCGGTTTGAAGTTCCTGCAGTTTTCACTGTAAAACCGTGTTGGAGCTAGTACCTCCCCATATATATGTATGGAATGGAGATTGCAACTGAAAAGAATCTTTGTGTTCCCAGCAAGCTAGGTGAAGGACGGCTTTCACACACACTTATCTCTCAGAACTGAGCAAGTGGAGAGACGTTCGTTCATCTAGCACCAAGGGAACGGTTTGCAGGAGACACTTTATCTCTGCTTTCTCAGTCTGTTTCCTAGTGCCGGTTTGAAGTTCCTGCAGTTTTCACTGTAAAACCGTGTTGGAGCTAGTACCTCCCCATATATATGTATGGAATGGAGTTGGCAACTGAAAAGAAACTTTGTGTTCCCAGCAAGCTAGGTGAAGGACGGCTTTCACACACACTTATCTCTCAGAACTGAGCAAGTGGAGAGACGTTCGTTCATCTAGCACCAAGGGAACGGGTTGCAGGAGACACTTTTTCTCTGCTTTCTCAGTCTGTTTCCTAGTGCCGGTTTGAAGTTCCTGCAGTTTTCACTGTAAAACCGAGTTGGAGCTAGTACCTACCCATATATATGTATGGAATGGAGTTTGCAACTGAAAAGAATCTTTGTGTTCCCAGAAAGCGAGGTGAAGGACGGCTTTCACACACACTTATCTCTCAGAACTGAGCAAGTGGAGAGACGTTCGTTCATCTAGCACCAAGGGAACGGGTTGCAGGAGACACTTTTTCTCTGCTTTCTCAGTCTGTTTCCTAGTGCCGGTTTGAAGTTCCTGCAGTTTTCACTGTAAATCCGAGTTGGAGCTAGTACCTCCCCATATATATGTATGGAATGGAGATTGCAACTGAAAAGAAACTTTGTGTTCCCACCAAGCTAGATGAAGGACGGCTTTCACACACACTTATCTCTCAGAACTGAGCAAGTGGAGAGACGTTCGTTCATCTAGCACCAAGGGAACGGGTTGCAGGAGACACTTTTTCTCTGCTTTCTCAGTCTGTTTCCTAGTGCCGGTTTGAAGTTCCTGAAGTTTTCACTGTAAAACCGAGTTGGAGCTAGTACCTCCCCATATATATGTATGGAATGGAGTTTGCAACTGAAAAGAATCTTTGTGTTCCCAGAAAGCGAGGTGAAGGACGGCTTTCACACACACTTATCTCTCAGACCTGAGCAAGTGGAGAGACGTTCGTTCATCTAGCACCAAGGGAACGGGTTGCAGGAGACACTTTTTCTCTGCTTTCTCAGTCTGTTTCCTAGTGCCGGTTTGAAGTTCCTGCAGTTTTCACTGTAAAACTGTGTTGGAGCTAGTACCTCCCCATATATATGTATGGAATGGAGATTGCCACTGAAAAGAAACTTTGTGTTCCCCACAAGCTAGGTGAAGGATGGCTTTCACACACACTTATCTCTCAGAACTGAGCAAGTGGAGAGACGTTCGTTCATCTAGCACCAAGGGAACGGGTTGCAGGAGACACTTTTTCTCTGCTTTCTCAGTCTGTTTCCTAGTGCCGGTTTGAAGTTCCTGCAGTTTTCACTGTAAATCCGAGTTGGAGCTAGTACCTCCCCATATATATGTATGGAATGGAGATTGCAACTGAAAAGAAACTTTGTGTTCCCACCAAGCTAGGTGAAGGACGGCTTTCACACACACTTATCTCTCAGAACTGAGCAAGTGGAGAGACGTTCGTTCATCTAGCACCAAGGGAACGGGTTGCAGGAGACACTTTTTCTCTGCTTTCTCAGTCTGTTTCCTAGTGCCGGTTTGAAGTTCCTGCAGTTTTCACTGTAAAACCGAGTTGGAGCTAGTACCTCCCCATATATATGTATGGAATGGAGTTTGCAACTGAAAGAATCTTTGTGTTCCCAGAAAGCGAGGTGAAGGACGGCTTTCACACACACTTATCTCTCAGACCTGAGCAAGTGGAGAGACGTTCTTTCATCTAGCACCAAGGGAACGGGTTGCAGGAGACACTTTTTCTCTGCTTTCTCAGTCTGTTTCCTAGTGCCGGTTTGAAGTTCCTGCAGTTTTCACTGTAAAACCGTGTTGGAGCTAGTACCTCCCCATATATATGTATGGAATGGAGATTGCCACTGAAAAGAAACTTTGTGTTCCCCACAAGCTAGGTGAAGGACGGCTTTCACACACACTTATCTCTCAGAACTGAGCAAGTGGAGAGACGTTCGTTCATCTAGCACCAAGGGAACGGGTTGCAGGAGACAATTTTTCTCTGCTTTCTCAGTCTGTTTCCTAGTGCCGGTTTGAAGTTCCTGCAGTTTTCACTGTAAAACCGAGTTGGAGCTTGTACCTCCCCATATATATGTATGGAATGGAGATTGCAACTGAAAGAAACTTTCTGTTCCCAGCAAGCTAGGTGAAGGACGGCTTTCACACACACGTATCTCTCAGAACTGAGCAAGTGGAGAGACGTTCGTTCATCTAGCACCAAGGGAACGGGTTGCAGGAGACACTTTTTCTCTGTTTTCTCAGTCTGTTTCCTAGTGCCGGTTTGAAGTTCCTGCAGTTTTCACTGTAAAACCGAGTTGGACCTAGTACCTCCCCATATATATGTATGGAATGGAGTTTGCAACTGAAAAGAATCTTTGTGTTCCCAGCAAGCTAGATGAAGGACGGCTTTCACACACACTTATCTCTCAGAACTGAGCAAGTGGAGAGACGTTCGTTCATCTAGCACCAAGGGAACGGGTTGCAGGAGACACTTTTTCTCTGCTTTGTCAGTCTTTTTCCTAGTGCCGGTTTGAAGTTCCTGCAGTTTTCACTGTAAAACCGAGTTGGAGCTAGTACCTCCCCATATATATGTATGGAATGGAGTTGGCAACTGAAAAGAAAATTTCTGTTCCCAGCAAGCTAGGTGAAGGACGGCTTTCACACACACTTATCTCTCAGAACTGAGCAAGTGGAGAGACGTTCGTTCATCTAGCACCAATGGAACGGGTTGCAGGAGACACTTTTTCTCTGCTTTCTCAGTCTGTTTCCTAGTGCCGGTTTGAAGTTCCTGCAGTTTTCACTGTAAAACCGAGTTGGAGCTAGTACCTCCCCATATATATGTATGGAATGGAGATTGCAACTGAAAAGAATCTTTGTGTTCCCAGCAAGCTAGGTGAAGGACGGCTTTCACACACACTTATCTCTCAGAACTGAGCAAGTGGAGAGACGTTCGTTCATCTAGCACCAAGGGAACGGTTTGCAGGAGACACTTTTTCTCTGCTTTCTCAGTCTGTTTCCTAGTGCCGGTTTGAAGTTCCTGCAGTTTTCACTGTAAAACCGTGTTGGAGCTAGTACCTCCCCATATATATGTATGGAATGGAGTTGGCAACTGAAAAGAAACTTTGTGTTCCCACCAAGCTAGGTGAAGGACGGCTTTCACACACACTTATCTCTCAGAACTGAGCAAGTGGAGAGACGTTCGTTCATCTAGCACCAAGGGAACGGGTTGCAGGAGACACTTTTTCTCTGCTTTCTCAGTCTGTTTCCTAGTGCCGGTTTGAAGTTCCTGCAGTTTTCACTGTAAAACCGAGTTGGAGCTAGTACCTCCCCATATATATGTATGGAATGGAGATTGCAACTGAAAAGAAACTTTGTGTTCCCAGAAAGCGAGGTGAAGGACGGCTTTCACACACACTTATCTCTCAGACCTGAGCAAGTGGAGAGACGTTCGTTCATCTAGCACCAAGGGAACGGGTTGCAGGAGACACTTTTTCTCTGCTTTCTCAGTCTGTTTCCTAGTGCCGGTTTGAAGTTCCTGCAGTTTTCACTGTAAAACCGTTTTGGAGCTAGTACCTCCCCATATATATGTATGGAATGGAGATTGCCACTGAAAAGAAACTTTGTGTTCCCCACAAGCTAGGTGAAGGACGGCTTTCACACACACTTATCTCTCAGAACTGAGCAAGTGGAGAGACGTTCGTTCATCTAGCACCAAGGGAACGGTTTGCAGGAGACACTTTTCTCTGCTTTCTCAATCTGTTTCCTAGTGCCGGTTTGAAGTTCCTGCAGTTTTCACTGTAAAACCGAGTTGGAGCTAGTACCTCCCCATATATATGTATGGAATGGAGTTTGCAACTGAAAAGAAACTTTGCGTTCCCAACAAGCTAGGTGAAGGACGGCTTTCACACACACTTATCTCTCAGAACTGAGCAAGTGGAGAGACGTTCGTTCATCTAGCACCAAGGGAACTGGTTGCAGGAGACACTTTTTCTCTGCTTTCTCAATCTGTTTCCTAGTGCCGGTTTGAAGTTCCTGCAGTTATCACTGTAAAAACGTGTTGGAGCTAGTACCTCCCAATATATATGTATGGAATGGAGTTTGCAACTGAAAAGAAACTTTGTGTTCCCAACAAGCTAGGTGAAGGACGGCTTTCACACACACTTATCTCTCAGAACTGAGCAAGTGGAGAGACGTTCGTTCATCTAGCACCAAGGGAACGGGTTGCAGGAGACACTTTTTCTCTGCCTTCTCAGTCTTTTTCCTAGTGCCGGTGTGAAGTTCCTGCAGTTTTTACTGTAAAACCGAGTTGGAGCTAGTATCTCCCCATATATATGTATGGAATGGAGTTTGCAACTGAAAAGAAACTTTGTGTTCCCAACAAGCTAGGTGAAGGATGGCTTTCACACACACTTATCTCTCAGAACTGAGCAAGTGGAGAGACGTTCGTTCATCTAGCACCAAGGGAACGGGTTTCAGGAGACACTTTTTCTCTGCTTTCTCAGTCTGTTTCCTAGTGCCGGATTGAAGTTCCTGCAGTTTTCACTGTAAAACCGTGTTGGAGCTTGTACCTCCCCATATATATGTATGGAATGGAGATTCCCACATAAAAAAAACTTTGTGTTCCCAACAAGCTAGGTGAAGGACGGCTTTCACACACACTTATCTCTCAGAACTGAGCAAGTGGAGAGACGTTCGTTCATCTAGCACCAAGGGAACGGGTTGCAGGAGACACTTTTTCTCTGCTTTCTCAGTCTGTTTCCTAGTGCCGGTTTGAAGTTCCTGCAGTTTTCACTGTATAACCGAGTTGGAGCTAGTACCTCCCCATATATATGTATGGAATGGAGTTTGCAACTGAAAAGAATCTTTGTGTTCCCAGCAAGCTAGGTGAAGGACGGCTTTCACACACTTATCTCTCAGAACTGAGCAAGTGGAGAGACGTTCGTTCATCTAGCACCAAGGGAACGGGTTGCAGGAGACACTTTTTCTCTGCTTTCTCAGTCTGTTTCCTAGTGCCGGTTTGAAGTTCCTGCAGTTTTCACTGTAAAACCGTGTTGGAGCTAGTACCTCCCCATATATATGTATGGAATGGAGTTGGCAACTGAAAAGAAACTTTGTGTTCCCAGCAAGCTAGGTGAAGGACGGCTTTCACACACACTTATCTCTCAGAACTGAGCAAGTGGAGAGACGTTCGTTCATCTAGCACCAAGGGAACGGGTTGCAGGAGACACTTTTTCTCTGCTTTCTCAGTCTGTTTCCTAGTGCCGGTTTGAAGTTCCTGCAGTTTTCACTGTAAATCCGAGTTGGAGCTAGTACCTCCCCATATATATGTATGGAATGGAGTTTACAACTGAAAAGAATCTTTGTGTTCCCAGCAAGCTAGTTGAAGGACGGCTTTCACACACACTTATCTCTCAGAACTGAGCAAGTGGAGAGACGTTCGTTCATCTAGCACCAAGGGAACGGGTTGCAGGAGACACTTTTTCTCTGCTTTCTCAGTCTGTTTCCTAGTGCCGGTTTGAAGTTCCTGCAGTTTTCACTGTAAAACCGTGTTGGAGCTAGTACCTCCCCATATATATGTATGGAATGGAGTTTGCAACTGAAAAGAAACTTTGTGTTCCCAGCAAGCTAGGTGAAGGACGGCTTTCACACACACTTATCTCTCAGAACTGAGCAAGTGGAGAGACGTTCGTTCATCTAGCACCAAGGGAACTGGTTGCAGGAGACACTTTTTCTCTGCTTTCTCAATCTGTTTCCTAGTGCCGGTTTGAAGTTCCTGCAGTTATCACTGTAAAAACGTGTTGGAGCTAGTACCTCCCAATATATATGTATGGAATGGAGTTTGCAACTGAAAAGAAACTTTGTGTTCCCAACAAGCTAGGTGAAGGACGGCTTTCACACACACTTATCTCTCAGAACTGAGCAAGTGGAGAGACGTTCGTTCATCTAGCACCAAGGGAACGGGTTGCAGGAGACACTTTTTCTCTGCCTTCTCAGTCTTTTTCCTAGTGCCGGTGTGAAGTTCCTGCAGTTTTTACTGTAAAACCGAGTTGGAGCTAGTATCTCCCCATATATATGTATGGAATGGAGTTTGCAACTGAAAAGAAACTTTGTGTTCCCAACAAGCTAGGTGAAGGATGGCTTTCACACACACTTATCTCTCAGAACTGAGCAAGTGGAGAGACGTTCGTTCATCTAGCACCAAGGGAACGGGTTTCAGGAGACACTTTTTCTCTGCTTTCTCAGTCTGTTTCCTAGTGCCGGATTGAAGTTCCTGCAGTTTTCACTGTAAAACCGTGTTGGAGCTTGTACCTCCCCATATATATGTATGGAATGGAGATTCCCACATAAAAAAAACTTTGTGTTCCCAACAAGCTAGGTGAAGGACGGCTTTCACACACACTTATCTCTCAGAACTGAGCAAGTGGAGAGACGTTCGTTCATCTAGCACCAAGGGAACGGGTTGCAGGAGACACTTTTTCTCTGCTTTCTCAGTCTGTTTCCTAGTGCCGGTTTGAAGTTCCTGCAGTTTTCACTGTATAACCGAGTTGGAGCTAGTACCTCCCCATATATATGTATGGAATGGAGTTTGCAACTGAAAAGAATCTTTGTGTTCCCAGCAAGCTAGGTGAAGGACGGCTTTCACACACTTATCTCTCAGAACTGAGCAAGTGGAGAGACGTTCGTTCATCTAGCACCAAGGGAACGGGTTGCAGGAGACACTTTTTCTCTGCATTCTCAGTCTGTTTCCTAGTGCCGGTTTGAAGTTCCTGCAGTTTTCACTGTAAAACCGTGTTGGAGCTAGTACCTCCCCATATATATGTATGGAATGGAGTTGGCAACTGAAAAGAAACTTTGTGTTCCCAGCAAGCTAGGTGAAGGACGGCTTTCACACACACTTATCTCTCAGAACTGAGCAAGTGGAGAGACGTTCGTTCATCTAGCACCAAGGGAACGGGTTGCAGGAGACACTTTTTCTCTGCTTTCTCAGTCTGTTTCCTAGTGCCGGTTTGAAGTTCCTGCAGTTTTCACTGTAAATCCGAGTTGGAGCTAGTACCTCCCCATATATATGTATGGAATGGAGTTTACAACTGAAAAGAATCTTTGTGTTCCCAGCAAGCTAGTTGAAGGACGGCTTTCACACACACTTATCTCTCAGAACTGAGCAAGTGGAGAGACGTTCGTTCATCTAGCACCAAGGGAACGGGTTGCAGGAGACACTTTTTCTCTGCTTTCTCAGTCTGTTTCCTAGTGCCGGTTTGAAGTTCCTGCAGTTTTCACTGTAAAACCGTGTTGGAGCTAGTACCTCCCCATATATATGTATGGAATGGAGTTTGCAACTGAAAAGAAACTTTGTGTTCCCAGCAAGCTAGGTGAAGGACGGCTTTCACACACACTTATCTCTCAGAACTGAGCAAGTGGAAAGACGTTCGTTCATCTAGCACCAAGGGAACGGGTTGCAGGAGACACTTTTTCTCTGCTTTCTCAGTCTGTTTCCTAGTGCCGGTTTGAAGTTCCTGCAGTTTTCACTGTAAAACCGAGTTGGAGCTAGTACCTCCCCATATATATGTATGGAATGGAGTTTGCAACTGAAAAGAAACTTTGTGTTCCCAACAAGCTAGGTGAAGGACGGCTTTCACACACACTTATCTCTCAGAACTGAGCAAGTGGAGAGACTTTCGTTCATCTAGCACCAAGGGAACGGGTTGCAGGAGACACTTTTTCTCTGCTTTCTCAGTCTGTTTCCTAGTGCCGGTTTGAAGTTCCTGCAGTTTTCACTGTAAAACCGTGTTGGAGCTAGTACCTCCCCATATATATGTATGGAATGGAGATTGCAACTGAAAAAAACTTTGTGTTCCCAGCAAGCTAGGTGAAGGACGGCTTTCACACACACTTATCTCTCAGAACTGAGCAAGTGGAGAGACGTTCGTTCATCTAGCACCAAGGGAACGGGTTGCAGGAGAAATTTTTCTCTGCTTTCTCAGTCTGTTTCCTAGTGCCGGTTTGAAGTTCCTGCAGTTTTCACTGTAAAACCGAGTTGGAGCTAGTACCTCCCCATATATATGTATGGAATGGAAATTGCAACTGAAAGGAAACTTTTTGTTCCCAGCATGCTAGGTGAAGGACGGCTTTCACACACACTTATCTCTCAGAACTGAGCAAGTGGAGAGACGTTCGTTCATCTAGCACCAAGGGAACGGGTTGCAGGAGACACTTTTTCTCTGCTTTCTCAGTCTGTTTCCTAGTGCCGGTTTGAAGTTCCTGCAGTTTTCACTGTAAAACCGTGTTGGAGCTAATATCTCCCGATATATATGTATGGAATGGAGTTTGCATCTGAAAAGAATCTTTGTGTTCCCAGAAAGCGAGGTGAAGGACGGCTTTCACACACACTTATCTCTCAGAACTGAGCAAGTGGAGAGACGTTCGTTCATCTAGCACCAAGGGAACGGGTTGCAGGAGACACTTTTTCTCTGCTTTCTCAGTCTGTTTCCTAGTGCCGGTTTGAAGTTCCTGCAGTTTTCACTGTAAAACCGTGTTGGAGCTAGTACCTCCCCATATATATGTATGGAATGGAGTTTGCAACTGAAAAGAAACTTTGTGTTCCCAGCAAGCTAGGTGAAGGACCGCTTTCACACACACTTATCTCTCAGAACTGAGCAAGTAGAGAGACGTTCGTTCATCTAGCACCAAGGGAACGGGTTGCAGGAGACACTTTTTCTCTGCTTTCTCAGTCTGTTTCCTAGTGCCGGTTTGAAGTTCCTGCAGTTTTCACTGTAAAACCGAGTTGGTGCTAGTACCTCCCCATATATATGTATGGAATGGAGTTTGCAACTGAAAAGAAACTTTGTGTTCCCAACAAGCTAGGTGAAGGTCGGCTTTCACACACACTTATCTCTCAGAACTGAGCAAGTGGAGAGACGTTCGTTCATCTAGCACCAAGGGAACGGGTTGCAGGAGACACTTTTTCTCTGCTTTCTCAGTCTGTTTCCTAGTGCCGGTTTGAAGTTCCTGCAGTTTTCTCTGTAAAACCGAGTTGGAGCTAGTACCTCCCCATATATATGTATGGAATGGAGTTTACAACTGAAAAGAATCTTTGTGTTCCCAGCAAGCTAGGTGAAGGACGGCTTTCACACACACTTATCTCTCAGAACTGAGCAAGTGGAGAGACATTCCTTCATCTAGCACCAAGGGAACGGGTTGCAGGAGAAACTTTTTCTCTGCTTTCTCAGTCTGTTTCCTAGTGCCAGTTTGAAGTTCCTGCAGTTTTCACTGTAAAACCGAGTTGGAGCTAGTACCTCCCCATATATATATATGGAATGGAGTTTGCAACTGAAAAGAAACTTTGTGTTCCCAACAAGCTAGGTGAAGGACGGCTTTCACACACACTTATCTCTCAGAAATGAGCAAGTGGAGAGACGTTCGTTCATCTAGCACCAAGGAACGGGTTGCAGGAGACACTTTTTCTCTGCTTTCTCAGTCTGTTTCCTAGTGCCGGTTTGAAGTTCCTGCAGTTTTCACTGTAAAACCGTGTTGGAGCTAGTACCTCCCCATATATATGTATGGAATGGAGTTTGCAACTGAAAAGAAACTTTGTGTTCCCAGCAAGCTAGGTGAAGGACGGCTTTCACACACACTTATCTCTCAGAACTGAGCAAGTGGAGAGACGTTCGTTCATCTAGCACCAAGGGAACGGGTTGCAGGAGAAACTTTTTCTCTGCTTTCTCAGTCTGTTTCCTAGTGCCGGTTTGAAGTTCCTGCAGTTTTCACTGTAAAACCGAGTTGGAGCTAGTACCTCCCCATATATATGTATGGAATGGAGTTTGCAACTGAAAAAAACTTTGAGTTCCCAACAAGCTAGGTGAAGGACGGCTTTCACACACACTTATCTCTCAGAACTGAGCAAGTGGAGAGACGTTCGTTCATCTAGCACCAAGGGAACGGGTTGCAGGAGACACTTTTTCTCTGCTTTCTCAGTCTGTTTCCTAGTGCCGGTTTGAAGTTCCTGCAGTTTTCACTGTAAAACCGAGTTGGAGCTAGTACCTCCCCATATATATGTATGGAATGGAGATTGCAACTGAAAAGAATCTTTGTGTTCCCAGCAAGCTAGGTGAAGGACGGCTTTCACACACACTTATCTCTCAGACCTGAGCAAGTGGAGAGACGTTCGTTCATCTAGCACCAAGGGAACGGGTTGCAGGAGACACTTTTTCTCTGCCTTCTCAGTCTTTTTCCTAGTGCCGGTTTGAAGTTCCTGCAGTTTTTACTGTAAAACCGAGTTGGAGCTAGTACCTCCCCATATATATGTATGGAATGGAGTTTGCAACTGAAAAGAAACTTTGTGTTCCCAACAAGCTAGGTGAAGGATGGCTTTCACACACACTTATCTCTCAGAACTGAGCAAGTGGAGAGACGTTCGTTCATCTAGCACCAAGGGAACGGGTTGCAGAGACACTTTTTCTCTGCTTTCTCAGTCTGTTTCCTAGTGCCGGATTGAAGTTCCTGCAGTTTTCACTGTAAAACCGTGTTGGAGCTTGTACCTCCCCATATATATGTATGGAATGGAGATTGCCACATAAAAAAAACTTTGTGTTCCCAACAAGCTAGGTGAAGGACGGCTTTCACACACACTTATCTCTCAGAACTGAGCAAGTGGAGAGACGTTCGTTCATCTAGCACCAAGGGAACGGGTTGCAGGAGACACTTTTTCTCTGCTTTCTCAGTCTGTTTCCTAGTGCCGGTTTGAAGTTCCTGCAGTTTTCACTGTATAACCGAGTTGGAGCTAGTACCTCCCCATATATATGTATGGAATGGAGTTTGCAACTGAAAAGAATCTTTGTGTTCCCAGCAAGCTAGGTGAAGGACGGCTTTCACACACTTATCTCTCAGAACTGAGCAAGTGGAGAGACGTTCGTTCATCTAGCACCAAGGGAACGGGTTGCAGGAGACACTTTTTCTCTGCTTTCTCAGTCTGTTTCCTAGTGCCGGTTTGAAGTTCCTGCAGTTTTCACTGTAAAACCGTGTTGGAGCTAGTACCTCCCCATATATATGTATGGAATGGAGTTGGCAACTGAAAAGAAACTTTGTGTTCCCAGCAAGCTAGGTGAAGGACCGCTTTCACACACACTTATCTCTCAGAACTGAGCAAGTAGAGAGACGTTCGTTCATCTAGCACCAAGGGAACGAGTTGCAGGAGACACATTTTCTCTGCTTTCTCAGTCTGTTTCCTAGTGCCGGTTTGAAGTTCCTGCAGTTTTCACTGTAAAACCGAGTTGGTGCTAGTACCTCCCCATATATATGTATGGAATGGAGTTTGCAACTGAAAAGAAACTTTGTGTTCCCAACAAGCTAGGTGAAGGTCGGCTTTCACACACACTTATCTCTCAGAACTAAGCAAGTGGAGAGACGTTCGTTCATCTAGCACCAAGGGAACGGGTTGCAGGAGACACTTTTTCTCTGCTTTCTCAGTCTGTTTCCTAGTGCCGGTTTGAAGTTCCTGCAGTTTTCTCTGTAAAACCGAGTTGGAGCTAGTACCTCCCCATATATATGTATGGAATGGAGTTTACAACTGAAAAGAATCTTTGTGTTCCCAGCAAGCTAGGTGAAGGACGGCTTTCACACACACTTATCTCTCAGAACTGAGCAAGTGGAGAGACATTCCTTCATCTAGCACCAAGGGAACGGGTTGCAGGAGAAACTTTTTCTCTGCTTTCTCAGTCTGTTTCCTAGTGCCGGTTTGAAGTTCCTGCAGTTTTCACTGTAAAACCGTGTTGGAGCTAGTACCTCCCTATATATATGTATGGAATGAAGTTTGCAACTGAAAAGAAACTTTCTCTTCCCAGCAAGCTAGATGAAGGACGGCTATCACAAACACTTATCTCTCAGAACTGAGCAAGTGGAGAGACGTTCGTTCATCTAGCACCAAGGGAACGGGTTGCAGGAGACACTTTTTCTCTGCTTTCTCAGTCTGTTTCCTAGTGCCGGTTTGAAGTTCCTGCAGTTTTCACTGTATAACCGAGTTGGAGCTAGTACCTCCCCATATATATGTATGGAATGGAGTTTGCAACTGAAAAAAACTTTGAGCTCCCAACAAGCTAGGTGAAGGACGGCTTTCACACACTTATCTCTCAGAACTGAGCAAGTGGAGAGACGTTCGTTCATCTAGCACCAAGGGAACGGGTTGCAGGAGACACTTTTTCTCTGCTTTCTCAGTCTGTTTCCTAGTGCCGGTTTGAAGTTCCTGCAGTTTTCACTGTAAAACCGTGTTGGAGCTAGTACCTCCCCATATATATGTATGGAATGGAGTTGGCAACTGAAAAGAAACTTTGTGTTCCCAGCAAGCTAGGTGAAGGACGGCTTTCACACACACTTATCTCTCAGAACTGAGCAAGTGGAGAGACGTTCGTTCATCTAGCACCAAGGGAACGGGTTGCAGGAGACACTTTTTCTCTGCTTTCTCAGTCTGTTTCCTAGTGCCGGTTTGAAGTTCCTGCAGTTTTCACTGTAAAACCGTGTTGGAGCTAGTACCTCCCCATATATATGTATGGAATGGAGTTTGCAACTGAAAAGAAACTTTGTGTTCCCAGCAAGCTAGGTGAAGGACCGCTTTCACACACACTTATCTCTCAGAACTGAGCAAGTAGAGAGACGTTCGTTCATCTAGCACCAAGGGAACGGGTTGCAGGAGACACTTTTTCTCTGCTTTCTCAGTCTGTTTCCTAGTGCCGGTTTGAAGTTCCTGCAGTTTTCACTGTAAAACCGAGTTGGTGCTAGTACCTCCCCATATATATGTATGGAATGGAGTTTGCAACTGAAAAGAAACTTTGTGTTCCCAACAAGTTAGGTGAAGGTCGGCTTTCACACACACTTATCTCTCAGAACTGAGCAAGTGGAGAGACGTTCGTTCATCTAGCACCAAGGGAACGGGTTGCAGGAGACACTTTTTCTCTGCTTTCTCAGTCTGTTTCCTAGTGCCGGTTTGAAGTTCCTGCAGTTTTCTCTGTAAAACCGAGTTGGAGCTAGTACCTCCCCATATATATGTATGGAATGGAGTTTACAACTGAAAAGAATCTTTGTGTTCCCAGCAAGCTAGGTGAAGGACGGCTTTCACACACACTTATCTCTCAGAACTGAGCAAGTGGAGAGACATTCCTTCATCTAGCACCAAGGGAACGGGTTGCAGGAGAAACTTTTTCTCTGCTTTCTCAGTCTGTTTCCTAGTGCCGGTTTGAAGTTCCTGCAGTTTTCACTGTAAAACCGAGTTGGAGCTAGTACCTCCCCATATATATATATGGAATGGAGTTTGCAACTGAAAAGAAACTTTGTGTTCCCAACAAGCTAGGTGAAGGACGGCTTTCACACACACTTATCTCTCAGAAATGAGCAAGTGGAGAGACGTTCGTTCATCTAGCACCAAGGAACGGGTTGCAGGAGACACTTTTTCTCTGCTTTCTCAGTCTGTTTCCTAGTGCCGGTTTGAAGTTCCTGCAGTTTTCACTGTAAAACCGTGTTGGAGCTAGTACCTCCCCATATATATGTATGGAATGGAGTTTGCAACTGAAAAGAAACTTTGTGTTCCCAGCAAGCTAGGTGAAGGACGGCTTTCACACACACTTATCTCTCAGAACTGAGCAAGTGGAGAGACGTTCGTTCATCTAGCACCAAGGGAACGGGTTGCAGGAGAAACTTTTTCTCTGCTTTCTCAGTCTGTTTCCTAGTGCCGGTTTGAAGTTCCTGCAGTTTTCACTGTAAAACCGAGTTGGAGCTAGTACCTCCCCATATATATATATGGAATGGAGTTTGCAACTGAAAAGAAACTTTGTGTTCCCAACAAGCTAGGTGAAGGACGGCTTTCACACACACTTATCTCTCAGAAATGAGCAAGTGGAGAGACGTTCGTTCATCTAGCACCAAGGAACGGGTTGCAGGAGACACTTTTTCTCTGCTTTCTCAGTCTGTTTCCTAGTGCCGGTTTGAAGTTCCTGCAGTTTTCACTGTAAAACCGTGTTGGAGCTAGTACCTCCCTATATATATGTATGGAATGAAGTTTGCAACTGAAAAGAAACTTTCTCTTCCCAGCAAGCTAGATGAAGGACGGCTATCACAAACACTTATCTCTCAGAACTGAGCAAGTGGAGAGACGTTCGTTCATCTAGCACCAAGGGAACGGGTTGCAGGAGACACTTTTTCTCTGCTTTCTCAGTCTGTTTCCTAGTGCCGGTTTGAAGTTCCTGCAGTTTTCACTGTAAAACCGAGTTGGAGCTAGTACCTCCCCATATATATGTATGGAATGGAGTTTGCAACTGAAAAAAACTTTGAGCTCCCAACAAGCTAGGTGAAGGACGGCTTTCACACACTTATCTCTCAGAACTGAGCAAGTGGAGAGACGTTCGTTCATCTAGCACCAAGGGAACGGGTTGCAGGAGACACTTTTTCTCTGCTTTCTCAGTCTGTTTCCTAGTGCCGGTTTGAAGTTCCTGCAGTTTTCACTGTAAAACCGTGTTGGAGCTAGTACCTCCCCATATATATGTATGGAATGGAGTTGGCAACTGAAAAGAAACTTTGTGTTCCCAGCAAGCTAGGTGAAGGACGGCTTTCACACACACTTATCTCTCAGAACTGAGCAAGTGGAGAGACGTTCGTTCATCTAGCACCAAGGGAACGGGTTGCAGGAGACACTTTTTCTCTGCTTTCTCAGTCTGTTTCCTAGTGCCGGTTTGAAGTTCCTGCAGTTTTCACTGTAAAACCGTGTTGGAGCTAGTACCTCCCCATATATATGTATGGAATGGAGTTTGCAACTGAAAAGAAACTTTGTGTTCCCAGCAAGCTAGGTGAAGGACCGCTTTCACACACACTTATCTCTCAGAACTGAGCAAGTAGAGAGACGTTCGTTCATCTAGCACCAAGGGAACGGGTTGCAGGAGACACTTTTTCTCTGCTTTCTCAGTCTGTTTCCTAGTGCCGGTTTGAAGTTCCTGCAGTTTTCACTGTAAAACCGAGTTGGTGCTAGTACCTCCCCATATATATGTATGGAATGGAGTTTGCAACTGAAAAGAAACTTTGTGTTCCCAACAAGTTAGGTGAAGGTCGGCTTTCACACACACTTATCTCTCAGAACTGAGCAAGTGGAGAGACGTTCGTTCATCTAGCACCAAGGGAACGGGTTGCAGGAGACACTTTTTCTCTGCTTTCTCAGTCTGTTTCCTAGTGCCGGTTTGAAGTTCCTGCAGTTTTCTCTGTAAAACCGAGTTGGAGCTAGTACCTCCCCATATATATGTATGGAATGGAGTTTACAACTGAAAAGAATCTTTGTGTTCCCAGCAAGCTAGGTGAAGGACGGCTTTCACACACACTTATCTCTCAGAACTGAGCAAGTGGAGAGACATTCCTTCATCTAGCACCAAGGGAACGGGTTGCAGGAGAAACTTTTTCTCTGCTTTCTCAGTCTGTTTCCTAGTGCCGGTTTGAAGTTCCTGCAGTTTTCACTGTAAAACCGAGTTGGAGCTAGTACCTCCCCATATATATATATGGAATGGAGTTTGCAACTGAAAAGAAACTTTGTGTTCCCAACAAGCTAGGTGAAGGACGGCTTTCACACACACTTATCTCTCAGAAATGAGCAAGTGGAGAGACGTTCGTTCATCTAGCACCAAGGAACGGGTTGCAGGAGACACTTTTTCTCTGCTTTCTCAGTCTGTTTCCTAGTGCCGGTTTGAAGTTCCTGCAGTTTTCACTGTAAAACCGTGTTGGAGCTAGTACCTCCCCATATATATGTATGGAATGGAGTTTGCAACTGAAAAGAAACTTTGTGTTCCCAGCAAGCTAGGTGAAGGACGGCTTTCACACACACTTATCTCTCAGAACTGAGCAAGTGGAGAGACGTTCGTTCATCTAGCACCAAGGGAACGGGTTGCAGGAGAAACTTTTTCTCTGCTTTCTCAGTCTGTTTCCTAGTGCCGGTTTGAAGTTCCTGCAGTTTTCACTGTAAAACCGAGTTGGAGCTAGTACCTCCCCATATATATATATGGAATGGAGTTTGCAACTGAAAAGAAACTTTGTGTTC
Organism: Camelus bactrianus; assembly: GCF_048773025.1. NCBI lineage: Eukaryota > Metazoa > Chordata > Mammalia > Artiodactyla > Camelidae > Camelus > Camelus bactrianus. The sequence continues at coordinate 79,676,407 of NC_133542.1, read as the reverse complement.
CCAACAAGCTAGGTGAAGGACGGCTTTCACACACACTTATCTCTCAGAAATGAGCAAGTGGAGAGACGTTCGTTCATCTAGCACCAAGGAACGGGTTGCAGGAGACACTTTTTCTCTGCTTTCTCAGTCTGTTTCCTAGTGCCGGTTTGAAGTTCCTGCAGTTTTCACTGTAAAACCGTGTTGGAGCTAGTACCTCCCTATATATATGTATGGAATGAAGTTTGCAACTGAAAAGAAACTTTCTCTTCCCAGCAAGCTAGATGAAGGACGGCTATCACAAACACTTATCTCTCAGAACTGAGCAAGTGGAGAGACGTTCGTTCATCTAGCACCAAGGGAACGGGTTGCAGGAGACACTTTTTCTCTGCTTTCTCAGTCTGTTTTCTAGTGCCGGTTTGAAGTTCCTGCAGTTTTCACTGTAAAACCGAGTTGGAGCTAGTACCTCCCCATATATATGTATGGAATGGAGTTTGCAACTGAAAAAAACTTTGAGTTCCCAACAAGCTAGGTGAAGGACGGCTTTCACACACACTTATCTCTCAGAACTGAGCAAGTGGAGAGACGTTCGTTCATCTAGCACCAAGGGAACGGGTTGCAGGAGACACTTTTTCTCTGCTTTCTCAGTCTGTTTCCTAGTGCCGGTTTGAAGTTCCTGCAGTTTTCACTGTAAAACCGAGTTGGAGCTAGTACCTCCCCATATATATGTATGGAATGGAGATTGCAACTGAAAAGAATCTTTGTGTTCCCAGCAAGCTAGGTGAAGGACGGCTTTCACACACACTTATCTCTCAGAACTGAGCAAGTGGAGAGACGTTCGTTCATCTAGCACCAAGGGAACGGGTTGCAGGAGACACTTTTTCTCTGCCTTCTCAGTCTTTTTCCTAGTGCCGGTTTGAAGTTCCTGCAGTTTTTACTGTAAAACCGAGTTGGAGCTAGTACCTCCCCATATATATGTATGGAATGGAGTTTGCAACTGAAAAGAAACTTTGTGTTCCCAACAAGCTAGGTGAAGGATGGCTTTCACACACACTTATCTCTCAGAACTGAGCAAGTGGAGAGACGTTCGTTCATCTAGCACCAAGGGAACGGGTTGCAGGAGACACTTTTTCTCTGCTTTCTCAGTCTGTTTCCTAGTGCCGGATTGAAGTTCCTGCAGTTTGCACTGTAAAACCGTGTTGGAGCTTGTACCTCCCCATATATATGTATGGAATGGAGATTGCCACATAAAAAAAACTTTGTGTTCCCAACAAGCTAGGTGAAGGACGGCTTTCACACACACTTATCTCTCAGAACTGAGCAAGTGGAGAGACGTTCGTTCATCTAGCACCAAGGGAACGGGTTGCAGGAGACACTTTTTCTCTGCTTTCTCAGTCTGTTTCCTAGTGCCGGTTTGAAGTTCCTGCAGTTTTCACTGTATAACCGAGTTGGAGCTAGTACCTCCCCATATATATGTATGGAATGGAGTTTGCAACTGAAAAGAATCTTTGTGTTCCCAGCAAGCTAGGTGAAGGACGGCTTTCACACACTTATCTCTCAGAACTGAGCAAGTGGAGAGACGTTCGTTCATCTAGCACCAAGGGAACGGGTTGCAGGAGACACTTTTTCTCTGCTTTCTCAGTCTGTTTCCTAGTGCCGGTTTGAAGTTCCTGCAGTTTTCACTGTAAAACCGTGTTGGAGCTAGTACCTCCCCATATATATGTATGGAATGGAGTTGGCAACTGAAAAGAAACTTTGTGTTCCCAGCAAGCTAGGTGAAGGACGGCTTTCACACACACTTATCTCTCAGACCTGAGCAAGTGGAGAGACGTTCGTTCATCTAGCACCAAGGGAACGGGTTGCAGGAGACACTTTTTCTCTGCCTTCTCAGTCTGTTTCCTAGTGCCGGTTTGAAGTTCCTGCAGTTTTCACTGTAAATCCGAGTTGGAGCTAGTACCTCCCCATATATATGTATGGAATGGAGTTTACAACTGAAAAGAATCTTTGTGTTCCCAGCAAGCTAGTTGAAGGACGGCTTTCACACACACTTATCTCTCAGAACTGAGCAAGTGGAGAGACGTTCGTTCATCTAGCACCAAGGGAACGGGTTGCAGGAGACACTTTTTCTCTGCTTTCTCAGTCTGTTTCCTAGTGCCGGTTTGAAGTTCCTGCAGTTTTCACTGTAAAACCGTGTTGGAGCTAGTACCTCCCCATATATATGTATGGAATGGAGTTTGCAACTGAAAAGAAACTTTGTGTTCCCAGCAAGCTAGGTGAAGGACGGCTTTCACACACACTTATCTCTCAGAACTGAGCAAGTGGAGAGACGTTCGTTCATCTAGCACCAAGGGAACGGGTTGCAGGAGCACTTTTTCTCTGCTTTCTCAGTCTGTTTCCTAGTGCCGGTTTGAAGTTCCTGCAGTTTTCACTGTAAAACCGAGTTGGAGCTAGTACCTCCCCATATATATGTATGGAATGGAAATTGCATCTGAAAGGAAACTTTGTGTTCCCAGCATGCTAGGTGAAGGACGGCTTTCACACACACTTATCTCTCAGAACTGAGCAAGTGGAGAGACGTTCGTTCATCTAGCACCAAGGGAACGGGTTGCAGGAGACACTTTTTCTCTGCTTTCTCAGTCTGTTTCCTAGTGCCGGTTTGAAGTTCCTGCAGTTTTCACTGTAAAACCGTGTTGGAGCTAGTACCTCCCTATATATATGTATGGAATGAAGTTTGCAACTGAAAAGAAACTTTCTCTTCCCAGCAAGCTAGATGAAGGACGGCTATCACAAACACTTATCTCTCAGAACTGAGCAAGTGGAGAGACGTTCGTTCATCTAGCACCAAGGGAACGGGTTGCAGGAGACACTTTTTCTCTGCTTTCTCAGTCTGTTTTCTAGTGACGGTTTGAAGTTCCTGCAGTTTTCACTGTAAAACCGAGTTGGAGCTAGTACCTCCCCATATATATGTATGGAATGGAGTTTGCAACTGAAAAAAACTTTGAGTTCCCAACAAGCTAGGTGAAGGACGGCTTTCACACACACTTATCTCTCAGAACTGAGCAAGTGGAGAGACGTTCGTTCATCTAGCACCAAGGGAACGGGTTGCAGGAGACACTTTTTCTCTGCTTTCTCAGTCTGTTTCCTAGTGCCGGTTTGAAGTTCCTGCAGTTTTCACTGTAAAACCGAGTTGGAGCTAGTACCTCCCCATATATATGTATGGAATGGAGATTGCAACTGAAAAGAATCTTTGTGTTCCCAGCAAGCTAGGTGAAGGACGGCTTTCACACACACTTATCTCTCAGAACTGAGCAAGTGGAGAGACGTTCGTTCATCTAGCACCAAGGGAACGGGTTGCAGGAGACACTTTTTCTCTGCCTTCTCAGTCTTTTTCCTAGTGCCGGTTTGAAGTTCCTGCAGTTTTTACTGTAAAACCGAGTTGGAGCTAGTACCTCCCCATATATATGTATGGAATGGAGTTTGCAACTGAAAAGAAACTTTGTGTTCCCAACAAGCTAGGTGAAGGATGGCTTTCACACACACTTATCTCTCAGAACTGAGCAAGTGGAGAGACGTTCGTTCATCTAGCACCAAGGGAACGGGTTGCAGGAGACACTTTTTCTCTGCTTTCTCAGTCTGTTTCCTAGTGCCGGATTGAAGTTCCTGCAGTTTGCACTGTAAAACCGTGTTGGAGCTTGTACCTCCCCATATATATGTATGGAATGGAGTTTGCAACTGAAAAGAAACTTTGTGTTCCCAGCAAGCTAGGTGAAGGACGGCTTTCACACACACTTATCTCTCAGAACTGAGCAAGTGGAGAGACGTTCGTTCATCTAGCACCAAGGGAACGGGTTGCAGGAGAAACTTTTTCTCTGCTTTCTCAGTCTGTTTCCTAGTGCCGGTTTGAAGTTCCTGCAGTTTTCACTGTAAAACCGAGTTGGAGCTAGTACCTCCCCATATATATATATGGAATGGAGTTTGCAACTGAAAAGAAACTTTGTGTTCCCAACAAGCTAGGTGAAGGACGGCTTTCACACACACTTATCTCTCAGAAATGAGCAAGTGGAGAGACGTTCGTTCATCTAGCACCAAGGAACGGGTTGCAGGAGACACTTTTTCTCTGCTTTCTCAGTCTGTTTCCTAGTGCCGGTTTGAAGTTCCTGCAGTTTTCACTGTAAAACCGTGTTGGAGCTAGTACCTCCCTATATATATGTATGGAATGAAGTTTGCAACTGAAAAGAAACTTTCTCTTCCCAGCAAGCTAGATGAAGGACGGCTATCACAAACACTTATCTCTCAGAACTGAGCAAGTGGAGAGACGTTCGTTCATCTAGCACCAAGGGAACGGGTTGCAGGAGACACTTTTTCTCTGCTTTCTCAGTCTGTTTTCTAGTGCCGGTTTGAAGTTCCTGCAGTTTTCACTGTAAAACCGAGTTGGAGCTAGTACCTCCCCATATATATGTATGGAATGGAGTTTGCAACTGAAAAAAACTTTGAGTTCCCAACAAGCTAGGTGAAGGACGGCTTTCACACACACTTATCTCTCAGAACTGAGCAAGTGGAGAGACGTTCGTTCATCTAGCACCAAGGGAACGGGTTGCAGGAGACACTTTTTCTCTGCTTTCTCAGTCTGTTTCCTAGTGCCGGTTTGAAGTTCCTGCAGTTTTCACTGTAAAACCGAGTTGGAGCTAGTACCTCCCCATATATATGTATGGAATGGAGATTGCAACTGAAAAGAATCTTTGTGTTCCCAGCAAGCTAGGTGAAGGACGGCTTTCACACACACTTATCTCTCAGAACTGAGCAAGTGGAGAGACGTTCGTTCATCTAGCACCAAGGGAACGGGTTGCAGGAGACACTTTTTCTCTGCCTTCTCAGTCTTTTTCCTAGTGCCGGTTTGAAGTTCCTGCAGTTTTTACTGTAAAACCGAGTTGGAGCTAGTACCTCCCCATATATATGTATGGAATGGAGTTTGCAACTGAAAAGAAACTTTGTGTTCCCAACAAGCTAGGTGAAGGATGGCTTTCACACACACTTATCTCTCAGAACTGAGCAAGTGGAGAGACGTTCGTTCATCTAGCACCAAGGGAACGGGTTGCAGGAGACACTTTTTCTCTGCTTTCTCAGTCTGTTTCCTAGTGCCGGATTGAAGTTCCTGCAGTTTGCACTGTAAAACCGTGTTGGAGCTTGTACCTCCCCATATATATGTATGGAATGGAGATTGCCACATAAAAAAAACTTTGTGTTCCCAACAAGCTAGGTGAAGGACGGCTTTCACACACACTTATCTCTCAGAACTGAGCAAGTGGAGAGACGTTCGTTCATCTAGCACCAAGGGAACGGGTTGCAGGAGACACTTTTTCTCTGCTTTCTCAGTCTGTTTCCTAGTGCCGGTTTGAAGTTCCTGCAGTTTTCACTGTATAACCGAGTTGGAGCTAGTACCTCCCCATATATATGTATGGAATGGAGTTTGCAACTGAAAAGAATCTTTGTGTTCCCAGCAAGCTAGGTGAAGGACGGCTTTCACACACTTATCTCTCAGAACTGAGCAAGTGGAGAGACGTTCGTTCATCTAGCACCAAGGGAACGGGTTGCAGGAGACACTTTTTCTCTGCTTTCTCAGTCTGTTTCCTAGTGCCGGTTTGAAGTTCCTGCAGTTTTCACTGTAAAACCGTGTTGGAGCTAGTACCTCCCCATATATATGTATGGAATGGAGTTGGCAACTGAAAAGAAACTTTGTGTTCCCAGCAAGCTAGGTGAAGGACGGCTTTCACACACACTTATCTCTCAGACCTGAGCAAGTGGAGAGACGTTCGTTCATCTAGCACCAAGGGAACGGGTTGCAGGAGACACTTTTTCTCTGCCTTCTCAGTCTGTTTCCTAGTGCCGGTTTGAAGTTCCTGCAGTTTTCACTGTAAATCCGAGTTGGAGCTAGTACCTCCCCATATATATGTATGGAATGGAGTTTACAACTGAAAAGAATCTTTGTGTTCCCAGCAAGCTAGTTGAAGGACGGCTTTCACACACACTTATCTCTCAGAACTGAGCAAGTGGAGAGACGTTCGTTCATCTAGCACCAAGGGAACGGGTTGCAGGAGACACTTTTTCTCTGCTTTCTCAGTCTGTTTCCTAGTGCCGGTTTGAAGTTCCTGCAGTTTTCACTGTAAAACCGTGTTGGAGCTAGTACCTCCCCATATATATGTATGGAATGGAGTTTGCAACTGAAAAGAAACTTTGTGTTCCCAGCAAGCTAGGTGAAGGACGGCTTTCACACACACTTATCTCTCAGAACTGAGCAAGTGGAGAGACGTTCGTTCATCTAGCACCAAGGGAACGGGTTGCAGGAGCACTTTTTCTCTGCTTTCTCAGTCTGTTTCCTAGTGCCGGTTTGAAGTTCCTGCAGTTTTCACTGTAAAACCGAGTTGGAGCTAGTACCTCCCCATATATATGTATGGAATGGAAATTGCATCTGAAAGGAAACTTTGTGTTCCCAGCATGCTAGGTGAAGGACGGCTTTCACACACACTTATCTCTCAGAACTGAGCAAGTGGAGAGACGTTCGTTCATCTAGCACCAAGGGAACGGGTTGCAGGAGACACTTTTTCTCTGCTTTCTCAGTCTGTTTCCTAGTGCCGGTTTGAAGTTCCTGCAGTTTTCACTGTAAAACCGTGTTGGAGCTAGTATCTCCCGATATATATGTATGGAATGGAGTTTGCATCTGAAAAGAATCTTTGTGTTCCCAGAAAGCGAGGTGAAGGACGGCTTTCACACACACTTATCTCTCAGAACTGAGCAAGTGGAGAGACTTTCGTTCATCTAGCACCAAGGGAACGGGTTGCAGGAGACACTTTTTCTCTGCTTTCTCAGTCTGTTTCCTAGTGCCGGTTTGAAGTTCCTGCAGTTTTTACTGTAAAACCGTGTTGGAGCTAGTACCTCCCCATATATATGTATGGAATGGAGATTGCAACTGAAAAGAAACTTTGTGTTCCCAGCAAGCTAGGTGAAGGACGGCTTTCACACACACTTATCTCTCAGAACTGAGCAAGTGGAGAGACGTTCGTTCATCTAGCACCAAGGGAACGGGTTGCAGGAGACACTTTTTCACTGCTTTCTCAGTCTGTTTCCTAGTGCCGGTTTGAAGTTCCTGCAGTTTTCACTGTAAAACCGAGTTGGAGCTAGTACCTCCCCATATATATGTATGGAATGGAAATTGCATCTGAAAGGAAACTTTGTGTTCCCAGCATGCTAGGTGAAGGACGGCTTTCACACACACTTATCTCTCAGAACTGAGCAAGTGGAGAGACGTTCGTTCATCTAGCACCAAGGGAACGGGTTGCAGGAGACACTTTTTCTCTGCTTTCTCAGTCTGTTTCCTAGTGCCGGTTTGAAGTTCCTGCAGTTTTCAGTGTAAAACCGTGTTGGAGCTAGTATCTCCCGATATATATGTATGGAATGGAGTTTGCATCTGAAAAGAATCTTTGTGTTCCCAGAAAGCGAGGTGAAGGACGGCTTTCACACACACTTATCTCTCAGAACTGAGCAAGTGGAGAGACGTTCGTTCATCTAGCACCAAGGGAACGGGTTGCAGGAGACACTTTTTCTCTGCTTTCTCAGTCTGTTTCCTAGTGCCGGTTTGAAGTTCCTGCAGTTTTCACTGTAAAACCGAGTTGGAGCTTGTACCTCCCCATATATATGTATGGAATGGAGTTTGCAACTGAAAAGAAACTTTGTGTTCCCAACAAGCTAGGTGAAGGACGGCTTTCACACACACTTATCTCTCAGAACTGAGCAAGTGGAGAGACTTTCGTTCATCTAGCACCAAGGGAACGGGTTGCAGGAGACACTTTTTCTCTGCTTTCTCAGTCTGTTTCCTAGTGCCGGTTTGAAGTTCCTGCAGTTTTCACTGTAAAACCGTGTTGGAGCTAGTACCTCCCCATATATATGTATGGAATGGAGATTGCAACTGAAAAGAAACTTTGTGTTCCCAGCAAGCTAGGTGAAGGACGGCTTTCACACACACTTATCTCTCAGACCTGAGCAAGTGGAGAGACGTTCGTTCATCTAGCACCAAGGGAACGGGTTGCAGGAGACACTTTTTCTCTGCTTTCTCAGTCTGTTTCCTAGTGCCGGTTTGAAGTTCCTGCAGTTTTCACTGTAAAACCGAGTTGGAGCTAGTACCTCCCCATATATATGTATGGAATGGAAATTGCATCTGAAAGGAAACTTTGTGTTCCCAGCATGCTAGGTGAAGGACGGCTTTCACACACACTTATCTCTCAGAACTGAGCAAGTGGAGAGACGTTCGTTCATCTAGCACCAAGGGAACGGGTTGCAGGAGACACTTTTTCTCTGCTTTCTCAGTCTGTTTCCTAGTGCCGGTTTGAAGTTCCTGCAGTTTTCACTGTAAAACCGTGTTGGAGCTAGTATCTCCCGATATATATGTATGGAATGGAGTTTGCATCTGAAAAGAATCTTTGTGTTCCCAGAAAGCGAGGTGAAGGACGGCTTTCACACACACTTATCTCTCAGAACTGAGCAAGTGGAGAGACGTTCGTTCATCTAGCACCAAGGGAACGGGTTGCAGGAGAAACTTTTTCTCTGCTTTCTCAGTCTGTTTCCTAGTGCCGGTTTGAAGTTCCTGCAGTTTTCACTGTAAAACCGTGTTGGAGCTAGTACCTCCCCATATATATGTATGGAATGGAGTTTGCAACTGAAAAGAAACTTTGTGTTCCCAGCAAGCTAGGTGAAGGACCGCTTTCACACACACTTATCTCTCAGAACTGAGCAAGTAGAGAGACGTTCGTTCATCTAGCACCAAGGGAACGGGTTGCAGGAGACACTTTTTCTCTGCTTTCTCAGTCTGTTTCCTAGTGCCGGTTTGAAGTTCCTGCAGTTTTCACTGTAAAACCGAGTTGGTGCTAGTACCTCCCCATATATATGTATGGAATGGAGTTTGCAACTGAAAAGAAACTTTGTGTTCCCAACAAGATAGGTGAAGGTCGGCTTTCACACACACTTATCTCTCAGAACTGAGCAAGTGGAGAGACGTTCGTTCATCTAGCACCAAGGGAACGGGTTGCAGGAGACAATCTTTCTCTGCTTTCTCAGTCTGTTTCCTAGTGCCGGTTTGAAGTTCCTGCAGTTTTCTCTGTAAAACCGAGTTGGAGTTAGTACCTCCCCATATATATGTATGGAATGGAGTTTACAACTGAAAAGAATCTTTGTGTTCCCAGCAAGCTAGGTGAAGCACGGCTTTCACACACACTTATCTCTCAGAACTGAGCAAGTGGAGAGACATTCCTTCATCTAGCACCAAGGGAACGGGTTGCAGGAGAAACTTTTTCTCTGCTTTCTCAGTCTGTTTCCTAGTGCCGGTTTGAAGTTCCTGCAGTTTTCACTGTAAAACCGAGTTGGAGCTAGTACCTCCCCATATATATATATGGAATGGAGTTTGCAACTGAAAAGAAACTTTGTGTTCCCAACAAGCTAGGTGAAGGACGGCTTTCACACACACTTATCTCTCAGAAATGAGCAAGTGGAGAGACGTTCGTTCATCTAGCACCAAGGAACGGGTTGCAGGAGACACTTTTTCTCTGCTTTCTCAGTCTGTTTCCTAGTGCCGGTTTGAAGTTCCTGCAGTTTTCACTGTAAAACCGTGTTGGAGCTAGTACCTCCCCATATATATGTATGGAATGGAGTTTGCAACTGAAAAGAAACTTTGTGTTCCCAGCAAGCTAGGTGAAGGACGGCTTTCACACACACTTATCTCTCAGAACTGAGCAAGTGGAGAGACGTTCGTTCATCTAGCACCAAGGGAACGGGTTGCAGGAGAAACTTTTTCTCTGCTTTCTCAGTCTGTTTCCTAGTGCCGGTTTGAAGTTCCTGCAGTTTTCACTGTAAAACCGAGTTGGAGCTAGTACCTCCCCATACATATATATGGAATGGAGTTTGCAACTGAAAAGAAACTTTGTGTTCCCAACAAGCTAGGTGAAGGACGGCTTTCACACACACTTATCTCTCAGAAATGAGCAAGTGGAGAGACGTTCGTTCATCTAGCACCAAGGAACGGGTTGCAGGAGACACTTTTTCTCTGCTTTCTCAGTCTGTTTCCTAGTGCCGGTTTGAAGTTCCTGCAGTTTTCACTGTAAAACCGTGTTGGAGCTAGTACCTCCCTATATATATGTATGGAATGAAGTTTGCAACTGAAAAGAAACTTTCTCTTCCCAGCAAGCTAGATGAAGGACGGCTATCACAAACACTTATCTCTCAGAACCGAGCAAGTGGAGAGACGTTCGTTCATCTAGCACCAAGGGAACGGGTTGCAGGAGACACTTTTTCTCTGCTTTCTCAGTCTGTTTCCTAGTGCCGGTTTGAAGTTCCTGCAGTTTTCACTGTAAAACCGAGTTGGAGCTAGTACCTCCCCATATATATGTATGGAATGGAGTTTGCAACTGAAAAAAACTTTGAGTTCCCAACAAGCTAGGTGAAGGACGGCTTTCACACACACTTATCTCTCAGAACTGAGCAAGTGGAGAGACGTTCGTTCATCTAGCACCAAGGGAACGGGTTGCAGGAGACACTTTTTCTCTGCTTTCTCAGTCTGTTTCCTAGTGCCGGTTTGAAGTTCCTGCAGTTTTCATTGTAAAACCGAGTTGGAGCTAGTACCTCCCCATATATATGTATGGAATGGAGTTTGCAACTGAAAAGAAACTTTGTGTTCCCAGCAAGCTAGGTGAAGGACGGCTTTCACACACACTTATCTCTCAGAACTGAGCAAGTGGAGAGACATTCGTTCATCTAGCACCAAGGGAACGGGTTGCAGGAGACACTTTTTCTCTGCTTTCTCAGTCTGTTTCCTAGTGCCGGTTTGAAGTTCCTGCAGTTTTCACTGTAAAACCGAGTTGGAGCTAGTACCTCCCCATATATATGTATGGAATGGAGTTTGCAACTGAAAAGAAACTTTGTGTTCCCAACAAGCTAGGTGAAGGACGGCTTTCACACACACTTATCTCTCAGAAATGAGCAAGTGGAGAGACGTTCGTTCATCTAGCACCAAGGGAACGGGTTGCAGGAGACACTTTTTCTCTGCTTTCTCAGTCTGTTTCCTAGTGCCGGTTTGAAGTTCCTGCAGTTTTCACTGTAAAACCGAGTTGGAGCTAGTACCTCCCCATATATATGTATGGAATGGAGTTTGCAACTGAAAAAAACTTTGAGTTCCCAACAAGCTAGGTGAAGGACGGCTTTCACACACACTTATCTCTCAGAACTGAGCAAGTGGAGAGACGTTCGTTCATCTAGCACCAAGGGAACGGGTTGCAGGAGACACTTTTTCTCTGCTTTCTCAGTCTGTTTCCTAGTGCCGGTTTGAAGTTCCTGCAGTTTTCACTGTAAAACCGTGTTGGAGCTAGTATCTCCCGATATATATGTATGGAATGGAGTTTGCATCTGAAAAGAATCTTTGTGTTCCCAGAAAGCGAGGTGAAGGACGGCTTTCACACACACTTATCTCTCAGAACTGAGCAAGTGGAGAGACGTTCGTTCATCTAGCACCAAGGGAACGGGTTGCAGGAGACACTTTTTCTCTGCTTTCTCAGTCTGTTTCCTAGTGCCGGTTTGAAGTTCCTGCAGTTTTCACTGTAAAACCGTGTTGGAGCTAGTACCTCCCCATATATATGTATGGAATGGAGTTTGCAACTGAAAAGAAACTTTGTGTTCCCAGCAAGCTAGGTGAAGGACCGCTTTCACACACACTTATCTCTCAGAACTGAGCAAGTAGAGAGACGTTCGTTCATCTAGCACCAAGGGAACGGGTTGCAGGAGACACTTTTTCTCTGCTTTCTCAGTCTGTTTCCTAGTGCCGGTTTGAAGTTCCTGCAGTTTTCACTGTAAAACCGAGTTGGTGCTAGTACCTCCCCATATATATGTATGGAATGGAGTTTGCAACTGAAAAGAAACTTTGTGTTCCCAACAAGATAGGTGAAGGTCGGCTTTCACACACACTTATCTCTCAGAACTGAGCAAGTGGAGAGACGTTCGTTCATCTAGCACCAAGGGAACGGGTTGCAGGAGACAATCTTTCTCTGCTTTCTCAGTCTGTTTCCTAGTGCCGGTTTGAAGTTCCTGCAGTTTTCTCTGTAAAACCGAGTTGGAGTTAGTACCTCCCCATATATATGTATGGAATGGAGTTTACAACTGAAAAGAATCTTTGTGTTCCCAGCAAGCTAGGTGAAGCACGGCTTTCACACACACTTATCTCTCAGAACTGAGCAAGTGGAGAGACATTCCTTCATCTAGCACCAAGGGAACGGGTTGCAGGAGAAACTTTTTCTCTGCTTTCTCAGTCTGTTTCCTAGTGCCGGTTTGAAGTTCCTGCAGTTTTCACTGTAAAACCGAGTTGGAGCTAGTACCTCCCCATATATATATATGGAATGGAGTTTGCAACTGAAAAGAAACTTTGTGTTCCCAACAAGCTAGGTGAAGGACGGCTTTCACACACACTTATCTCTCAGAAATGAGCAAGTGGAGAGACGTTCGTTCATCTAGCACCAAGGAACGGGTTGCAGGAGACACTTTTTCTCTGCTTTCTCAGTCTGTTTCCTAGTGCCGGTTTGAAGTTCCTGCAGTTTTCACTGTAAAACCGTGTTGGAGCTAGTACCTCCCCATATATATGTATGGAATGGAGTTTGCAACTGAAAAGAAACTTTGTGTTCCCAGCAAGCTAGGTGAAGGACGGCTTTCACACACACTTATCTCTCAGAACTGAGCAAGTGGAGAGACGTTCGTTCATCTAGCACCAAGGGAACGGGTTGCAGGAGAAACTTTTTCTCTGCTTTCTCAGTCTGTTTCCTAGTGCCGGTTTGAAGTTCCTGCAGTTTTCACTGTAAAACCGAGTTGGAGCTAGTACCTCCCCATACATATATATGGAATGGAGTTTGCAACTGAAAAGAAACTTTGTGTTCCCAACAAGCTAGGTGAAGGACGGCTTTCACACACACTTATCTCTCAGAAATGAGCAAGTGGAGAGACGTTCGTTCATCTAGCACCAAGGAACGGGTTGCAGGAGACACTTTTTCTCTGCTTTCTCAGTCTGTTTCCTAGTGCCGGTTTGAAGTTCCTGCAGTTTTCACTGTAAAACCGTGTTGGAGCTAGTACCTCCCTATATATATGTATGGAATGAAGTTTGCAACTGAAAAGAAACTTTCTCTTCCCAGCAAGCTAGATGAAGGACGGCTATCACAAACACTTATCTCTCAGAACCGAGCAAGTGGAGAGACGTTCGTTCATCTAGCACCAAGGGAACGGGTTGCAGGAGACACTTTTTCTCTGCTTTCTCAGTCTGTTTCCTAGTGCCGGTTTGAAGTTCCTGCAGTTTTCACTGTAAAACCGAGTTGGAGCTAGTACCTCCCCATATATATGTATGGAATGGAGTTTGCAACTGAAAAAAACTTTGAGTTCCCAACAAGCTAGGTGAAGGACGGCTTTCACACACACTTATCTCTCAGAACTGAGCAAGTGGAGAGACGTTCGTTCATCTAGCACCAAGGGAACGGGTTGCAGGAGACACTTTTTCTCTGCTTTCTCAGTCTGTTTCCTAGTGCCGGTTTGAAGTTCCTGCAGTTTTCATTGTAAAACCGAGTTGGAGCTAGTACCTCCCCATATATATGTATGGAATGGAGTTTGCAACTGAAAAGAAACTTTGTGTTCCCAGCAAGCTAGGTGAAGGACGGCTTTCACACACACTTATCTCTCAGAACTGAGCAAGTGGAGAGACGTTCGTTCATCTAGCACCAAGGGAACGGGTTGCAGGAGACACTTTTTCTCTGCTTTCTCAGTCTGTTTCCTAGTGCCGGTTTGAAGTTCCTGCAGTTTTCACTGTAAAACCGAGTTGGAGCTAGTACCTCCCCATATATATGTATGGAATGGAGTTTGCAACTGAAAAGAAACTTTGTGTTCCCAACAAGCTAGGTGAAGGACGGCTTTCACACACACTTATCTCTCAGAAATGAGCAAGTGGAGAGACGTTCGTTCATCTAGCACCAAGGGAACGGGTTGCAGGAGACACTTTTTCTCTGCTTTCTCAGTCTGTTTCCTAGTGCCGGTTTGAAGTTCCTGCAGTTTTCACTGTAAAACCGAGTTGGAGCTAGTACCTCCCCATATATATGTATGGAATGGAGTTTGCAACTGAAAAAAACTTTGAGTTCCCAACAAGCTAGGTGAAGGACGGCTTTCACACACACTTATCTCTCAGAACTGAGCAAGTGGAGAGACGTTCGTTCATCTAGCACCAAGGGAACGGGTTGCAGGAGACACTTTTTCTCTGCTTTCTCAGTCTGTTTCCTAGTGCCGGTTTGAAGTTCCTGCAGTTTTCATTGTAAAACCGAGTTGGAGCTACTACCTCCCCATATATATGTATGGAATGGAGTTTGCAACTGAAAAGAATCTTTGTGTTCCCAGCAAGCTAGGTGAAGGACGGCTTTCACACACACTTATCTCTCAGAACTGAGCAAGTGGAGAAACATTCGTTCATCTAGCACCAAGGGAACGGGTTGCAGGAGACACTTTTTCTCTGCTTTCTCAGTCTGTTTCCTAGTGCCGGTTTGAATTTCCTGCAGTTTTCACTGTAAAACCGTGTTGGAGCTAGTACCTCCCCATATATATGTATGGAATGGAGTTTGCAACTGAAAAGAAACATTGTGTTCCCAACAAGCTAGGTGAAGGACGGCTTTCACACACACTTATCTCTCAGAAATGAGCAAGTGGAGAGACGTTCGTTCATCTAGCACCAAGGGATCGGGTTGCAGGAGACACTTTTTCTCTGCTTTCTCAGTCTCTTTCCTAGTGCCGGTTTGAAGTTCCTGCAGTTTTCACTGTAAAACCGAGTTGGAGCTAGTACCTCCCCATATATATGTATGGAATGGAGTTTGCAACTGAAAAAAACTTTGAGTTCCCAACAAGCTAGGTGAAGGACGGCTTTCACACACACTTATCTCTCAGAACTGAGCAAGTGGAGAGACGTTCGTTCATCTAGCACCAAGGGAACGGGTTGCAGGAGACACTTTTTCTCTGCTTTCTCAGTCTGTTTCCTAGTGCCGGTTTGAAGTTCCTGCAGTTTTCATTGTAAAACCGAGTTGGAGCTACTACCTCCCCATATATATGTATGGAATGGAGTTTGCAACTGAAAAGAATCTTTGTGTTCCCAGCAAGCTTGGTGAAGGACGGCTTTCACACACACTTATCTCTCAGAACTGAGCAAGTGGAGAAACATTCGTTCATCTAGCACCAAGGGAACGGGTTGCAGGAGACACTTTTTCTCTGCTTTCTCAGTCTGTTTCCTAGTGCCGGTTTGAATTTCCTGCAGTTTTCACTGTAAAACCGTGTTGGAGCTAGTACCTCCCCATATATATGTATGGAATGGAGTTTGCAACTGAAAAGAAACATTGTGTTCCCAACAAGCTAGGTGAAGGACGGCTTTCACACACACTTATCTCTCAGAAATGAGCAAGTGGAGAGACGTTCGTTCATCTAGCACCAAGGGATCGGGTTGCAGGAGACACTTTTTCTCTGCTTTCTCAGTCTCTTTCCTAGTGCCGGTTTGAAGTTCCTGCAGTTTTCACTGTAAAACCGAGTTGGAGAATGTACCTCCCCATATGTATGTATGGAATGGAGTTTGCAACTGTAAAGAAACTTTGTTTTCCCAACAAGCTAGGTGAAGGACGGCTTTCACACACACTTATCTCTCAGAACTGAGCAAGTGGAGAGACGTTCGTTCATCTAGCACCAAGGGAACGGGTTGCAGGAGACACTTTTTCTCTGCTTTCTCAGTCTGTTTCCTAGTGCCGGTTTGAAGTTCCTGCAGTTTTCACTGTAAAACCGAGTTGGAGCTAGTACCTCCCCATATATATGAATGGAATGGAGTTTGCAACTGAAAAGAATCTTTGTGTTCCCAGCAAGCTAGGTGAAGGACGGCTTTCACACACACTTATCTCTCAGAAATGAGCAAGTGGAGAGACGTTCGTTCATCTAGCACCAAGGGAAAGGGTTGCAGGAGACACTTTTTCTCTGCTTTCTCAGTCTGTTTCCTAGTGCCGGTTTGAAGTTCCTGCAGTTTTCACTGTAAAACCGTGTTGGAGCTAGTACCTCCCAATATATATGTATGGAATGGAGTTTGCAACTGAAAAGAAACTTTGTGTTCCCAGCAAGCTAGGTGAAGGACGGCTTTCACACACACTTATCTCTCAGAACTGAGCAAGTGGAGAGACGTTCGTTCATCTAGCACCAAGGGAACGGGTTGCAGGAGACACTTTTTCTCTGCTTTCTCAGTCTGTTTCCTAGTGCCGGTTTGAAGTTCCTGCAGTTTTCACTGTAAAACCGAGTTGGAGCTAGTACCTCCCCATATATATGTATGGAATGGAGTTTGCAACTGAAAAGAAACTTTGTGTTCCCAGCAAGCTAGGTGAAGGTCGGCTTTCCCACACACTTATCTCTCAGAACTGAGCAAGTGGAGAGACGTTCGTTCATCTAGCACCAAGGGAACGGGTTGCAGGAGACACTTTTTCTATGCTTTCTCAGTCTGTTTCCTAGTGCCGGTTTGAAGTTCCTGCAGTTTTCACTGTAAAACCGAGTTGGAGCTAGTACTTCCCCATATATATGTATGGAATGAAGTTTGCAACTGAAAAGAAACTTTGTGTTCCCAACAAGCTAGGTGAAGGTCGGCTTTCACACACACTTATCTCTCAGAACTGAGCAAGTGGAGAGACGTTCGTTCATCTAGCACCAAGGGAACGGGTTGCAGGAGACACTTTTTCTCTGCTTTCTCAGTCTGTTTCCTAGTGCCGGATTGAAGTTCCTGCAGTTTTCACTGTAAAACCGTGTTGGAGCTAGTACCTCCCCTTATATATGTATGGAATGGAGTTGGCAACTGAAAAGAAACTTTCTGTTCCCAGCAAGCTAGGTGAAGGACGGCTTTCACACACACTTATCTCTCAGAACTGAGCAAGTGGAGAGACGTTCGTTCATCTAGCACCAAGGGAACGGGTTGCAGGAGACACTTTTTCTCTGCTTTCTCAGTCTGTTTCCTAGTGCCGGTTTGAAGTTCCTGCAGTTTTCACTGTAAAACCGAGTTGGAGCTAGTACCTCCCCATATATATGTATAGAATGGAGTTTGCAACTGAAAAGAAACTTTGTGTTCCCAGCAAGCTAGGTGAAGGACGGCTTTCACACACACTTATCTCTCCGAACTGAGCAAGTGGAGAGACGTTCGTTCATCTAGCACCAAGGGAACGGGTTGCAGGAGACACTTTTTCTCTGCTTTCTCAGTCTGTTTCCTAGTGCCGGTTTGAAGTTCCTGCAGTTTTCACTGTAAAACCGAGTTGGAGCTAGTACCTCCCCATATATATGTATGGAATGGAGTTTGCAACTGAAAAGAAACTTTGTGTTCCCAGCAAGCTAGGTGAAGGACGGCTTTCACACACACTTATCTCTCAGAACTGAGCAAGTGGAGAGACGTTCGTTCATCTAGCACCAAGGGAACGGGTTGTAGGAGACACTTTTTCTCTGCTTTCTCAGTCTGTTTCCTAGTGCCGGTTTGAAGTTCCTGCAGTTTTCACTGTAAAACCGAGTTGGAGCTAGTACTTCCCCATATATATGTATGGAATGGAGATTGCAACTGAAAAGAAACTTTGTGTTCCCAACAAGCTAGGTGAAGGTCGGCTTTCACACACACTTATCTCTCAGAACTGAGCAAGTGGAGAGACGTTCGTTCATCTAGCACCAAGGGAACGGGTTGCAGGAGACACTTTTTCTCTGCTTTCTCAGTCTGTTTCCTAGTGCCGGTTTGAAGTTCCTGCAGTTTTCATTGTAAAACCGAGTTGGAGCTAGTACCTCCCCTTATATATGTATGGAATGGAGTTTGCAACTGAAAAGAATCTTTGTGTCCCCAGCAAGCTAGGTGAAGGACGGCTTTCACACACACTTATCTCTCAGAACTGAGCAAGTGGAGAGACATTCGTTCATCTAGCACCAAGGGAACGGGTTGCAGGAGACACTTTTTCTCTGCTTTCTCAGTCTGTTTCCTAGTGCCGGTTTGAATTTCCTGCAGTTTTCACTGTAAAACCGTGTTGGAGCTAGTACCTCCCCATATATATGTATGGAATGGAGTTTGCAACTGAAAAGAAACTTTGTGTTCCCAGCAAGCTAGGTGAAGGACGGCTTTCACACACACTTATCTCTCAGAACTGAGCAAGTGGAGAGACTTTCGTTCATCTAGCACCAAGGGAACGGGTTGCAGGAGACAGTTTTTCTCTGCTTTCTCAGTCTGTTTCCTAGTGCCGGTTTGAAGTTCCTGCAGTTTTCACTGTAAAACCGAGTTGGAGCTAGTACTTCCCCATATATATGTATGGAATGAAGTTTGCAAGTGAAAAGAAACTTTGTGTTCCCAACAAGCTAGTTGAAGGTCGGCTTTCACACACACTTATCTCTCAGAACTGAGCAAGTGGAGAGACGTTCGTTCATCTAGCACCAAGGGAACGGGTTGCAGGAGACACTTATTCTCTGCTTTCTCAGTCTGTTTCCTAGTGCCGGTTTGAAGTTCCTGCAGTTTTCACTGTAAAACCGTGTTGGAGCTAGTACCTCCCCATATATATGTATGGAATGGAGTTGGCAACTGAAAAGAAACTTTCTGTTCCCAGCAAGCTAGGTGAAGGACGGCTTTCACACACACTTATCTCTCAGAACTGAGCAAGTGGAGAGACGTTCGTTCATCTAGCACCAAGGGAACGGGTTGCAGGAGACACTTTTTCTCTGCTTTCTCAGTCTGTTTCCTAGTGCCGGTTTGAAGTTCCTGCAGTTTTCAGTGTAAAACCGAGTTGGAGCTAGTACCTCCCCATATATATGTATGGAATGGAGTTTGCAACTGAAAAAAAACTTTGAGTTCCCACAAGCTAGGTGAAGGACGGCTTTCACACACACTTATCTCTCAGAACTGAGCAAGTGGAGAGACGTTCGTTCATCTAGCACCAAGGGAACGGGTTGCAGGAGACACTTTTTCTCTGCTTTCTCAGTCTGTTTCCTAGGGCCGGTTTGAAGTTCCTGCAGTTTTCACTGTAAAACCGAGTTGGAGCTAGTACCTCCCCATATATATGTATGGAATGGAGTTTGCAACTGAAAAGAAACTTTGTGTTCCCAGCAAGCTAGGTGAAGGACGGCTTTCACACACACTTATCTCTCTGAACTGAGCAAGTGGAGAGACGTTCGTTCATCTAGCACCAAGGGAACGGGTTGCAGGAGACACTTTTTCTCTGCTTTCTCAGTCTTTTTCCTAGTGCTGGTTTGAAGTTCCTGCAGTTTTCATTGTAAAACCGAGTTGGAGCTAGTACCTCCCCTTATATATGTATGGAATGGAGTTTGCAACAGAAAAGAATCTTTGTGTCCCCAGCAAGCTAGGTGAAGGACGGCTTTCACACACACTTATCTCTCAGAACTGAGCAAGTGGAGAGACATTCGTTCATCTAGCACCAAGGGAACGGGTTGCAGGAGACACTTTTTCTCTGCTTTCTCAGTCTGTTTCCTAGTGCCGGTTTGAATTTCCTGCAGTTTTCACTGTAAAACCGTGTTGGAGCTAGTACCTCCCCATATATAGGTAAGGAATGGAGTTTGCAACTGAAAAGAAACTTTGTGTTCCCAACAAGCTAGGTGAAGGACGGCTTTCACACACACTTATCTCTCAGTACTGAGTAAGCGGAGAGACGTTCGTTCATCTAGCACCAATGGAACGGGTTGCAGGAGACACTTTTTCTCTGCTTTCTCAGTCTGTTTCCTAGTGCCGGTTTGAATTTCCTGCAGTTTTCACTGTAAAACCGTGTTGGAGCTAGTACCTCCCCATATATATGTATGGAATGGAGTTTGCAACTGAAAAGAAACATTGTGTTCCCAACAAGCTAGGTGAAGGACGGCTTTCACACACACTTATCTCTCAGAACTGAGCAAGTGGAGAGACGTTCGTTCATCTAGCACCAAGGGATCGGGTTGCAGGAGACACTTTTTCTCTGCTTTCTCAGTCTCTTTCCTAGTGCCGGTTTGAAGTTCCTGCAGTTTTCACTGTAAAACCGAGTTGGACAATGTACCTCCCCATATGTATGTATGGAATGGAGTTTGCAACTGAAAAGAAACTTTGTGTTCCCAACAAGCTAGGTGAAGGACGGCTTTCACACACACTTATCTCTCAGAACTGAGCAAGTGGAGAGACGTTCGTTCATCTAGCACCAAGGGAACGGGTTGCAGGAGACACTTTTTCTCTGCTTTCTCAGTCTGTTTCCTAGTGCCGGTTTGAAGTTCCTGCAGTTTTCACTGTAAAACCGAGTTGGAGCTAGTACATCCCCATATATATGTATGGAATGGAGTTTGCAACTGAAAAGAATCTTTGTGTTCCCAACAAGCTAGGTGAAGGACGGCTTTCACACACACTTATCTCTCAGAAATGAGCAAGTGGAGAGACGTTCGTTCATCTAACACCAAGGGAACGGGTTGCAGGAGACACTTTTTCTCTGCTTTCTCAGTCTGTTTCCTAGTGCCGGTTTGAAGTTCCTGCAGTTTTCACTGTAAAACCGAGTTGGAGCTAGTACCTCCCCATATATATGTATGGAATGTAGTTTGCAACTGAAAAGAATCTTTGTGTTCCCAGCAAGCTATGTGAAGGACGGCTTTCACGCACACTTATCTCTCAGAACTGAGCAAGTGGAGAGACATTCGTTCATCTAGCACCAAGGGAACGGGTTGCAGGAGACACTTTTTCTCTGCTTTCTCAGTCTGTTTCCTAGTGCCGGTTTGAAGTTCCTGCAGTTTTCACTGTAAAACCGTGTTGGAGCTAGTACCTCCCAATATATATGTATGGAATGGAGTTTGCAACTGAAAAGAAACTTTGTGTTCCCAGCAAGCTAGGTGAAGGACGGCTTTCACACACACTTATCTCTCAGAACTGAGCAAGTGGAGAGACGTTCGTTCATCTAGCACCAAGGGAACGGGTTGCAGGAGACACTTTTTCTCTGCTTTCTCAGTCTGTTTCCTAGTGCCGGTTTGAAGTTCCTGCAGTTTTCACTGTAAAACCGAGTTGGAGCTAGTACCTCCCCATATATATGTATGGAATGGAGTTTGCAACTGAAAAGAAACTTTGTGTTCCCAGCAAGCTAGGTGAAGGACGGCTTTCACACACACTTATCTCTCAGAACTGAGCAAGTGGAGAGACGTTCGTTCATCTAGCACCAAGGGAACGGGTTGCAGGAGACACTTTTTCTCTGCTTTCTCAGTCTGTTTCCTAGTGCCGGTTTGAAGTTCCTGCAGTTTTCACTGTAAAACCGAGTTGGAGCTAGTACTTCCCCATATATATGTATGGAATGAAGTTTGCAACTGAAAAGAAACTTTGTGTTCCCAACAAGCTAGGTGAAGGTCGGCTTTCACACACACTTGTCTCTCAGAACTGAGCAAGTGGAGAGACGTTCGTTCATCTAGCACCAAGGGAACGGGTTGCAGGAGACACTTTTTCTCTGCTTTCTCAGTCTGTTTCCTAGTGCCGGTTTGAAGTTCCTGCAGTTTTCACTGTAAAACCGTGTTGGAGCTAGTACCTCCCCATATATATGTATGGAATGGAGTTTGCAACTGAAAAGAATCTTTGTGTTCCCAGCAAGCTAGGTGAAGGACGGCTTTCACACACACTTATCTCTGAGAACTGAGCAAGTGGAGAGAAATTCGTTCATCTAGCACCAAGGGAACGGGTTGCAGGAGACACTTTTTCTTTGCTTTCTCAGTCTGTTTCCTAGTGCCGGTTTGAAGTTCCTGCAGTTTTCACTGTAAAACCGTGTTGGAGCTAGTACCTCCCAATATATATGTATGGAATGAAGTTTGCAACTGAAAAGAAACTTTGTGTTCCCAGCAAGCTAGGTGAAGGACCGCTTTCACACACACTTATCTCTGAGAACTGAGCAAGTGGAGAGACGTTCGTTCATCTAGCACCAAGGGAACGGGTTGCAGGAGACAGTTTTTCTCTGCTTTCTCAGTCTGTTTCCTAGTGCCGGTTTGAAGTTCCTGCAGTATTCACTGTAAAACCGAGTTGGAGCTAGTACCTCCCCATATATATGTATGGAATGGAGTTTGCAACTGAAAAGAATCTTTGTGTTCCCAGCAAGCTAGGTGAAGGACGGCTTTCACACACACTTATCTCTCAGAACTGAGCAAGTGGAGAGACGTTCGTTCATCTAGCACCAAGGGAACGGGTTGCAGGAGACACTTTTTCTCTGCTTTCTCAGTCTGTTTCCTAGTGCCGGTTTGAAGTTCCTGCAGTTTTCACTGTAAAACCGAGTTGGAGCTAGTACCTCCCCATATATATGTATGGAATGGAGTTTGCAACTGAAAAGAAACATTGTGTTCCCAACAAGCTAGGTGAAGGACGGCTTTCACACACACTTATCTCTCAGAACTGAGCAAGTGGAGAGACGTTCGTTCATCTAGCACCAAGGGATCGGGTTGCAGGAGACACTTTTTCTCTGCTTTCTCAGTCTGTTTCCTAGTGCCGGTTTGAATTTCCTGCAGTTTTCACTGTAAAACCGTGTTGGAGCTAGTACCTCCCCATATATAGGTAAGGAATGGAGTTTGCAACTGAAAAGAAACTTTGTGTTCCCAACAAGCTAGGTGAAGGACGGCTTTCACGCACACTTATCTCTCAGTACTGAGTAAGTGGAGAGACGTTCGTTCATCTAGCACCAATGGAACGGGTTGCAGGAGACACTTTTTCTCTGCTTTCTCAGTCTGTTTCCTAGTGCCGGTTTGAATTTCCTGCAGTTTTCACTGTAAAACCGTGTTGGAGCTAGTACCTCCCCATATATATGTATGGAATGGAGTTTGCAACTGAAAAGAAACATTGTGTTCCCAACAAGCTAGGTGAAGGACGGCTTTCACACACACTTATCTCTCAGAACTGAGCAAGTGGAGAGACGTTCGTTCATCTAGCACCAAGGGATCGGGTTGCAGGAGACACTTTTTCTCTGCTTTCTCAGTCTCTTTCCTAGTGCCGGTTTGAAGTTCCTGCAGTTTTCACTGTAAAACCGAGTTGGACAATGTACCTCCCCATATGTATGTATGGAATGGAGTTTGCAACTGAAAAGAAACTTTGTGTTCCCAACAAGCTAGGTGAAGGACGGCTTTCACACACACTTATCTCTCAGAACTGAGCAAGTGGAGAGACGTTCGTTCATCTAGCACCAATGGAACGGGTTGCAGGAGACACTTTTTCTCTGCTTTCTCAGTCTGTTTCCTAGTGCCGGTTTGAAGTTCCTGCAGTTTTCACTGTAAAACCGAGTTGGAGCTAGTACCTCCCCATATATATGTATGGAATGGAGTTTGCAACTGAAAAGAATCTTTGTGTTCCCAGCAAGCTAGGTGAAGGACGGCTTTCACACACACTTATCTCTCAGAAATGAGCAAGTGGAGAGACGTTCGTTCATCTAGCACCAAGGGAACGGGTTGCAGGAGACACTTTTTCTCTGCTTTCTCAGTCTGTTTCCTAGTGCCGGTTTGAAGTTCCTGCAGTTTTCACTGTAAAACCGAGTTGGAGCTAGTACCTCCCCATATATATGTATGGAATGTAGTTTGCAACTGAAAAGAATCTTTGTGTTCCCAGCAAGCTAGGTGAAGGACGGCTTTCACGCACACTTATCTCTCAGAACTGAGCAAGTGGAGAGACATTCGTTCATCTAGCACCAAGGGAACGGGTTGCAGGAGACACTTTTTCTCTGCTTTCTCAGTCTGTTTCCTAGTGCCGGTTTGAAGTTCCTGCAGTTTTCACTGTAAAACAGTGTTGGAGCTAGTACCTCCCAATATATATGTTTGGAATGGAGTTTGCAACTGAAAAGAAACTTTGTGTTCCCAGCAAGCTAGGTGAAGGACGGCTTTCACACACACTTATCTCTCAGAACTGAGCAAGTGGAGAGACGTTCGTTCATCTAGCACCAAGGGAACGGGTTGCAGGAGACACTTTTTCTCTGCTTTCTCAGTCTGTTTCCTAGTGCCGGTTTGAAGTTCCTGCAGTTTTCACTGTAAAACCGAGTTGGAGCTAGTACCTCCCCATATATATGTATGGAATGGAGTTTGCAACTGAAAAGAAACTTTGTGTTCCCAGCAAGCTAGGTTAAGGACGGCTTTCACACACACTTATCTCTCAGAACTGAGCAAGTGGAGAGACGTTCGTTCATCTAGCACCAAGGGAACGGGTTGCAGGAGACACTTTTTCTCTGCTTTCTCAGTCTGTTTCCTAGTGCCGGTTTGAAGTTCCTGCAGTTTTCACTGTAAAACCGAGTTGGAGCTAGTACTTCCCTATATATATGTATGGAATGAAGTTTGCAACTGAAAAGAAACTTTGTGTTCCCAACAAGCTAGGTGAAGGTCGGCTTTCACACACACTTGTCTCTCAGAACTGAGCAAGTGGAGAGACGTTCGTTCATCTAGCACCAAGGGAACGGGTTGCAGGAGACACTTTTTCTCTGCTTTCTCAGTCTGTTTCCTAGTGCCGGTTTGAAGTTCCTGCAGTTTTCACTGTAAAACCGTGTTGGAGCTAGTACCTCCCCATATATATGTATGGAATGGAGTTTGCAACTGAAAAGAATCTTTGTGTTCCCAGCAAGCTAGGTGAAGGACGGCTTTCACACACACTTATCTCTGAGAACTGAGCAAGTGGAGAGAAATTCGTTCATCTAGCACCAAGGGAACGGGTTGCAGGAGACACTTTTTCTTTGCTTTCTCAGTCTGTTTCCTAGTGCCGGTTTGAAGTTCCTGCAGTTTTCACTGTAAAACCGTGTTGGAGCTAGTACCTCCCAATATATATGTATGGAATGGAGTTTGCAACTGAAAAGAAACTTTGTGTTCCCAGCAAGCTAGGTGAAGGACGGCTTTCACACACACTTATCTCTGAGAACTGAGCAAGTGGAGAGACGTTCGTTCATCTAGCACCAAGGGAACGGGTTGCAGGAGACACTTTTTCTCTGCTTTCTCAGTCTGTTTCCTAGTGCCGGTTTGAAGTTCCTGCAGTATTCACTGTAAAACCGAGTTGGAGCTAGAACCTCCCCATATATATGTATGGAATGGAGTTTGCAACTGAAAAGAATCTTTGTGTTCCCAGCAAGCTAGGTGAAGGACGGCTTTCACGCACACTTATCTCTCAGAACTGAGCAAGTGGAGAGACGTTCGTTCATCTAGCACCAAGGGAACGGGTTGCAGGAGACACTTTTTCTCTGCTTTCTCAGTCTGTTTCCTAGTGCCGGTTTGAAGTTCCTGCAGTTTTCACTGTAAAACCGAGTTGGACAATGTACCTCCTCATATGTATGTATGGAATGGAGTTTGCAACTGAAAAGAAACTTTGTGTTCCCAACAAGCTAGGTGAAGGACGGCTTTCACACACACTTATCTCTCAGAACTGAGCAAGTGGAGAGACGTTCGTTCATCTAGCACCAAGGGAACGGGTTGCAGGAGACACTTTTTCTCTGCTTTCTCAGTCTGTTTCCTAGTGCCGGTTTGAAGTTCCTGCAGTTTTCACTGTAAAACCGAGTTGGAGCTAGTACCTCCCCATATATATGTATGGAATGGAGTTTGCAACTGAAAAGAATCTTTGTGTTCCCAGCAAGCTAGGTGAAGGACGGCTTTCACACACACTTATCTCTCAGAAATGAGCAAGTGGAGAGACGTTCGTTCATCTAGCACCAAGGGAACGGGTTGCAGGAGACACTTTTTCTCTGCTTTCTCAGTCTGTTTCCTAGTGCCGGTTTGAAGTTCCTGCAGTTTTCACTGTAAAACCGAGTTGGAGCTAGAACCTCCCCATATATATGTATGGAATGTAGTTTGCAACTGAAAAGAATCTTTGTGTTCCCAGCAAGCTAGGTGAAGGACGGCTTTCACGCACACTTATCTCTCAGAACTGAGCAAGTGGAGAGACATTCGTTCATCTAGCACCAAGGGAACGGGTTGCAGGAGACACTTTTTCTCTGCTTTCTCAGTCTGTTTCCTAGTGCCGGTTTGAAGTTCCTGCAGTTTTCACTGTAAAACCGTGTTGGAGCTAGTACCTCCCAATGTATATGTATGGAATGGAGTTTGCAACTGAAAAGAAACTTTGTGTTCCCAGCAAGCTAGGTGAAGGACGGCTTTCACACACACTTATCTCTCAGAACTGAGCAAGTGGAGAGACGTTCGTTCATCTAGCACCAATGGAACGGGTTGCAGGAGACACTTTTTCTCTGCTTTCTCAGTCTGTTTCCTAGTGCCGGTTTGAAGTTCCTGCAGTTTTCACTGTAAAACCGAGTTGGAGCTACTACCTCCCCATATATATGTATGGAATGGAGTTTGCAACTGAAAAGAAACTTTGTGTTCCCAGCAAGCTAGGTGAAGGACGGCTTTCACACACACTTATCTCTCAGAACTGAGCAAGTGGAGAGACGTTCGTTCATCTAGCACCAAGGGAACGGGTTGCAGGAGACACTTTTTCTCTGCTTTCTCAGTCTGTTTCCTAGTGCCGGTTTGAAGTTCCTGCAGTTTTCACTGTAAAACAGAGTTGGAGCTAGTACTTCCCCATATATATGTATGGAATGAAGTTTGCAACTGAAAAGAAACTTTGTGTTCCCAACAAGCTAGGTGAAGGTCGGCTTTCACACACACTTGTCTCTCAGAACTGAGCAAGTGGAGAGACGTTCGTTCATCTAGCACCAAGGGAACGGGTTGCAGGAGACACTTTTTCTCTGCTTTCTCAGTCTGTTTCCTAGTGCCGGTTTGAAGTTCCTGCAGTTTTCACTGTAAAACCGTGTTGGAGCTAGTACCTCCTCATATATATGTATGGAATGGAGTTTGCAACTGAAAAGAATCTTTGTGTTTCCAGCAAGCTAGGTGAAGGACGGCTGTCACACACAATTATCTCTGAGAACTGAGCAAGTGGAGAGAAATTCGTTCATCTAGCACCAAGGGAACGTGTTGCAGGAGACACTTTTTCTTTGCTTTCTCAGTCTGTTTCCTAGTGCCGGTTTGAAGTTCCTGCAGTTTTCACTGTAAAACCGTGTTGGAGCTAGTACCTCCCAATATATATGTATGGAATGGAGTTTGCAACTGAAAAGAAACTTTGTGTTCCCAGCAAGCTAGGTGAAGGACGGCTTTCACACACACTTATCTCTCAGAACTGAGCAAGTGGAGAGACGTTCGTTCATCTAGCACCAAGGGAACGGGTTGCAGGAGACACTTTTTCTCTGCTTTCTCAGTCTGTTTCCTAGTGCCGGTTTGAAGTTCCTGCAGTATTCACTGTAAAACCGAGTTGGAGCTAGTACCTCCCCATATATATGTATGGAATGGAGTTTGCAACTGAAAAGAATCTTTGTGTTCCCAGCAAGCTAGGTGAAGGACGGCTTTCACACACACTTATCTCTCAGAACTGAGCAAGTGGAGAGACGTTCGTTCATCTAGCACCAAGGGAACGGGTTGCAGGAGACACTTTTTCTCTGCTTTCTCAGTCTGTTTCCTAGTGCCGGTTTGAAGTTCCTGCAGTTTTCACTGTAAAACCGAGTTGGAGCTAGTACCTCCCCATATATATGTATGGAATGAAGTTTGCAACTGAAAAGAAACTTTGTGTTCCCAACAAGCTAGGTGAAGTTCGGCTTTCACACACACTTATCTCTCAGAACTGAGCAAGTGGAGAGACGTTCGTTCATCTAGCACCAAGGGAACGGGTTGCAGGAGACACTTTTTCTCTGCTTTCTCAATCTGTTTCCTAGTGCCGGTTTGAAGTTCCTGCAGTTTTCACTGTAAAACCGTGTTGGAGCTAGTACCTCCCCATATATATGTATGGAATGGAGTTTGCAACTGAAAAGAAACTTTGTGTTCCCAACAAGCTAGGTGAAGGACGGCTTTCACGCACACTTATCTCTCAGAACTGAGCAAGTGGAGAGACGTTCGTTCATCTAGCACCAAGGGAACGGGTTGCAGGAGACACTTTTTCTCTGCTTTCTCAGTCTGTTTCCTAGTGCCGGTTTGAAGTTCCTGCAGTTTTCACTGTAAAACCGAGTTGGAGCTAGTATCTCCCCATATATATGTATGGAATGGAGTTTGCAACTGAAAAGAATCTTTGTGTTCCCAGCAAGCTAGGTGAAGGACGGCTTTCACACACACTTATCTCTCAGAACTGAGCAAGTGGAGAGACGTTCGTTCATCTAGCACCAAGGGAACGGGTTGCAGGAGACACTTTTTCTCTGCTTTCTCAGTCTGTTTCCTAGTGCCGGTTTGAAGTTCCTGCAGTTTTCACTGTAAAACCGAGTTGGAGCTAGTACCTCCCCATATATATGAATGGAATGAAGTTTGCAACTGAAAAGAAACTTTGTGTTCCCAACAAGCTAGGTGAAGTTCGGCTTTCACACACACTTATCTCTCAGAACTGAGCAAGTGGAGAGACGTTCGTTCATCTAGCACCAAGGGAACGGGTTGCAGGAGACACTTTTTCTCTGCTTTCTCAATCTGTTTCCTAGTGCCGGTTTGAAGTTCCTGCAGTTTTCACTGTAAAACCGTGTTGGAGCTAGTACCTCCCCATATATATGTATGGAATGGAGTTTGCAACTGAAAAGAAACTTTGTGTTCCCAACAAGCTAGGTGAAGGACGGCTTTCACGCACACTTATCTCTCAGAACTGAGCAAGTGGAGAGACGTTCGTTCATCTAGCACCAAGGGAACGGGTTGCAGGAGACACTTTTTCTCTGCTTTCTCAGTCTGTTTCCTAGTGCCGGTTTGAAGTTCCTGCAGTTTTCACTGTAAAACCGAGTTGGAGCTAGTATCTCCCCATATATATGTATGGAATGGAGTTTGCAACTGAAAAGAATCTTTGTGTTCCCAGCAAGCTAGGTGAAGGACGGCTTTCACACACACTTATCTCTCAGAACTGAGCAAGTGGAGAGACATTCGTTCATCTAGCACCAAGGGAACGGGTTGCAGGAGACACTTTTTCTCTGCTTTCTCAGTCTGTTTCCTAGTGCCGGTTTGAAGTTCCTGCAGTTTTCACTGTAAAACCGTGTTGGAGCTAGTACCTCCCAATATATATGTATGGAATGGAGTTTGCAACTGAAAAGAAACTTTGTGTTCCCAGCAAGCTAGGTGAAGGACGGCTTTCACACACACTTATCTCTCAGAACTGAGCAAGTGGAGAGACGTTCGTTCATCTAGCACCAAGGGAACGGGTTGCAGGAGACACTTTTTCTCTGCTTTCTCAGTCTGTTTCCTAGTGCCGGTATGAAGTTCCTGCAGTTTTCACTGTAAAACCGTGTTGGAGCTAGTACCTCCCTATATATATATATGGAATGAAGTTTGCAACTGAAAAGAAACTTTCTCTTCCCAGCAAGCTAGATGAAGGACGGCTTTCACAAACACTTGTCTCTCAGAACTGAGCAAGTGGAGAGACGTTCGTTCATCTAGCACCAAGGGAACGGGTTGCAGGAGACACTTTTTCTCTGCTTTCTCAGTCTGTTTCCTAGTGTCGGTTTGAAGTTCCTGCAGTTTTCACTGTAAAACCGAGTTGGAGCTAGTACCTCCCATTTATATGTATGGAATGGAGTTTGCAACTGATAAAAACTTTGAGTTCCCAACAAGCTAGGTGAAGGACGGCTTTCACACACACTTATCTCTCAGAACTGAGCAAGTGGAGAGACGTTCGTTCATCTAGCACCAAGGGAACGGGTTGCAGGAGACACTTTTTCTCTGCTTTCTCAGTCTGTTTCCTAGTGCCGGTTTGAATTTCCTGCAGTTTTCATTGTAAAACCGAGTTGGAGCTAGTACCTCCCCATATATATGTATGGAATGGAGTTTGCAACTGAAAAGAATCTTTGTGTTCCCAGCAAGCTAGGTGAAGGACGGCTTTCACACACACTTATCTCTCAGAACTGAGCAAGTGGAGAGACATTCGTTCATCTAGCACCAAGGGAACGGGTTGCAAGAGACACATTTTCTCTGCTTTCTCAGTCTGTTTCCTAGTGCCGGTTTGAATTTCCTGCAGTTTTCACTGTAAAACCGTGTTGGAGCTAGTACCTCCCCATATATATGTATGGAATGGAGTTTGCAACTGAAAAGAAACATTGTGTTCCCAACAAGCTAGGTGAAGGACGGCTTTCACACACACTTATCTCTCAGAACTGAGCAAGTGGAGAGACGTTCGTTCATCTAGCACCAAGGGATCGGGTTGCAGGTGACACATTTTCTCTGCTTTCTCAGTCTCTTTCCTAGTGCCGGTTTGATGTTCCTGCAGTTTTCACTGTAAATCCGAGTTGGAGAATGTACCTCCCCATATGTATGTATGGAATGTAGTTTGCAACTGAAAAGAAACTTTGTGTTCCCAACAAGCTAGGTGAAGGACGGCTTTCACACACACTTATCTCTCAGAACTGAGCAAGTGGAGAGACGTTCGTTCATCTAGCACCAAGGGAACGGGTTGCAGGAGTCACTTTTTCTCTGCTTTCTCAGTCTGTTTCCTAGTGCCGGTTTGAAGTTCCTGCAGTTTTCACTGTAAAACCGAGTTGGAGCTAGAACCTCCCCATATATATGTATGGAATGGAGTTTGCAACTGAAAAGAATCTTTGTGTTCCCAGCAAGCTAGGTGAAGGACGGCTTTCACACACACTTATCTCTCAGAAATGAGCAAGTGGAGAGACGTTCGTTCATCTAGCACCAAGGGAACGGGTTGCAGGAGACACTTTTTCTCTGCTTTCTCAGTCTGTTTCCTAGTGCCGGTTTGAAGTTCCTGCAGTTTTCATTGTAAAACCGAGTTGGAGCTAGTACCTCCCCATATATATGTATGGAATGGAGTTTGCAACTGAAAAGAATCTTTGTGTTCCCAGCAAGCTAGGTGAAGGACGGCTTTCACACACACTTATCTCTCAGAACTGAGCAAGTGGAGAGACGTTCGTTCATCTAGCACCAAGGGATCGGGTTGCAGGAGACACTTTTTCTCTGCTTTCTCAGTCTCTTTCCTAGTGCCGGTTTGATGTTCCTGCAGTTTTCACTGTAAAACCGAGTTGGAGAATGTACCTCCCCATATGTATGTATGGAATGTAGTTTGCAACTGAAAAGAAACTTTGTGTTCCCAACAAGCTAGGTGAAGGACGGCTTTCACACACACTTATCTCTCAGAACTGAGCAAGTGGAGAGACGTTCGTTCATCTAGCACCAAGGGAACGGGTTGCAGGAGTCACTTATTCTCTGCTTTCTCAGTCTGTTTCCTAGTGCCGGTTTGAAGTTCCTGCAGTTTTCACTGTAAAACCGAGTTGGAGCTAGTACCTCCCCATATATATGTATGGAATGGAGTTTGCAACTGAAAAGAATCTTTGTGTTCCCAGCAAGCTAGGTGAAGGACGGCTTTCACACACACTTATCTCTCAGAACTGAGCATGTGGAGAGACGTTCGTTCATCTAGCACCAAGGGAACGGGTTGCAGGAGACACTTTTTCTCTGCTTTCTCAGTCTGTTTCCTAGTGCCGGTTTGAAGTTCCTGCAGTTTTCACTGTAAAACCGAGTTGGAGCTAGTACCTCCCCATATATATGTATGGAATGGAGTTTGCAACTGAAAAGAATCTTTGTGTTCCCAGCAAGCTAGGTGAAGGACGGCTTTCACACACACTTATCTCTCAGAACTGAGCAAGTGGAGAGACATTCGTTCATCTAGCACCAAGGGAACGGGTTGCAGGAGACACTTTTTCTCTGCTTTCTCAGTCTGTTTCCTAGTGCCGGTTTGAAGTTCCTGCAGTTTTCACTGTAAAACCGAGTTGGAGCTAGTACCTCCCCATTTATATGTATGGAATGGAGTTTGCAACTGATAAAAACTTTGAGTTCCCAACAAGCTAGGTGAAGGACGGCTTTCACACACACTTATCTCTCAGAACTGAGCAAGTGGAGAGACGTTCGTTCATCTAGCACCAAGGGAACGGGTTGCAGGAGACACTTTTACTCTGCTTTCTCAGTCTGTTTCCTAGTGCCGGTTTGAATTTCCTGCAGTTTTCATTGTAAAACCGAGTTGGAGCTAGTACCTCCCCATATATATGTATGGAATGGAGTTTGCAACTGAAAAGAATCTTTGTGTTCCCAGCAAGCTAGGTGAAGGACGGCTTTCACACACACTTATCTCTCAGAACTGAGCAAGTGGAGAGACGTTCGTTCATCTAGCACCAAGGGAACGGGTTGCAAGAGACACATTTTCTCTGCTTTCTCAGTCTGTTTCCTAGTGCCGGTTTGAATTTCCTGCAGTTTTCACTGTAAAACCGTGTTGGAGCTAGTACCTCCCCATATATATGTATGGAATGGAGTTTGCAACTGAAAAGAAACATTGTGTTCCCAACAAGCTAGGTGAAGGACGGCTTTCACACACACTTATCTCTCAGAACTGAGCAAGTGGAGAGACGTTCGTTCATGTAGCACCAAGGGATCGGGTTGCAGGTGACACATTTTCTCTGCTTTCTCAGTCTCTTTCCTAGTGCCGGTTTGATGTTCCTGCAGTTTTCACTGTAAATCCGAGTTGGAGAATGTACCTCCCCATATGTATGTATGGAATGTAGTTTGCAACTGAAAAGAAACTTTGTGTTCCCAACAAGCTAGGTGAAGGACGGCTTTCACACACACTTATCTCTCAGAACTGAGCAAGTGGAGAGACGTTCGTTCATCTAGCACCAAGGGAACGGGTTGCAGGAGTCACTTTTTCTCTGCTTTCTCAGTCTGTTTCCTAGTGCCGGTTTGAAGTTCCTGCAGTTTTCACTGTAAAACCGAGTTGGAGCTAGAACCTCCCCATATATATGTATGGAATGGAGTTTGCAACTGAAAAGAATCTTTGTGTTCCCAGCAAGCTAGGTGAAGGACGGCTTTCACACACACTTATCTCTCAGAAATGAGCAAGTGGAGAGACGTTCGTTCATCTAGCACCAAGGGAACGGGTTGCAGGAGACACTTTTTCTCTGCTTTCTCAGTCTGTTTCCTAGTGCCGGTTTGAAGTTCCTGCAGTTTTCATTGTAAAACCGAGTTGGAGCTAGTACCTCCCCATATATATGTATGGAATGGAGTTTGCAACTGAAAAGAATCTTTGTGTTCCCAGCAAGCTAGGTGAAGGACGGCTTTCACACACACTTATCTCTCAGAACTGAGCAAGTGGAGAGACATTCGTTCATCTAGCACCAAGGGAACGGGTTGCAGGAGACACTTTTTCTCTGCTTTCTCAGTCTGTTTCCTAGTGCCGGTTTGAATTTCCTGCAGTTTTCACTGTAAAACCGTGTTGGAGCTCGTACCTCCCCATATATATGTATGGAATGGAGTTTGCAACTGAAAAGAAACATTGTGTTCCCAACAAGCTAGGTGAAGGACGGCTTTCACACACACTTATCTCTCAGAACTGAGCAAGTGGAGAGACGTTCATTCATCTAGCACCAAGGGATCGGGTTGCAGGAGACACATTTTCTCTGCTTTCTCAGTCTCTTTCCTAGTGCCGGTTTGATGTTCCTGCAGTTTTCACTGTAAAACCGAGTTGGAGAATGTACCTCCCCATATGTATGTATGGAATGTAGTTTGCAACTGAAAAGAAACTTTGTGTTCCCAACAAGCTAGGTGAAGGACGGCTTTCACACACACTTATCTCTCAGAACTGAGCAAGTGGAGAGACGTTCGTTCATCTAGCACCAAGGGAACGGGTTGCAGGAGTCACTTTTTCTCTGCTTTCTCAGTCTGTTTCCTAGTGCCGGTTTGAAGTTCCTGCAGTTTTCACTGTAAAACCGAGTTGGAGCTAGTACCTCCCCATATATATGTATGGAATGGAGTTTGCAACTGAAAAGAATCTTTGTGTTCCCAGCAAGCTAGGTGAAGGACGGCTTTCACACACACTTATCTCTCAGAACTGAGCATGTGGAGAGACGTTCGTTCATCTAGCACCAAGGGAACGGGTTGCAGGAGACACTTTTTCTCTGCTTTCTCAGTCTGTTTCCTAGTGCCGGTTTGAAGTTCCTGCAGTTTTCACTGTAAAACCGAGTTGGAGCTAGTACCTCCCCATATATATGTATGGAATGGAGTTTGCAACTGAAAAGAATCTTTGTGTTCCCAGCAAGCTAGGTGAAGGACGGCTTTCACACACACTTATCTCTCAGAACTGAGCAAGTGGAGAGACATTCGTTCATCTAGCACCAAGGGAACGGGTTGCAGGAGACACTTTTTCTCTGCTTTCTCAGTCTGTTTCCTAGTGCCGGTTTGAAGTTCCTGCAGTTTTCACTGTAAAACCGTGTTGGAGCTAGTACCTCCCAATATATATGTATGGAATGGAGTTTGCAACTGAAAAGAAACTTTGTGTTCCCAGCAAGCTAGGTGAAGGACGGCTTTCACACACACTTATCTCTCAGAACTGAGCAAGTGGAGAGACGTTCGTTCATCTAGCACCAAGGGAACGGGTTGCAGGAGACACTTTTTCTCTGCTTTCTCAGTCTGTTTCCTAGTGCCGGTTTGAAGTTCCTGCAGTTTTCACTGTAAAACCGAGTTGGAGCTAGTACCTCCCCATATATATGTATGGAATGGAGTTTGCAACTGAAAAGAAACTTTGTGTTCCCAGCAAGCTAGGTGAAGGACGGCTTTCACACACACTTATCTCTCAGAACTGAGCATGTGGAGAGACGTTCGTTCATGTAGCACCAAGGGAACGGGTTGCAGGAGACACTTTTTCTCTGCTTTCTCAGTCTGTTTCCTAGTGCCGGTTTGGAGTTCCTGCAGTTTTCACTGTAAAACCGAGTTGGAGCTAGTACCTCCCCATATATATGTATGGAATGAAGTTTGCAACTGAAAAGAATCTTTGTGTTCCCAGCAAGCTAGGTGAAGGACGGCTTTCACACACACTTATCTCTCAGAACTGAGCAAGTTGAGAGACATTCGTTCATCTAGCACCAAGGGAACGGGTTGCAGGAGACACTTTTTCTCTGCTTTCTCAGTCTGTTTCCTAGTGCCGGTTTGAATTTCCTGCAGTTTTCACTGTAAAACCGTGTTGGAGCTAGTACCTCCCCATATATATGTATGGAATGGAGTTTGCAACTGAAAAAACTTTGTGTTCCCAGCAAGCTAGGTGAAGCACGGCTTTCACACACACTTATCTCTCAGAACTGAGCAAGTGGAGAGACGTTCGTTCATCTAGCACCAAGGGAACGGGTTGCAGGAGACACTTTTTCTCTGCTTTCTCAGTCTGTTTCCTAGTGCTGGTTTGAAGTTCCTGCAGTTTTCACTGTAAAACCGAGGTGGAGCTAATACCTCCCCATATATATGTATGGAATGGAGTTTGCAACTGAAAAGAAACTCTGTGTTCCCAACAAGCTAGGTGAAGGACGGCTTTCACACACACTTATCTCTCAGAACTGAGCAAGTGGAGAGACGTTCGTTCATCTAGCACCAAGGGAACGGGTTGCAGGAGACACTTTTTCTCTGCTTTCTCAGTCTGTTTCCTAGTGCCGGTTTGAAGTTCCTGCAGTTTTCACTGTAAAACCGAGTTGGAGCTAGTACCTCCCCATATATATGTATGGAATGGAGTTTGCAACTGAAAAGAATCTTTGTGTTCCCAGCAAGCTAGGTGAAGGACGGCTTTCACACACACGTATCTCTCAGAACTGAGCAAGTGGAGAGACGTTCGTTCATATAGCACCAAGGGAACGGGTTGCAGGAGACACTTTTTCTCTGCTTTCTCAGTCTGTTTCCTAGTGCCGGTTTGAAGTTCCTGCAGTTTTCACTGTAAAACCGTGTTGGAGCTAGTACCTCCCCATATATATGTATGGAATGGAGTTGGCAACTGAAAAGAAACTTTGCGTTCCCACCAAGCTAGGTGAAGGACGGCTTTCACACACACTTATCTCTCAGAACTGAGCAAGTGGAGAGACGTTCGTTCATCTAGCACCAAGGGAACGGGTTGCAGGAGACACTTTCTCTGCTTTCTCAGTCTGTTTCCTAGTGCCGGTTTGAAGTTCCTGCAGTTTTCACTGTAAAACCGAGTTGGAGCTAGTACCTCCCCATATATATGTATGGAATGGAGTTTGCAACTGAAAAGAATCTTTGTGTTCCCAGAAAGCGAGGTGAAGGACGGCTTTCACACACACTTATCTCTCAGACCTGAGCAAGTGGAGAGACGTTCGTTCATCTAGCACCAAGGGAACTGGTTGCAGGAGACACTTTTTCTCTGCTTTCTCAATCTGTTTCCTAGTGCCGGTTTGATGTTCCTGCAGTTTTCACTGTAAAACCGAGTTGGAGCTAGTATCTCCCCATATATATGTAAGGAATGCAGTTTGCAACTGAAAAGAAACTTTGTGTTCCCAACAAGCTAGGTGAAGGATGGCTTTCACACACACTTATCTCTCAGAACTGAGCAAGTGGAGAGACGTTCGTTCATCTAGCACCAAGGGAACGGGTTGCAGGAGACAATTTTTCTCTGCTTTCTCAGTCTGTTTCCTAGTGCCGGATTGAAGTTCCTGCAGTTTTCACTGTAAAACTGTGTTGGAGCTAGTACCTACCCATATATATGTATGGAATGGAGTTTGCAACTGAAAAGAAACTTTGTGTTCCCAGCAAGCTAGGTGAAGGACGGCTTTCACACACACTTATCTCTCAGAACTGAGCAAGTGGAGAGACGTTCGTTCATCTAGCACCAAGGGAACGGGTTGCAGGAGACACTTTTTCTCTGCTTTCTCAGTCTGTTTCCTAGTGCCGGTTTGGAGTTCCTGCAGTTTTCACTGTAAAACCGAGTTGGAGCTAGTACCTCCCCATATATATGTATGGAATGAAGTTTGCAACTGAAAAGAATCTTTGTGTTCCCAGCAAGCTAGGTGAAGGACGGCTTTCACACACACTTATCTCTCAGAACTGAGCAAGTTGAGAGACATTCGTTCATCTAGCACCAAGGGAACGGGTTGCAGGAGACACTTTTTCTCTGCTTTCTCAGTCTGTTTCCTAGTGCCGGTTTGAATTTCCTGCAGTTTTCACTGTAAAACCGTGTTGGAGCTAGTACCTCCCCATATATATGTATGGAATGGAGTTTGCAACTGAAAAAACTTTGTGTTCCCAGCAAGCTAGGTGAAGCACGGCTTTCACACACACTTATCTCTCAGAACTGAGCAAGTGGAGAGACGTTCGTTCATCTAGCACCAAGGGAACGGGTTGCAGGAGACACTTTTTCTCTGCTTTCTCAGTCTGTTTCCTAGTGCTGGTTTGAAGTTCCTGCAGTTTTCACTGTAAAACCGAGGTGGAGCTAATACCTCCCCATATATATGTATGGAATGGAGTTTGCAACTGAAAAGAAACTCTGTGTTCCCAACAAGCTAGGTGAAGGACGGCTTTCACACACACTTATCTCTCAGAACTGAGCAAGTGGAGAGACGTTCGTTCATCTAGCACCAAGGGAACGGGTTGCAGGAGACACTTTTTCTCTGCTTTCTCAGTCTGTTTCCTAGTGCCGGTTTGAAGTTCCTGCAGTTTTCACTGTAAAACCGAGTTGGAGCTAGTACCTCCCCATATATATGTATGGAATGGAGTTTGCAACTGAAAAGAAACTTTGTGTTCCCAGCAAGCTAGGTGAAGGACGGCTTTCACACACACTTATCTCTCAGAACTGAGCATGTGGAGAGACGTTCGTTCATGTAGCACCAAGGGAACGGGTTGCAGGAGACACTTTTTCTCTGCTTTCTCAGTCTGTTTCCTAGTGCCGGTTTGGAGTTCCTGCAGTTTTCACTGTAAAACCGAGTTGGAGCTAGTACCTCCCCATATATATGTATGGAATGAAGTTTGCAACTGAAAAGAATCTTTGTGTTCCCAGCAAGCTAGGTGAAGGACGGCTTTCACACACACTTATCTCTCAGAACTGAGCAAGTTGAGAGACATTCGTTCATCTAGCACCAAGGGAACGGGTTGCAGGAGACACTTTTTCTCTGCTTTCTCAGTCTGTTTCCTAGTGCCGGTTTGAATTTCCTGCAGTTTTCACTGTAAAACCGTGTTGGAGCTAGTACCTCCCCATATATATGTATGGAATGGAGTTGGCAACTGAAAAGAAACTTTGCGTTCCCACCAAGCTAGGTGAAGGACGGCTTTCACACACACTTATCTCTCAGAACTGAGCAAGTGGAGAGACGTTCGTTCATCTAGCACCAAGGGAACGGGTTGCAGGAGACACTTTCTCTGCTTTCTCAGTCTGTTTCCTAGTGCCGGTTTGAAGTTCCTGCAGTTTTCACTGTAAAACCGAGTTGGAGCTAGTACCTCCCCATATATATGTATGGAATGGAGTTTGCAACTGAAAAGAATCTTTGTGTTCCCAGAAAGCGAGGTGAAGGACGGCTTTCACACACACTTATCTCTCAGACCTGAGCAAGTGGAGAGACGTTCGTTCCTCTAGCACCAAGGGAACGGGTTGCAGGAGACACTTTTTCTCTGCTTTCTCAGTCTGTTTCCTAGTGCCGGTTTGAATTTCCTACAGTTTTCACTGTAAAACCGAGTTGGAGCTAGTACCTCCCCATATATATGTATGGAATGGAGATTGCAACTGAAAAGAAACTTTGCGTTCCCAACAAGCTAGGTGAAGGACGGCTTTCACACACACTTATCTCTCAGAACTGAGCAAGTGGAGAGACGTTCGTTCATCTAGCACCAAGGGAACTGGTTGCAGGAGACACTTTTTCTCTGCTTTCTCAATCTGTTTCCTAGTGCCGGTTTGAAGTTCCTGCAGTTTTCACTGTAAAACCGAGTTGGAGCTAGTATCTCCCCATATATATGTAAGGAATGCAGTTTGCAACTGAAAAGAATCTTTGTGTTCCCAGAAAGCGAGGTGAAGGACGGCTTTCACACACACTTATCTCTCAGACCTGAGCAAGTGGAGAGACGTTCGTTCCTCTAGCACCAAGGGAACGGGTTGCAGGAGACACTTTTTCTCTGCTTTCTCAGTCTGTTTCCTAGTGCCGGTTTGAATTTCCTACAGTTTTCACTGTAAAACCGAGTTGGAGCTAGTACCTCCCCATATATATGTATGGAATGGAGATTGCAACTGAAAAGAAACTTTGCGTTCCCAACAAGCTAGGTGAAGGACGGCTTTCACACACACTTATCTCTCAGAACTGAGCAAGTGGAGAGACGTTCGTTCATCTAGCACCAAGGGAACTGGTTGCAGGAGACACTTTTTCTCTGCTTTCTCAATCTGTTTCCTAGTGCCGGTTTGAAGTTCCTGCAGTTTTCACTGTAAAACCGAGTTGGAGCTAGTATCTCCCCAGATATATGTAAGGAATGCAGTTTGCAACTGAAAAGAAACTTTGTGTT
This sequence comes from Camelus bactrianus, assembly GCF_048773025.1. Lineage (NCBI taxonomy): Eukaryota > Metazoa > Chordata > Mammalia > Artiodactyla > Camelidae > Camelus > Camelus bactrianus. The sequence goes on along the minus strand of NC_133542.1, from coordinate 79,637,098 downwards.
CCCAACAAGCTAGGTGAAGGATGGCTTTCACACACACTTATCTCTCAGAACTGAGCAAGTGGAGAGACGTTCGTTCATCTAGCACCAAGGGAACGGGTTGCAGGAGACAATTTTTCTCTGCTTTCTCAGTCTGTTTCCTAGTGCCGGATTGAAGTTCCTGCAGTTTTCACTGTAAAACTGTGTTGGAGCTAGTACCTACCCATATATATGTATGGAATGGAGTTTGCAACTGAAAAGAAACTTTGTGTTCCCAGCAAGCTAGGTGAAGGACGGCTTTCACACACACTTATCTCTCAGAACTGAGCAAGTGGAGAGACGTTCGTTCATCTAGCACCAAGGGAACGGGTTGCAGGAGACACTTTTTCTCTGCTTTCTCAGTCTGTTTCCTAGTGCCGGTTTGGAGTTCCTGCAGTTTTCACTGTAAAACCGAGTTGGAGCTAGTACCTCCCCATATATATGTATGGAATGAAGTTTGCAACTGAAAAGAATCTTTGTGTTCCCAGCAAGCTAGGTGAAGGACGGCTTTCACACACACTTATCTCTCAGAACTGAGCAAGTTGAGAGACATTCGTTCATCTAGCACCAAGGGAACGGGTTGCAGGAGACACTTTTTCTCTGCTTTCTCAGTCTGTTTCCTAGTGCCGGTTTGAATTTCCTGCAGTTTTCACTGTAAAACCGTGTTGGAGCTAGTACCTCCCCATATATATGTATGGAATGGAGTTTGCAACTGAAAAAACTTTGTGTTCCCAGCAAGCTAGGTGAAGCACGGCTTTCACACACACTTATCTCTCAGAACTGAGCAAGTGGAGAGACGTTCGTTCATCTAGCACCAAGGGAACGGGTTGCAGGAGACACTTTTTCTCTGCTTTCTCAGTCTGTTTCCTAGTGCTGGTTTGAAGTTCCTGCAGTTTTCACTGTAAAACCGAGGTGGAGCTAATACCTCCCCATATATATGTATGGAATGGAGTTTGCAACTGAAAAGAAACTCTGTGTTCCCAACAAGCTAGGTGAAGGACGGCTTTCACACACACTTATCTCTCAGAACTGAGCAAGTGGAGAGACGTTCGTTCATCTAGCACCAAGGGAACGGGTTGCAGGAGACACTTTTTCTCTGCTTTCTCAGTCTGTTTCCTAGTGCCGGTTTGAAGTTCCTGCAGTTTTCACTGTAAAACCGAGTTGGAGCTAGTACCTCCCCATATATATGTATGGAATGGAGTTTGCAACTGAAAAGAATCTTTGTGTTCCCAGCAAGCTAGGTGAAGGACGGCTTTCACACACACGTATCTCTCAGAACTGAGCAAGTGGAGAGACGTTCGTTCATATAGCACCAAGGGAACGGGTTGCAGGAGACACTTTTTCTCTGCTTTCTCAGTCTGTTTCCTAGTGCCGGTTTGAAGTTCCTGCAGTTTTCACTGTAAAACCGTGTTGGAGCTAGTACCTCCCCATATATATGTATGGAATGGAGTTGGCAACTGAAAAGAAACTTTGCGTTCCCACCAAGCTAGGTGAAGGACGGCTTTCACACACACTTATCTCTCAGAACTGAGCAAGTGGAGAGACGTTCGTTCATCTAGCACCAAGGGAACGGGTTGCAGGAGACACTTTCTCTGCTTTCTCAGTCTGTTTCCTAGTGCCGGTTTGAAGTTCCTGCAGTTTTCACTGTAAAACCGAGTTGGAGCTAGTACCTCCCCATATATATGTATGGAATGGAGTTTGCAACTGAAAAGAATCTTTGTGTTCCCAGAAAGCGAGGTGAAGGACGGCTTTCACACACACTTATCTCTCAGACCTGAGCAAGTGGAGAGACGTTCGTTCCTCTAGCACCAAGGGAACGGGTTGCAGGAGACACTTTTTCTCTGCTTTCTCAGTTTGTTTCCTAGTGCCGGTTTGAATTTCCTACAGTTTTCACTGTAAAACCGAGTTGGAGCTAGTACCTCCCCATATATATGTATGGAATGGAGATTGCAACTGAAAAGAAACTTTGCGTTCCCAACAAGCTAGGTGAAGGACGGCTTTCACACACACTTATCTCTCAGAACTGAGCAAGTGGAGAGACGTTCGTTCATCTAGCACCAAGGGAACTGGTTGCAGGAGACACTTTTTCTCTGCTTTCTCAATCTGTTTCCTAGTGCCGGTTTGAAGTTCCTGCAGTTTTCACTGTAAAACCGAGTTGGAGCTAGTATCTCCCCATATATATGTAAGGAATGCAGTTTGCAACTGAAAAGAAACTTTGTGTTCCCAACAAGCTAGGTGAAGGATGGCTTTCACACACACTTATCTCTCAGAACTGAGCAAGTGGAGAGACGTTCGTTCATCTAGCACCAAGGGAACGGGTTGCAGGAGACAATTTTTCTCTGCTTTCTCAGTCTGTTTCCTAGTGCCGGATTGAAGTTCCTGCAGTTTTCACTGTAAAACTGTGTTGGAGCTAGTACCTACCCATATATATGTATGGAATGGAGTTTGCAACTGAAAAGAAACTTTGTGTTCCCAGCAAGCTAGGTGAAGGACGGCTTTCACACACACTTATCTCTCAGAACTGAGCAAGTGGAGAGACGTTCGTTCATCTAGCACCAAGGGAACGGGTTGCAGGAGACACTTTTTCTCTGCTTTCTCAGTCTGTTTCCTAGTGCCGGTTTGAAGTTCCTGCAGTTTTCACTGTAAAACCGAGTTGGAGCTAGTACTTCCCCATATATATGTATGGAATGAAGTTTGCAAGTGAAAAGAAACTTTGTGTTCCCAACAAGCTAGGTGAAGTTCGGCTTTCACACACACTTATCTCTCAGAACTGAGCAAGTGGAGAGACGTTCGTTCATCTAGCACCAAGGGAACGGGTTGCAGGAGACACTTTTTCTCTGCTTTCTCAGTCTGTTTCCTAGTGCCGGTTTGAAGTTCCTGCAGTTTTCACTGTAAAACCGTGTTGGAGCTAGTACCTCCCCATATATATGTATGGAATGGAGTTGGCAACTGAAAAGAAACTTTCTGTTCCCAGCAAGCTAGGTGAAGGACGGCTTTCACACACACTTATCTCTCAGAACTGAGCAAGTGGAGAGACGTTCGTTCATCTAGCACCAAGGGAACGGGTTGCAGGAGACACTATTTCTCTGCTTTCTCAGTCTGTTTCCTAGTGCCGGTTTGAAGTTCCTGCAGTTTTCAGTGTAAAACCGAGTTGGAGCTAGTACATCCCCATATATATGTATGGAATGGAGTTTGCAACTGAAAAAAACTTTGAGTTCCCAACAAGCTAGGTGAAGGACGGCTTTCACACACACTTATCTCTCAGAACTGAGCAAGTGGAGAGATGTTCGTTCATCTAGCACCAAGGGAACGGGTTGCAGGAGACACTTTTTCTCTGCTTTCTCAGTCTGTTTCCTAGTGCCGGTTTGAAGTTCCTGCAGTTTTCACTGTAAAACCGAGTTGGAGCTAGTACCTCCCCATATATATGTATGGAATGGAGTTTGCAACTGAAAAGAAACTTTGTGTTCCCAGCAAGCTAGGTGAAGGACGGCTTTCACACACACTTATCTCTCTGAACTGAGCAAGTGGAGAGACGTTCGTTCACCTAGCACCAAGGGAACGGGTTGCAGGAGACACTTTTTCTCTGCTTTCTCAGTCTGTTTCCTAGTGCCGGTTTGAAGTTCCTGCAGTTTTCATTGTAAAACCGAGTTGGAGCTAGTACCTCCCCTTATATATGTATGGAATGGAGTTTGCAACTGAAAAGAATCTTTGTGTCCCCAGCAAGCTAGGAGAAGGACGGCTTTCACACACACTTATTTCTCAGAACTGAGCAAGTGGAGAGACATTCGTTCATCTAGCACCAAGGGAACGGGTTGCAGGAGACACTTTTTCTCTGCTTTCTCAGTCTGTTTCCTAGTGCCGGTTTGAAGTTCCTGCAGTTTTCACTGTAAAACCGTGTTGGAGCTAGTACCTCCCCATATATATGTAAGGAATGGAGTTTGCAACTGAAAAGAAACTTTGTGTTCCCAACAAGCTATGTGAAGGACGGCTTTCACACACACTTATCTCTCAGAACTGAGCAAGTGGAGAGACGTTCGTTCATCTAGCACCAATGGAACGGGTTGCAGGAGTCACTTTTTCTCTGCTTTCTCAGTCTGTTTCCTAGTGCCGGTTTGAATTTCCTGCAGTTTTCACTGTAAAACCGTGTTGGAGCTAGTACCTCCCCATATATATGTATGGAATGGAGTTTGCAACTGAAAAGAAACATTGTGTTCCCAACAAGCTAGGTGAAGGACGGCTTTCACACACACTTATCTCTCAGAACTGAGCAAGTGGAGAGACGTTCGTTCATCTAGCACCAAGGGATCGGGTTGCAGGAGACACTTTTTCTCTGCTTTCTCAGTCTCTTTCCTAGTGCCGGTTTGAAGTTCCTGCAGTTTTCACTGTAAAACCGAGTTGGAGAATGTACCTCCCCATATGTATGTATGGAATGGAGTTTGCAACTGAAAAGAAACTTTCTGTTCCCAACAAGCTAGGTGAAGGACGGCTTTCACACACACTTATCTCTCAGAACTGAGCAAGTGGAGAGACGTTCGTTCATCTAGCACCAAGGGAACGGGTTGCAGGAGACACTTTTTCTCTGCTTTCTCAGTCTGTTTCCTAGTGCCGGTTTGAAGTTCCTGCAGTTTTCATTGTAAAACCGAGTTGGAGCTAGTACCTCCCCTTATATATGTATGGAATGGAGTTTGCAACTGAAAAGAATCTTTGTGTCCCCAGCAAGCTAGGTGAAGGACGGCTTTCACACACACTTATCTCTCAGAACTGAGCAAGTGGAGAGACATTCGTTCATCTAGCACCAAGGGAACGGGTTGCAGGAGACACTTTTTCTCTGCTTTCTCAGTCTGTTTCCTAGTGCCGGTTTGAATTTCCTGCAGTTTTCACTGTAAAACCGTGTTGGAGCTAGTACCTCCCCATATATATGTAAGGAATGGAGTTTGCAACTGAAAAGAAACTTTGTGTTCCCAACAAGCTAGGTGAAGGACGGCTTTCACACACACTTATCTCTCAGAACTGAGCAAGTGGAGAGACGTTCGTTCATCTAGCACCAATGGAACGGGTTGCAGGAGTCACTTTTTCTCTGCTTTCTCAGTCTGTTTCCTAGTGCCGGTTTGAATTTCCTGCAGTTTTCACTGTAAAACCGTGTTGGAGCTAGTACCTCCCCATATATATGTATGGAATGGAGTTTGCAACTGAAAAGAAACATTGTGTTCCCAACAAGCTAGGTGAAGGACGGCTTTCACACACACTTATCTCTCAGAACTGAGCAAGTGGAGAGACGTTCGTTCATCTAGCACCAAGGGATCGGGTTGCAGGAGACACTTTTTCTCTGCTTTCTCAGTCTCTTTCCTAGTGCCGGTTTGAAGTTCCTGCAGTTTTCACTGTAAAACCGAGTTGGAGAATGTACCTCCCCATATGTATGTATGGAATGGAGTTTGCAACTGAAAAGAAACTTTGTGTTCCCAACAAGCTAGGTGAAGGACGGCTTTCACACACACTTATCTCTCAGAACTGAGCAAGTGGAGAGACGTTCGTTCATCTAGCACCAAGGGAACGGGTTGCAGGAGACACTTTTTCTCTGCTTTCTCAGTCTCTTTCCTAGTGCCGGTTTGAAGTTCCTGCAGTTTTCACTGTAAAACCGAGTTGGAGAATGTACCTCCCCATATGTATGTATGGAATGGAGTTTGCAACTGAAAAGAAACTTTGTGTTCCCAACAAGCTAGGTGAAGGACGGCTTTCACACACACTTATCTCTCAGAACTGAGCAAGTGGAGAGACGTTCGTTCATCTAGCACCAAGGGAACGGGTTGCAGGAGACACTTTTTCTCTGCTTTCTCAGTCTGTTTCCTAGTGCCGGTTTGAATTTCCTGCAGTTTTCACTGTAAAACCGAGTTGGAGCTAGTACCTCCCCTTATATATGTATGGAATGGAGTTTGCAACTGAAAAGAATCTTTGTGTCCCCAGCAAGCTAGGTGAAGTACGGCTTTCACACACACTTATCTCTCAGAACTGAGCAAGTGGAGAGACATTCGTTCATCTAGCACCAAGGGAACGGGTTGCAGGAGACACTTTTTCTCTTCTTTCTCAGTCTGTTTCCTAGTGCCGGTTTGAATTTCCTGCAGTTTTCACTGTAAAACCGTGTTGGAGCTAGTACCTCCCCATATATATGTATGGAATGGAGTTGGCAACTGAAAAGAAACTTTCTGTTCCCAGCAAGCTAGGTGAAGGACGGCTTTCACACAGACTTATCTCTCAGAACTGAGCAAGTGGAGAGACGTTCGTTCATCTAGCACCAAGGGAACGGGTTGCAGGAGACACTATTTCTCTGCTTTCTCAGTCTGTTTCCTAGTGCCGGTTTGAAGTTCCTGCAGTTTTCAGTGTAAAACCGAGTTGGAGCTAGTACATCCCCATATATATGTATGGAATGGAGTTTGCAACTGAAAAAAACTTTGAGTTCCCAACAAGCTAGGTGAAGGACGGCTTTCACACACACTTATCTCTCAGAACTGAGCAAGTGGAGAGACGTTCGTTCATCTAGCACCAAGGGAACGGGTTGCAGGAGACACTTTTTCTCTGCTTTCTCAGTCTGTTTCCTAGTGCCGGTTTGAAGTTCCTGCAGTTTTCACTGTAAAACCGAGTTGGAGCTAGTACCTCCCCATATATATGTATGGAATGGAGTTTGCAACTGAAAAGAAACTTTGTGTTCCCAGCAAGCTAGGTGAAGGACGGCTTTCACACACACTTATCTCTCTGAACTGAGCAAGTGGAGAGACGTTCGTTCACCTAGCACCAAGGGAAAGGGTTGCAGGAGACACTTTTTCTCTGCTTTCTCAGTCTGTTTCCTAGTGCCGGTTTGAAGTTCCTGCAGTTTTCATTGTAAAACCGAGTTGGAGCTAGTACCTCCCCTTATATATGTATGGAATGGAGTTTGCAACTGAAAAGAATCTTTGTGTCCCCAGCAAGCTAGGTGAAGGACGGCTTTCACACACACTTATTTCTCAGAACTGAGCAAGTGGAGAGACATTCGTTCATCTAGCACCAAGGGAACGGGTTGCAGGAGACACTTTTTCTCTGCTTTCTCAGTCTGTTTCCTAGTGCCGGTTTGAATTTCCTGCAGTTTTCACTGTAAAACCGTGTTGGAGCTAGTACCTCCCCATATATATGTAAGGAATGGAGTTTGCAACTGAAAAGAAACTTTGTGTTCCCAACAAGCTAGGTGAAGGACGGCTTTCACACACACTTATCTCTCAGAACTGAGCAAGTGGAGAGACGTTCGTTCATCTAGCACCAATGGAACGGGTTGCAGGAGTCACTATTTCTCTGCTTTCTCAGTCTGTTTCCTAGTGCCGGTTTGAATTTCCTGCAGTTTTCACTGTAAAACCGTGTTGGAGCTAGTACCTCCCCATATATATGTATGGAATGGAGTTGGCAACTGAAAAGAAACATTGTGTTCCCAACAAGCTAGGTGAAGGACGGCTTTCACACACACTTATCTCTCAGAACTGAGCAAGTGGAGAGACGTTCGTTCATCTAGCACCAAGGGATCGGGTTGCAGGAGACACTTTTTCTCTGCTTTCTCAGTCTCTTTCCTAGTGCCGGTTTGAATTTCCTGCAGTTTTCACTGTAAAACCGAGTTGGAGAATGTACCTCCCCATATGTATGTATGGATTGGAGTTTGCAACTGAAAAGAAACTTTGTGTTCCCAACAAGCTAGGTGAAGGACGGCTTTCACACACACTTATCTCTCAGAACTGAGCAAGTGGAGAGACGTTCGTTCATCTAGCACCAAGGGAACGGGTTGCAGGAGACACTTTTTCTCTGCTTTCTCAGTCTGTTTCCTAGTGCCGGTTTGAAGTTCCTGCAGTTTTCATTGTAAAACCGAGTTGGAGCTAGTACCTCCCCTTATATATGTATGGAATGGAGTTTGCAACTGAAAAGAATCTTTGTGTCCCCAGCAAGCTAGGTGAAGGACGGCTTTCACACACACTTATCTCTCAGAACTGAGCAAGTGGAGAGACATTCGTTCATCTAGCACCAAGGGAACGGGTTGCAGGAGACACTTTTTCTCTGCTTTCTCAGTCTGTTTCCTAGTGCCGGTTTGAATTTCCTGCAGTTTTCACTGTAAAACCGTGTTGGAGCTAGTACCTCCCCATATATATGTAAGGAATGGAGTTTGCAACTGAAAAGAAACTTTGTGTTCCCAGCAAGCTAGGTGAAGGACGGCTTTCACACACACTTATCTCTCAGAACTGAGCAAGTGGAGAGACGTTCGTTCATCTAGCACCAATGGAACGGGTTGCAGGAGACACTTTTTCTCTGCTTTCTCAGTCTGTTTCCTAGTGCCGGTTTGAATTTCCTGCAGTTTTCACTGTAAAACCGTGTTGGAGCTAGTACCTCCCCATATATATGTATGGAATGGAGTTTGCAACTGAAAAGAAACATTGTGTTCCCAACAAGCTAGGTGAAGGACGGCTTTCACACACACTTATCTCTCAGAACTGAGCAAGTGGAGAGACGTTCGTTCATCTAGCACCAAGGGATCGGGTTGCAGGAGACACTTTTTCTCTGCTTTCTCAGTCTCTTTCCTAGTGCCGGTTTGAAGTTCCTGCAGTTTTCACTGTAAAACCGAGTTGGAGAATGTACCTCCCCATATGTATGTATGGAATGGAGTTTGCAACTGAAAAGAAACTTTGTGTTCCCAACAAGCTAGGTGAAGGACGGCTTTCACACACACTTATCTCTCAGAACTGAGCAAGTGGAGAGACGTTCGTTCATCTAGCACCAAGGGAACGGGTTGCAGGAGACACTTTTTCTCTGCTTTCTCAGTCTGTTTCCTAGTGCCGGTTTGAAGTTCCTGCAGTTTTCAGTGTAAAACCGAGTTGGAGCTAGTACATCCCCATATATATGTATGGAATGGAGTTTGCAACTGAAAAAAACTTTGAGTTCCCAACAAGCTAGGTGAAGGACGGCTTTCACACACACTTATCTCTCAGAACTGAGCAAGTGGAGAGACGTTCGTTCATCTAGCACCAAGGGAACGGGTTGCAGGAGACACTTTTTCTCTGCTTTCTCAGTCTGTTTCCTAGTGCCGGTTTGAAGTTCCTGCAGTTTTCACTGTAAAACCGAGTTGGAGCTAGTACCTCCCCATATATATGTATGGAATGGAGTTTGCAACTGAAAAGAAACTTTGTGTTCCCAGCAAGCTAGGTGAAGGACGGCTTTCACACACACTTATCTCTCTGAACTGAGCAAGTGGAGAGACGTTCGTTCACCTAGCACCAAGGGAACGGGTTGCAGGAGACACTTTTTCTCTGCTTTCTCAGTCTGTTTCCTAGTGCCGGTTTGAAGTTCCTGCAGTTTTCACTGTAAAACCATGTTGGAGCTAGTACCTCCCCATATATATGTATGGAATGGAGATTGCAACTGAAAAGAAACTTTGTGTTCCCAGCAAGCTAAGTGAAGGACGGCTTTCACACGCACTTATCTCTCAGAACTGAGCAAGTGGAGAGACGTTCGTTCATCTAGCACCAAGGGAACGGGTTGCAGGAGACACTTTTTCTCTGCTTTCTCAGTCTGTTTCCTAGTGCCGGTTTGAAGTTCCTGCAGTTTTCAGTGTAAAACCGAGTTGGAGCTAGTACATCCCCATATATATGTATGGAATGGAGTTTGCAACTGAAAAAAACTTTGAGTTCCCAACAAGCTAGGTGAAGGACGGCTTTCACACACACTTATCTCTCAGAACTGAGCAAGTGGAGAGACGTTCGTTCATCTAGCACCAAGGGAACGGGTTGCAGGAGACACTTTTTCTCTGCTTTCTCAGTCTGTTTCCTAGTGCCGGTTTGAATTTCCTGCAGTTTTCACTGTAAAACCGAGTTGGAGCTAGTACCTCCCCATATATATGTATGGAATGGAGTTGGCAACTGAAAAGAAACTTTCTGTTCCCAGCAAGCTAGGTGAAGGACGGCTTTCACACACACTTATCTCTCAGAACTGAGCAGGAGAGACGTTCGTTCATCTAGCACCAAGGGAACGGGTTGCAGGAGACACTATTTCTCTGCTTTCTCAGTCTGTTTCCTAGTGCCGGTTTGAAGTTCCTGGAGTTTTCAGTGTAAAACCGAGTTGGAGCTAGTACATCCCCATATATATGTATGGAATGGAGTTTGCAACTGAAAAAAACTTTGAGTTCCCAACAAGCTAGGTGAAGGACGGCTTTCACACACACTTATCTCTCAGAACTGAGCAAGTGGAGAGACGTTCGTTCATCTAGCACCAAGGGAACGGGTTGCAGGAGACACTTTTTCTCTGCTTTCTCAGTCTGTTTCCTAGTGCCGGTTTGAATTTCCTGCAGTTTTCACTGTAAAACCGTGTTGGAGCTAGTACCTCCCCATATATATGTATGGAATGGAGTTTGCAACTGAAAAGAAACATTGTGTTCCCAACAAGCTAGGTGAAGGACGGCTTTCACACACACTTATCTCTCAGAACTGAGCAAGTGGAGAGACGTTCGTTCATCTAGCACCAAGGGATCGGGTTGCAGGAGACACTTTTTCTCTGCTTTCTCAGTCTCTTTCCTAGTGCCGGTTTGAAGTTCCTGCAGTTTTCACTGTAAAACCGAGTTGGAGAATGTACCTCCCCATATGTATGTATGGAATGGAGTTTGCAACTGAAAAGAAACTTTGTGTTCCCAACAAGCTAGGTGAAGGACGGCTTTCACACACACTTATCTCTCAGAACTGAGCAAGTGGAGAGACGTTCGTTCATCTAGCACCAAGGGAACGGGTTGCAGGAGACACTTTTTCTCTGCTTTCTCAGTCTGTTTCCTAGTGCCGGTTTGAAGTTCCTGCAGTTTTCAGTGTAAAACCGAGTTGGAGCTAGTACATCCCCATATATATGTATGGAATGGAGTTTGCAACTGAAAAAAACTTTGAGTTCCCAACAAGCTAGGTGAAGGACGGCTTTCACACACACTTATCTCTCAGAACTGAGCAAGTGGAGAGACGTTCGTTCATCTAGCACCAAGGGAACGGGTTGCAGGAGACACTTTTTCTCTGCTTTCTCAGTCTGTTTCCTAGTGCCGGTTTGAAGTTCCTGCAGTTTTCACTGTAAAACCGAGTTGGAGCTAGTACCTCCCCATATATATGTATGGAATGGAGTTTGCAACTGAAAAGAAACTTTGTGTTCCCAGCAAGCTAGGTGAAGGACGGCTTTCACACACACTTATCTCTCTGAACTGAGCAAGTGGAGAGACGTTCGTTCACCTAGCACCAAGGGAACGGGTTGCAGGAGACACTTTTTCTCTGCTTTCTCAGTCTGTTTCCTAGTGCCGGTTTGAAGTTCCTGCAGTTTTCAGTGTAAAACCGAGTTGGAGCTAGTACATCCCCATATATATGTATGGAATGGAGTTTGCAACTGAAAAAAACTTTGAGTTCCCAACAAGCTAGGTGAAGGACGGCTTTCACACACACTTATCTCTCAGAACTGAGCAAGTGGAGAGACGTTCGTTCATCTAGCACCAAGGGAACGGGTTGCAGGAGACACTTTTTCTCTGCTTTCTCAGTCTGTTTCCTAGTGCCGGTTTGAAGTTCCTGCAGTTTTCACTGTAAAACCGAGTTGGAGCTAGTACCTCCCCATATATATGTATGGAATGGAGTTTGCAACTGAAAAGAAACTTTGTGTTCCCAGCAAGCTAGGTGAAGGACGGCTTTCACACACACTTATCTCTCTGAACTGAGCAAGTGGAGAGACGTTCGTTCACCTAGCACCAAGGGAACGGGTTGCAGGAGACACTTTTTCTCTGCTTTCTCAGTCTGTTTCCTAGTGCCGGTTTGAAGTTCCTGCAGTTTTCACTGTAAAACCATGTTGGAGCTAGTACCTCCCCATATATATGTATGGAATGGAGATTGCAACTGAAAAGAAACTTTGTGTTCCCAGCAAGCTAAGTGAAGGACGGCTTTCACACGCACTTATCTCTCAGAACTGAGCAAGTGGAGAGACGTTCGTTCATCTAGCACCAAGGGAACGGGTTGCAGGAGACACTTTTTCTCTGCTTTCTCAGTCTCTTTCCTAGTGCCGGTTTGAAGTTCCTGCAGTTTTCACTGTAAAACCGAGTTGGAGAATGTACCTCCCCATATGTATGTATGGAATGGAGTTTGCAACTGAAAAGAAACTTTGTGTTCCCAACAAGCTAGGTGAAGGACGGCTTTCACACACACTTATCTCTCAGAACTGAGCAAGTGGAGAGACGTTCGTTCATCTAGCACCAAGGGAACGGGTTGCAGGAGACACTTTTTCTCTGCTTTCTCAGTCTGTTTCCTAGTGCCGGTTTGAATTTCCTGCAGTTTTCACTGTAAAACCGAGTTGGAGCTAGTACCTCCCCTTATATATGTATGGAATGGAGTTTGCAACTGAAAAGAATCTTTGTGTCCCCAGCAAGCTAGGTGAAGGACGGCTTTCACACACACTTATCTCTCAGAACTGAGCAAGTGGAGAGACATTCGTTCATCTAGCACCAAGGGAACGGGTTGCAGGAGACACTTTTTCTCTGCTTTCTCAGTCTCTTTCCTAGTGCCGGTTTGAAGTTCCTGCAGTTTTCACTGTAAAACCGAGTTGGAGAATGTACCTCCCCATATGTATGTATGGAATGGAGTTTGCAACTGAAAAGAAACTTTGTGTTCCCAACAAGCTAGGTGAAGGACGGCTTTCACACACACTTATCTCTCAGAACTGAGCAAGTGGAGAGACGTTCGTTCATCTAGCACCAAGGGAACGGGTTGCAGGAGACACTTTTTCTCTGCTTTCTCAGTCTGTTTCCTAGTGCCGGTTTGAATTTCCTGCAGTTTTCACTGTAAAACCGAGTTGGAGAATGTACCTCCCCATATGTATGTATGGAATGGAGTTTGCAACTGAAAAGAAACTTTGTGTTCCCAACAAGCTAGGTGAAGGACGGCTTTCACACACACTTATCTCTCAGAACTGAGCAAGTGGAGAGACGTTCGTTCATCTAGCACCAAGGGAACGGGTTGCAGGAGACACTTTTTCTCTGCTTTCTCAGTCTGTTTCCTAGTGCCGGTTTGAAGTTCCTGCAGTTTTCAGTGTAAAACCGAGTTGGAGCTAGTACATCCCCATATATATGTATGGAATGGAGTTTGCAACTGAAAAAAACTTTGAGTTCCCAACAAGCTAGGTGAAGGACGGCTTTCACACACACTTATCTCTCAGAACTGAGCAAGTGGAGAGACGTTCGTTCATCTAGCACCAAGGGAACGGGTTGCAGGAGACACTTTTTCTCTGCTTTCTCAGTCTGTTTCCTAGTGCCGGTTTGAAGTTCCTGCAGTTTTCACTGTAAAACCGAGTTGGAGCTAGTACCTCCCCATATATATGTATGGAATGGAGTTTGCAACTGAAAAGAAACTTTGTGTTCCCAGCAAGCTAGGTGAAGGACGGCTTTCACACACACTTATCTCTCTGAACTGAGCAAGTGGAGAGACGTTCGTTCACCTAGCACCAAGGGAACGGGTTGCAGGAGACACTTTTTCTCTGCTTTCTCAGTCTGTTTCCTAGTGCCGGTTTGAAGTTCCTGCAGTTTTCACTGTAAAACCATGTTGGAGCTAGTACCTCCCCATATATATGTATGGAATGGAGATTGCAACTGAAAAGAAACTTTGTGTTCCCAGCAAGCTAAGTGAAGGACGGCTTTCACACGCACTTATCTCTCAGAACTGAGCAAGTGGAGAGACGTTCGTTCATCTAGCACCAAGGGAACGGGTTGCAGGAGACACTTTTTCTCTGCTTTCTCAGTCTCTTTCCTAGTGCCGGTTTGAAGTTCCTGCAGTTTTCACTGTAAAACCGAGTTGGAGAATGTACCTCCCCATATGTATGTATGGAATGGAGTTTGCAACTGAAAAGAAACTTTGTGTTCCCAACAAGCTAGGTGAAGGACGGCTTTCACACACACTTATCTCTCAGAACTGAGCAAGTGGAGAGACGTTCGTTCATCTAGCACCAAGGGAACGGGTTGCAGGAGACACTTTTTCTCTGCTTTCTCAGTCTGTTTCCTAGTGCCGGTTTGAATTTCCTGCAGTTTTCACTGTAAAACCGAGTTGGAGCTAGTACCTCCCCTTATATATGTATGGAATGGAGTTTGCAACTGAAAAGAATCTTTGTGTCCCCAGCAAGCTAGGTGAAGGACGGCTTTCACACACACTTATCTCTCAGAACTGAGCAAGTGGAGAGACATTCGTTCATCTAGCACCAAGGGAACGGGTTGCAGGAGACACTTTTTCTCTGCTTTCTCAGTCTCTTTCCTAGTGCCGGTTTGAAGTTCCTGCAGTTTTCACTGTAAAACCGAGTTGGAGAATGTACCTCCCCATATGTATGTATGGAATGGAGTTTGCAACTGAAAAGAAACTTTGTGTTCCCAACAAGCTAGGTGAAGGACGGCTTTCACACACACTTATCTCTCAGAACTGAGCAAGTGGAGAGACATTCGTTCATCTAGCACCAAGGGAACGGGTTGCAGGAGACACTTTTTCTCTGCTTTCTCAGTCTGTTTCCTAGTGCCGGTTTGAATTTCCTGCAGTTTTCACTGTAAAACCGAGTTGGAGCTAGTACCTCCCCATATATATGTATGGAATGGAGTTGGCAACTGAAAAGAAACTTTCTGTTCCCAGCAAGCTAGGTGAAGGACGGCTTTCACACACACTTATCTCTCAGAACTGAGCAGGAGAGACGTTCGTTCATCTAGCACCAAGGGAACGGGTTGCAGGAGACACTATTTCTCTGCTTTCTCAGTCTGTTTCCTAGTGCCGGTTTGAAGTTCCTGGAGTTTTCAGTGTAAAACCGAGTTGGAGCTAGTACATCCCCATATATATGTATGGAATGGAGTTTGCAACTGAAAAAAACTTTGAGTTCCCAACAAGCTAGGTGAAGGACGGCTTTCACACACACTTATCTCTCAGAACTGAGCAAGTGGAGAGACGTTCGTTCATCTAGCACCAAGGGAACGGGTTGCAGGAGACACTTTTTCTCTGCTTTCTCAGTCTGTTTCCTAGTGCCGGTTTGAAGTTCCTGCAGTTTTCACTGTAAAACCGAGTTGGAGCTAGTACCTCCCCATATATATGTATGGAATGGAGTTTGCAACTGAAAAGAAACTTTGTGTTCCCAGCAAGCTAGGTGAAGGACGGCTTTCACACACACTTATCTCTCTGAACTGAGCAAGTGGAGAGACGTTCGTTCACCTAGCACCAAGGGAACGGGTTGCAGGAGACACTTTTTCTCTGCTTTCTCAGTCTGTTTCCTAGTGCCGGTTTGAAGTTCCTGCAGTTTTCATTGTAAAACCGAGTTGGAGCTAGTACCTCCCCTTATATATGTATGGAATGGAGTTTGCAACTGAAAAGAATCTTTGTGTCCCCAGCAAGCTAGGTGAAGGACGGCTTTCACACACACTTATTTCTCAGAACTGAGCAAGTGGAGAGACATTCGTTCATCTAGCACCAAGGGAACGGATTGCAGGAGACACTTTTTCTCTGCTTTCTCAGTCTGTTTCCTAGTGCCGGTTTGAATTTCCTGCAGTTTTCACTGTAAAACCGTGTTGGAGCTAGTACCTCCCCATATATATGTAAGGAATGGAGTTTGCAACTGAAAAGAAACTTTGTGTTCCCAACAAGCTAGGTGAAGGACGGCTTTCACACACACTTATCTCTCAGAACTGAGCAAGTGGAGAGACGTTCGTTCATCTAGCACCAATGGAACGGGTTGCAGGAGTCACTATTTCTCTGCTTTCTCAGTCTGTTTCCTAGTGCCGGTTTGAATTTCCTGCAGTTTTCACTGTAAAACCGTGTTGGAGCTAGTACCTCCCCATATATATGTATGGAATGGAGTTTGCAACTGAAAAGAAACATTGTGTTCCCAACAAGCTAGGTGAAGGACGGCTTTCACACACACTTATCTCTCAGAACTGAGCAAGTGGAGAGACGTTCGTTCATCTAGCACCAAGGGATCGGGTTGCAGGAGACACTTTTTCTCTGCTTTCTCAGTCTCTTTCCTAGTGCCGGTTTGAAGTTCCTGCAGTTTTCACTGTAAAACCGAGTTGGAGCTAGTACCTCCCCATATGTATGTATGGAATGGAGTTTGCAACTGAAAAGAAACTTTGTGTTCCCAACAAGCTAGGTGAAGGACGGCTTTCACACACACTTATCTCTCAGAACTGAGCAAGTGGAGAGACGTTCGTTCATCTAGCACCAAGGGAACGGGTTGCAGGAGACACTTTTTCTCTGCTTTCTCAGTCTGTTTCCTAGTGCCGGTTTGAAGTTCCTGCAGTTTTCATTGTAAAACCGAGTTGGAGCTAGTACCTCCCCTTATATATGTATGGAATGGAGTTTGCAACTGAAAAGAATCTTTGTGTCCCCAGCAAGCTAGGTGAAGGACGGCTTTCACACACACTTATCTCTCAGAACTGAGCAAGTGGAGAGACATTCGTTCATCTAGCACCAAGGGAACGGGTTGCAGGAGACACTTTTTCTCTGCTTTCTCAGTCTGTTTCCTAGTGCCGGTTTGAATTTCCTGCAGTTTTCACTGTAAAACCGTGTTGGAGCTAGTACCTCCCCATATATATGTAAGGAATGGAGTTTGCAACTGAAAAGAAACTTTGTGTTCCCAACAAGCTAGGTGAAGGACGGCTTTCACACACACTTATCTCTCAGAACTGAGCAAGTGGAGAGACGTTCGTTCATCTAGCACCAATGGAACGGGTTGCAGGAGACACTTTTTCTCTGCTTTCTCAGTCTGTTTCCTAGTGCCGGTTTGAATTTCCTGCAGTTTTCACTGTAAAACCGTGTTGGAGCTAGTACTTCCCCATATATATGTATGGAATGGAGTTTGCAACTGAAAAGAAACATTGTGTTCCCAACAAGCTAGGTGAAGGACGGCTTTCACACACACTTATCTCTCAGAACTGAGCAAGTGGAGAGACGTTCGTTCATCTAGCACCAAGGGATCGGGTTGCAGGAGACACTTTTTCTCTGCTTTCTCAGTCTCTTTCCTAGTGCCGGTTTGAAGTTCCTGCAGTTTTCACTGTAAAACCGAGTTGGAGAATGTACCTCCCCATATGTATGTATGGAATGGAGTTTGCAACTGAAAAAAACTTTGAGTTCCCAACAAGCTAGGTGAAGGACGGCTTTCACACACACTTATCTCTCAGAACTGAGCAAGTGGAGAGACGTTCGTTCATCTAGCACCAAGGGAACGGGTTGCAGGAGACACTTTTTCTCTGCTTTCTCAGTCTGTTTCCTAGTGCC
This sequence comes from Camelus bactrianus, assembly GCF_048773025.1. NCBI lineage: Eukaryota > Metazoa > Chordata > Mammalia > Artiodactyla > Camelidae > Camelus > Camelus bactrianus. The sequence continues at coordinate 79,619,792 of NC_133542.1, read as the reverse complement.
GGTTTGAAGTTCCTGCAGTTTTCACTGTAAAACCGAGTTGGAGCTAGTACCTCCCCATATATATGTATGGAATGGAGTTTGCAACTGAAAAGAAACTTTGTGTTCCCAGCAAGCTAGGTGAAGGACGGCTTTCACACACACTTATCTCTCTGAACTGAGCAAGTGGAGAGACGTTCGTTCATCTAGCACCAAGGGAACGGGTTGCAGGAGACACTTTTTCTCTGCTTTCTCAGTCTGTTTCCTAGTGCCGGTTTGAAGTTCCTGCAGTTTTCACTGTAAAACCGAGTTGGAGCTAGTACCTCCCCATATATATGTATGGAATGGAGTTGGCAACTGAAAAGAATCTTTGTGTTCCCAGAAAGCTAGGTGAAGGACGGCTTTCACACACACTTATCTCTCAGAACTGAGCAAGTGGAGAGACTTTCGTTCATCTAGCACCAAGGGAACGGGTTGCAGGAGACACTTTTTCTCTGCTTTCTCAGTCTGTTTCCTAGTGCCGGTTTGAATTTCCTGCAGTTTTCACTGTAAAACCGTGTTGGAGCTAGTACCTCCCCATATATATGTAAGGAATGGAGTTTGCAACTGAAAAGAAACTTTGTGTTCCCAACAAGCTAGGTGAAGGACGGCTTTCACACACACTTATCTCTCAGAACTGAGCAAGTGGAGAGACGTTCGTTCATCTAGCACCAATGGAACGGGTTGCAGGAGACACTTTTTCTCTGCTTTCTCAGTCTGTTTCCTAGTGCCGGTTTGAAGTTCCTGCAGTTTTCATTGTAAAACCGAGTTGGAGCTAGTACCTCCCCTTATATATGTATGGAATGGAGTTTGCAACTGAAAAGAATCTTTGTGTCCCCAGCAAGCTAGGTGAAGGACGGCTTTCACACACACTTATCTCTCAGAACTGAGCAAGTGGAGAGACATTCGTTCATCTAGCACCAAGGGAACGGGTTGCAGGAGACACTTTTTCTCTGCTTTCTCAGTCTGTTTCCTAGTGCCGGTTTGAATTTCCTGCAGTTTTCACTGTAAAACCGTGTTGGAGCTAGTACCTCCCCATATATATGTAAGGAATGGAGTTTGCAACTGAAAAGAAACTTTGTGTTCCCAACAAGCTAGGTGAAGGACGGCTTTCACACACACTTATCTCTCAGAACTGAGCAAGTGGAGAGACGTTCGTTCATCTAGCACCAATGGAACGGGTTGCAGGAGACACTTTTTCTCTGCTTTCTCAGTCTGTTTCCTAGTGCCGGTTTGAATTTCCTGCAGTTTTCACTGTAAAACCGTGTTGGAGCTAGTACCTCCCCATATATATGTATGGAATGGAGTTTGCAACTGAAAAGAAACATTGTGTTCCCAACAAGCTAGGTGAAGGACGGCTTTCACACACACTTATCTCTCAGAACTGAGCAAGTGGAGAGACGTTCGTTCATCTAGCACCAAGGGATCGGGTTGCAGGAGACACTTTTTCTCTGCTTTCTCAGTCTCTTTCCTAGTGCCGGTTTGAAGTTCCTGCAGTTTTCACTGTAAAACCGAGTTGGAGAATGTACCTCCCCATATGTATGTATGGAATGGAGTTTGCAACTGAAAAGAAACTTTGTGTTCCCAACAAGCTAGGTGAAGGACGGCTTTCACACACACTTATCTCTCAGAACTGAGCAAGTGGAGAGACGTTCGTTCATCTAGCACCAAGGGAACGGGTTGCAGGAGACACTATTTCTCTGCTTTCTCAGTCTGTTTCCTAGTGCCGGTTTGAAGTTCCTGCAGTTTTCAGTGTAAAACCGAGTTGGAGCTAGTACATCCCCATATATATGTATGGAATGGAGTTGGCAACTGAAAAGAATCTTTGTGTTCCCAGAAAGCTAGGTGAAGGACGGCTTTCACACACACTTATCTCTCAGAACTGAGCAAGTGGAGAGACTTTCGTTCATCTAGCACCAAGGGAACGGGTTGCAGGAGACACTTTTTCTCTGCTTTCTCAGTCTGTTTCCTAGTGCCGGTTTGAAGTTCCTGCAGTTTTCACTGTAAAACCATGTTGGAGCTAGTACCTCCCCATATATATGTATGGAATGGAGATTGCAACTGAAAAGAAACTTTGTGTTCCCAGCAAGCTAAGTGAAGGACGGCTTTCACACGCACTTATCTCTCAGAACTGAGCAAGTGGAGAGACGTTCGTTCATCTAGCACCAAGGGAACGGGTTGCAGGAGACACTTTTTCTCTGCTTTCTCAGTCTGTTTCCTAGTGCCGGTTTGAAGTTCCTGCAGTTTTCACTGTAAAACCGAGTTGGAGCTAGTACCTCCCCATATATATGTATGGAATGGAGTTTGCAACTGAAAAGAATCTTTGTGTTCTCAGCAAGCTAGGTGAAGGACGGCTTTCACACACACTTATCTCTCAGAAATGAGCAAGTGGAGAGACGTTCGTTCATCTAGCACCAAGGGAACGGGTTGCATGAGACACTTTTTCTCTGCTTTCTCAGTCTGTTTCCTAGTGCCGGTTTGAAGTTCCTGCAGTTTTCACTGTAAAACCGAGTTGGAGCTAGTACCTCCCCATATATATGTATGGAATGTAGTTTGCAACTGAAAAGAATCTTTGTGTTCCCAGCAAGCTAGGTGAAGGACGGCTTTCACACACACTTATCTCTCAGAACTGAGCAAGTGGAGAGACGTTCGTTCATCTAGCACCAAGGGAACGGGTTGCAGGAGACACTTTTTCTCTGCTTTCTCAGTCTGTTTCCTAGTACCGGTTTGAAGTTCCTGCAGTTTTCACTGTAAAACCGAGTTGGAGCTAGTACCTCCCCATATATATGTATGGAATGGAGTTTGCAACTGAAAAGAATCTTTGTGTTCCCAGCAAGCTAGGTGAAGGACGGCTTTCACACGCACTTATCTCTCAGAACTGAGCAAGTGGAGAGACGTTCGTTCATCTAGCACCAAGGGAACGGGTTGCAGGAGACACTTTTTCTCTGCTTTCTCAGTCTGTTTCCTAGTGCCGGTTTGAAGTTCCTGCATTTTTCACTGTAAAACCGTGTTGGAGCTAGTACCTCCCCATATATATGTATGGAATGGAGATTGCAACTGAAAAAATCTTTGTGTTCCCAGCAAGCTAGGTGAAGGACGGCTTTCACACACACTTATCTCTCAGAACTGAGCAAGTGGAGAGACGTTCGTTCATCTAGCACCAATGGAACGGGTTGCAGGAGACACTTTTTCTCTGCTTTCTCAGTCTGTTTCCTAGTGCCGGTTTGAAGTTCCTGCAGTTTTCACTGTAAAACCGAGTTGGAGCTAGTACCTCCCCATATATATGTATGGAATGGAGATTGCAACTGAAAAGAAACTTTGTGTTCCCAACAAGCTAGGTGAAGGACGGCTTTCACACACACTTATCCCTCAGAACTGAGCAAGTGGAGAGACGTTCGTTCATCTAGCACCAAGGGAACGGGTTGCAGGAGACAATTTTTCTCTGCTTTCTCAGTCTGTTTCCTAGTGCCGGTTTGAAGTTCCTGCAGTTTTCACTGTAAAACCGTGTTGGAGCTAGTACCTCCCCATATATATGTATGGAATGGAGATTGCAACTGAAAAAATCTTTGTGTTCCCAGCAAGCTAGGTGAAGGACGGCTTTCACACACACTTATCTCTCAGAACTGAGCAAGTGGAGAGACGTTCGTTCATCTAGCACCAAGGGAACGGGTTGCAGGAGACAATTTTTCTCTGCTTTCTCAGTCTGTTTCCTAGTGCCGGTTTGAAGTTCCTGCAGTTTTCACTGTAAAACCGTGTTGGAGCTAGTACCTCCCCATATATATGTATGGAATGGAGATTGCAACTGAAAAAATCTTTGTGTTCCCAGCAAGCTAGGTGAAGGACGGCTTTCACACACACTTATCTCTCAGAACTGAGCAAGTGGAGAGACGTTCGTTCATCTAGCACCAATGGAACGGGTTGCAGGAGACACTTTTTCTCTGCTTTCTCAGTCTGTTTCCTAGTGCCGGTTTGAAGTTCCTGCAGTTTTCACTGTAAAACCGAGTTGGAGCTAGTACCTCCCCATATATATGTATGGAATGGAGATTGCAACTGAAAAGAAACTTTGTGTTCCCAACAAGCTAGGTGAAGGACGGCTTTCACACACACTTATCTCTCAGAACTGAGCAAGTGGAGAGACGTTCGTTCATCTAGCACCAAGGGAACGGGTTGCAGGAGACAATTTTTCTCTGCTTTCTCAGTCTGTTTCCTAGTGCCGGTTTGAAGTTCCTGCAGTTTTCACTGTAAAACCGTGTTGGAGCTAGTACCTCCCCATATATATGTATGGAATGGAGATTGCAACTGAAAAAATCTTTGTGTTCCCAGCAAGCTAGGTGAAGGACGGCTTTCACACACACTTATCTCTCAGAACTGAGCAAGTGGAGAGACGTTCGTTCATCTAGCACCAAGGGAACGGGTTGCAGGAGACAATTTTTCTCTGCTTTCTCAGTGTGTTTCCTACTGCCGGTTTGAAGTTCCTGCAGTTTTCACTGTAAAACCGTGTTGGAGCTAGTACCTCCCCATATATATGTATGGAATGGAGATTGCAACTGAAAAAATCTTTGTGTTCCCAGCAAGCTAGGTGAAGGACGGCTTTCACACACACTTATCTCTCAGAACTGAGCAAGTGGAGAGACGTTCGTTCATCTAGCACCAATGGAACGGGTTGCAGGAGACACTTTTTCTCTGCTTTCTCAGTCTGTTTCCTAGTGCCGGTTTGAAGTTCCTGCATTTTTCACTGTAAAACCGTGTTGCAGCTAGTACCTCCCCATATATATGTATGGAATGGAGATTGCAACTGAAAAAATCTTTGTGTTCCCAGCAAGCTAGGTGAAGGACGGCTTTCACACACACTTATCTCTCAGAACTGAGCAAGTGGAGAGACGTTCGTTCATCTAGCACCAAGGGAACGGGTTGCAGGTGACACTTTTTCTCTGCTTTCTCAGTATGTTTCCTAGTGCCGGTTTGAACTTCCTGCAGTTTTCACTGTAAAACCGAGTTGGAGCTAGTACCTCCCCATATATATGTATGGAATGGAGTTGGCAACTGAAAAGAATCTTTGTGTTCCCAGAAAGCTAGGTGAAGGACGGCTTTCACACACACTTATCTCTCAGAACTGAGCAAGTGGAGAGACTTTCGTTCATCTAGCACCAAGGGAACGGGTTGCAGGAGACACTTTTTCTCTGCTTTCTCAGTCTGTTTCCTAGTGCCGGTTTGAAGTTCCTGCAGTTTTCACTGTAAAAACGAGTTGGAGCTAGTACCTCCCCATATATATGTATGGAATGTAGATTGCAACTGAAAAGAAACTTTGTGTTCCCAGCAAGCTAAGTGAAGGACGGCTTTCACACGCACTTATCTCTCAGAACTGAGCAAGTGCAGAGACGTTCGTTCATCTAGCACCAAGGGAACGGGTTGCAGGAGACACTTTTTCTCTGCTTTCTCAGTCTGTTTCCTAGTGCCGGTTTGAAGTTCCTGCATTTTTCACTGTAAAACCGTGTTGGAGCTAGTACCTCCCCATATATATGTATGGAATGGAGATTGCAACTGAAAAAATCTTTTTGTTCCCAGCAAGCTAGGTGAAGGACGGCTTTCACACACACTTATCTCTCAGAACTGAGCAAGTGGAGAGACGTTCGTTCATCTAGCACCAAGGGAACGGGTTGCAGGTGACACTTTTTCTCTGCTTTCTCAGTATGTTTCCTATTGCCGGTTTGAACTTCCAGCAGTTTTCACTGTAAAACCGAGTTGGAGCTAGTACCTCCCCATATATATGTATGGAATGGAGATTGCAACTGAAAAGAATCTTTTTGTTCCCAGCAAGCTAGGTGAAGGACGGCTTTCACACACACTTATCTCTCAGAACTGAGCAAGTGGAGAGACGTTCGTTCATCTAGCACCAAGGGAACGGGTTGCAGGAGACACTTTTTCTCTGCTTTCTCAGTCTGTTTCCTAGTGCCGGTTTGAAGTTCCTGCAGTTTTCACTGTAAAACCGAGTTGGAGCTAGTACCTCCCCATATATATGTAAGGAATGGAGTTTGCAACTGAAAAGAATCTTTGTGTTCCCAGAAAGCTAGGTGAAGTACGGCTTTCACACACACTTATCTCTCAGAACTGAGCAAGTGGAGAGACTTTCGTTCATCTAGCACCAAGGGAACGGGTTGCAGGAGACACTTTTTCTCTGCTTTCTCAGTCTGTTTCCTAGTGCCGGTTTGAAGTTCCTGCAGTTTTCACTGTAAAACCGTGTTGGAGCCAGTACCTCCCCATATATATGTATGGAATGGAGATTGCAACTGAAAAGAAACTTTGTGTTCCCAGCAAGCTAAGTGAAGGACGGCTTTCACACGCACTTATCTCTCAGAACTGAGCAAGTGGAGAGACGTTCGTTCATCTAGCACCAAGGGAACGGGTTGCAGGAGACACTTTTTCTCTGCTTTCTCAGTCTGTTTCCTAGTGCCGGTTTGAAGTTCCTGCAGTTTTCACTGTAAAACCGAGTTGGAGCTAGTACCTCCCCTTATATATGTATGGAATGGAGTTTGCAACTGAAAAGAATCTTTGTGTCCCCAGCAAGCAAGGTGAAGGACGGCTTTCACACACACTTATCTCTCAGAACTGAGCAAGTGGAGAGACATTCGTTCATCTAGCACCAAGGGAACGGGTTGCAGGAGACACTTTTTCTCTGCTTTCTCAGTCTGTTTCCTAGTGCCGGTTTGAATTTCCTGCAGTTTTCACTGTAAAACCGTGTTGGAGCTAGTACCTCCCCATATATATGTAAGAAATGGAGTTTGCAACTGAAAAGAAACTTTGTGTTCCCAACAAGCTAGGTGAAGGACGGCTTTCACACACACTTATCTCTCAGAACTGAGCAAGTGGAGAGACGTTCGTTCATCTAGCACCAATGGAACGGGTTGCAGGAGTCACTTTTTCTCTGCTTTCTCAGTCTGTTTCCTAGTGCCGGTTTGAATTTCCTGCAGTTTTCACTGTAAAACCGTGTTGGAGCTAGTACCTCCCCATATATATGTATGGAATGGAGTTTGCAACTGAAAAGAAACATTGTGTTCCCAACAAGCTAGGTGAAGGACGGCTTTCACACACACTTATCTCTCAGAACTGAGCAAGTGGAGAGACATTCGTTCATCTAGCACCAAGGGATCGGGTTGCAGGAGACACTTTTTCTCTGCTTTCTCAGTCTCTTTCCTAGTGCCGGTTTGAAGTTCCTGCAGTTTTCACTGTAAAACCGAGTTGGAGAATGTACCTCCCCATATGTATGTATGGAATGGAGTTTGCAACTGAAAAGAAACTTTGTGTTCCCAACAAGCTAGGTGAAGGACGGCTTTCACACACACTTATCTCTCAGAACTGAGCAAGTGGAGAGACCTTCGTTCATCTAGCACCAAGGGAACGGGTTGCAGGAGACACTTTTTCTCTGCTTTCTCAGTCTGTTTCCTAGTGCCGGTTTGAAGTTCCTGCAGTTTTCATTGTAAAACCGAGTTGGAGCTTGTACCTCCCCTTATATATGTATGGAATGGAGTTTGCAACTGAAAAGAATCTTTGTGTCCCCAGCAAGCTAGGTGAAGGACGGCTTTCACACACACTTATCTCTCAGAACTGAGCAAGTGGAGAGACATTCGTTCATCTAGCACCAAGGGAACGGGTTGCAGGAAACACTTTTTCTCTGCTTTCTCAGTCTGTTTCCTAGTGCCGGTTTGAATTTCCTGCAGTTTTCACTGTAAAACCGTGTTGGAGCTAGTACCTCCCCATATATATGTATGGAATGGAGATTGCAACTGAAAAAATCTTTGTGTTCCCAGCAAGCTAGGTGAAGGACGGCTTTCACACACACTTATCTCTCAGAACTGAGCAAGTGGAGAGACGTTCGTTCATCTAGCACCAAGGGAACGGGTTGCAGGTGACACTTTTTCTCTGCTTTCTCAGTATGTTTCCTAGTGCCGGTTTGAACTTCCTGCAGTTTTCACTGTAAAACCGAGTTGGAGCTAGTACCTCCCCATATATATGTATGGAATGGAGTTGGCAACTGAAAAGAATCTTTGTGTTCCCAGAAAGCTAGGTGAAGGACGGCTTTCACACACACTTATCTCTCAGAACTGAGCAAGTGGAGAGACTTTCGTTCATCTAGCACCAAGGGAACGGGTTGCAGGAGACACTTTTTCTCTGCTTTCTCAGTCTGTTTCCTAGTGCCGGTTTGAAGTTCCTGCAGTTTTCACTGTAAAAACGAGTTGGAGCTAGTACCTCCCCATATATATGTATGGAATGTAGATTGCAACTGAAAAGAAACTTTGTGTTCCCAGCAAGCTAAGTGAAGGACGGCTTTCACACGCACTTATCTCTCAGAACTGAGCAAGTGCAGAGACGTTCGTTCATCTAGCACCAAGGGAACGGGTTGCAGGAGACACTTTTTCTCTGCTTTCTCAGTCTGTTTCCTAGTGCCGGTTTGAAGTTCCTGCATTTTTCACTGTAAAACCGTGTTGGAGCTAGTACCTCCCCATATATATGTATGGAATGGAGATTGCAACTGAAAAAATCTTTTTGTTCCCAGCAAGCTAGGTGAAGGACGGCTTTCACACACACTTATCTCTCAGAACTGAGCAAGTGGAGAGACGTTCGTTCATCTAGCACCAAGGGAACGGGTTGCAGGTGACACTTTTTCTCTGCTTTCTCAGTATGTTTCCTATTGCCGGTTTGAACTTCCAGCAGTTTTCACTGTAAAACCGAGTTGGAGCTAGTACCTCCCCATATATATGTATGGAATGGAGATTGCAACTGAAAAGAATCTTTTTGTTCCCAGCAAGCTAGGTGAAGGACGGCTTTCACACACACTTATCTCTCAGAACTGAGCAAGTGGAGAGACGTTCGTTCATCTAGCACCAAGGGAACGGGTTGCAGGAGACACTTTTTCTCTGCTTTCTCAGTCTGTTTCCTAGTGCCGGTTTGAAGTTCCTGCAGTTTTCACTGTAAAACCGTGTTGGAGCCAGTACCTCCCCATATATATGTATGGAATGGAGATTGCAACTGAAAAGAAACTTTGTGTTCCCAGCAAGCTAAGTGAAGGACGGCTTTCACACGCACTTATCTCTCAGAACTGAGCAAGTGGAGAGACGTTCGTTCATCTAGCACCAAGGGAACGGGTTGCAGGAGACACTTTTTCTCTGCTTTCTCAGTCTGTTTCCTAGTGCCGGTTTGAAGTTCCTGCAGTTTTCACTGTAAAACCGAGTTGGAGCTAGTACCTCCCCTTATATATGTATGGAATGGAGTTTGCAACTGAAAAGAATCTTTGTGTCCCCAGCAAGCAAGGTGAAGGACGGCTTTCACACACACTTATCTCTCAGAACTGAGCAAGTGGAGAGACATTCGTTCATCTAGCACCAAGGGAACGGGTTGCAGGAGACACTTTTTCTCTGCTTTCTCAGTCTGTTTCCTAGTGCCGGTTTGAATTTCCTGCAGTTTTCACTGTAAAACCGTGTTGGAGCTAGTACCTCCCCATATATATGTAAGAAATGGAGTTTGCAACTGAAAAGAAACTTTGTGTTCCCAACAAGCTAGGTGAAGGACGGCTTTCACACACACTTATCTCTCAGAACTGAGCAAGTGGAGAGACGTTCGTTCATCTAGCACCAATGGAACGGGTTGCAGGAGTCACTTTTTCTCTGCTTTCTCAGTCTGTTTCCTAGTGCCGGTTTGAATTTCCTGCAGTTTTCACTGTAAAACCGTGTTGGAGCTAGTACCTCCCCATATATATGTATGGAATGGAGTTTGCAACTGAAAAGAAACATTGTGTTCCCAACAAGCTAGGTGAAGGACGGCTTTCACACACACTTATCTCTCAGAACTGAGCAAGTGGAGAGACATTCGTTCATCTAGCACCAAGGGATCGGGTTGCAGGAGACACTTTTTCTCTGCTTTCTCAGTCTCTTTCCTAGTGCCGGTTTGAAGTTCCTGCAGTTTTCACTGTAAAACCGAGTTGGAGAATGTACCTCCCCATATGTATGTATGGAATGGAGTTTGCAACTGAAAAGAAACTTTGTGTTCCCAACAAGCTAGGTGAAGGACGGCTTTCACACACACTTATCTCTCAGAACTGAGCAAGTGGAGAGACCTTCGTTCATCTAGCACCAAGGGAACGGGTTGCAGGAGACACTTTTTCTCTGCTTTCTCAGTCTGTTTCCTAGTGCCGGTTTGAAGTTCCTGCAGTTTTCATTGTAAAACCGAGTTGGAGCTTGTACCTCCCCTTATATATGTATGGAATGGAGTTTGCAACTGAAAAGAATCTTTGTGTCCCCAGCAAGCTAGATGAAGGACGGCTTTCACACACACTTATCTCTCAGAACTGAGCAAGTGGAGAGACATTCGTTCATCTAGCACCAAGGGAACGGGTTGCAGGAAACACTTTTTCTCTGCTTTCTCAGTCTGTTTCCTAGTGCCGGTTTGAATTTCCTGCAGTTTTCACTGTAAAACCGTGTTGGAGCTAGTACCTCCCCATATATATGTATGGAATGGAGATTGCAACTGAAAAAATCTTTGTGTTCCCAGCAAGCTAGGTGAAGGACGGCTTTCACACACACTTATCTCTCAGAACTGAGCAAGTGGAGAGACGTTCGTTCATCTAGCACCAAGGGAACGGGTTGCAGGTGACACTTTTTCTCTGCTTTCTCAGTATGTTTCCTAGTGCCGGTTTGAACTTCCTGCAGTTTTCACTGTAAAACCGAGTTGGAGCTAGTACCTCCCCATATATATGTATGGAATGGAGTTGGCAACTGAAAAGAATCTTTGTGTTCCCAGAAAGCTAGGTGAAGGACGGCTTTCACACACACTTATCTCTCAGAACTGAGCAAGTGGAGAGACTTTCGTTCATCTAGCACCAAGGGAACGGGTTGCAGGAGACACTTTTTCTCTGCTTTCTCAGTCTGTTTCCTAGTGCCGGTTTGAAGTTCCTGCAGTTTTCACTGTAAAAACGAGTTGGAGCTAGTACCTCCCCATATATATGTATGGAATGTAGATTGCAACTGAAAAGAAACTTTGTGTTCCCAGCAAGCTAAGTGAAGGACGGCTTTCACACGCACTTATCTCTCAGAACTGAGCAAGTGCAGAGACGTTCGTTCATCTAGCACCAAGGGAACGGGTTGCAGGAGACACTTTTTCTCTGCTTTCTCAGTCTGTTTCCTAGTGCCGGTTTGAAGTTCCTGCATTTTTCACTGTAAAACCGTGTTGGAGCTAGTACCTCCCCATATATATGTATGGAATGGAGATTGCAACTGAAAAAATCTTTTTGTTCCCAGCAAGCTAGGTGAAGGACGGCTTTCACACACACTTATCTCTCAGAACTGAGCAAGTGGAGAGACGTTCGTTCATCTAGCACCAAGGGAACGGGTTGCAGGTGACACTTTTTCTCTGCTTTCTCAGTATGTTTCCTATTGCCGGTTTGAACTTCCAGCAGTTTTCACTGTAAAACCGAGTTGGAGCTAGTACCTCCCCATATATATGTATGGAATGGAGATTGCAACTGAAAAGAATCTTTTTGTTCCCAGCAAGCTAGGTGAAGGACGGCTTTCACACACACTTATCTCTCAGAACTGAGCAAGTGGAGAGACGTTCGTTCATCTAGCACCAAGGGAACGGGTTGCAGGAGACACTTTTTCTCTGCTTTCTCAGTCTGTTTCCTAGTGCCGGTTTGAAGTTCCTGCAGTTTTCACTGTAAAACCGAGTTGGAGCTAGTACCTCCCCATATATATGTAAGGAATGGAGTTTGCAACTGAAAAGAATCTTTGTGTTCCCAGAAAGCTAGGTGAAGTACGGCTTTCACACACACTTATCTCTCAGAACTGAGCAAGTGGAGAGACTTTCGTTCATCTAGCACCAAGGGAACGGGTTGCAGGAGACACTTTTTCTCTGCTTTCTCAGTCTGTTTCCTAGTGCCGGTTTGAAGTTCCTGCAGTTTTCACTGTAAAACCGTGTTGGAGCCAGTACCTCCCCATATATATGTATGGAATGGAGATTGCAACTGAAAAGAAACTTTGTGTTCCCAGCAAGCTAAGTGAAGGACGGCTTTCACACGCACTTATCTCTCAGAACTGAGCAAGTGGAGAGACGTTCGTTCATCTAGCACCAAGGGAACGGGTTGCAGGAGACACTTTTTCTCTGCTTTCTCAGTCTGTTTCCTAGTGCCGGTTTGAAGTTCCTGCAGTTTTCACTGTAAAACCGAGTTGGAGCTAGTACCTCCCCTTATATATGTATGGAATGGAGTTTGCAACTGAAAAGAATCTTTGTGTCCCCAGCAAGCAAGGTGAAGGACGGCTTTCACACACACTTATCTCTCAGAACTGAGCAAGTGGAGAGACATTCGTTCATCTAGCACCAAGGGAACGGGTTGCAGGAGACACTTTTTCTCTGCTTTCTCAGTCTGTTTCCTAGTGCCGGTTTGAATTTCCTGCAGTTTTCACTGTAAAACCGTGTTGGAGCTAGTACCTCCCCATATATATGTAAGAAATGGAGTTTGCAACTGAAAAGAAACTTTGTGTTCCCAACAAGCTAGGTGAAGGACGGCTTTCACACACACTTATCTCTCAGAACTGAGCAAGTGGAGAGACGTTCGTTCATCTAGCACCAATGGAACGGGTTGCAGGAGTCACTTTTTCTCTGCTTTCTCAGTCTGTTTCCTAGTGCCGGTTTGAATTTCCTGCAGTTTTCACTGTAAAACCGTGTTGGAGCTAGTACCTCCCCATATATATGTATGGAATGGAGTTTGCAACTGAAAAGAAACATTGTGTTCCCAACAAGCTAGGTGAAGGACGGCTTTCACACACACTTATCTCTCAGAACTGAGCAAGTGGAGAGACATTCGTTCATCTAGCACCAAGGGATCGGGTTGCAGGAGACACTTTTTCTCTGCTTTCTCAGTCTCTTTCCTAGTGCCGGTTTGAAGTTCCTGCAGTTTTCACTGTAAAACCGAGTTGGAGAATGTACCTCCCCATATGTATGTATGGAATGGAGTTTGCAACTGAAAAGAAACTTTGTGTTCCCAACAAGCTAGGTGAAGGACGGCTTTCACACACACTTATCTCTCAGAACTGAGCAAGTGGAGAGACCTTCGTTCATCTAGCACCAAGGGAACGGGTTGCAGGAGACACTTTTTCTCTGCTTTCTCAGTCTGTTTCCTAGTGCCGGTTTGAAGTTCCTGCAGTTTTCATTGTAAAACCGAGTTGGAGCTTGTACCTCCCCTTATATATGTATGGAATGGAGTTTGCAACTGAAAAGAATCTTTGTGTCCCCAGCAAGCTAGGTGAAGGACGGCTTTCACACACACTTATCTCTCAGAACTGAGCAAGTGGAGAGACATTCGTTCATCTAGCACCAAGGGAACGGGTTGCAGGAAACACTTTTTCTCTGCTTTCTCAGTCTGTTTCCTAGTGCCGGTTTGAATTTCCTGCAGTTTTCACTGTAAAACCGTGTTGGAGCTAGTACCTCCCCATATATATGTAAGGAATGGAGTTTGCAACTGAAAAGAAACTTTGTGTTCCCAACAAGCTAGGTGAAGGACGGCTTTCACACACACTTATCTCTCAGAACTGAGCAAGTGGAGAGACGTTCGTTCATCTAGCACCAATGGAACGGGTTGCAGGAGACATTTTTCTCTGCTTTCTCAGTCTGTTTCCTAGTGCCGGTTTGAATTTCCTGCAGTTTTCACTGTAAAACCGTGTTGGAGCTAGTACCTCCCGATATATATGTATGGAATGGAGTTTGCAACTGAAAAGAAACATTGTGTTCCCAACAAGCTAGGTGAAGGACGGCTTTCACACACACTTATCTCTCAGAACTGAGCAAGTGGAGAGACGTTCGTTCATCTAGCACCAAGGGAACGGGTTGCAGGAGACACTTTTTCTCTGCTTTCTCAGTCTCTTTCCTAGTGCCGGTTTGAAGTTCCTGCAGTTTTCACTGTAAAACCGAGTTGGAGAATGTACCTCCCCATATGTATGTATGGAATGGAGTTTGCAACTGAAAAGAAACTTTGTGTTCCCAACAAGCTAGGTGAAGGACGGCTTTCACACACACTTATCTCTCAGAACTGAGCAAGTGGAGAGACGTTCGTTCATCTAGCACCAAGGGAACGGGTTGCAGGAGACACTTTTTCTCTGCTTTCTCAGTCTGTTTCCTAGTGCCGGTTTGAAGTTCCTGCAGTTTTCACTGTAAAACCGAGTTGGAGCTAGTACCTCCCCATATATATGTATGGAATGGAGTTTGCAACTGAAAAGAATCTTTGTGTTCCCAGCAAGCTAGGTGAAGGACGGCTTTCACACACACTTATCTCTCAGAAATGAGCAAGTGGAGAGACGTTCGTTCATCTAGCACCAAGGGAACGGTTGCAGGAGACACTTTTTCTCTGCTTTCTCAGTCTGTTTCCTAGTGCCGGTTTGAAGTTCCTGCAGTTTTCACTGTAAAACCGAGTTGGAGCTAGTACCTCCCCATATATATGTATGGAATGGAGTTTGCAACTGAAAAGAAACTTTGTGTTCCCAGCAAGCTAGGTGAAGGACGGCTTTCACACACACTTATCTCTCAGAACTGAGCAAGTGGAGAGACGTTCGTTCATCTAGCACCAAGGGAACGGGTTGCAGGAGACACTTTTTCTCTGCTTTCTCAGTCTGTTTCCTAGTGCCGGTTTGAAGTTCCTGCAGTTTTCACTGTAAAACTGAGTTGGAGCTAGTACTTCCCCATATATATGTATGGAATGAAGTTTGCAAGTGAAAAGAAACTTTGTGTTCCCAACAAGCTAGGTGAAGGACGGCTTTCACACACACTTATCTCTCAGAACTGAGCAAGTGGAGAGACGTTCGTTCATCTAGCACCAAGGGAACGGGTTGCAGGAGACACTTTTTCTCTGCTTTCTCAGTCTGTTTCCTAGTGCCGGTTTGAAGTTCCTGCAGTTTTCACTGTAAAAGCGTGTTGGAGCTAGTACCACCCCATATATATGTATGGAATGGAGTTTGCAACTGAAAAGAATCTTTGTGTTCCCAGCAAGCTAGGTGAAGGACGGCTTTCACACACACTTATCTCTCAGAAATGAGCAAGTGGAGAGACGTTCGTTCATCTAGCACCAAGGGAACGGTTGCAGGAGACACTTTTTCTCTGCTTTCTCAGTCTGTTTCCTAGTGCCGGTTTGAAGTTCCTGCAGTTTTCACTGTAAAACCGAGTTGGAGCTAGTACCTCCCCATATATATGTATGGAATGGAGTTTGCAACTGAAAAGAAACTTTGTGTTCCCAGCAAGCTAGGTGAAGGACGGCTTTCACACACACTTATCTCTCAGAACTGAGCAAGTGGAGAGACGTTCGTTCATCTAGCACCAAGGGAACGGGTTGCAGGAGACACTTTTTCTCTGCTTTCTCAGTCTGTTTCCTAGTGCCGGTTTGAAGTTCCTGCAGTTTTCACTGTAAAACCGAGTTGGAGCTAGTACTTCCCCATATATATGTATGGAATGAAGTTTGCAAGTGAAAAGAAACTTTGTGTTCCCAACAAGCTAGCTGAAGGACGGCTTTCACACACACTTATCTCTCAGAACTGAGCAAGTGGAGAGACGTTCGTTCATCTAGCACCAAGGGAACGGGTTGCAGGAGACACTTTTTCTCTGCTTTCTCAGTCTGTTTCCTAGTGCCGGTTTGAAGTTCCTGCAGTTTTCACTGTAAAACCGTGTTGGAGCTAGTACCACCCCATATATATGTATGGAATGGAGTTTGCAACTGAAAAGAAACTTTGTGTTCCCAGCAAGCTAGGTGAAGGACGGCTTTCACGCACACTTATCTCTCAGAACTGAGCAAGTGGAGAGACGTTCGTTCATCTAGCACCAAGGGATCGGGTTGCAGGAGACACTTTTTCTCTGCTTTCTCAGTCTCTTTCCTAGTGCCGGTTTGAAGTTCCTGCAGTTTTCACTGTAAAACCGAGTTGGAGAATGTACCTCCCCATATGTATGTATGGAATGGAGTTTGCAACTGAAAAGAAACTTTGTGTTCCCAACAAGCTAGGTGAAGGACGGCTTTCACACACACTTATCTCTCAGAAATGAGCAAGTGGAGAGACGTTCGTTCATCTAGCACCAAGGGAACGGGTTGCAGGAGACACTTTTTCTCTGCTTTCTCAGTCTGTTTCCTAGTGCCGGTTTGAAGTTCCTGCAGTTTTCATTGTAAAACCGAGTTGGAGCTAGTACCTCCCCTTATATATGTATGGAATGGAGTTTGCAACTGAAAAGAATCTTTGTGTCCCCAGCAAGCTAGGTGAAGGACGGCTTTCACACACACTTATCTCTCAGAACTGAGCAAGTGGAGAGACATTCGTTCATCTAGCACCAAGGGAACGGGTTGCAGGAGACACTTTTTCTCTGCTTTCTCAGTCTGTTTCCTAGTGCCGGTTTGAATTTCCTGCAGTTTTCACTGTAAAACCGTGTTGGAGCTAGTACCTCCCCATATATATGTAAGGAATGGAGTTTGCAACTGAAAAGAAACTTTGTGTTCCCAACAAGCTAGGTGAAGGACGGCTTTCACACACACTTATCTCTCAGAACTGAGCAAGTGGAGAGACGTTCGTTCATCTAGCACCAATGGAACGGGTTGCAGGAGACATTTTTCTCTGCTTTCTCAGTCTGTTTCCTAGTGCCGGTTTGAATTTCCTGCAGTTTTCACTGTAAAACCGTGTTGGAGCTAGTACCTCCCGATATATATGTATGGAATGGAGTTTGCAACTGAAAAGAAACATTGTGTTCCCAACAAGCTAGGTGAAGGACGGCTTTCACACACACTTATCTCTCAGAACTGAGCAAGTGGAGAGACGTTCGTTCATCTAGCACCAAGGGATCGGGTTGCAGGAGACACTTTTTCTCTGCTTTCTCAGTCTCTTTCCTAGTGCCGGTTTGAAGTTCCTGCAGTTTTCACTGTAAAACCGAGTTGGAGAATGTACCTCCCCATATGTATGTATGGAATGGAGTTTGCAACTGAAAAGAAACTTTGTGTTCCCAACAAGCTAGGTGAAGGACGGCTTTCACACACACTTATCTCTCAGAACTGAGCAAGTGGAGAGACGTTCGTTCATCTAGCACCAAGGGAACGGGTTGCAGGAGACACTTTTTCTCTGCTTTCTCAGTCTGTTTCCTAGTGCCGGTTTGAAGTTCCTGCAGTTTTCACTGTAAAACCGAGTTGGAGCTAGTACCTCCCCATATATATGTATGGAATGGAGTTTGCAACTGAAAAGAATCTTTGTGTTCCCAGCAAGCTAGGTGAAGGACGGCTTTCACACACACTTATCTCTCAGAAATGAGCAAGTGGAGAGACGTTCGTTCATCTAGCACCAAGGGAACGGTTGCAGGAGACACTTTTTCTCTGCTTTCTCAGTCTGTTTCCCAGTGCCGGTTTGAAGTTCCTGCAGTTTTCACTGTAAAACCGAGTTGGAGCTAGTACCTCCCCATATATATGTATGGAATGGAGTTTGCAACTGAAAAGAAACTTTGTGTTCCCAGCAAGCTAGGTGAAGGACGGCTTTCACACACACTTATCTCTCAGAACTGAGCAAGTGGAGAGACGTTCGTTCATCTAGCACCAAGGGAACGGGTTGCAGGAGACACTTTTTCTCTGCTTTCTCAGTCTGTTTCCTAGTGCCGGTTTGAAGTTCCTGCAGTTTTCACTGTAAAACCGAGTTGGAGCTAGTACTTCCCCATATATATGTATGGAATGAAGTTTGCAAGTGAAAAGAAACTTTGTGTTCCCAACAAGCTAGGTGAAGGACGGCTTTCACACACACTTATCTCTCAGAACTGAGCAAGTGGAGAGACGTTCGTTCATCTAGCACCAAGGGAACGGGTTGCAGGAGACACTTTTTCTCTGCTTTCTCAGTCTGTTTCCTAGTGCCGGTTTGAAGTTCCTGCAGTTTTCACTGTAAAAGCGTGTTGGAGCTAGTACCACCCCATATATATGTATGGAATGGAGTTTGCAACTGAAAAGAATCTTTTTGTTCCCAGCAAGCTAGGTGAAGGACGGCTTTCACACACACTTATCTCTCAGAAATGAGCAAGTGGAGAGACGTTCGTTCATCTAGCACCAAGGGAACGGTTGCAGGAGACACTTTTTCTCTGCTTTCTCAGTCTGTTTCCTAGTGCCGGTTTGAAGTTCCTGCAGTTTTCACTGTAAAACCGAGTTGGAGCTAGTACCTCCCCATATATATGTATGGAATGGAGTTTGCAACTGAAAAGAAACTTTGTGTTCCCAGCAAGCTAGGTGAAGGACGGCTTTCACACACACTTATCTCTCAGAACTGAGCAAGTGGAGAGACGTTCGTTCATCTAGCACCAAGGGAACGGGTTGCAGGAGACACTTTTTCTCTGCTTTCTCAGTCTGTTTCCTAGTGCCGGTTTGAAGTTCCTGCAGTTTTCACTGTAAAACCGAGTTGGAGCTAGTACTTCCCCATATATATGTATGGAATGAAGTTTGCAAGTGAAAAGAAACTTTGTGTTCCCAACAAGCTAGCTGAAGGACGGCTTTCACACACACTTATCTCTCAGAACTGAGCAAGTGGAGAGACGTTCGTTCATCTAGCACCAAGGGAACGGGTTGCAGGAGACACTTTTTCTCTGCTTTCTCAGTCTGTTTCCTAGTGCCGGTTTGAAGTTCCTGCAGTTTTCACTGTAAAACCGTGTTGGAGCTAGTACCACCCCATATATATGTATGGAATGGAGTTTGCAACTGAAAAGAAACTTTGTGTTCCCAGCAAGCTAGGTGAAGGACGGCTTTCACGCACACTTATCTCTCAGAACTGAGCAAGTGGAGAGACGTTCGTTCATCTAGCACCAAGGGATCGGGTTGCAGGAGACACTTTTTCTCTGCTTTCTCAGTCTCTTTCCTAGTGCCGGTTTGAAGTTCCTGCAGTTTTCACTGTAAAACCGAGTTGGAGAATGTACCTCCCCATATGTATGTATGGAATGGAGTTTGCAACTGAAAAGAAACTTTGTGTTCCCAACAAGCTAGGTGAAGGACGGCTTTCACACACACTTATCTCTCAGAAATGAGCAAGTGGAGAGACGTTCGTTCATCTAGCACCAAGGGAACGGGTTGCAGGAGACACTTTTTCTCTGCTTTCTCAGTCTGTTTCCTAGTGCCGGTTTGAAGTTCCTGCAGTTTTCATTGTAAAACCGAGTTGGAGCTAGTACCTCCCCTTATATATGTATGGAATGGAGTTTGCAACTGAAAAGAAACTTTGTGTTCCCAGCAAGCTAGGTGAAGGACGGCTTTCACACACACTTATCTCTCAGAACTGAGCAAGTGGAGAGACATTCGTTCATCTAGCACCAAGGGAACGGGTTGCAGGAGACACTTTTTCTCTGCTTTCTCAGTCTGTTTCCTAGTGCCGGTTTGAATTTCCTGCAGTTTTCACTGTAAAACCGTGTTGGAGCTAGTACCTCCCCATATATATGTAAGGAATGGAGTTTGCAACTGAAAAGAAACTTTGTGTTCCCAACAAGCTAGGTGAAGGACGGCTTTCACACACACTTATCTCTCAGAACTGAGCAAGTGGAGAGACGTTCGTTCATCTAGCACCAATGGAACGGGTTGCAGGAGACACTTTTTCTCTGCTTTCTCAGTCTGTTTCCTAGTGCCGGTTTGAATTTCCTGCAGTTTTCACTGTAAAACCGTGTTGGAGCTAGTACCTCCCCATATATATGTATGGAATGGAGTTTGCAACTGAAAAGAAACATTGTGTTCCCAACAAGCTAGGTGAAGGACGGCTTTCACACACACTTATCTCTCAGAACTGAGCAAGTGGAGAGACGTTCGTTCATCTAGCACCAAGGGATCGGGTTGCAGGAGACACTTTTTCTCTGCTTTCTCAGTCTCTTTCCTAGTGCCGGTTTGAAGTTCCTGCAGTTTTCACTGTAAAACCGAGTTGGAGAATGTACCTCCCCATATGTATGTATGGAATGGAGTTTGCAACTGAAAAGAAACTTTGTGTTCCCAACAAGCTAGGTGAAGGACGGCTTTCACACACACTTATCTCTCAGAAATGAGCAAGTGGAGAGACGTTCGTTCATCTAGCACCAAGGGAACGGTTGCAGGAGACACTTTTTCTCTGCTTTCTCAGTCTGTTTCCTAGTGCCGGTTTGAAGTTCCTGCAGTTTTCACTGTAAAACCGAGTTGGAGCTAGTACCTCCCCATATATATGTATGGAATGGAGTTTGCAACTGAAAAGAAACTTTGTGTTCCCAGCAAGCTAGGTGAAGGACGGCTTTCACACACACTTATCTCTCAGAACTGAGCAAGTGGAGAGACGTTCGTTCATCTAGCACCAAGGGAACGGGTTGCAGGAGACACTTTTTCTCTGCTTTCTCAGTCTGTTTCCTAGTGCCGGTTTGAAGTTCCTGCAGTTTTCACTGTAAAACCGAGTTGGAGCTAGTACTTCCCCATATATATGTATGGAATGAAGTTTGCAAGTGAAAAGAAACTTTGTGTTCCCAACAAGCTAGGTGAAGGACGGCTTTCACACACACTTATCTCTCAGAACTGAGCAAGTGGAGAGACGTTCGTTCATCTAGCACCAAGGGAACGGGTTGCAGGAGACACTTTTTCTCTGCTTTCTCAGTCTGTTTCCTAGTGCCGGTTTGAAGTTCCTGCAGTTTTCACTGTAAAAGCGTGTTGGAGCTAGTACCACCCCATATATATGTATGGAATGGAGTTTGCAACTGAAAAGAATCTTTTTGTTCCCAGCAAGCTAGGTGAAGGACGGCTTTCACACACACTTATCTCTCAGAAATGAGCAAGTGGAGAGACGTTCGTTCATCTAGCACCAAGGGAACGGTTGCAGGAGACACTTTTTCTCTGCTTTCTCAGTCTGTTTCCTAGTGCCGGTTTGAAGTTCCTGCAGTTTTCACTGTAAAACCGAGTTGGAGCTAGTACCTCCCCATATATATGTATGGAATGGAGTTTGCAACTGAAAAGAAACTTTGTGTTCCCAGCAAGCTAGGTGAAGGACGGCTTTCACACACACTTATCTCTCAGAACTGAGCAAGTGGAGAGACGTTCGTTCATCTAGCACCAAGGGAACGGGTTGCAGGAGACACTTTTTCTCTGCTTTCTCAGTCTGTTTCCTAGTGCCGGTTTGAAGTTCCTGCAGTTTTCACTGTAAAACCGAGTTGGAGCTAGTACTTCCCCATATATATGTATGGAATGAAGTTTGCAAGTGAAAAGAAACTTTGTGTTCCCAACAAGCTAGCTGAAGGACGGCTTTCACACACACTTATCTCTCAGAACTGAGCAAGTGGAGAGACGTTCGTTCATCTAGCACCAAGGGAACGGGTTGCAGGAGACACTTTTTCTCTGCTTTCTCAGTCTGTTTCCTAGTGCCGGTTTGAAGTTCCTGCAGTTTTCACTGTAAAACCGTGTTGGAGCTAGTACCACCCCATATATATGTATGGAATGGAGTTTGCAACTGAAAAGAAACTTTGTGTTCCCAGCAAGCTAGGTGAAGGACGGCTTTCACGCACACTTATCTCTCAGAACTGAGCA
Source organism: Camelus bactrianus (assembly GCF_048773025.1). Taxonomy (NCBI): domain Eukaryota; kingdom Metazoa; phylum Chordata; class Mammalia; order Artiodactyla; family Camelidae; genus Camelus; species Camelus bactrianus. The sequence continues at coordinate 79,598,236 of NC_133542.1, read as the reverse complement.
AGTGGAGAGACGTTCGTTCATCTAGCACCAAGGGATCGGGTTGCAGGAGACACTTTTTCTCTGCTTTCTCAGTCTCTTTCCTAGTGCCGGTTTGAAGTTCCTGCAGTTTTCACTGTAAAACCGAGTTGGAGAATGTACCTCCCCATATGTATGTATGGAATGGAGTTTGCAACTGAAAAGAAACTTTGTGTTCCCAACAAGCTAGGTGAAGGACGGCTTTCACACACACTTATCTCTCAGAAATGAGCAAGTGGAGAGACGTTCGTTCATCTAGCACCAAGGGAACGGGTTGCAGGAGACACTTTTTCTCTGCTTTCTCAGTCTGTTTCCTAGTGCCGGTTTGAAGTTCCTGCAGTTTTCATTGTAAAACCGAGTTGGAGCTAGTACCTCCCCTTATATATGTATGGAATGGAGTTTGCAACTGAAAAGAATCTTTGTGTCCCCAGCAAGCTAGGTGAAGGACGGCTTTCACACACACTTATCTCTCAGAACTGAGCAAGTGGAGAGACATTCGTTCATCTAGCACCAAGGGAACGGGTTGCAGGAGACACTTTTTCTCTGCTTTCTCAGTCTGTTTCCTAGTGCCGGTTTGAATTTCCTGCAGTTTTCACTGTAAAACCGTGTTGGAGCTAGTACCTCCCCATATATATGTATGGAATGGAGTTTGCAACTGAAAAGAAACATTGTGTTCCCAACAAGCTAGGTGAAGGACGGCTTTCACACACACTTATCTCTCAGAACTGAGCAAGTGGAGAGACGTTCGTTCATCTAGCACCAAGGGATCGGGTTGCAGGAGACACTTTTTCTCTGCTTTCTCAGTCTCTTTCCTAGTGCCGGTTTGAAGTTCCTGCAGTTTTCACTGTAAAACCGAGTTGGAGAATGTACCTCCCCATATGTATGTATGGAATGGAGTTTGCAACTGAAAAGAAACTTTGTGTTCCCAACAAGCTAGGTGAAGGACGGCTTTCACACACACTTATCTCTCAGAAATGAGCAAGTGGAGAGACGTTCGTTCATCTAGCACCAAGGGAACGGTTGCAGGAGACACTTTTTCTCTGCTTTCTCAGTCTGTTTCCTAGTGCCGGTTTGAAGTTCCTGCAGTTTTCACTGTAAAACCGAGTTGGAGCTAGTACCTCCCCATATATATGTATGGAATGGAGTTTGCAACTGAAAAGAAACTTTGTGTTCCCAGCAAGCTAGGTGAAGGACGGCTTTCACACACACTTATCTCTCAGAACTGAGCAAGTGGAGAGACGTTCGTTCATCTAGCACCAAGGGAACGGGTTGCAGGAGACACTTTTTCTCTGCTTTCTCAGTCTGTTTCCTAGTGCCGGTTTGAAGTTCCTGCAGTTTTCACTGTAAAACCGAGTTGGAGCTAGTACTTCCCCATATATATGTATGGAATGAAGTTTGCAAGTGAAAAGAAACTTTGTGTTCCCAACAAGCTAGGTGAAGGACGGCTTTCACACACACTTATCTCTCAGAACTGAGCAAGTGGAGAGACGTTCGTTCATCTAGCACCAAGGGAACGGGTTGCAGGAGACACTTTTTCTCTGCTTTCTCAGTCTGTTTCCTAGTGCCGGTTTGAAGTTCCTGCAGTTTTCACTGTAAAAGCGTGTTGGAGCTAGTACCACCCCATATATATGTATGGAATGGAGTTTGCAACTGAAAAGAATCTTTTTGTTCCCAGCAAGCTAGGTGAAGGACGGCTTTCACACACACTTATCTCTCAGAAATGAGCAAGTGGAGAGACGTTCGTTCATCTAGCACCAAGGGAACGGTTGCAGGAGACACTTTTTCTCTGCTTTCTCAGTCTGTTTCCTAGTGCCGGTTTGAAGTTCCTGCAGTTTTCACTGTAAAACCGAGTTGGAGCTAGTACCTCCCCATATATATGTATGGAATGGAGTTTGCAACTGAAAAGAAACTTTGTGTTCCCAGCAAGCTAGGTGAAGGACGGCTTTCACACACACTTATCTCTCAGAACTGAGCAAGTGGAGAGACGTTCGTTCATCTAGCACCAAGGGAACGGGTTGCAGGAGACACTTTTTCTCTGCTTTCTCAGTCTGTTTCCTAGTGCCGGTTTGAAGTTCCTGCAGTTTTCACTGTAAAACCGAGTTGGAGCTAGTACTTCCCCATATATATGTATGGAATGAAGTTTGCAAGTGAAAAGAAACTTTGTGTTCCCAACAAGCTAGCTGAAGGACGGCTTTCACACACACTTATCTCTCAGAACTGAGCAAGTGGAGAGACGTTCGTTCATCTAGCACCAAGGGAACGGGTTGCAGGAGACACTTTTTCTCTGCTTTCTCAGTCTGTTTCCTAGTGCCGGTTTGAAGTTCCTGCAGTTTTCACTGTAAAACCGTGTTGGAGCTAGTACCACCCCATATATATGTATGGAATGGAGTTTGCAACTGAAAAGAAACTTTGTGTTCCCAGCAAGCTAGGTGAAGGACGGCTTTCACGCACACTTATCTCTCAGAACTGAGCAAGTGGAGAGACGTTCGTTCATCTAGCACCAAGGGATCGGGTTGCAGGAGACACTTTTTCTCTGCTTTCTCAGTCTCTTTCCTAGTGCCGGTTTGAAGTTCCTGCAGTTTTCACTGTAAAACCGAGTTGGAGAATGTACCTCCCCATATGTATGTATGGAATGGAGTTTGCAACTGAAAAGAAACTTTGTGTTCCCAACAAGCTAGGTGAAGGACGGCTTTCACACACACTTATCTCTCAGAAATGAGCAAGTGGAGAGACGTTCGTTCATCTAGCACCAAGGGAACGGGTTGCAGGAGACACTTTTTCTCTGCTTTCTCAGTCTGTTTCCTAGTGCCGGTTTGAAGTTCCTGCAGTTTTCATTGTAAAACCGAGTTGGAGCTAGTACCTCCCCTTATATATGTATGGAATGGAGTTTGCAACTGAAAAGAATCTTTGTGTCCCCAGCAAGCTAGGTGAAGGACGGCTTTCACACACACTTATCTCTCAGAACTGAGCAAGTGGAGAGACATTCGTTCATCTAGCACCAAGGGAACGGGTTGCAGGAGACACTTTTTCTCTGCTTTCTCAGTCTGTTTCCTAGTGCCGGTTTGAATTTCCTGCAGTTTTCACTGTAAAACCGTGTTGGAGCTAGTACCTCCCCATATATATGTAAGGAATGGAGTTTGCAACTGAAAAGAAACTTTGTGTTCCCAACAAGCTAGGTGAAGGACGGCTTTCACACACACTTATCTCTCAGAACTGAGCAAGTGGAGAGACGTTCGTTCATCTAGCACCAATGGAACGGGTTGCAGGAGACACTTTTTCTCTGCTTTCTCAGTCTGTTTCCTAGTGCCGGTTTGAATTTCCTGCAGTTTTCACTGTAAAACCGTGTTGGAGCTAGTACCTCCCCATATATATGTATGGAATGGAGTTTGCAACTGAAAAGAAACATTGTGTTCCCAACAAGCTAGGTGAAGGACGGCTTTCACACACACTTATCTCTCAGAACTGAGCAAGTGGAGAGACGTTCGTTCATCTAGCACCAAGGGATCGGGTTGCAGGAGACACTTTTTCTCTGCTTTCTCAGTCTCTTTCCTAGTGCCGGTTTGAAGTTCCTGCAGTTTTCACTGTAAAACCGAGTTGGAGAATGTACCTCCCCATATGTATGTATGGAATGGAGTTTGCAACTGAAAAGAAACTTTGTGTTCCCAACAAGCTAGGTGAAGGACGGCTTTCACACACACTTATCTCTCAGAAATGAGCAAGTGGAGAGACGTTCGTTCATCTAGCACCAAGGGAACGGTTGCAGGAGACACTTTTTCTCTGCTTTCTCAGTCTGTTTCCTAGTGCCGGTTTGAAGTTCCTGCAGTTTTCACTGTAAAACCGAGTTGGAGCTAGTACCTCCCCATATATATGTATGGAATGGAGTTTGCAACTGAAAAGAAACTTTGTGTTCCCAGCAAGCTAGGTGAAGGACGGCTTTCACACACACTTATCTCTCAGAACTGAGCAAGTGGAGAGACGTTCGTTCATCTAGCACCAAGGGAACGGGTTGCAGGAGACACTTTTTCTCTGCTTTCTCAGTCTGTTTCCTAGTGCCGGTTTGAAGTTCCTGCAGTTTTCACTGTAAAACCGAGTTGGAGCTAGTACTTCCCCATATATATGTATGGAATGAAGTTTGCAAGTGAAAAGAAACTTTGTGTTCCCAACAAGCTAGGTGAAGGACGGCTTTCACACACACTTATCTCTCAGAACTGAGCAAGTGGAGAGACGTTCGTTCATCTAGCACCAAGGGAACGGGTTGCAGGAGACACTTTTTCTCTGCTTTCTCAGTCTGTTTCCTAGTGCCGGTTTGAAGTTCCTGCAGTTTTCACTGTAAAAGCGTGTTGGAGCTAGTACCACCCCATATATATGTATGGAATGGAGTTTGCAACTGAAAAGAATCTTTTTGTTCCCAGCAAGCTAGGTGAAGGACGGCTTTCACACACACTTATCTCTCAGAAATGAGCAAGTGGAGAGACGTTCGTTCATCTAGCACCAAGGGAACGGTTGCAGGAGACACTTTTTCTCTGCTTTCTCAGTCTGTTTCCTAGTGCCGGTTTGAAGTTCCTGCAGTTTTCACTGTAAAACCGAGTTGGAGCTAGTACCTCCCCATATATATGTATGGAATGGAGTTTGCAACTGAAAAGAAACTTTGTGTTCCCAGCAAGCTAGGTGAAGGACGGCTTTCACACACACTTATCTCTCAGAACTGAGCAAGTGGAGAGACGTTCGTTCATCTAGCACCAAGGGAACGGGTTGCAGGAGACACTTTTTCTCTGCTTTCTCAGTCTGTTTCCTAGTGCCGGTTTGAAGTTCCTGCAGTTTTCACTGTAAAACCGAGTTGGAGCTAGTACTTCCCCATATATATGTATGGAATGAAGTTTGCAAGTGAAAAGAAACTTTGTGTTCCCAACAAGCTAGCTGAAGGACGGCTTTCACACACACTTATCTCTCAGAACTGAGCAAGTGGAGAGACGTTCGTTCATCTAGCACCAAGGGAACGGGTTGCAGGAGACACTTTTTCTCTGCTTTCTCAGTCTGTTTCCTAGTGCCGGTTTGAAGTTCCTGCAGTTTTCACTGTAAAACCGTGTTGGAGCTAGTACCACCCCATATATATGTATGGAATGGAGTTTGCAACTGAAAAGAAACTTTGTGTTCCCAGCAAGCTAGGTGAAGGACGGCTTTCACGCACACTTATCTCTCAGAACTGAGCAAGTGGAGAGACGTTCGTTCATCTAGCACCAAGGGATCGGGTTGCAGGAGACACTTTTTCTCTGCTTTCTCAGTCTCTTTCCTAGTGCCGGTTTGAAGTTCCTGCAGTTTTCACTGTAAAACCGAGTTGGAGAATGTACCTCCCCATATGTATGTATGGAATGGAGTTTGCAACTGAAAAGAAACTTTGTGTTCCCAACAAGCTAGGTGAAGGACGGCTTTCACACACACTTATCTCTCAGAAATGAGCAAGTGGAGAGACGTTCGTTCATCTAGCACCAAGGGAACGGGTTGCAGGAGACACTTTTTCTCTGCTTTCTCAGTCTGTTTCCTAGTGCCGGTTTGAAGTTCCTGCAGTTTTCATTGTAAAACCGAGTTGGAGCTAGTACCTCCCCTTATATATGTATGGAATGGAGTTTGCAACTGAAAAGAATCTTTGTGTCCCCAGCAAGCTAGGTGAAGGACGGCTTTCACACACACTTATCTCTCAGAACTGAGCAAGTGGAGAGACATTCGTTCATCTAGCACCAAGGGAACGGGTTGCAGGAGACACTTTTTCTCTGCTTTCTCAGTCTGTTTCCTAGTGCCGGTTTGAATTTCCTGCAGTTTTCACTGTAAAACCGTGTTGGAGCTAGTACCTCCCCATATATATGTAAGGAATGGAGTTTGCAACTGAAAAGAAACTTTGTGTTCCCAACAAGCTAGGTGAAGGACGGCTTTCACACACACTTATCTCTCAGAACTGAGCAAGTGGAGAGACGTTCGTTCATCTAGCACCAATGGAACGGGTTGCAGGAGACACTTTTTCTCTGCTTTCTCAGTCTGTTTCCTAGTGCCGGTTTGAATTTCCTGCAGTTTTCACTGTAAAACCGTGTTGGAGCTAGTACCTCCCCATATATATGTATGGAATGGAGTTTGCAACTGAAAAGAAACATTGTGTTCCCAACAAGCTAGGTGAAGGACGGCTTTCACACACACTTATCTCTCAGAACTGAGCAAGTGGAGAGACGTTCGTTCATCTAGCACCAAGGGATCGGGTTGCAGGAGACACTTTTTCTCTGCTTTCTCAGTCTCTTTCCTAGTGCCGGTTTGAAGTTCCTGCAGTTTTCACTGTAAAACCGAGTTGGAGAATGTACCTCCCCATATGTATGTATGGAATGGAGTTTGCAACTGAAAAGAAACTTTGTGTTCCCAACAAGCTAGGTGAAGGACGGCTTTCACACACACTTATCTCTCAGAAATGAGCAAGTGGAGAGACGTTCGTTCATCTAGCACCAAGGGAACGGTTGCAGGAGACACTTTTTCTCTGCTTTCTCAGTCTGTTTCCTAGTGCCGGTTTGAAGTTCCTGCAGTTTTCACTGTAAAACCGAGTTGGAGCTAGTACCTCCCCATATATATGTATGGAATGGAGTTTGCAACTGAAAAGAATCTTTGTGTTCCCAGCAAGCTAGGTGAAGGACGGCTTTCACACACACTTATCTCTCAGAACTGAGCAAGTGGAGAGACATTCGTTCATCTAGCACCAAGGGAACGGGTTGCAGGAGACACTTTTTCTCTGCTTTCTCAGTCTGTTTCCTAGTGCCGGTTTGAATTTCCTGCAGTTTTCACTGTAAAACCGTGTTGGAGCTAGTACCTCCCCATATATATGTAAGGAATGGAGTTTGCAACTGAAAAGAAACTTTGTGTTCCCAACAAGCTAGGTGAAGGACGGCTTTCACACACACTTATCTCTCAGAACTGAGCAAGTGGAGAGACGTTCGTTCATCTAGCACGAATGGAACGGGTTGCAGGAGACACTTTTTCTCTGCTTTCTCAGTCTGTTTCCTAGTGCCGGTTTGAATTTCCTGCAGTTTTCACTGTAAAACCGTGTTGGAGCTAGTACCTCCCCATATATATGTATGGAATGGAGTTTGCAACTGAAAAGAAACATTGTGTTCCCAACAAGCTAGGTGAAGGACGGCTTTCACACACACTTATCTCTCAGAACTGAGCAAGTGGAGAGACGTTCGTTCATCTAGCACCAAGGGATCGGGTTGCAGGAGAAAATTTTTCTCTGCTTTCTCAGTCTCTTTCCTAGTGCCGGTTTGAAGTTCCTGCAGTTTTCACTGTAAAACCGAGTTGGAGAATATACCTCCCCATATGTATGTATGGAATGGAGTTTGCAACTGAAAAGAAACTTTGTGTTCCCAACAAGCTAGGTGAAGGACGGCTTTCACACACACTTATCTCTCAGAACTGAGCAAGTGGAGAGACGTTCGTTCATCTAGCACCAAGGGAACGGGTTGCAGGAGACACTTTTTCTCTGCTTTCTCAGTCTGTTTCCTAGTGCCGGTTTGAAGTTCCTGCAGTTTTCACTGTAAAACCGAGTTGGAGCTAGTACCTCCCCATATATATGTATGGAATGGAGTTTGCAACTGAAAAAAACTTTGTGTTCCCAGCAAGCTAGGTGAAGGACGGCTTTCACACACACTTATCTCTCAGAACTGAGCAAGTGGAGAGACATTCGTTCATCTAGCACCAAGGGAACGGGTTGCAGGAGACACTTTTTCTCTGCTTTCTCAGTCTGTTTCCTAGTGCCGGTTTGAAGTTCCTGCAGTTTTCACTGTAAAACAGTGTTGGAGCTAGTACCTCCCCATATATATGTATGGAATGGAGTTTGCAACTGTAAAGAAACTTTGTGTTCCCAGCAAGCTAGGTGAAGGACGGCTTTCACACACACTTATCTCTCAGAACTGAGCAAGTGGAGAGACATTCGTTCATCTAGCACCAAGGGAACGGGTTGCAGGAGACACTTTTTCTCTGCTTTCTCAGTCTCTTTCCTAGTGCCGGTTTGAAGTTCCTGCAGTTTTCACTGTAAAACAGTGTTGGAGCTAGTACCTCCCGATATATATGTATGGAATGGAGTTTGCAACTGAAAAGAAACTTTGTGTTCCCAGCAAGCTAGGTGAAGGACGGCTTTCACACACACTTATCTCTCAGAACTGAGCAAGTGGAGAGACATTCGTTCATCTAGCACCAAGGGAACGGGTTGCAGGAGACACTTTTTCTCTGCTTTCTCAGTCTCTTTCCTAGTGCCGGTTTGAAGTTCCTGCAGTTTTCACTGTAAAACAGTGTTGGAGCTAGTACCTCCCCATATATATGTATGGAATGCAGTTTGCAACTGAAAAGAAACTTTGTGTTCCCAGCAAGCTAGGTGAAGGACGGCTTTCACACACACTTATCTCTCAGAACTGAGCAAGTGGAGAGACGTTCGTATATCTAGCACCAAGGGAACGGGTTGCAGGAGACACTTTTTCTCTGCTTTCTCAGTCTGTTTCCTAGTGCCGGTTTGAAGTTCCTGCAGTTTTCACTGTAAAACCGAGTTGGAGCTAGTACCTCCCCATATATATGTATGGAATGGAGATTGCAACTGAAAAGAAACTTTGTGTTCCCAGCAAGCTAGGTGAAGGACGGCTTTCACACACACTTATCTCTCAGAACTGAGCAAGTGGAGAGACGTTCGTTCATCTAGCACCAAGGGAAAGGGTTGCAGGAGACACTTTTTCTCTGCTTTCTCAGTCTGTTTTCTAGTGCCGGTTTGAAGTTCCTGCAGTTTTCAATGTAAAACCGAGTTGGAGCTAGTACCTCCCCATATATATGTATGGAATGGAGATTGCAACTGAAAAGAAACTTTGTGTTCCCAGCAAGCTAGGTGAAGGACGGCTTTCACACACACTTATCTCTCAGACCTGAGCAAGTGGAGAGACGTTCGTTCATCTAGCACCAAGGGAACGGGTTGCAGGAGACACTTTTTCTCTGCTTTCTCAGTCTGTTTCCTAGTGCCGGTTTGAAGTTCCTGCAGTTTTCACTGTAAAACCGAGTTGGAGCTAGTACCTCCCCATATATATGTATGGAATGGAGTTTGCAACTGAAGAGAAACTTTGTGTTCCCAGCAAGCTAGGTGAAGGACGGCTTTCACACACACTTGTCTCTCAGAACTGAGCAAGTGGAGAGACGTTCGTTCATCTAGCACCAAGGGAACGGGTTGCAGGAGACACTTTTTCTCTGCTTTCTCAGTCTGTTTCCTAGTGCCGGTTTGAAGTTCCTGCAGTTTTCACTGTAAAACCGAGTTGGAGCTAGTACCTCCCCATATATATGTATGGAATGGAGTTTGCAACTGAAAAGAAACTTTGTGTTCCCAACAAGCTAGGTGAAGGACGGCTTTCACACACACTTATCTCTCAGAACTGAGCAAGTGGAGAGACGTTCGTTCATCTAGCACCAAGGGAACGGGTTGCAGGAGACACTTTTTCTCTGCTTTCTCAGTCTGTTTCCTAGTGCCGGTTTGAAGTTCCTGCAGTTTTCACTGTAAAACCGAGTTGGAGCTAGTACCTCCCCATATATATGTATGGAATGGAGTTTGCAACTGAAAAGAAACTTTGTGTTCCCAACAAGCTAGGTGAAGGACGGCTTTCACACACACTTATCTCTCAGAACTGAGCAAGTGGAGAGACGTTCGTTCATCTAGCACCAAGGGAACGGGTTGCAGGAGACACTTTTTCTCTGCTTTCTCAGTCTGTTTCCTAGTGCCGGTTTGAAGTTCCTGCAGTTTTCACTGTAAAACCGAGTTGGAGCTAGTACCTCCCCATATATATGTATGGAATGGAGTTTGCAACTGAAAAAAACTTTGTGTTCCCAGCAAGCTAGGTGAAGGACGGCTTTCACACACACTTATCTCTCAGAACTGAGCAAGTGGAGAGACATTCGTTCATCTAGCACCAAGGGAACGGGTTGCAGGAGACACTTTTTCTCTGCTTTCTCAGTCTGTTTCCTAGTGCCGGTTTGAAGTTCCTGCAGTTTTCACTGTAAAACCGAGTTGGAGCTAGTACCTCCCCATATATATGTATGGAATGGAGTTTGCAACTGAAAAGAAACTTTGTGTTCCCAGCAAGCTAGGTGAAGGACGGCTTTCACACACACTTATCTCTCAGAACTGAGCAAGTGGAGAGACATTCGTTCATCTAGCACCAAGGGAACGGGTTGCAGGAGACACTTTTTCTCTGCTTTCTCAGTCTCTTTCCTAGTGCCGGTTTGAAGTTCCTGCAGTTTTCACTGTAAAACAGTGTTGGAGCTAGTACCTCCCCATATATATGTATGGAATGCAGTTTGCAACTGAAAAGAAACTTTGTGTTCCCAGCAAGCTAGGTGAAGGACGGCTTTCACACACACTTATCTCTCAGAACTGAGCAAGTGGAGAGACGTTCGTATATCTAGCACCAAGGGAACGGGTTGCAGGAGACACTTTTTCTCTGCTTTCTCAGTCTCTTTCCTAGTGCCGGTTTGAAGTTCCTGCAGTTTTCACTGTAAAACCGAGTTGGAGCTAGTACCTCCCCATATATATGTATGGAATGGAGATTGCAACTGAAAAGAAACTTTGTGTTCCCAGCAAGCTAGGTGAAGGACGGCTTTCACACACACTTATCTCTCAGAACTGAGCAAGTGGAGAGACGTTCGTTCATCTAGCACCAAGGGAAAGGGTTGCAGGAGACACTTTTTCTCTGCTTTCTCAGTCTGTTTCCTAGTGCCGGTTTGAAGTTCCTGCAGTTTTCAATGTAAAACCGAGTTGGAGCTAGTACCTCCCCATATATATGTATGGAATGGAGATTGCAACTGAAAAGAAACTTTGTGTTCCCAGCAAGCTAGGTGAAGGACGGCTTTCACACACACTTATCTCTCAGACCTGAGCAAGTGGAGAGACGTTCGTTCATCTAGCACCAAGGGAACGGGTTGCAGGAGACACTTTTTCTCTGCTTTCTCAGTCTGTTTCCTAGTGCCGGTTTGAAGTTCCTGCAGTTTTCACTGTAAAACCGAGTTGGAGCTAGTACCTCCCCATATATATGTATGGAATGAAGTTTGCAACTGAAGAGAAACTTTGTGTTCCCAGCAAGCTAGGTGAAGGACGGCTTTCACACACACTTATCTCTCAGAACTGAGCAAGTGGAGAGACGTTCGTTCATCTAGCACCAAGGGAACGGGTTGCAGGAGACACTTTTTCTCTGCTTTCTCAGTCTCTTTCCTAGTGCCGGTTTGAAGTTCCTGCAGTTTTCACTGTAAAACAGTGTTGGAGCTAGTACCTCCCCATATATATGTATGGAATGGAGTTTGCAACTGAAAAGAAACTTTGTGTTCCCAGCAAGCTAGGTGAAGCACGGCTTTCACACACACTTATCTCTCAGAACTGAGCAAGTGGAGAGACGTTCGTTCATCTAGCACCAAGGGAACGGGTTGCAGGAGACACTTTTTCTCTGCTTTCTCAGTCTGTTTCCTAGTGCCGGTTTGAAGTTCCTGCAGTTTTCACTGTAAAACCGAGTTGGAGCTAGTACCTCCCCATATATATGTATGGAATGGAGTTTGCAACTGAAAAGAAACTTTGTGTTCCCAACAAGCTAGGTGAAGGACGGCTTTCACACACACTTATCTCTCAGAACTGAGCAAGTGGAGAGACGTTCGTTCATCTAGCACCAAGGGAACGGGTTGCAGGAGACACTTTTTCTCTGCTTTCTCAGTCTGTTTCCTAGTGCCGGTTTGAAGTTCCTGCAGTTTTCACTGTAAAACCGAGATGGAGCTAGTACCTCCCCATATATATGTATGGAATGGAGTTTGCAACTGAAAAAAACTTTGTGTTCCCAGCAAGCTAGGTGAAGGACGGCTTTCACACACACTTATCTCTCAGAACTGAGCAAGTGGAGAGACATTCGTTCATCTAGCACCAAGGGAACGGGTTGCAGGAGACACTTTTTCTCTGATTTCTCAGTCTGTTTCCTAGTGCCGGTTTGAATTTCCTGCAGTTTTCACTGTAAAACAGTGTTGGAGCTAGTACCTCCCCATATATATGTATGGAATGGAGTTTGCAACTGAAAAGAAACTTTGTGTTCCCAGCAAGCTAGGTGAAGGACGGCTTTCACACACACTTATCTCTCAGAACTGAGCAAGTGGAGAGACATTCGTTCATCTAGCACCAAGGGAACGGGTTGCAGGAGACACTTTTTCTCTGCTTTCTCAGTCTCTTTCCTAGTGCCGGTTTGAAGTTCCTGCAGTTTTCACTGTAAAACAGTGTTGGAGCTAGTACCTCCCCATATATATGTATGGAATGCAGTTTGCAACTGAAAAGAAACTTTGTGTTCCCAGCAAGCTAGGTGAAGGACGGCTTTCACACACACTTATCTCTCAGAACTGAGCAAGTGGAGAGACGTTCGTATATCTAGCAGCAAGGGAACGGGTTGCAGGAGACACTTTTTCTCTGCTTTCTCAGTCTGTTTCCTAGTGCCGGTTTGAAGTTCCTGCAGTTTTCACTGTAAAACCGAGTTGGAGCTAGTACCTCCCCATATATATGTATGGAATGGAGATTGCAACTGAAAAGAAACTTTGTGTTCCCAGCAAGCTAGGTGAAGGACGGCTTTCACACACACTTATCTCTCAGAACTGAGCAAGTGGAGAGACGTTCGTTCATCTAGCACCAAGGGAAAGGGTTGCAGGAGACACTTTTTCTCTGCTTTCTCAGTCTGTTTCCTAGTGCCGGTTTGAAGTTCCTGCAGTTTTCAATGTAAAACCGAGTTGGAGCTAGTACCTCCCCATATATATGTATGGAATGGAGATTGCAACTGAAAAGAAACTTTGTGTTCCCAGCAAGCTAGGTGAAGGACGGCTTTCACACACACTTATCTCTCAGAACTGAGCAAGTGGAGAGACGTTCGTATATCTAGCACCAAGGGAACGGGTTGCAGGAGACACTTTTTCTCTGCTTTCTCAGTCTGTTTCCTAGTGCCGGTTTGAAGTTCCTGCAGTTTTCACTGTAAAACCGAGTTGGAGCTAGTACCTCCCCATATATATGTATGGAATGGAGATTGCAACTGAAAAGAAACTTTGTGTTCCCAGCAAGCTAGGTGAAGGACGGCTTTCACACACACTTATCTCTCAGAACTGAGCAAGTGGAGAGACATTCGTTCATCTAGCACCAAGGGAACGGGTTGCAGGAGACACTTTTTCTCTGCTTTCTCAGTCTCTTTCCTAGTGCCGGTTTGAAGTTCCTGCAGTTTTCACTGTAAAACAGTGTTGGAGCTAGTACCTCCCCATATATATGTATGGAATGCAGTTTGCAACTGAAAAGAAACTTTGTGTTCCCAGCAAGCTAGGTGAAGGACGGCTTTCACACACACTTATCTCTCAGAACTGAGCAAGTGGAGAGACATTCGTTCATCTAGCACCAAGGGAACGGGTTGCAGGAGACACTTTTTCTCTGCTTTCTCAGTCTCTTTCCTAGTGCCGGTTTGAAGTTCCTGCAGTTTTCACTGTAAAACAGTGTTGGAGCTAGTACCTCCCCATATATATGTATGGAATGCAGTTTGCAACTGAAAAGAAACTTTGTGTTCCCAGCAAGCTAGGTGAAGGACGGCTTTCACACACACTTATCTCTCAGAACTGAGCAAGTGGAGAGACGTTCGTATATCTAGCACCAAGGGAACGGGTTGCAGGAGACACTTTTTCTCTGCTTTCTCAGTCTGTTTCCTAGTGCCGGTTTGAAGTTCCTGCAGTTTTCACTGTAAAACCGAGTTGGAGCTAGTACCTCCCCATATATATGTATGGAATGGAGATTGCAACTGAAAAGAAACTTTGTGTTCCCAGCAAGCTAGGTGAAGGACGGCTTTCACACACACTTATCTCTCAGAACTGAGCAAGTGGAGAGACGTTCGTTCATCTAGCACCAAGGGAAAGGGTTGCAGGAGACACTTTTTCTCTGCTTTCTCAGTCTGTTTCCTAGTGCCGGTTTGAAGTTCCTGCAGTTTTCAATGTAAAACCGAGTTGGAGCTAGTACCTCCCCATATATATGTATGGAATGGAGATTGCAACTGAAAAGAAACTTTGTGTTCCCAGCAAGCTAGGTGAAGGACGGCTTTCACACACACTTATCTCTCAGAACTGAGCAAGTGGAGAGACGTTCGTATATCTAGCACCAAGGGAACGGGTTGCAGGAGACACTTTTTCTCTGCTTTCTCAGTCTGTTTCCTAGTGCCGGTTTGAAGTTCCTGCAGTTTTCACTGTAAAACCGAGTTGGAGCTAGTACCTCCCCATATATATGTATGGAATGGAGATTGCAACTGAAAAGAAACTTTGTGTTCCCAGCAAGCTAGGTGAAGGACGGCTTTCACACACACTTATCTCTCAGAACTGAGCAAGTGGAGAGACGTTCGTTCATCTAGCACCAAGGGAAAGGGTTGCAGGAGACACTTTTTCTCTGCTTTCTCAGTCTGTTTCCTAGTGCCGGTTTGAAGTTCCTGCAGTTTTCAATGTAAAACCGAGTTGGAGCTAGTACCTCCCCATATATATGTATGGAATGGAGATTGCAACTGAAAAGAAACTTTGTGTTCCCAGCAAGCTAGGTGAAGGACGGCTTTCACACACACTTATCTCTCAGACCTGAGCAAGTGGAGAGACGTTCGTTCATCTAGCACCAAGGGAACGGGTTGCAGGAGACACTTTTTCTCTGCTTTCTCAGTCTGTTTCCTAGTGCCGGTTTGAAGTTCCTGCAGTTTTCACTGTAAAACCGAGTTGGAGCTAGTACCTCCCCATATATATGTATGGAATGGAGTTTGCAACTGAAGAGAAACTTTGTGTTCCCAGCAAGCTAGGTGAAGGACGGCTTTCACACACACTTATCTCTCAGAACTGAGCAAGTGGAGAGACGTTCGTTCATCTAGCACCAAGGGAACGGGTTGCAGGAGACACTTTTTCTCTGCTTTCTCAGTCTCTTTCCTAGTGCCGGTTTGAAGTTCCTGCAGTTTTCACTGTAAAACAGTGTTGGAGCTAGTACCTCCCCATATATATGTATGGAATGGAGATTGCAACTGAAGAGAAACTTTGTGTTCCCAGCAAGCTAGGTGAAGGACGGCTTTCACACACACTTATCTCTCAGAACTGAGCAAGTGGAGAGACGTTCGTTCATCTAGCACCAAGGGAACGGGTTGCAGGAGACACTTTTTCTCTGCTTTCTCAGTCTGTTTCCTAGTGCCGGTTTGAATTTCCTGCAGTTTTCACTGTAAAACAGTGTTGGAGCTAGTACCTCCCCATATATATGTATGAAATGGAGTTTGCAACTGAAAAGAAACTTTGTGTTCCCAGCAAGCTAGGTGAAGCACGGCTTTCACACACACTTATCTCTCAGAACTGAGCAAGTGGAGAGACGTTCGTTCATCTAGCACCAAGGGAACGGGTTGCAGGAGACACTTTTTCTCTGCTTTCTCAGTCTGTTTCCTAGTGCCGGTTTGAAGTTCCTGCAGTTTTCACTGTAAAACCGAGTTGGAGCTAGTACCTCCCCATATATATGTATGGAATGGAGTTTGCAACTGAAAAGAAACTTTGTGTTCCCAACAAGCTAGGTGAAGGACGGCTTTCACACACACTTATCTCTCAGAACTGAGCAAGTGGAGAGACGTTCGTTCATCTAGCACCAAGGGAACGGGTTGCAGGAGACACTTTTTCTCTGCTTTCTCAGTCTGTTTCCTAGTGCCGGTTTGAAGTTCCTGCAGTTTTCACTGTAAAACCGAGTTGGAGCTAGTACCTCCCCATATATATGTATGGAATGGAGTTTGCAACTGAAAAAAACTTTGTGTTCCCAGCAAGCTAGGTGAAGGACGGCTTTCACACACACTTATCTCTCAGAACTGAGCAAGTGGAGAGACATTCGTTCATCTAGCACCAAGGGAACGGGTTGCAGGAGACACTTTTTCTCTGCTTTCTCAGTCTGTTTCCTAGTGCCGGTTTGAAGTTCCTGCAGTTTTCACTGTAAAACAGTGTTGGAGCTAGTACCTCCCCATATATATGTATGGAATGGAGTTTGCAACTGAAAAGAAACTTTGTGTTCCCAGCAAGCTAGGTGAAGGACGGCTTTCACACACACTTATCTCTCAGAACTGAGCAAGTGGAGAGACATTCGTTCATCTAGCACCAAAGGAACGGGTTGCAGGAGACACTTTTTCTCTGCTTTCTCAGTCTCTTTCCTAGTGCCGGTTTGAAGTTCCTGCAGTTTTCACTGTAAAACAGTGTTGGAGCTAGTACCTCCCGATATATATGTATGGAATGGAGTTTGCAACTGAAAAGAAACTTTGTGTTCCCAGCAAGCTAGGTGAAGGACGGCTTTCACACACACTTATCTCTCAGAACTGAGCAAGTGGAGAGACATTCGTTCATCTAGCACCAAGGGAACGGGTTGCAGGAGACACTTTTTCTCTGCTTTCTCAGTCTCTTTCCTAGTGCCGGTTTGAAGTTCCTGCAGTTTTCACTGTAAAACAGTGTTGGAGCTAGTACCTCCCCATATATATGTATGGAATGCAGTTTGCAACTGAAAAGAAACTTTGTGTTCCCAGCAAGCTAGGTGAAGGACGGCTTTCACACACACTTATCTCTCAGAACTGAGCAAGTGGAGAGACGTTCGTATATCTAGCACCAAGGGAACGGGTTGCAGGAGACACTTTTTCTCTGCTTTCTCAGTCTGTTTCCTAGTGCCGGTTTGAAGTTCCTGCAGTTTTCACTGTAAAACCGAGTTGGAGCTAGTACCTCCCCATATATATGTATGGAATGGAGATTGCAACTGAAAAGAAACTTTGTGTTCCCAGCAAGCTAGGTGAAGGACGGCTTTCACACACACTTATCTCTCAGAACTGAGCAAGTGGAGAGACGTTCGTTCATCTAGCACCAAGGGAAAGGGTTGCAGGAGACACATTTTCTCTGCTTTCTCAGTCTGTTTCCTAGTGCCGGTTTGAAGTTCCTGCAGTTTTCAATGTAAAACCGAGTTGGAGCTAGTACCTCCCCATATATATGTATGGAATGGAGATTGCAACTGAAAAGAAACTTTGTGTTCCCAGCAAGCTAGGTGAAGGACGGCTTTCACACACACTTATCTCTCAGACCTGAGCAAGTGGAGAGACGTTCGTTCATCTAGCACCAAAGGAACGGGTTGCAGGAGACACTTTTTCTCTGCTTTCTCAGTCTGTTTCCTAGTGCCGGTTTGAAGTTCCTGCAGTTTTCACTGTAAAACCGAGTTGGAGCTAGTACCTCCCCATATATATGTATGGAATGGAGTTTGCAACTGAAGAGAAACTTTGTGTTCCCAGCAAGCTAGGTGAAGGACGGCTTTCACACACACTTATCTCTCAGAACTGAGCAAGTGGAGAGACGTTCGTTCATCTAGCACCAAGGGAACGGGTTGCAGGAGACACTTTTTCTCTGCTTTCTCAGTCTGTTTCCTAGTGCCGGTTTGAAGTTCCTGCAGTTTTCACTGTAAAACAGTGTTGGAGCTAGTACCTCCCCATATATATGTATGGAATGCAGTTTGCAACTGAAAAGAAACTTTGTGTTCCCAGCAAGCTAGGTGAAGGACGGCTTTCACACACACTTATCTCTCAGAACTGAGCAAGTGGAGAGACGTTCGTATATCTAGCACCAAGGGAACGGGTTGCAGGAGACACTTTTTCTCTGCTTTCTCAGTCTGTTTCCTAGTGCCGGTTTGAAGTTCCTGCAGTTTTCACTGTAAAACCGAGTTGGAGCTAGTACCTCCCCATATATATGTATGGAATGGAGATTGCAACTGAAAAGAAACTTTGTGTTCCCAGCAAGCTAGGTGAAGGACGGCTTTCACACACACTTATCTCTCAGAACTGAGCAAGTGGAGAGACGTTCGTTCATCTAGCACCAAGGGAAAGGGTTGCAGGAGACACTTTTTCTCTGCTTTCTCAGTCTGTTTTCTAGTGCCGGTTTGAAGTTCCTGCAGTTTTCAATGTAAAACCGAGTTGGAGCTAGTACCTCCCCATATATATGTATGGAATGGAGATTGCAACTGAAAAGAAACTTTGTGTTCCCAGCAAGCTAGGTGAAGGACGGCTTTCACACACACTTATCTCTCAGACCTGAGCAAGTGGAGAGACGTTCGTTCATCTAGCACCAAGGGAACGGGTTGCAGGAGACACTTTTTCTCTGCTTTCTCAGTCTGTTTCCTAGTGCCGGTTTGAAGTTCCTGCAGTTTTCACTGTAAAACCGAGTTGGAGCTAGTACCTCCCCATATATATGTATGGAATGGAGTTTGCAAATGAAGAGAAACTTTGTGTTCCCAGCAAGCTAGGTGAAGGACGGCTTTCACACACACTTATCTCTCAGAACTGAGCAAGTGGAGAGACGTTCGTTCATCTAGCACCAAGGGAACGGGTTGCAGGAGACACTTTTTCTCTGCTTTCTCAGTCTGTTTCCTAGTGCCGGTTTGAATTTCCTGCAGTTTTCACTGTAAAACAGTGTTGGAGCTAGTACCTCCCCATATATATGTATGGAATGGAGTTTGCAACTGAAAAGAAACTTTGTGTTCCCAGCAAGCTAGGTGAAGCACGGCTTTCACACACACTTATCTCTCAGAACTGAGCAAGTGGAGAGACGTTCGTTCATCTAGCACCAAGGGAACGGGTTGCAGGAGACACTTTTTCTCTGCTTTCTCAGTCTGTTTCCTAGTGCCGGTTTGAAGTTCCTGCAGTTTTCACTGTAAAACAGTGTTGGAGCTAGTACCTCCCCATATATATGTATGGAATGCAGTTTGCAACTGAAAAGAAACTTTGTGTTCCCAGCAAGCTAGGTGAAGGACGGCTTTCACACACACTTATCTCTCAGAACTGAGCAAGTGGAGAGACGTTCGTATATCTAGCACCAAGGGAACGGGTTGCAGGAGACACTTTTTCTCTGCTTTCTCAGTCTGTTTCCTAGTGCCGGTTTGAAGTTCCTGCAGTTTTCACTGTAAAACCGAGTTGGAGCTAGTACCTCCCCATATATATGTATGGAATGGAGATTGCAACTGAAAAGAAACTTTGTATTCCCAGCAAGCTAGGTGAAGGACGGCTTTCACACACACTTATCTCTCAGAACTGAGCAAGTGGAGAGACGTTCGTTCATCTAGCACCAAGGGAAAGGGTTGCAGGAGACACTTTTTCTCTGCTTTCTCAGTCTGTTTTCTAGTGCCGGTTTGAAGTTCCTGCAGTTTTCAATGTAAAACCGAGTTGGAGCTAGTACCTCCCCATATATATGTATGGAATGGAGATTGCAACTGAAAAGAAACTTTGTGTTCCCAGCAAGCTAGGTGAAGGACGGCTTTCACACACACTTATCTCTCAGACCTGAGCAAGTGGAGAGACGTTCGTTCATCTAGCACCAAGGGAACGGGTTGCAGGAGACACTTTTTCTCTGCTTTCTCAGTCTGTTTCCTAGTGCCGGTTTGAAGTTCCTGCAGTTTTCACTGTAAAACCGAGTTGGAGCTAGTACCTCCCCATATATATGTATGGAATGGAGTTTGCAAATGAAGAGAAACTTTGTGTTCCCAGCAAGCTAGGTGAAGGACGGCTTTCACACACACTTATCTCTCAGAACTGAGCAAGTGGAGAGACGTTCGTTCATCTAGCACCAAGGGAACGGGTTGCAGGAGACACTTTTTCTCTGCTTTCTCAGTCTGTTTCCTAGTGCCGGTTTGAATTTCCTGCAGTTTTCACTGTAAAACAGTGTTGGAGCTAGTACCTCCCCATATATATGTATGGAATGGAGTTTGCAACTGAAAAGAAACTTTGTGTTCCCAGCAAGCTAGGTGAAGCACGGCTTTCACACACACTTATCTCTCAGAACTGAGCAAGTGGAGAGACGTTCGTTCATCTAGCACCAAGGGAACGGGTTGCAGGAGACACTTTTTCTCTGCTTTCTCAGTCTGTTTCCTAGTGCCGGTTTGAAGTTCCTGCAGTTTTCACTGTAAAACCGAGTTGGAGCTAGTTCCTCCCCATATATATGTATGGAATGGAGTTTGCAACTGAAAAGAAACTTTGTGTTCCCAACAAGCTAGGTGAAGGACGGCTTTCACACACACTTATCTCTCAGAACTGAGCAAGTGGAGAGACGTTCGTTCATCTAGCACCAAGGGAACGGGTTGCAGGAGACACTTTTTCTCTGCTTTCTCAGTCTGTTTCCTAGTGCCGGTTTGAAGTTCCTGCAGTTTTCACTGTAAAACCGAGTTGGAGCTAGTACCTCCCCATATATATGTATGGAATGGAGTTTGCAACTGAAAAAAACTTTGTGTTCCCAGCAAGCTAGGTGAAGGACGGCTTTCACACACACTTATCTCTCAGAACTGAGCAAGTGGAGAGACATTCGTTCATCTAGCACCAAGGGAACGGGTTGCAGGAGACACTTTTTCTCTGCTTTCTCAGTTTGTTTCCTAGTGCCGGTTTGAAGTTCCTGCAGTTTTCACTGTAAAACCGAGTTGGAGCTAGTACCTCCCCATATATATGTATGGAATGGAGTTTGCAACTGAAGAGAAACTTTGTGTTCCCAGCAAGCTAGGTGAAGGACGGCTTTCACACACACTTATCTCTCAGAACTGAGCAAGTGGAGAGACGTTCGTTCATCTAGCACCAAGGGAACGGGTTGCAGGAGACACTTTTTCTCTGCTTTCTCAGTCTGTTTCCTAGTGCCGGTTTGAAGTTCCTGCAGTTTTCACTGTAAAACCGAGTTGGAGCTAGTACCTCCCCATATATATGTATGGAATGGAGTTTGCAACTGAAAAGAAACTTTGTGTTCCCAACAAGCTAGGTGAAGGACGGCTTTCACACACACTTATCTCTCAGAACTGAGCAAGTGGAGAGACGTTCGTTCATCTAGCACCAAGGGAACGGGTTGCAGGAGACACTTTTTCTCTGCTTTCTCAGTCTGTTTCCTAGTGCCGGTTTGAAGTTCCTGCAGTTTTCACTGTAAAACCGAGTTGGAGCTAGTACCTCCCCATATATATGTATGGAATGGAGTTTGCAACTGAAAAAAACTTTGTGTTCCCAGCAAGCTAGGTGAAGGACGGCTTTCACACACACTTATCTCTCAGAACTGAGCAAGTGGAGAGACATTCGTTCATCTAGCACCAAGGGAACGGGTTGCAGGAGACACTTTTTCTCTGCTTTCTCAGTCTGTTTCCTAGTGCCGGTTTGAATTTCCTGCAGTTTTCACTGTAAAACAGTGTTGGAGCTAGTACCTCCCCATATATATGTATGGAATGGAGTTTGCAACTGAAAAGAAACTTTGTGTTCCCAGCAAGCTAGGTGAAGCACGGCTTTCACACACACTTATCTCTCAGAACTGAGCAAGTGGAGAGACGTTCGTTCATCTAGCACCAAGGGAACGGGTTGCAGGAGACACTTTTTCTCTGCTTTCTCAGTCTGTTTCCTAGTGCCGGTTTGAAGTTCCTGCAGTTTTCACTGTAAAACCGAGTTGGAGCTAGTACCTCCCCATATATATGTATGGAATGGAGATTGCAACTGAAAAGAAACTTTGTGTTCCCAGCAAGCTAGGTGAAGGACGGCTTTCACACACACTTATCTCTCAGAACTGAGCAAGTGGAGAGACATTCGTTCATCTAGCACCAACGGAACGGGTTGCAGGAGACACTTTTTCTCTGCTTTCTCAGTCTGTTTCCTAGTGCCGGTTTGAAGTTCCTGCAGTTTTCACTGTAAAACCGAGTTGGAGCTAGTACCTCCCCATATATATGTATGGAATGGAGTTTGCAACTGAAAAGAAACTTTGTGTTCCCAACAAGCTAGGTGAAGGACGGCTTTCACACACACTTATCTCTCAGAACTGAGCAAGTGGAGAGACGTTCGTTCATCTAGCACCAAGGGAACGGGTTGCAGGAGACACTTTTTCTCTGCTTTCTCAGTCTGTTTCCTAGTGCCGGTTTGAAGTTCCTGCAGTTTTCACTGTAAAACCGAGTTGGAGCTAGTACCTCCCCATATATATGTATGGAATGGAGTTTGCAACTGAAAAGAACTTTGTGTTCCCAGCAAGCTAGGTGAAGGACGGCTTTCACACACACTTATCTCTCAGAACTGAGCAAGTGGAGAGACATTCGTTCATCTAGCACCAAGGGAACGGGTTGCAGGAGACACTTTTTCTCTGCTTTCTCAGTCTGTTTCCTAGTGCCGGTTTGAAGTTCCTGCAGTTTTCACTGTAAAACCGAGTTGGAGCTAGTACCTCCCCATATATATGTATGGAATGGAGTTTGCAACTGAAAAAAACTTTGTGTTCCCAGCAAGCTAGGTGAAGGACGGCTTTCACACACACTTATCTCTCAGAACTGAGCAAGTGGAGAGACATTCGTTCATCTAGCACCAAGGGAACGGGTTGCAGGAGACACTTTTTCTCTGCTTTCTCAGTCTCTTTCCTAGTGCCGGTTTGAAGTTCCTGCAGTTTTCACTGTAAAACAGTGTTGGAGCTAGTACCTCCCCATATATATGTATGGAATGCAGTTTGCAACTGAAAAGAAACTTTGTGTTCCCAGCAAGCTAGGTGAAGGACGGCTTTCACACACACTTATCTCTCAGAACTGAGCAAGTGGAGAGACGTTCGTATATCTAGCACCAAGGGAACGGGTTGCAGGAGACACTTTTTCTCTGCTTTCTCAGTCTGTTTCCTAGTGCCGGTTTGAAGTTCCTGCAGTTTTCACTGTAAAACCGAGTTGGAGCTAGTACCTCCCCATATATATGTATGGAATGGAGATTGCAACTGAAAAGAAACTTTGTGTTCCCAGCAAGCTAGGTGAAGGACGGCTTTCACACACACTTATCTCTCAGAACTGAGCAAGTGGAGAGACGTTCGTTCATCTAGCACCAAGGGAAAGGGTTGCAGGAGACACTTTTTCTCTGCTTTCTCAGTCTGTTTCCTAGTGCCGGTTTGAAGTTCCTGCAGTTTTCAATGTAAAACCGAGTTGGAGCTAGTACCTCCCCATATATATGTATGGAATGGAGATTGCAACTGAAAAGAAACTTTGTGTTCCCAGCAAGCTAGGTGAAGGACGGCTTTCACACACACTTATCTCTCAGACCTGAGCAAGTGGAGAGACGTTCGTTCATCTAGCACCAAGGGAACGGGTTGCAGGAGACACTTTTTCTCTGCTTTCTCAGTCTGTTTCCTAGTGCCGGTTTGAAGTTCCTGCAGTTTTCACTGTAAAACCGAGTTGGAGCTAGTACCTCCCCATATATATGTATGGAATGGAGTTTGCAACTGAAGAGAAACTTTGTGTTCCCAGCAAGCTAGGTGAAGGACGGCTTTCACACACACTTATCTCTCAGAACTGAGCAAGTGGAGAGACGTTCGTTCATCTAGCACCAAGGGAACGGGTTGCAGGAGACACTTTTTCTCTGCTTTCTCAGTCTCTTTCCTAGTGCCGGTTTGAAGTTCCTGCAGTTTTCACTGTAAAACAGTGTTGGAGCTAGTACCTCCCCATATATATGTATGGAATGGAGTTTGCAACTGAAAAGAAACTTTGTGTTCCCAGCAAGCTAGGTGAAGCACGGCTTTGACACACACTTATCTCTCAGAACTGAGCAAGTGGAGAGACGTTCGTTCATCTAGCACCAAGGGAACGGGTTGCAGGAGACACTTTTTCTCTGCTTTCTCAGTCTGTTTCCTAGTGCCGGTTTGAAGTTCCTGCAGTTTTCACTGTAAAACCGAGTTGGAGCTAGTACCTCCCCATATATATGTATGGAATGGAGTTTGCAACTGAAAAGAAACTTTGTGTTCCCAACAAGCTAGGTGAAGGACGGCTTTCACACACACTTATCTCTCAGAACTGAGCAAGTGGAGAGACGTTCGTTCATCTAGCACCAAGGGAACGGGTTGCAGGAGACACTTTTTCTCTGCTTTCTCAGTCTGTTTCCTAGTGCCGGTTTGAAGTTCCTGCAGTTTTCACTGTAAAACCGAGTTGGAGCTAGTACCTCCCCATATATATGTATGGAATGGAGTTTGCAACTGAAAAAAACTTTGTGTTCCCAGCAAGCTAGGTGAAGGACGGCTTTCACACACACTTATCTCTCAGAACTGAGCAAGTGGAGAGACATTCGTTCATCTAGCACCAAGGGAACGGGTTGCAGGAGACACTTTTTCTCTGCTTTCTCAGTCTGTTTCCTAGTGCCGGTTTGAATTTCCTGCAGTTTTCACTGTAAAACAGTGTTGGAGCTAGTACCTCCCCATATATATGTATGGAATGGAGTTTGCAACTGAAAAGAAACTTTGTGTTCCCAGCAAGCTAGGTGAAGGACGGCTTTCACACACACTTATCTCTCAGAACTGAGCAAGTGGAGAGACATTCGTTCATCTAGCACCAAGGGAACGGGTTGCAGGAGACACTTTTTCTCTGCTTTCTCAGTCTCTTTCCTAGTGCCGGTTTGAAGTTCCTGCAGTTTTCACTGTAAAACAGTGTTGGAGCTAGTACCTCCCCATATATATGTATGGAATGCAGTTTGCAACTGAAAAGAAACTTTGTGTTCCCAGCAAGCTAGGTGAAGGACGGCTTTCACACACACTTATCTCTCAGAACTGAGCAAGTGGAGAGACATTCGTTCATCTAGCACCAAGGGAACGGGTTGCAGGAGACACTTTTTCTCTGCTTTCTCAGTCTCTTTCCTAGTGCCGGTTTGAAGTTCCTGCAGTTTTCACTGTAAAACAGTGTTGGAGCTAGTACCTCCCCATATATATGTATGGAATGCAGTTTGCAACTGAAAAGAAACTTTGTGTTCCCAGCAAGCTAGGTGAAGGACGGCTTTCACACACACTTATCTCTCAGAACTGAGCAAGTGGAGAGACGTTCGTATATCTAGCACCAAGGGAACGGGTTGCAGGAGACACTTTTTCTCTGCTTTCTCAGTCTGTTTCCTAGTGCCGGTTTGAAGTTCCTGCAGTTTTCACTGTAAAACCGAGTTGGAGCTAGTACCTCCCCATATATATGTATGGAATGGAGATTGCAACTGAAAAGAAACTTTGTGTTCCCAGCAAGCTAGGTGAAGGACGGCTTTCACACACACTTATCTCTCAGAACTGAGCAAGTGGAGAGACGTTCGTTCATCTAGCACCAAGGGAAAGGGTTGCAGGAGACACTTTTTCTCTGCTTTCTCAGTCTGTTTCCTAGTGCCGGTTTGAAGTTCCTGCAGTTTTCAATGTAAAACCGAGTTGGAGCTAGTACCTCCCCATATATATGTATGGAATGGAGATTGCAACTGAAAAGAAACTTTGTGTTCCCAGCAAGCTAGGTGAAGGACGGCTTTCACACACACTTATCTCTCAGAACTGAGCAAGTGGAGAGACGTTCGTATATCTAGCACCAAGGGAACGGGTTGCAGGAGACACTTTTTCTCTGCTTTCTCAGTCTGTTTCCTAGTGCCGGTTTGAAGTTCCTGCAGTTTTCACTGTAAAACCGAGTTGGAGCTAGTACCTCCCCATATATATGTATGGAATGGAGATTGCAACTGAAAAGAAACTTTGTGTTCCCAGCAAGCTATGTGAAGGACGGCTTTCACACACACTTATCTCTCAGAACTGAGCAAGTGGAGAGACGTTCGTTCATCTAGCACCAAGGGAAAGGGTTGCAGGAGACACTTTTTCTCTGCTTTCTCAGTCTGTTTCCTAGTGCCGGTTTGAAGTTCCTGCAGTTTTCAATGTAAAACCGAGTTGGAGCTAGTACCTCCCCATATATATGTATGGAATGGAGATTGCAACTGAAAAGAAACTTTGTGTTCCCAGCAAGCTAGGTGAAGGACGGCTTTCACACACACTTATCTCTCAGACCTGAGCAAGTGGAGAGACGTTCGTTCATCTAGCACCAAGGGAACGGGTTGCAGGAGACACTTTTTCTCTGCTTTCTCAGTCTGTTTCCTAGTGCCGGTTTGAAGTTCCTGCAGTTTTCACTGTAAAACCGAGTTGGAGCTAGTACCTCCCCATATATATGTATGGAATGGAGTTTGCAACTGAAGAGAAACTTTGTGTTCCCAGCAAGCTATGTGAAGGACGGCTTTCACACACACTTATCTCTCAGAACTGAGCAAGTGGAGAGACGTTCGTTCATCTAGCACCAAGGGAACGGGTTGCAGGAGACACTTTTTCTCTGCTTTCTCAGTCTCTTTCCTAGTGCCGGTTTGAAGTTCCTGCAGTTTTCACTGTAAAACAGTGTTGGAGCTAGTACCTCCCCATATATATGTATGGAATGCAGTTTGCAACTGAAAAGAAACTTTGTGTTCCCAGCAAGCTAGGTGAAGGACGGCTTTCACACACACTTATCTCTCAGAACTGAGCAAGTGGAGAGACGTTCGTTCATCTAGCACCAAGGGAAAGGGTTGCAGGAGACACTTTTTCTCTGCTTTCTCAGTCTGTTTCCTAGTGCCGGTTTGAAGTTCCTGCAGTTTTCAATGTAAAACCGAGTTGGAGCTAGTACCTCCCCATATATATGTATGGAATGGAGATTGCAACTGAAAAGAAACTTTGTGTTCCCAGCAAGCTAGGTGAAGGACGGCTTTCACACACACTTATCTCTCAGACCTGAGCAAGTGGAGAGACGTTCGTTCATCTAGCACCAAGGGAACGGGTTGCAGGAGACACTTTTTCTCTGCTTTCTCAGTCTGTTTCCTAGTGCCGGTTTGAAGTTCCTGCAGTTTTCACTGTAAAACCGAGTTGGAGCTAGTACCTCCCCATATATATGTATGGAATGGAGTTTGCAACTGAAGAGAAACTTTGTGTTCCCAGCAAGCTAGGTGAAGGACGGCTTTCACACACACTTATCTCTCAGAACTGAGCAAGTGGAGAGACGTTCGTTCATCTAGCACCAAGGGAACGGGTTGCAGGAGACACTTTTTCTCTGCTTTCTCAGTCTGTTTCCTAGTGCCGGTTTGAATTTCCTGCAGTTTTCACTGTAAAACAGTGTTGGAGCTAGTACCTCCCCATATATATGTATGAAATGGAGTTTGCAACTGAAAAGAAACTTTGTGTTCCCAGCAATCTAGGTGAAGCACGGCTTTCACACACACTTATCTCTCAGAACTGAGCAAGTGGAGAGACGTTCGTTCATCTAGCACCAAGGGAACGGGTTGCAGGAGACACTTTTTCTCTGCTTTCTCAGTCTGTTTCCTAGTGCCGGTTTGAAGTTCCTGCAGTTTTCACTGTAAAACCGAGTTGGAGCTAGTACCTCCCCATATATATGTATGGAATGGAGTTTGCAACTGAAAAGAAACTTTGTGTTCCCAACAAGCTAGGTGAAGGACGGCTTTCACACACACTTATCTCTCAGAACTGAGCAAGTGGAGAGACGTTCGTTCATCTAGCACCAAGGGAACGGGTTGCAGGAGACACTTTTTCTCTGCTTTCTCAGTCTGTTTCCTAGTGCCGGTTTGAAGTTCCTGCAGTTTTCACTGTAAAACCGAGTTGGAGCTAGAACCTCCCCATATATATGTATGGAATGGAGTTTGCAACTGAAAAAAACTTTTTGTTCCCAGCAAGCTAGGTGAAGGACGGCTTTCACACACACTTATCTCTCAGAACTGAGCAAGTGGAGAGACATTCGTTCATCTAGCACCAAGGGAACGGGTTGCAGGAGACACTTTTTCTCTGCTTTCTCAGTCTGTTTCCTAGTGCCGGTTTGAAGTTCCTGCAGTTTTCACTGTAAAACAGTGTTGGAGCTAGTACCTCCCCATATATATGTATGGAATGGAGTTTGCAACTGAAAAGAAACTTTGTGTTCCCAGCAAGCTAGGTGAAGGACGGCTTTCACACACACTTATCTCTCAGAACTGAGCAAGTGGAGAGACATTCGTTCATCTAGCACCAAGGGAACGGGTTGCAGGAGACACTTTTTCTCTGCTTTCTCAGTCTCTTTCCTAGTGCCGGTTTGAAGTTCCTGCAGTTTTCACTGTAAAACAGTGTTGGAGCTAGTACCTCCCGATATATATGTATGGAATGGAGTTTGCAACTGAAAAGAAACTTTGTGTTCCCAGCAAGCTAGGTGAAGGACGGCTTTCACACACACTTATCTCTCAGAACTGAGCAAGTGGAGAGACATTCGTTCATCTAGCACCAAGGGAACGGGTTGCAGGAGACACTTTTTCTCTGCTTTCTCAGTCTCTTTCCTAGTGCCGGTTTGAAGTTCCTGCAGTTTTCACTGTAAAACAGTGTTGGAGCTAGTACCTCCCCATATATATGTATGGAATGCAGTTTGCAACTGAAAAGAAACTTTGTGTTCCCAGCAAGCTAGGTGAAGGACGGCTTTCACACACACTTATCTCTCAGAACTGAGCAAGTGGAGAGACGTTCGTATATCTAGCACCAAGGGAACGGGTTGCAGGAGACACTTTTTCTCTGCTTTCTCAGTCTGTTTCCTAGTGCCGGTTTGAAGTTCCTGCAGTTTTCACTGTAAAACCGAGTTGGAGCTAGTACCTCCCCATATATATGTATGGAATGGAGATTGCAACTGAAAAGAAACTTTGTGTTCCCAGCAAGCTAGGTGAAGGACGGCTTTCACACACACTTATCTCTCAGAACTGAGCAAGTGGAGAGACGTTCGTTCATCTAGCACCAAGGGAAAGGGTTGCAGGAGACACATTTTCTCTGCTTTCTCAGTCTGTTTCCTAGTGCCGGTTTGAAGTTCCTGCAGTTTTCAATGTAAAACCGAGTTGGAGCTAGTACCTCCCCATATATATGTATGGAATGGAGATTGCAACTGAAAAGAAACTTTGTGTTCCCAGCAAGCTAGGTGAAGGACGGCTTTCACACACACTTATCTCTCAGACCTGAGCAAGTGGAGAGACGTTCGTTCATCTAGCACCAAAGGAACGGGTTGCAGGAGACACTTTTTCTCTGCTTTCTCAGTCTGTTTCCTAGTGCCGGTTTGAAGTTCCTGCAGTTTTCACTGTAAAACCGAGTTGGAGCTAGTACCTCCCCATATATATGTATGGAATGGAGTTTGCAACTGAAGAGAAACTTTGTGTTCCCAGCAAGCTAGGTGAAGGACGGCTTTCACACACACTTATCTCTCAGAACTGAGCAAGTGGAGAGACGTTCGTTCATCTAGCACCAAGGGAACGGGTTGCAGGAGACACTTTTTCTCTGCTTTCTCAGTCTGTTTCCTAGTGCCGGTTTGAAGTTCCTGCAGTTTTCACTGTAAAACAGTGTTGGAGCTAGTACCTCCCCATATATATGTATGGAATGCAGTTTGCAACTGAAAAGAAACTTTGTGTTCCCAGCAAGCTAGGTGAAGGACGGCTTTCACACACACTTATCTCTCAGAACTGAGCAAGTGGAGAGACGTTCGTATATCTAGCAGCAAGGGAACGGGTTGCAGGAGACACTTTTTCTCTGCTTTCTCAGTCTGTTTCCTAGTGCCGGTTTGAAGTTCCTGCAGTTTTCACTGTAAAACCGAGTTGGAGCTAGTACCTCCCCATATATATGTATGGAATGGAGATTGCAACTGAAAAGAAACTTTGTGTTCCCAGCAAGCTAGGTGAAGGACGGCTTTCACACACACTTATCTCTCAGAACTGAGCAAGTGGAGAGACGTTCGTTCATCTAGCACCAAGGGAAAGGGTTGCAGGAGACACTTTTTCTCTGCTTTCTCAGTCTGTTTTCTAGTGCCGGTTTGAAGTTCCTGCAGTTTTCAATGTAAAACCGAGTTGGAGCTAGTACCTCCCCATATATATGTATGGAATGGAGATTGCAACTGAAAAGAAACTTTGTGTTCCCAGCAAGCTAGGTGAAGGACGGCTTTCACACACACTTATCTCTCAGACCTGAGCAAGTGGAGAGACGTTCGTTCATCTAGCACCAAGGGAACGGGTTGCAGGAGACACTTTTTCTCTGCTTTCTCAGTCTGTTTCCTAGTGCCGGTTTGAAGTTCCTGCAGTTTTCACTGTAAAACCGAGTTGGAGCTAGTACCTCCCCATATATATGTATGGAATGGAGTTTGCAACTGAAGAGAAACTTTGTGTTCCCAGCAAGCTAGGTGAAGGACGGCTTTCACACACACTTATCTCTCAGAACTGAGCAAGTGGAGAGACGTTCGTTCATCTAGCACCAAGGGAACGGGTTGCAGGAGACACTTTTTCTCTGCTTTCTCAGTCTGTTTCCTAGTGCCGGTTTGAATTTCCTGCAGTTTTCACTGTAAAACAGTGTTGGAGCTAGTACCTCCCCATATATATGTATGGAATGGAGTTTGCAACTGAAAAGAAACTTTGTGTTCCCAGCAAGCTAGGTGAAGCACGGCTTTCACACACACTTATCTCTCAGAACTGAGCAAGTGGAGAGACGTTCGTTCATCTAGCACCAAGGGAACGGGTTGCAGGAGACACTTTTTCTCTGCTTTCTCAGTCTGTTTCCTAGTGCCGGTTTGAAGTTCCTGCAGTTTTCACTGTAAAACCGAGTTGGAGCTAGTACCTCCCCATATATATGTATGGAATGGAGTTTGCAACTGAAAAGAAACTTTGTGTTCCCAACAAGCTAGGTGAAGGACGGCTTTCACACACACTTATCTCTCAGAACTGAGCAAGTGGAGAGACGTTCGTTCATCTAGCACCAAGGGAACGGGTTGCAGGAGACACTTTTTCTCTGCTTTCTCAGTCTGTTTCCTAGTGCCGGTTTGAAGTTCCTGCAGTTTTCACTGTAAAACCGAGTTGGAGCTAGTACCTCCCCATATATATGTATGGAATGGAGTTTGCAACTGAAAAAAACTTTGTGTTCCCAGCAAGCTAGGTGAAGGACGGCTTTCACACACACTTATCTCTCAGAACTGAGCAAGTGGAGAGACATTCGTTCATCTAGCACCAAGGGAACGGGTTGCAGGAGACACTTTTTCTCTGCTTTCTCAGTTTGTTTCCTAGTGCCGGTTTGAAGTTCCTGCAGTTTTCACTGTAAAACCGAGTTGGAGCTAGTACCTCCCCATATATATGTATGGAATGGAGTTTGCAACTGAAGAGAAACTTTGTGTTCCCAGCAAGCTAGGTGAAGGACGGCTTTCACACACACTTATCTCTCAGAACTGAGCAAGTGGAGAGACGTTCGTTCATCTAGCACCAAGGGAACGGGTTGCAGGAGACACTTTTTCTCTGCTTTCTCAGTCTGTTTCCTAGTGCCGGTTTGAATTTCCTGCAGTTTTCACTGTAAAACAGTGTTGGAGCTAGTACCTCCCCATATATATGTATGGAAAGGAGTTTGCAACTGAAAAGAAACTTTGTGTTCCCAGCAAGCTAGGTGAAGCACGGCTTTCACACACACTTATCTCTCAGAACTGAGCAAGTGGAGAGACGTTCGTTCATCTAGCACCAAGGGAACGGGTTGCAGGAGACACTTTTTCTCTGCTTTCTCAGTCTGTTTCCTAGTGCCGGTTTGAAGTTCCTGCAGTTTTCACTGTAAAACCGAGTTGGAGCTAGTACCTCCCCATATATATGTATGGAATGGAGTTTGCAACTGAAAAGAAACTTTGTGTTCCCAACAAGCTAGGTGAAGGACGGCTTTCACACACACTTATCTCTCAGAACTGAGCAAGTGGAGAGACGTTCGTTCATCTAGCACCAAGGGAACGGGTTGCAGGAGACACTTTTTCTCTGCTTTCTCAGTCTGTTTCCTAGTGCCGGTTTGAAGTTCCTGCAGTTTTCACTGTAAAACCGAGTTGGAGCTAGTACCTCCCCATATATATGTATGGAATGGAGTTTGCAACTGAAAAAAACTTTGTGTTCCCAGCAAGCTAGGTGAAGGACGGCTTTCACACACACTTATCTCTCAGAACTGAGCAAGTGGAGAGACATTCGTTCATCTAGCACCAAGGGAACGGGTTGCAGGAGACACTTTTTCTCTGCTTTCTCAGTCTGTTTCCTAGTGCCGGTTTGAATTTCCTGCAGTTTTCACTGTAAAACAGTGTTGGAGCTAGTACCTCCCCATATATATGTATGGAATGGAGTTTGCAACTGAAAAGAAACTTTGTGTTCCCAGCAAGCTAGGTGAAGCACGGCTTTCACACACACTTATCTCTCAGAACTGAGCAAGTGGAGAGACGTTCGTTCATCTAGCACCAAGGGAACGGGTTGCAGGAGACACTTTTTCTCTGCTTTCTCAGTCTGTTTCCTAGTGCCGGTTTGAAGTTCCTGCAGTTTTCACTGTAAAACCGAGTTGGAGCTAGTACCTCCCCATATATATGTATGGAATGGAGATTGCAACTGAAAAGAAACTTTGTGTTCCCAGCAAGCTAGGTGAAGGACGGCTTTCACACACACTTATCTCTCAGAACTGAGCAAGTGGAGAGACATTCGTTCATCTAGCACCAACGGAACGGGTTGCAGGAGACACTTTTTCTCTGCTTTCTCAGTCTGTTTCCTAGTGCCGGTTTGAATTTCCTGCAGTTTTCACTGTAAAACAGTGTTGGAGCTAGTACCTCCCCATATATATGTATGGAATGGAGTTTGCAACTGAAAAGAAACTTTGTGTTCCCAGCAAGCTAGGTGAAGCACGGCTTTCACACACACTTATCTCTCAGAACTGAGCAAGTGGAGAGACGTTCGTTCATCTAGCTTCAAGGGAACGGGTTGCAGGAGACACTTTTTCTCTGCTTTCTCAGTCTGTTTCCTAGTGCCGGTTTGAAGTTCCTGCAGTTTTCACTGTAAAACCGAGTTGGAGCTAGTACCTCCCCATATATATGTATGGAATGGAGTTTGCAACTGAAAAGAAACTTTGTGTTCCCAACAAGCTAGGTGAAGGACGGCTTTCACACACACTTATCTCTCAGAACTGAGCAAGTGGAGAGACGTTCGTTCATCTAGCACCAAGGGAACGGGTTGCAGGAGACACTTTTTCTCTGCTTTCTCAGTCTGTTTCCTAGTGCCGGTTTGAAGTTCCTGCAGTTTTCACTGTAAAACCGAGTTGGAGCTAGTACCTCCCCATATATATGTATGGAATGGAGTTTGCAACTGAAAAGAAACTTTGTGTTCCCAACAAGCTAGGTGAAGGACGGCTTTCACACACACTTATCTCTCAGAACTGAGCAAGTGGAGAGACGTTCGTTCATCTAGCACCAAGGGAACGGGTTGCAGGAGACACTTTTTCTCTGCTTTCTCAGTCTGTTTCCTAGTGCCGGTTTGAAGTTCCTGCAGTTTTCACTGTAAAACCGAGTTGGAGCTAGTACCTCCCCATATATATGTATGGAATGGAGTTTGCAACTGAAAAAAACTTTGTGTTCCCAGCAAGCTAGGTGAAGGACGGCTTTCACACACACTTATCTCTCAGAACTGAGCAAGTGGAGAGACATTCGTTCATCTAGCACCAAGGGAACGGGTTGCAGGAGACACTTTTTCTCTGCTTTCTCAGTTTGTTTCCTAGTGCCGGTTTGAAGTTCCTGCAGTTTTCACTGTAAAACCGAGTTGGAGCTAGTACCTCCCCATATATATGTATGGAATGGAGTTTGCAACTGAAGAGAAACTTTGTGTTCCCAGCAAGCTAGGTGAAGGACGGCTTTCACACACACTTATCTCTCAGAACTGAGCAAGTGGAGAGACGTTCGTTCATCTAGCACCAAGGGAACGGGTTGCAGGAGACACTTTTTCTCTGCTTTCTCAGTCTGTTTCCTAGTGCCGGTTTGAATTTCCTGCAGTTTTCACTGTAAAACAGTGTTGGAGCTAGTACCTCCCCATATATATGTATGGAATGGAGTTTGCAACTGAAAAGAAACTTTGTGTTCCCAGCAAGCTAGGTGAAGCACGGCTTTCACACACACTTATCTCTCAGAACTGAGCAAGTGGAGAGACGTTCGTTCATCTAGCTTCAAGGGAACGGGTTGCAGGAGACACTTTTTCTCTGCTTTCTCAGTCTGTTTCCTAGTGCCGGTTTGAAGTTCCTGCAGTTTTCACTGTAAAACCGAGTTGGAGCTAGTACCTCCCCATATATATGTATGGAATGGAGTTTGCAACTGAAAAGAAACTTTGTGTTCCCAACAAGCTAGGTGAAGGACGGCTTTCACACACACTTATCTCTCAGAACTGAGCAAGTGGAGAGACGTTCGTTCATCTAGCACCAAGGGAACGGGTTGCAGGAGACACTTTTTCTCTGCTTTCTCAGTCTGTTTCCTAGTGCCGGTTTGAAGTTCCTGCAGTTTTCACTGTAAAACCGAGTTGGAGCTAGTACCTCCCCATATATATGTATGGAATGGAGTTTGCAACTGAAAAGAAACTTTGTGTTCCCAACAAGCTAGGTGAAGGACGGCTTTCACACACACTTATCTCTCAGAACTGAGCAAGTGGAGAGACGTTCGTTCATCTAGCACCAAGGGAACGGGTTGCAGGAGACACTTTTTCTCTGCTTTCTCAGTTTGTTTCCTAGTGCCGGTTTGAAGTTCCTGCAGTTTTCACTGTAAAACCGAGTTGGAGCTAGTACCTCCCCATATATATGTATGGAATGGAGTTTGCAACTGAAGAGAAACTTTGTGTTCCCAGCAAGCTAGGTGAAGGACGGCTTTCACACACACTTATCTCTCAGAACTGAGCAAGTGGAGAGACGTTCGTTCATCTAGCACCAAGGGAACGGGTTGCAGGAGACACTTTTTCTCTGCTTTCTCAGTCTGTTTCCTAGTGCCGGTTTGAATTTCCTGCAGTTTTCACTGTAAAACAGTGTTGGAGCTAGTACCTCCCCATATATATGTATGGAAAGGAGTTTGCAACTGAAAAGAAACTTTGTGTTCCCAGCAAGCTAGGTGAAGCACGGCTTTCACACACACTTATCTCTCAGAACTGAGCAAGTGGAGAGACGTTCGTTCATCTAGCACCAAGGGAACGGGTTGCAGGAGACACTTTTTCTCTGCTTTCTCAGTCTGTTTCCTAGTGCCGGTTTGAAGTTCCTGCAGTTTTCACTGTAAAACCGAGTTGGAGCTAGTACCTCCCCATATATATGTATGGAATGGAGTTTGCAACTGAAAAGAAACTTTGTGTTCCCAACAAGCTAGGTGAAGGACGGCTTTCACACACACTTATCTCTCAGAACTGAGCAAGTGGAGAGACGTTCGTTCATCTAGCACCAAGGGAACGGGTTGCAGGAGACACTTTTTCTCTGCTTTCTCAGTCTGTTTCCTAGTGCCGGTTTGAAGTTCCTGCAGTTTTCACTGTAAAACCGAGTTGGAGCTAGTACCTCCCCATATATATGTATGGAATGGAATTTGCAACTGAAAAAAACTTTGTGTTCCCAGCAAGCTAGGTGAAGGACGGCTTTCACACACACTTATCTCTCAGAACTGAGCAAGTGGAGAGACATTCGTTCATCTAGCACCAAGGGAACGGGTTGCAGGAGACACTTTTTCTCTGCTTTCTCAGTCTGTTTCCTAGTGCCGGTTTGAATTTCCTGCAGTTTTCACTGTAAAACAGTGTTGGAGCTAGTACCTCCCCATATATATGTATGGAATGGAGTTTGCAACTGAAAAGAAACTTTGTGTTCCCAGCAAGCTAGGTGAAGCACGGCTTTCACACACACTTATCTCTCAGAACTGAGCAAGTGGAGAGACGTTCGTTCATCTAGCACCAAGGGAACGGGTTGCAGGAGACACTTTTTCTCTGCTTTCTCAGTCTGTTTCCTAGTGCCGGTTTGAAGTTCCTGCAGTTTTCACTGTAAAACCGAGTTGGAGCTAGTACCTCCCCATATATATGTATGGAATGGAGATTGCAACTGAAAAGAAACTTTGTGTTCCCAGCAAGCTAGGTGAAGGACGGCTTTCACACACACTTATCTCTCAGAACTGAGCAAGTGGAGAGACATTCGTTCATCTAGCACCAACGGAACGGGTTGCAGGAGACACTTTTTCTCTGCTTTCTCAGTCTGTTTCCTAGTGCCGGTTTGAATTTCCTGCAGTTTTCACTGTAAAACAGTGTTGGAGCTAGTACCTCCCCATATATATGTATGGAATGGAGTTTGCAACTGAAAAGAAACTTTGTGTTCCCAGCAAGCTAGGTGAAGCACGGCTTTCACACACACTTATCTCTCAGAACTGAGCAAGTGGAGAGACGTTCGTTCATCTAGCTTCAAGGGAACGGGTTGCAGGAGACACTTTTTCTCTGCTTTCTCAGTCTGTTTCCTAGTGCCGGTTTGAAGTTCCTGCAGTTTTCACTGTAAAACCGAGTTGGAGCTAGTACCTCCCCATATATATGTATGGAATGGAGTTTGCAACTGAAAAGAAACTTTGTGTTCCCAACAAGCTAGGTGAAGGACGGCTTTCACACACACTTATCTCTCAGAACTGAGCAAGTGGAGAGACGTTCGTTCATCTAGCACCAAGGGAACGGGTTGCAGGAGACACTTTTTCTCTGCTTTCTCAGTCTGTTTTCTAGTGCCGGTTTGAAGTTCCTGCAGTTTTCACTGTAAAACCGAGTTGGAGCTAGTACCACCCCATATATATGTATGGAATGGAGTTTGCAACTGAAAAAAACTTTGTGTTCCCAGCAAGCTAGGTGAAGGACGGCTTTCACACACACTTATCTCTCAGAACTGAGCAAGTGGAGAGACATTCGTTCATCTAGCACCAAGGGAACGGGTTGCAGGAGACACTTTTTCTCTGCTTTCTCAGTCTGTTTCCTAGTGCCGGTTTGAATTTCCTGCAGTTTTCACTGTAAAACAGTGTTGGAGCTAGTACCTCCCCATATATATGTATGGAATGCAGTTTGCAACTGAAAAGAAACTTTGTGTTCCCAGCAAGCTAGGTGAAGGACGGCTTTCACACACACTTATCTCTCAGAACTGAGCAAGTGGAGAGACGTTCGTTCATCTAGCACCAAGGGAACGGGTTGCAGGAGACACTTTTTATCTGCTTTCTCAGTCTGTTTCCTAGTGCCGGTTTGAAGTTCCTGCAGTTTTCACTGTAAAACCGAGTTGGAGCTAGTACCTCCCCATATATATGTATGGAATGGAGTTTGCAACTGAAAAAAACTTTGAGTTCCCAACAAGCTAGGTGAAGGACGGCTTTCACACACACTTATCTCTCAGAACTGAGCAAGTGGAGAGACGTTCGTTCATCTAGCACCAAGGGAACGGGTTGCAGGAGACACTTTTTCTCTGCTTTCTCAGTCTGTTTCCTAGTGCCGGTTTGAAGTTCCTGCAGTTTTCACTGTAAAACCGAGTTGGAGCTAGTACCTCCCCATGTATATGTATGGAATGGAGATTGCAACTGAAAAGAAACTTTGTGTTCCCAGCAAGCTAGGTGAAGGACGGCTTTCACACACACTTATCTCTCAGAACTGAGCAAGTGGAGAGACGTTCGTTCATCTAGCACCAAGGGAACGGGTTGCAGGAGACACTTTTTCTCTGCTTTATCAGTCTGTTTCCTAGTGCCGGTTTGAAGTTCCTGCAGTTTTCAATGTAAAACCGAGTTGGAGCTAGTACCTCCCCATATATATGTATGGAATGGAGATTGCAACTGAAAAGAAACTTTGTGTTCCCAGCAAGCTAGGTGAAGGACGGCTTTCACACACACTTATCTCTCAGAACTGAGCAAGTGGAGAGACGTTCGTTCATCTAGCACCAAGGGAACGGGTTGCAGGAGACACTTTTTCTCTGCTTTCTCAGTCTGTTTCCTAGTGCCGGTTTGAAGTTCCTGCAGTTTTCACTGTAAAACCGAGTTGGAGCTAGTACCTCCCCATATATATGTATGGAATGGAGTTTGCAACTGAAAAGAAACTTTGTGTTCCCAGCAAGCTAGTTGAACGACGGCTTTCACACACACTTATCTCTCAGAACTGAGCAAGTGGAGAGACGTTCGTTCATCTAGCACCAAGGGAACGGGTTGCAGGAGACACTTTTTCTCTGCTTTCTCAGTCTGTTTCCTAGTGCCGGTTTGAAGTTCCTGCAGTTTTCACTGTAAAACCGAGTTGGAGCTAGTACCTCCCCATATATATGTATGGAATGGAGTTTGCAACTGAAAAGAAACTTTGTGTTCCCAACAAGCTAGGTGAAGGACGGCTTTCACACACACTTATCTCTCAGAACTGAGCAAGTGGAGAGACGTTCGTTCATCTAGCACCAAGGGAACGGGTTGCAGGAGACACTTTTTCTCTGCTTTCTCAGTCTGTTTCCTAGTGCCGGTTTGAAGTTCCTGCAGTTTTCACTGTAAAACCGAGTTGGAGCTAGTACCTCCCCATATATATGTATGGAATGGAGTTTGCAACTGAAAAAAACTTTGTGTTCCCAGCAAGCTAGGTGAAGGACGGCTTTCACACACACTTATCTCTCAGAACTGAGCAAGTGGAGAGACATTCGTTCATCTAGCACCAAGGGAACGGGTTGCAGGAGACACTTTTTCTCTGCTTTCTCAGTCTGTTTCCTAGTGCCGGTTTGAATTTCCTGCAGTTTTCACTGTAAAACAGTGTTGGAGCTAGTACCTCCCCATATATATGTATGGAATGCAGTTTGCAACTGAAAAGAAACTTTGTGTTCCCAGCAAGCTAGGTGAAGGACGGCTTTCACACACACTTATCTCTCAGAACTGAGCAAGTGGAGAGACATTCGTTCATCTAGCACCAAGGGAACGGGTTGCAGGAGACACTTTTTCTCTGCTTTCTCATTCTGTTTCCTAGTGCCGGTTTGAAGTTCCTGCAGTTTTCACTGTAAAACCGAGTTGGAGCTAGTACCTCCCCATATATATGTATGGAATGGAGTTTGCAACTGAAAAAAACTTTGAGTTCCCAACAAGCTAGGTGAAGGACGGCTTTCACACACACTTATCTCTCAGAACTGAGCAAGTGGAGAGACGTTCGTTCATCTAGCACCAAGGGAACGGGTTGCAGGAGACACTTTTTCTCTGCTTTCTCAGTCTGTTTCCTAGTGCCGGTTTGAAGTTCCTGCAGTTTTCACTGTAAAACCGAGTTGGAGCTAGTACCTCCCAATATATATGTATGGAATGGAGATTGCAACTGAAAAGAAACTTTGTGTTCCCAGCAAGCTAGGTGAAGGACGGCTTTCACACACACTTATCTCTCAGAACTGAGCAAGTGGAGAGACGTTCGTTCATCTAGCACCAAGGGAACGGGTTGCATGAGACACTTTTTCTCTGCTTTCTCAGTCTGTTTCCTAGTGCCGGTTTGAAGTTCCTGCAGTTTTCAATGTAAAACCGAGTTGGAGCTAGTACCTCCCCATATATATGTATGGAATGGAGATTGCAACTGAAAAGAAACTTTGTGTTCCCAGCAAGCTAGGTGAAGGACGGCTTTCACACACACTTATCTCTCAGAACTGAGCAAGTGGAGAGACGTTCGTTCATCAAGCAACAAGGGAACGGGTTGCAGGGGACACTTTTTCTCTGCTTTCTCAGTCTGTTTCCTAGTGCCAGTTTGAAGTTCCTGCAGTTTTCACTGTAAAACCGTGTTGGAGCTAATACCTCCCCATATATATGTATGGAATGGAGTTTGCAACTGAAAAGAAACTTTGTGTTCCCAGCAAGCTAGGTGAAGGACGGCTTTCACACACACTTATCTCTCAGAACTGAGCAAGTGGAGAGACATTCGTTCATCTAGCACCAAGGGAACGGGTTGCAGGAGACACTTTTTCTCTGCTTTCTCAGTCTGTTTCCTAGTGCCGGTTTGAATTTCCTGCAGTTTTCACTGTAAAACAGTGTTGGAGCTAGTACCTCCCCATATATATGTATGGAATGGAGTTTGCAACTGAAAAAAACTTTGAGTTCCCAACAAGCTAGGTGAAGGACGGCTTTCACACACACTTATCTCTCAGAACTGAGCAAGTGGAGAGACGTTCGTTCATCTAGCACCAAGGGAACGGGTTGCAGGAGACACTTTTTCTCTGCTTTCTCAGTCTGTTTCCTAGTGCCGGTTTGAAGTTCCTGCAGTTTTCACTGTAAAACCGAGTTGGAGCTAGTACCTCCCAATATATATGTATGGAATGGAGATTGCAACTGAAAAGAAACTTTGTGTTCCCAGCAAGCTAGGTGAAGGACGGCTTTCACACACACTTATCTCTCAGAACTGAGCAAGTGGAGAGACGTTCGTTCATCTAGCACCAAGGGAACGGGTTGCATGAGACACTTTTTCTCTGCTTTCTCAGTCTGTTTCCTAGTGCCGGTTTGAAGTTCCTGCAGTTTTCAATGTAAAACCGAGTTGGAGCTAGTACCTCCCCATATATATGTATGGAATGGAGATTGCAACTGAAAAGAAACTTTGTGTTCCCAGCAAGCTAGGTGAAGGACGGCTTTCACACACACTTATCTCTCAGAACTGAGCAAGTGGAGAGACGTTCGTTCATCAAGCAACAAGGGAACGGGTTGCAGGGGACACTTTTTCTCTGCTTTCTCAGTCTGTTTCCTAGTGCCAGTTTGAAGTTCCTGCAGTTTTCACTGTAAAACCGTGTTGGAGCTAATACCTCCCCATATATATGTATGGAATGGAGTTTGCAACTGAAAAGAAACTTTGTGTTCCCAGCAAGCTAGGTGAAGGACGGCTTTCACACACACTTATCTCTCAGAACTGAGCAAGTGGAGAGACATTCGTTCATCTAGCACCAAGGGAACGGGTTGCAGGAGACACTTTTTCTCTGCTTTCTCAGTCTGTTTCCTAGTGCCGGTTTGAATTTCCTGCAGTTTTCACTGTAAAACAGTGTTGGAGCTAGTACCTCCCCATAT
This sequence comes from Camelus bactrianus, assembly GCF_048773025.1. Classification (NCBI taxonomy): domain Eukaryota; kingdom Metazoa; phylum Chordata; class Mammalia; order Artiodactyla; family Camelidae; genus Camelus; species Camelus bactrianus. The sequence continues at coordinate 79,557,525 of NC_133542.1, read as the reverse complement.
ATATGTATGGAATGGAGTTTGCAACTGAAAAGAAACTTTGTGTTCCCAGCAAGCTAGGTGAAGCACGGCTTTCACACACACTTATCTCTCAGAACTGAGCAAGTGGAGAGACGTTCGTTCATCTAGCACCAAGGGAACGGGTTGCAGGAGACACTTTTTCTCTGCTTTCTCAGTCTGTTTCCTAGTGCCGGTTTGAAGTTCCTGCAGTTTTCACTGTAAAACCGAGTTGGAGCTAGTACCTCCCCATATATATGTATGGAATGGAGTTTGCAACTGAAAAGAATCTTTGTGTTCCCAGCAAGCTAGGTGAAGGACGGCTTTCACACACACTTATCTCTCAGAACTGAGCAAGTGGAGAGACGTTCGTTCATCTAGCACCAAGGGAACGGGTTGCAGGAGACACTTTTTCTCTGCTTTCTCAGTCTGTTTCCTAGTGCCGGTTTGAAGTTCCTGCAGTTTACACTGTAAAACCGAGTTGGAGCTAGTACCTCCCCATATATATGTATGGAATGGAGTTTGCAACTGAAAAGAATCTTTGTGTTCCCAGCAAGCTAGGTGAAGGACGGCTTTCACACACCCTTATCTCTCAGAACTGAGCAAGTGGAGAGACGTTCGTTCATGTAGCACCAAGGGAACGGGTTGCAGGAGACACTATTTCTCTGCTTTCTCATTCTGTTTCCTAGTGCCGGTTTGAAGTTCCTGCAGTTTTCACTGTAAAACCGAGTTGGAGCTAGTACCTCCCCATATATATGTATGGAATGGAGTTTGCAACTGAAAAAAACTTTGAGTTCCCAACAAGCTAGGTGAAGGACGGCTTTCACACACACTTATCTCTCAGAACTGAGCAAGTGGAGAGACGTTCTTTCATCTAGCACCAAGGGAACGGGTTGCAGGAGACACTTTTTCTCTGCTTTCTCAGTCTGTTTCCTAGTGCCGGTTTGAATTTCCTGCAGTTTTCACTGTAAAACAGTGTTGGAGCTAGTACCTCCCCATATATATGTATGGAATGGAGTTTGCAACTGAAAAGAAACTTTGTGTTCCCAGCAAGCTAGGTGAAGCACGGCTTTCACACACACTTATCTCTCAGAACTGAGCAAGTGGAGAGACGTTCGTTCATCTAGCACCAAGGGAACGGGTTGCAGGAGACACTTTTTCTCTGCTTTCTCAGTCTGTTTCCTAGTGCCGGTTTGAATTTCCTGCAGTTTTCACTGTAAAACAGTGTTGGAGCTAGTACCTCCCCATATATATGTATGGAATGGAGTTTGCAACTGAAAAGAAACTTTGTGTTCCCAACAAGCTAGGTGAAGGACGGCTTTCACACACACTTATCTCTCAGAACTGAGCAAGTGGAGAGACGTTCGTTCATCTAGCACCAAGGTAACGGGTTGCAGGAGACACTTTTTCTATGCTTTCTCAGTCTGTTTCCTAGTGCCGGTTTGAAGTTCCTGCAGTTTTCACTGTAAAACCGAGTTGGAGCTAGTACCTCCCCATATATATGTATGGAATGGAGTTTGCAACTGAAAAAAACTTTGTGTTCCCAGCAAGCTAGGTGAAGGACGGCTTTCACACACACTTATCTCTCAGAACTGAGCAAGTGGAGAGACATTCGTTCATCTAGCACCAAGGGAACGGGTTGCAGGAGACACTTTTTCTCTGCTTTCTCAGTCTGTTTCCTAGTGCCGGTTTGAAGTTCCTGCAGTTTTCACTGTAAAACCGAGTTGGAGCTAGTACCTCCCCATATATATGTATGGAATGGAGTTTGCAACTGAAGAGAAACTTTGTGTTCCCAGCAAGCTAGGTGAAGGACGGCTTTCACACACACTTATCTCTCAGAACTGAGCAAGTGGAGAGACGTTCGTTCATCTAGCACCAAGGGAACGGGTTGCAGGAGACACTTTTTCTCTGCTTTCTCAGTCTGTTTCCTAGTGCCGGTTTGAATTTCCTGCAGTTTTCACTGTAAAACAGTGTTGGAGCTAGTACCTCCCCATATATATGTATGGAATGGAGTTTGCAACTGAAAAGAAACTTTGTGTTCCCAGCAAGCTAGGTGAAGCACGGCTTTCACACACACTTATCTCTCAGAACTGAGCAAGTGGAGAGACGTTCGTTCATCTAGCACCAAGGGAACGGGTTGCAGGAGACACTTTTTCTCTGCTTTCTCAGTCTGTTTCCTAGTGCCGGTTTGAAGTTCCTGCAGTTTTCACTGTAAAACCGAGTTGGAGCTAGTACCTCCCCATATATATGTATGGAATGGAGTTTGCAACTGAAAAGAAACTTTGTGTTCCCAACAAGCTAGGTGAAGGACGGCTTTCACACACACTTATCTCTCAGAACTGAGCAAGTGGAGAGACGTTCGTTCATCTAGCACCAAGGGAACGGGTTGCAGGAGACACTTTTTCTCTGCTTTCTCAGTCTGTTTCCTAGTGCCGGTTTGAAGTTCCTGCAGTTTTCACTGTAAAACCGAGTTGGAGCTAGTACCTCCCCATATATATGTATGGAATGGAGTTTGCAACTGAAAAAAACTTTGTGTTCCCAGCAAGCTAGGTGAAGGACGGCTTTCACACACACTTATCTCTCAGAACTGAGCAAGTGGAGAGACATTCGTTCATCTAGCACCAAGGGAACGGGTTGCAGGAGACACTTTTTCTCTGCTTTCTCAGTCTGTTTCCTAGTGCCGGTTTGAATTTCCTGCAGTTTTCACTGTAAAACAGTGTTGGAGCTAGTACCTCCCCATATATATGTATGGAATGGAGTTTGCAACTGAAAAGAAACTTTGTGTTCCCAGCAAGCTAGGTGAAGCACGGCTTTCACACACACTTATCTCTCAGAACTGAGCAAGTGGAGAGACGTTCGTTCATCTAGCACCAAGGGAACGGGTTGCAGGAGACACTTTTTCTCTGCTTTCTCAGTCTGTTTCCTAGTGCCGGTTTGAAGTTCCTGCAGTTTTCACTGTAAAACCGAGTTGGAGCTAGTACCTCCCCATATATATGTATGGAATGGAGATTGCAACTGAAAAGAAACTTTGTGTTCCCAGCAAGCTAGGTGAAGGACGGCTTTCACACACACTTATCTCTCAGAACTGAGCAAGTGGAGAGACATTCGTTCATCTAGCACCAACGGAACGGGTTGCAGGAGACACTTTTTCTCTGCTTTCTCAGTCTGTTTCCTAGTGCCGGTTTGAATTTCCTGCAGTTTTCACTGTAAAACAGTGTTGGAGCTAGTACCTCCCCATATATATGTATGGAATGGAGTTTGCAACTGAAAAGAAACTTTGTGTTCCCAGCAAGCTAGGTGAAGCACGGCTTTCACACACACTTATCTCTCAGAACTGAGCAAGTGGAGAGACGTTCGTTCATCTAGCTTCAAGGGAACGGGTTGCAGGAGACACTTTTTCTCTGCTTTCTCAGTCTGTTTCCTAGTGCCGGTTTGAATTTCCTGCAGTTTTCACTGTAAAACAGTGTTGGAGCTAGTACCTCCCCATATATATGTATGGAATGCAGTTTGCAACTGAAAAGAAACTTTGTGTTCCCAGCAAGCTAGGTGAAGGACGGCTTTCACACACACTTATCTCTCAGAACTGAGCAAGTGGAGAGACGTTCGTTCATCTAGCACCAAGGGAACGGGTTGCAGGAGACACTTTTTATCTGCTTTCTCAGTCTGTTTCCTAGTGCCGGTTTGAAGTTCCTGCAGTTTTCACTGTAAAACCGAGTTGGAGCTAGTACCTCCCCATATATATGTATGGAATGGAGTTTGCAACTGAAAAAAACTTTGAGTTCCCAACAAGCTAGGTGAAGGACGGCTTTCACACACACTTATCTCTCAGAACTGAGCAAGTGGAGAGACGTTCGTTCATCTAGCACCAAGGGAACGGGTTGCAGGAGACACTTTTTCTCTGCTTTCTCAGTCTGTTTCCTAGTGCCGGTTTGAAGTTCCTGCAGTTTTCACTGTAAAACCGAGTTGGAGCTAGTACCTCCCCATGTATATGTATGGAATGGAGATTGCAACTGAAAAGAAACTTTGTGTTCCCAGCAAGCTAGGTGAAGGACGGCTTTCACACACACTTATCTCTCAGAACTGAGCAAGTGGAGAGACGTTCGTTCATCTAGCACCAAGGGAACGGGTTGCAGGAGACACTTTTTCTCTGCTTTATCAGTCTGTTTCCTAGTGCCGGTTTGAAGTTCCTGCAGTTTTCAATGTAAAACCGAGTTGGAGCTAGTACCTCCCCATATATATGTATGGAATGGAGATTGCAACTGAAAAGAAACTTTGTGTTCCCAGCAAGCTAGGTGAAGGACGGCTTTCACACACACTTATCTCTCAGAACTGAGCAAGTGGAGAGACGTTCGTTCATCTAGCACCAAGGGAACGGGTTGCAGGAGACACTTTTTCTCTGCTTTCTCAGTCTGTTTCCTAGTGCCGGTTTGAAGTTCCTGCAGTTTTCACTGTAAAACCGAGTTGGAGCTAGTACCTCCCCATATATATGTATGGAATGGAGTTTGCAACTGAAAAGAAACTTTGTGTTCCCAGCAAGCTAGTTGAAGGACGGCTTTCACACACACTTATCTCTCAGAACTGAGCAAGTGGAGAGACGTTCGTTCATCTAGCACCAAGGGAACGGGTTGCAGGAGACACTTTTTCTCTGCTTTCTCAGTCTGTTTCCTAGTGCCGGTTTGAAGTTCCTGCAGTTTTCACTGTAAAACCGAGTTGGAGCTAGTACCTCCCCATATATATGTATGGAATGGAGTTTGCAACTGAAAAGAAACTTTGTGTTCCCAACAAGCTAGGTGAAGGACGGCTTTCACACACACTTATCTCTCAGAACTGAGCAAGTGGAGAGACGTTCGTTCATCTAGCACCAAGGGAACGGGTTGCAGGAGACACTTTTTCTCTGCTTTCTCAGTCTGTTTCCTAGTGCCGGTTTGAAGTTCCTGCAGTTTTCACTGTAAAACCGAGTTGGAGCTAGTACCTCCCCATATATATGTATGGAATGGAGTTTGCAACTGAAAAAAACTTTGTGTTCCCAGCAAGCTAGGTGAAGGACGGCTTTCACACACACTTATCTCTCAGAACTGAGCAAGTGGAGAGACATTCGTTCATCTAGCACCAAGGGAACGGGTTGCAGGAGACACTTTTTCTCTGCTTTCTCAGTCTGTTTCCTAGTGCCGGTTTGAATTTCCTGCAGTTTTCACTGTAAAACAGTGTTGGAGCTAGTACCTCCCCATATATATGTATGGAATGCAGTTTGCAACTGAAAAGAAACTTTGTGTTCCCAGCAAGCTAGGTGAAGGACGGCTTTCACACACACTTATCTCTCAGAACTGAGCAAGTGGAGAGACGTTCGTTCATCTAGCACCAAGGGAACGGGTTGCAGGAGACACTTTTTCTCTGCTTTCTCAGTCTCTTTCCTAGTGCCGGTTTGAAGTTCCTGCAGTTTTCACTGTAAAACCGAGTTGGAGCTAGTACCTCCCCATATATATGTATGGAATGGAGTTTGCAACTGAAAAAAACTTTGAGTTCCCAACAAGCTAGGTGAAGGACGGCTTTCACACACACTTATCTCTCAGAACTGAGCAAGTGGAGAGACGTTCGTTCATCTAGCACCAAGGGAACGGGTTGCAGGAGACACTTTTTCTCTGCTTTCTCAGTCTGTTTCCTAGTGCCGGTTTGAAGTTCCTGCAGTTTTCACTGTAAAACCGAGTTGGAGCTAGTACCTCCCCATATATATGTATGGAATGGAGATTGCAACTGAAAAGAAACTTTGTGTTCCCAGCAAGCTAGGTGAAGGACGGCTTTCACACACACTTATCTCTCAGAACTGAGCAAGTGGAGAGACGTTCGTTCATCTAGCACCAAGGGAACGGGTTGCATGAGACACTTTTTCTCTGCTTTCTCAGTCTGTTTCCTAGTGCCGGTTTGAAGTTCCTGCAGTTTTCAATGTAAAACCGAGTTGGAGCTAGTACCTCCCCATATATATGTATGGAATGGAGATTGCAACTGAAAAGAAACTTTGTGTTCCCAGCAAGCTAGGTGAAGGACGGCTTTCACACACACTTATCTCTCAGAACTGAGCAAGTGGAGAGACGTTCGTTCATCAAGCAACAAGGGAACGGGTTGCAGGGGACACTTTTTCTCTGCTTTCTCAGTCTGTTTCCTAGTGCCAGTTTGAAGTTCCTGCAGTTTTCACTGTAAAACCGAGTTGGAGCTAATACCTCCCCATATATATGTATGGAATGGAGTTTGCAACTGAAAAGAAACTTTGTGTTCCCAGCAAGCTAGGTGAAGGACGGCTTTCACACACACTTATCTCTCAGAACTGAGCAAGTGGAGAGACATTCGTTCATCTAGCACCAAGGGAACGGGTTGCAGGAGACACTTTTTCTCTGCTTTCTCAGTCTGTTTCCTAGTGCCGGTTTGAAGTTCCTGCAGTTTTCACTGTAAAACAGTGTTGGAGCTAGTACCTCCCCATATATATGTATGGAATGGAGTTTGCAACTGAAAAGAAACTTTGTGTTCCCAGCAAGCTAGGTGAAGCACGGCTTTCACACACACTTATCTCTCAGAACTGAGCAAGTGGAGAGACGTTCGTTCATCTAGCACCAAGGGAACGGGTTGCAGGAGACACTTTTTCTCTGCTTTCTCAGTCTGTTTCCTAGTGCCGGTTTGAAGTTCCTGCAGTTTTCACTGTAAAACCGAGTTGGAGCTAGTACCTCCCCATATATATGTATGGAATGGAGTTTGCAACTGAAAAGAATCTTTGTGTTCCCAGCAAGCTAGGTGAAGGACGGCTTTCACACACACTTATCTCTCAGAACTGAGCAAGTGGAGAGACGTTCGTTCATCTAGCACCAAGGGAACGGGTTGCAGGAGACACTTTTTCTCTGCTTTCTCAGTCTGTTTCCTAGTGCCGGTTTGAAGTTCCTGCAGTTTACACTGTAAAACCGAGTTGGAGCTAGTACCTCCCCATATATATGTATGGAATGGAGTTTGCAACTGAAAAGAATCTTTGTGTTCCCAGCAAGCTAGGTGAAGGACGGCTTTCACACACCCTTATCTCTCAGAACTGAGCAAGTGGAGAGACGTTCGTTCATGTAGCACCAAGGGAACGGGTTGCAGGAGACACTATTTCTCTGCTTTCTCATTCTGTTTCCTAGTGCCGGTTTGAAGTTCCTGCAGTTTTCACTGTAAAACCGAGTTGGAGCTAGTACCTCCCCATATATATGTATGGAATGGAGTTTGCAACTGAAAAAAACTTTGAGTTCCCAACAAGCTAGGTGAAGGACGGCTTTCACACACACTTATCTCTCAGAACTGAGCAAGTGGAGAGACGTTCTTTCATCTAGCACCAAGGGAACGGGTTGCAGGAGACACTTTTTCTCTGCTTTCTCAGTCTGTTTCCTAGTGCCGGTTTGAATTTCCTGCAGTTTTCACTGTAAAACAGTGTTGGAGCTAGTACCTCCCCATATATATGTATGGAATGGAGTTTGCAACTGAAAAGAAACTTTGTGTTCCCAGCAAGCTAGGTGAAGCACGGCTTTCACACACACTTATCTCTCAGAACTGAGCAAGTGGAGAGACGTTCGTTCATCTAGCACCAAGGGAACGGGTTGCAGGAGACACTTTTTCTCTGCTTTCTCAGTCTGTTTCCTAGTGCCGGTTTGAATTTCCTGCAGTTTTCACTGTAAAACAGTGTTGGAGCTAGTACCTCCCCATATATATGTATGGAATGGAGTTTGCAACTGAAAAGAAACTTTGTGTTCCCAACAAGCTAGGTGAAGGACGGCTTTCACACACACTTATCTCTCAGAACTGAGCAAGTGGAGAGACGTTCGTTCATCTAGCACCAAGGTAACGGGTTGCAGGAGACACTTTTTCTATGCTTTCTCAGTCTGTTTCCTAGTGCCGGTTTGAAGTTCCTGCAGTTTTCACTGTAAAACCGTGTTGGAGCTAGTACCTCCCCATATATATGTATGGAATGGAGTTGGCAACTGAAAAGAAACTTTCTGTTCTCAGCAAGCTAGGTGAAGGATGGCTTTCACACACACTTATCTCTCAGAACTGAGCAAGTGGAGAGACATTCGTTCATCTAGCACCAAGGAAACGGGTTGCAGGAGACACTTTTTCTCTGCTTTCTCAGTCTGTTTCCTAGTGCCGGTTTGAAGTTCCTGCAGTTTTCACTGTAAAACCGTGTTGGAGCTAGTACCTCCCCATATATATGTATGGAATGGAGTTTGCAACTGAAAAAAACTTTGAGTTCCCAACAAGCTAGGTGAAGGACGGCTGTCACACACACTTATCTCTCAGAACTGAGCAAGTGGAGAGACGTTCGTTCATCTAGCACCAAGGGAACGGGTTGCAGGAGACACTTTTTCTCTGCTTTCTCAGTCTGTTTCCTAGTGCCTGTTTGAAGTTCCTGCAGTTTTCACTGTAAAACCGAGTTGGAGCTAGTACCTCCCCATATATATGTATGGAATGGAGATTGCAACTGAAAAGAAACTTTGTGTTCCCAGCAAGCTAGGTGAAGGACGGCTTTCACACACACTTATCTCTCAGAACTGAGCAAGTGGAGAGACGTTCGTTCATCTAGCACCAAGGGAACGGGTTGCAGGAGACACTTTTTCTCTGCTTTCTCAGTCTGTTTCCTAGTGCCGGTTTGAAGTTCCTGCAGTTTTCAATGTAAAACCGAGTTGGAGCTAGTACCTCCCCATATATATGTATGGAATGGAGATTGCAACTGAAAAGAAACTTTGTGTTCCCAGCAAGCTAGGTGAAGGACGGCTTTCACACACACTTATCTCTCAGAACTGAGCAAGTGGAGAGACGTTCGTTCATCTAGCACCAAGGGAACGGGTTGCAGGAGACACTTTTTCTCTGCTTTCTCAGTCTGTTTCCTAGTGCCGGTTTGAAGTTCCTGCAGTTTACACTGTAAAACCGAGTTGGAGCTAGTACCTCCCCATATATATGTATGGAATGGAGTTTGCAACTGAAAAGAATCTTTGTGTTCCCAGCAAGCTAGGTGAAGGACGGCTTTCACACACCCTTATCTCTCAGAACTGAGCAAGTGGAGAGACGTTCGTTCATGTAGCACCAAGGGAACGGGTTGCAGGAGACACTATTTCTCTGCTTTCTCATTCTGTTTCCTAGTGCCGGTTTGAAGTTCCTGCAGTTTTCACTGTAAAACCGAGTTGGAGCTAGTACCTCCCCATATATATGTATGGAATGGAGTTTGCAACTGAAAAAAACTTTGAGTTCCCAACAAGCTAGGTGAAGGACGGCTTTCACACACACTTATCTCTCAGAACTGAGCAAGTGGAGAGACGTTCGTTCATCTAGCACCAAGGGAACGGGTTGCAGGAGACACTTTTTCTCTGCTTTCTCAGTCTGTTTCCTAGTGCCGGTTTGAAGTTCCTGCAGTTTTCACTGTAAAACCGAGTTGGAGCTAGTACCTCCCCATATATATGTATGGAATGGAGTTTGCAACTGAAAAAAACTTTGTGTTCCCAGCAAGCTAGGTGAAGGACGGCTTTCACACACACTTATCTCTCAGAACTGAGCAAGTGGAGAGACATTCGTTCATCTAGCACCAAGGGAACGGGTTGCAGGAGACACTTTTTCTCTGCTTTCTCAGTCTGTTTCCTAGTGCCGGTTTGAAGTTCCTGCAGTTTTCACTGTAAAACAGTGTTGGAGCTAGTACCTCCCCATATATATGTATGGAATGCAGTTTGCAACTGAAAAGAAACTTTGTGTTCCCAGCAAGCTAGGTGAAGGACGGCTTTCACACACACTTATCTCTCAGAACTGAGCAAGTGGAGAGACGTTCGTTCATCTAGCACCAAGGGAACGGGTTGCAGGAGACACTTTTTCTCTGCTTTCTCAGTCTCTTTCCTAGTGCCGGTTTGAAGTTCCTGCAGTTTTCACTGTAAAACCGTGTTGGAGCTAGTACCTCCCCATATATATGTATGGAATGGAGTTTGCAACTGAAAAAAACTTTGAGTTCCCAACAAGCTAGGTGAAGGACGGCTTTCACACACACTTATCTCTCAGAACTGAGCAAGTGGAGAGACGTTCGTTCATCTAGCACCAAGGGAACGGGTTGCAGGAGACACTTTTTCTCTGCTTTCTCAGTCTGTTTCCTAGTGCCGGTTTGAAGTTCCTGCAGTTTTCACTGTAAAACCGATTTGGAGCTAGTACCTCCCCATATATATGTATGGAATGGAGATTGCAACTGAAAAGAAACTTTGTGTTCCCAGCAAGCTAGGTGAAGGACGGCTTTCACACACACTTATCTCTCAGAACTGAGCAAGTGGAGAGACGTTCGTTCATCTAGCACCAAGGGAACGGGTTGCATGAGACACTTTTTCTCTGCTTTCTCAGTCTGTTTCCTAGTGCCGGTTTGAAGTTCCTGCAGTTTTCAATGTAAAACCGAGTTGGAGCTAGTACCTCCCCATATATATGTATGGAATGGAGATTGCAACTGAAAAGAAACTTTGTGTTCCCAGCAAGCTAGGTGAAGGACGGCTTTCACACACACTTATCTCTCAGAACTGAGCAAGTGGAGAGACGTTCGTTCATCAAGCAACAAGGGAACGGGTTGCAGGGGACACTTTTTCTCTGCTTTCTCAGTCTGTTTCCTAGTGCCAGTTTGAAGTTCCTGCAGTTTTCACTGTAAAACCGAGTTGGAGCTAATACCTCCCCATATATATGTATGGAATGGAGTTTGCAACTGAAAAGAAACTTTGTGTTCCCAGCAAGCTAGGTGAAGGACGGCTTTCACACACACTTATCTCTCAGAACTGAGCAAGTGGAGAGACATTCGTTCATCTAGCACCAAGGGAACGGGTTGCAGGAGACACTTTTTCTCTGCTTTCTCAGTCTGTTTCCTAGTGCCGGTTTGAATTTCCTGCAGTTTTCACTGTAAAACAGTGTTGGAGCTAGTACCTCCCCATATATATGTATGGAATGGAGTTTGCAACTGAAAAGAAACTTTGTGTTCCCAGCAAGCTAGGTGAAGCACGGCTTTCACACACACTTATCTCTCAGAACTGAGCAAGTGGAGAGACGTTCGTTCATCTAACACCAAGGGAACGGGTTGCAGGAGACACTTTTTCTCTGCTTTCTCAGTCTGTTTCCTAGTGCCGGTTTGAAGTTCCTGCAGTTTTCACTGTAAAACCGAGTTGGAGCTAGTACCTCCCCATATATATGTATGGAATGGAGTTTGCAACTGAAAAGAATCTTTGTGTTCCCAGCAAGCTAGGTGAAGGACGGCTTTCACACACACTTATCTCTCAGAACTGAGCAAGTGGAGAGACGTTCGTTCATCTAGCACCAAGGGAACGGGTTGCAGGAGACACTTTTTCTCTGCTTTCTCAGTCTGTTTCCTAGTGCCGGTTTGAAGTTCCTGCAGTTTACACTGTAAAACCGAGTTGGAGCTAGTACCTCCCCATATATATGTATGGAATGGAGTTTGCAACTGAAAAGAATCTTTGTGTTCCCAGCAAGCTAGGTGAAGGACGGCTTTCACACACCCTTATCTCTCAGAACTGAGCAAGTGGAGAGACGTTCGTTCATGTAGCACCAAGGGAACGGGTTGCAGGAGACACTATTTCTCTGCTTTCTCATTCTGTTTCCTAGTGCCGGTTTGAAGTTCCTGCAGTTTTCACTGTAAAACCGAGTTGGAGCTAGTACCTCCCCATATATATGTATGGAATGGAGTTTGCAACTGAAAAAAACTTTGAGTTCCCAACAAGCTAGGTGAAGGACGGCTTTCACACACACTTATCTCTCAGAACTGAGCAAGTGGAGAGACGTTCTTTCATCTAGCACCAAGGGAACGAGTTGCAGGAGACACTTTTTCTCTGCTTTCTCAGTCTGTTTCCTAGTGCCGGTTTGAATTTCCTGCAGTTTTCACTGTAAAACAGTGTTGGAGCTAGTACCTCCCCATATATATGTATGGAATGGAGTTTGCAACTGAAAAGAAACTTTGTGTTCCCAGCAAGCTAGGTGAAGCACGGCTTTCACACACACTTATCTCTCAGAACTGAGCAAGTGGAGAGACGTTCGTTCATCTAGCACCAAGGGAACGGGTTGCAGGAGACACTTTTTCTCTGCTTTCTCAGTCTGTTTCCTAGTGCCGGTTTGAATTTCCTGCAGTTTTCACTGTAAAACAGTGTTGGAGCTAGTACCTCCCCATATATATGTATGGAATGGAGTTTGCAACTGAAAAGAAACTTTGTGTTCCCAACAAGCTAGGTGAAGGACGGCTTTCACACACACTTATCTCTCAGAACTGAGCAAGTGGAGAGACGTTCGTTCATCTAGCACCAAGGTAACGGGTTGCAGGAGACACTTTTTCTATGCTTTCTCAGTCTGTTTCCTAGTGCCGGTTTGAAGTTCCTGCAGTTTTCACTGTAAAACCGTGTTGGAGCTAGTACCTCCCCATATATATGTATGGAATGGAGTTGGCAACTGAAAAGAAACTTTCTGTTCCCAGCAAGCTAGGTGAAGGATGGCTTTCACACACACTTATCTCTCAGAACTGAGCAAGTGGAGAGACATTCGTTCATCTAGCACCAAGGAAACGGGTTGCAGGAGACACTTTTTCTCTGCTTTCTCAGTCTGTTTCCTAGTGCCGGTTTGAAGTTCCTGCAGTTTTCACTGTAAAACCGTGTTGGAGCTAGTACCTCCCCATATATATGTATGGAATGGAGTTTGCAACTGAAAAAAACTTTGAGTTCCCAACAAGCTAGGTGAAGGACGGCTTTCACACACACTTATCTCTCAGAACTGAGCAAGTGGAGAGACGTTCGTTCATCTAGCACCAAGGGAACGGGTTGCAGGAGACACTTTTTCTCTGCTTTCTCAGTCTGTTTCCTAGTGCCTGTTTGAAGTTCCTGCAGTTTTCACTGTAAAACCGAGTTGGAGCTAGTACCTCCCCATATATATGTATGGAATGGAGATTGCAACTGAAAAGAAACTTTGTGTTCCCAGCAAGCTAGGTGAAGGACGGCTTTCACACACACTTATCTCTCAGAACTGAGCAAGTGGAGAGACGTTCGTTCATCTAGCACCAAGGGAACGGGTTGCAGGAGACACTTTTTCTCTGCTTTCTCAGTCTGTTTCCTAGTGCCGGTTTGAAGTTCCTGCAGTTTTCAATGTAAAACCGAGTTGGAGCTAGTACCTCCCCATATATATGTATGGAATGGAGATTGCAACTGAAAAGATACTTTGTGTTCCCAGCAAGCTAGGTGAAGGACGGCTTTCACACACTTATCTCTCAGAACTGAGCAAGTGGAGAGACGTTCGTTCATCTAGCACCAAGGGAACGGGTTGCAGGAGACACTTTTTCTCTGCTTTCTCAGTCTGTTTCCTAGTGCCGGTTTGAAGTTCCTGCAGTTTACACTGTAAAACCGAGTTGGAGCTAGTACCTCCCCATATATATGTATGGAATGGAGTTTGCAACTGAAAAGAATCTTTGTGTTCCCAGCAAGCTAGGTGAAGGACGGCTTTCACACACCCTTATTTCTCAGAACTGAGCAAGTGGAGAGACGTTCGTTCATGTAGCACCAAGGGAACGGGTTGCAGGAGACACTATTTCTCTGCTTTCTCATTCTGTTTCCTAGTGCCGGTTTGAAGTTCCTGCAGTTTTCACTGTAAAACCGAGTTGGAGCTAGTACCTCCCCATATATATGTATGGAATGGAGTTTGCAACTGAAAAAAACTTTGAGTTCCCAACAAGCTAGGTGAAGGACGGCTTTCACACACACTTATCTCTCAGAACTGAGCAAGTGGAGAGACGTTCGTTCATCTAGCACCAAGGGAACTGGTTGCAGGAGACACTTTTTCTCTGCTTTCTCAGTCTGTTTCCTAGTGCCGGTTTGAATTTCCTGCAGTTTTCACTGTAAAACAGTGTTGGAGCTAGTACCTCCCCATATATATGTATGGAATGGAGTTTGCAACTGAAAAGAAACTTTGTGTTCCCAGCAAGCTAGGTGAAGCACGGCTTTCACACACACTTATCTCTCAGAACTGAGCAAGTGGAGAGACGTTCGTTCATCTAGCACCAAGGGAACGGGTTGCAGGAGACACTTTTTCTCTGCTTTCTCAGTCTGTTTCCTAGTGCCGGTTTGAAGTTCCTGCAGTTTTCACTGTAAAACCGAGTTGGAGCTAGTACCTCCCCATATATATGTATGGAATGGAGTTTGCAACTGAAAAGAAACTTTGTGTTCCCAACAAGCTAGGTGAAGGACGGCTTTCACACACACTTATCTCTCAGAACTGAGCAAGTGGAGAGACGTTCGTTCATCTAGCACCAAGGTAACGGGTTGCAGGAGACACTTTTTCTCTGCTTTCTCAGTCTGTTTCCTAGTGCCGGTTTGAAGTTCCTGCAGTTTTCACTGTAAAACCGTGTTGGAGCTAGTACCTCCCCATATATATGTATGGAATGGAGTTGGCAACTGAAAAGAAACTTTCTGTTCCCAGCAAGCTAGGTGAAGGATGGCGTTCACACACACTTATCTCTCAGAACTGAGCAAGTGGAGAGACATTCGTTCATCTAGCACCAAGGAAACGGGTTGCAGGAGACACTTTTTCTCTGCTTTCTCAGTCTGTTTCCTAGTGCCGGTTTGAAGTTCCTGCAGTTTTCAATGTAAAATCGAGTTGGAGCTAGTACCTCCCCATATATATGTATGGAATGGAGATTGCAACTGAAAAGAAACTTTGTGTTCCCAGCAAGCTAGGTGAAGGACGGCTTTCACACACACTTATCTCTCAGAACTGAGCAAGTGGAGAGACGTTCGTTCATCTAGCACCAAGGGAACGGGTTGCAGGAGACACATTTTCTCTGCTTTCTCAGTCTCTTTCCTAGTGCCGGTTTGATGTTCCTGCAGTTTTCACTGTAAAACCGAGTTGGAGAATGTACCTCCCCATATGTATGTATGGAATGGAGATTGCAACTGAAAAGAAACTTTGTGTTCCCAACAAGCTAGGTGAAGGACGGCTTTCACACACACTTATCTCTCAGAACTGAGCAAGTGGAGAGACGTTCGTTCATCTAGCACCAAGGGAACGGGTTGCAGGAGTCACTATTTCTCTGCTTTCTCAGTCTGTTTCCTAGTGCCGGTTTGAAGTTCCTGCAGTTTTCACTGTAAAACCGAGTTGGAGCTAGTACCTCCCCATATATATGTATGGAATGGAGTTTGCAACTGAAAAGTATCTTTGTGTTCCCAGCAAGCTAGGTGAAGGACGGCTTTCACACACACTTATCTCTCAGAACTGAGCATGTGGAGAGACGTTCGTTCATCTAGCACCAAGGGAACGGGTTGCAGGAGACACTTTTTCTCTGCTTTCTCAGTCTGTTTCCTAGTGCCGGTTTGAAGTTCCTGCAGTTTTCACTGTAAAACCGAGTTGGAGCTAGTACCTCCCCATATATATGTATGGAATGGAGTTTGCAACTGAAAAGAATCTTTGTGTTCCCAGCAAGCTAGGTGAAGGACGGCTTTCACACACACTTATCTCTCAGAACTGAGCAAGTGGAGAGACATTCGTTCATCTAGCACCAAGGGAACGGGTTGCAGGAGACACTTTTTCTCTGCTTTCTCAGTCTGTTTCCTAGTGCCGGTTTGAAGTTCCTGCAGTTTTCACTGTAAAACCGTGTTGGAGCTAGTACCTCCCAATATATATGTATGGAATGGAGTTTGCAACTGAAAAGAAACTTTGTGTTCCCAGCAAGCTAGGTGAAGGACGGCTTTCACACACACTTATCTCTCAGAACTGAGCAAGTGGAGAGACGTTCGTTCATCTAGCACCAAGGGAACGGGTTGCAGGAGACACTTTTTCTCTGCTTTCTCAGTCTGTTTCCTAGTGCCGGTTTGAAGTTCCTGCAGTTTTCACTGTAAAACCGTGTTGGAGCTAGTACCTCCCTATATATATATATGGAATGAAGTTTGCAACTGAAAAGAAACTTTCTCTTCCCAGCAAGCTAGATGAAGGACGGCTTTCACAAACACTTGTCTCTCAGAACTGAGCAAGTGGAGAGACGTTCGTTCATCTAGCACCAAGGGAACGGGTTGCAGGAGACACTTTTTCTCTGCTTTCTCAGTCTGTTTCCTAGTGCCGGTTTGAAGTTCCTGCAGTTTTCACTGTAAAACCGAGTTGGAGCTAGTACCTCCCCATTTATATGTATGGAATGGAGTTTGCAACTGATAAAAACTTTGAGTTCCCAACAAGCTAGGTGAAGGACGGCTTTCACACACACTTATCTCTCAGAACTGAGCAAGTGGAGAGACGTTCGTTCATCTAGCACCAAGGGAACGGGTTGCAGGAGACACTTTTTCTCTGGTTTCTCAGTCTGTTTCCTAGTGCCGGTTTGAATTTCCTGCAGTTTTCATTGTAAAACCGAGTTGGAGCTAGTACCTCCCCATATATATGTATGGAATGGAGTTTGCAACTGAAAAGAATCTTTGTGTTCCCAGCAAGCTAGGTGAAGGACGGCTTTCACACACACTTATCTCTCAGAACTGAGCAAGTGGAGAGACATTCGTTCATCTAGCACCAAGGGAACGGGTTGCAAGAGACACATTTTCTCTGCTTTCTCAGTCTGTTTCCTAGTGCCGGTTTGAATTTCCTGCAGTTTTCACTGTAAAACCGTGTTGGAGCTAGTACCTCCCCATATATATGTATGGAATGGAGTTTGCAACTGAAAAGAAACATTGTGTTCCCAACAAGCTAGGTGAAGGACGGCTTTCACACACACTTATCTCTCAGAACTGAGCAAGTGGAGAGACGTTCGTTCATCTAGCACCAAGGGATCGGGTTGCAGGTGACACATTTTCTCTGCTTTCTCAGTCTCTTTCCTAGTGCCGGTTTGATGTTCCTGCAGTTTTCACTGTAAATCCGAGTTGGAGAATGTACCTCCCCATATGTATGTATGGAATGTAGTTTGCAACTGAAAAGAAACTTTGTGTTCCCAACAAGCTAGGTGAAGGACGGCTTTCACACACACTTATCTCTCAGAACTGAGCAAGTGGAGAGACGTTCGTTCATCTAGCACCAAGGGAACGGGTTGCAGGAGTCACTTTTTCTCTGCTTTCTCAGTCTGTTTCCTAGTGCCGGTTTGAAGTTCCTGCAGTTTTCACTGTAAAACCGAGTTGGAGCTAGAACCTCCCCATATATATGTATGGAATGGAGTTTGCAACTGAAAAGAATCTTTGTGTTCCCAGCAAGCTAGGTGAAGGACGGCTTTCACACACACTTATCTCTCAGAAATGAGCAAGTGGAGAGACGTTCGTTCATCTAGCACCAAGGGAACGGGTTGCAGGAGACACTTTTTCTCTGCTTTCTCAGTCTGTTTCCTAGTGCCGGTTTGAAGTTCCTGCAGTTTTCATTGTAAAACCGAGTTGGAGCTAGTACCTCCCCATATATATGTATGGAATGGAGTTTGCAACTGAAAAGAATCTTTGTGTTCCCAGCAAGCTAGGTGAAGGACGGCTTTCACACACACTTATCTCTCAGAACTGAGCAAGTGGAGAGACATTCGTTCATCTAGCACCAAGGGAACGGGTTGCAGGAGACACTTTTTCTCTGCTTTCTCAGTCTGTTTCCTAGTGCCGGTTTGATGTTCCTGCAGTTTTCACTGTAAAACCGTGTTGGAGCTAGTACCTCCCCATATATATGTATGGAATGGAGTTTGCAACTGAAAAGAAACATTGTGTTCCCAACAAGCTAGGTGAAGGACGGCTTTCACACACACTTATCTCTCAGAACTGAGCAAGTGGAGAGACGTTCGTTCAATTAGCACCAAGGGATCGGGTTGCAGGAGACACATTTTCTCTGCTTTCTCAGTCTCTTTCCTAGTGCCGGTTTGATGTTCCTGCAGTTTTCACTGTAAAACCGAGTTGGAGAATGTACCTCCCCATATGTATGTATGGAATGTAGTTTGCAACTGAAAAGAAACTTTGTGTTCCCAACAAGCTAGGTGAAGGACGGCTTTCACACACACTTATCTCTCAGAACTGAGCAAGTGGAGAGACGTTCGTTCATCTAGCACCAAGGGAACGGGTTGCAGGAGTCACTTTTCTCTGCTTTCTCAGTCTGTTTCCTAGTGCCGGTTTGAAGTTCCTGCAGTTTTCACTGTAAAACCGAGTTGGAGCTAGTACCTCCCCATATATATGTATGGAATGGAGTTTGCAACTGAAAAGAAACTTTGTGTTCCCAACAAGCTAGGTGAAGGACGGCTTTCACACACACTTATCTCTCAGAACTGAGCAAGTGGAGAGACGTTCGTTCATCTAGCACCAAGGGAACGGGTTGCAGGAGTCACTTTTTCTCTGCTTTCTCAGTCTGTTTCCTAGTGCCGGTTTGAAGTTCCTGCAGTTTTCACTGTAAAACCGAGTTGGAGCTAGAACCTCCCCATATATATGTATGGAATGGAGTTTGCAACTGAAAAGAATCTTTGTGTTCCCAGCAAGCTAGGTGAAGGACGGCTTTCACACACACTTATCTCTCAGAAATGAGCAAGTGGAGAGACGTTCGTTCATCTAGCACCAAGGGAACGGGTTGCAGGAGACACTTTTTCTCTGCTTTCTCAGTCTGTTTCCTAGTGCCGGTTTGAAGTTCCTGCAGTTTTCATTGTAAAACCGAGTTGGAGCTAGTACCTCCCCATATATATGTATGGAATGGAGTTTGCAACTGAAAAGAATCTTTGTGTTCCCAGCAAGCTAGGTGAAGGACGGCTTTCACACACACTTATCTCTCAGAACTGAGCAAGTGGAGAGACATTCGTTCATCTAGCACCAAGGGAACGGGTTGCAGGAGACACTTTTTCTCTGCTTTCTCAGTCTGTTTCCTAGTGCCGGTTTGAATTTCCTGCAGTTTTCACTGTAAAACCGTGTTGGAGCTAGTACCTCCCCATATATATGTATGGAATGGAGTTTGCAACTGAAAAGAAACATTGTGTTCCCAACAAGCTAGGTGAAGGACGGCTTTCACACACACTTATCTCTCAGAACTGAGCAAGTGGAGAGACGTTCGTTCATCTAGCACCAAGGGATCGGGTTGCAGGAGACACATTTTCTCTGCTTTCTCAGTCTCTTTCCTAGTGCCGGTATGATGTTCCTGCAGTTTTCACTGTAAAACCGAGTTGGAGAATGTACCTCCCCATATGTATGTATGGAATGTAGTTTGCAACTGAAAAGAAACTTTGTGTTCCCAACAAGCTAGGTGAAGGACGGCTTTCACACACACTTATCTCTCAGAACTGAGCAAGTGGAGAGACGTTCGTTCATCTAGCACCAAGGGAACGGGTTGCAGGAGTCACTTTTTCTCTGCTTTCTCAGTCTGTTTCCTAGTGCCGGTTTGAAGTTCCTGCAGTTTTCACTGTAAAACCGAGTTGGAGCTAGTACCTCCCCATATATATGTATGGAATGGAGTTTGCAACTGAAAAGAATCTTTGTGTTCCCAGCAAGCTAGGTGAAGGACGGCTTTCACACACACTTATCTCTCAGAACTGAGCATGTGGAGAGACGTTCGTTCATCTAGCACCAAGGGAACGGGTTGCAGGAGACACTTTTTCTCTGCTTTCTCAGTCTGTTTCCTAGTGCCGGTTTGAAGTTCCTGCAGTTTTCACTGTAAAACCGAGTTGGAGCTAGTACCTCCCCATATATATGTATGGAATGGAGTTTGCAACTGAAAAGAATCTTTGTGTTCCCAGCAAGCTAGGTGAAGGACGGCTTTCACACACACTTATCTCTCAGAACTGAGCAAGTGGAGAGACATTCGTTCATCTAGCACCAAGGGAACGGGTTGCAGGAGACACTTTTTCTCTGCTTTCTCAGTCTGTTTCCTAGTGCCGGTTTGAAGTTCCTGCAGTTTTCACTGTAAAACCGTGTTGGAGCTAGTACCTCCCAATATATATGTATGGAATGGAGTTTGCAACTGAAAAGAAACTTTGTGTTCCCAGCAAGCTAGGTGAAGGACGGCTTTCACACACACTTATCTCTCAGAACTGAGCAAGTGGAGAGACGTTCGTTCATCTAGCACCAAGGGAACGGGTTGCAGGAGACACTTTTTCTCTGCTTTCTCAGTCTGTTTCCTAGTGCCGGTTTGAAGTTCCTGCAGTTTTCACTGTAAAACCGAGTTGGAGCTAGTACCTCCCCATATATATGTATGGAATGGAGTTTGCAACTGAAAAGAAACTTTGTGTTCCCAGCAAGCTAGGTGAAGGACGGCTTTCACACACACTTATCTCTCAGAACTGAGCATGTGGAGAGACGTTCGTTCATGTAGCACCAAGGGAACGGGTTGCAGGAGACACTTTTTCTCTGCTTTCTCAGTCTGTTTCCTAGTGCCGGTTTGGAGTTCCTGCAGTTTTCACTGTAAAACCGAGTTGGAGCTAGTACCTCCCCATATATATGTATGGAATGAAGTTTGCAACTGAAAAGAATCTTTGTGTTCCCAGCAAGCTAGGTGAAGGACGGCTTTCACACACACTTATCTCTCAGAACTGAGCAAGTTGAGAGACATTCGTTCATCTAGCACCAAGGGAACGGGTTGCAGGAGACACTTTTTCTCTGCTTTCTCAGTCTGTTTCCTAGTGCCGGTTTGAATTTCCTGCAGTTTTCACTGTAAAACCGTGTTGGAGCTAGTACCTCCCCATATATATGTATGGAATGGAGTTTGCAACTGAAAAAACTTTGTGTTCCCAGCAAGCTAGGTGAAGCACGGCTTTCACACACACTTATCTCTCAGAACTGAGCAAGTGGAGAGACGTTCGTTCATCTAGCACCAAGGGAACGGGTTGCAGGAGACACTTTTTCTCTGCTTTCTCATTCTGTTTCCTAGTGCCGGTTTGAAGTTCCTGCAGTTTTCACTGTAAATCCGAGTTGGAGCTTTTACCTCCCCATATATTTGTATGGAATAGAGTTTGCAACTGAAAAGAAACTTTGTGTTCCCAACAAGCTAGGTGAAGGACGGCTTTCACACACACTTATCCCTCAGAACTGAGTATGTGGAGAGACGTTCGTTCATCTAGCACCAGGGGAACGGGTTGCAGGAGACACTTTTTCTCTGCTTTCTCAGTCTGTTTCCTAGTGCCGGTTTGATGTTCCTGCAGTTTTCAATGTAAAACCGTGTTGGAGCTAGTACCTCCCCATATATATGTATGGAAAGGAGTTTGCAACTGAAAAGAAACTTTGTGTTCCCAACAAGTTAATCGAAGGACGGCTTTCACACACACTTATCTCTCAGAACTGAGTATGTTGAGAGACGTTCGTTCATCAAGCACCAAGGGAACGGGTTGCAGGGGACACTTTTTCTCTTCTTTCTCAGTCTGTTTCCTAGTGCCGGTTTGAAGTTCCTGCAGTTTTCACTGTAAAACCGAGTTGGAACTTGTACCTCCCTATATATATGAATGGAGTGGAGTTTGCAACTGAAAAGAAACTTTGTGTTCCCAACAATCTAGTTGAAGGACGGCTTTCACACACACTTATCTCTCAGAACTGAGCAAGTGGAGAGACGTTCGTTCACCTATCACCCAGGGAACGGATTGCAGGAGACACTTTTTCTCTGCTTTCTCAGTCTGTTTCCTAGTGCCGGTTTGATGTTCCTGCAGTTTTCACTGTAAAACAGAGTTGGAGCTTGTACCTTCCCATATATATGTATGGAATGGAGTTTGCAACTTAAAAGAAACTTTGTGTTCCCAACAAGCTAGGTGAAGGATGGCTTTCACACACACTTTTCTCTCAGAACTGAGCAAGTGGAGAGACGTTCGTTCATCTAGCACCAAGGGAACGGGTTGCAGGAGACACATTTTCTCTGCTTTCTCAGTCTGTTTCCTAGTGCCGGTTTGAAGTTCCTGCAGTTTTCACTGTAAAACCGATTTGGAGCTAGTACCTCCCCATATATTTGTATGGAATGGAGTTTGCAACTGAAAAGAAACTTTGTGTTCCCAACAAGCTTGGTGAAGGATGGCTTTCACACACACTTATCTCTCAGAACTGAGCCAGTGGAGAGACGTTCGTTCATCTAGCACCAAGGGAACGGGTTGCAGGAGACACTTTTTCTCTGCTTTGTCATTCTGTTTCCTAGTGCCGGTTTGAAGTTCCTGCAGTTTTCACTGTAAAACCGAGTTGGAGCTTGTACCTCCCCATATATTTGTATGGAATGGAGTTTGCAACTGAAAAGAAACTTTGTGTTCCCAACAAGCTAGGTGAAGGACGGCTTTCACACACACTTATCCCACAGAACTGAGTATGTGGAGAGACGTTCTTTCATCTAGCACCAGGGGAACGGGTTGCAGGAGACACTTTTTCTCTGCTTTCTCAGTCTGTTTCCTAGTGCCGGTTTGAAGTTCCTGCAGTTTTCAATGTAAAACCGTGTTGGAGCTAGTACCTCCCAATATATATCTATGGAATGGAGTTTGCAACTGAAAAGAAACTTTTTGTTACCAACAAGCTAGTTGAAGGACGGCTTTCACACACACTTACCTCTCAGAACTGTGTTAGTGGAGAGAGTTTCGTTCACCTAGCACCAAGGCAACGGCTTGCAGGAGACACTTTTTCTCTGCTTTCTCATTTCTGTTTCCTAGTGCCGGTTTGAAGTTCCTGCAGTTTTCACTGTAAAACCGAGTTGGAGCTAGTACCTCCCCATATATATGTATGGAATGGAGGTTGCAACTGAAAAGAAACTTTGTGTTCCCAACAAGCTAAGTGAAGTACGGCTTTCACACACACTTATCACTCAGAACTGAGCAAGTGGAGAGACGTTCGTTCACCTAGCACCAAGGGAACGGGTTGCAGGAGACACTTTTTCTCTGCTTTCTCAGTCTGTTTCCTAGTGCCGGTTTGAAGTTCCTGCAGTTTTCAATGTAAAACCGTGTTGGAGCTAGTACCCCCCCATATATATGTATGGAAAGGAGTTTGCTACTTAAAAGAAACTTTGTGTTCCCAACAAGTTAATTGAAGGACTGCTTTCACACACACTTATCTCTCAGAACTGAGCAAGTGGAGAGACGTTCGTTCATCAAGCAACAAGGGAACGGGTTGCAGGAGACACTTTTTCTCTGCTTTCTCAGTCTGTTTCCTAGTGCCGGTTTGAAGTTCCTGCAGTTTTCACTGTAAAACAGAGTTGGAGCTAGTACCTCCCCATATATATGTATGGAATGGAGTTTGCACCTGAAAAGATACTTTGTGTTCCCAACAAGCTAGGTGAAGGACGGCTTTCACACACACTTATCTCTCAGAACTGAGCAAGTGGAGAGACGTTCGTTCATCTAGCACCAAGGGAACGGGTTGCAGGAGACACTTTTTCTCTGCTTTCTCTGTCTGTTTCCTAGTGCCGGTTTGAAGTTCCTGCAGTTTTCACAGTAAAACCGAGTTGGAACTTGTACCTCCCCATATATATGAATGGAGTGGAGTTTGCAACTGAAAAGAAACTTTGTGTTCCCAACAAGCTAGTTGAAGGACGGCTTTCACACACACTTATCTCTCAGAACTGAGCAAGTGGAGAGACGTTCGTTCACCTATCACCCAGGGAACGGTTTGCAGGAGAAACTTTTTCTCTGCTTTCTCAGTCTGTTTCCTAGTGCCGGTTTGAAGTTCCTGCCGTTTTCAATGTAAAACCGTGTTGGAGCTAGTACCCCCCCATATATATGTATGGAAAGGAGTTTGCAACTGAAAAGAAACTTTGTGTTCCCAACAAGTTAATTGAAGGACGGCTTTCACACACACTTATCTCTCAGAACTGAGCAAGTGGAGAGACGTTCGTTCATCAAGTACCAAGGGAACGGTTTGCAGGAGACACTTTTTCTCTGCTTTCTCAGTCTGTTTCCTAGTGCCGGTTTGAAGTTCCTGCAGTTTTCACTGTAAAACCGAGTTGGAGCTAGTACCTCCCCATATATATGTATGGAATGGAGTTTGCACCTGAAAAGAAACTTTGTGTTCCCAACAAGCTAGGTGAAGGACGGCTTTCACACACACTTATCTCTCAGAACTGAGCAAGTGGAGAGACGTTCGTTCATCTAGCACCAAGGGAACGGGTTGCAGGAGATAATTTTTCTCTGCTTTCTCAGTCTGTTTCCTAGTGCCGGTTTGAAGTTCCTGCAGTTTTCACTGTAAAACAGAGTTGGAGCTAGTACCTCCCCATATATTTGTATGGAATGGAGTTTGCAACTGAAAAGAAACTTTGTGTTCCCAACAAGCTTGGTGAAGAATGGCTTTCACACACACTTATCTCTCAGAACTGAGCAAGTGGAGAGACGTTCGTTCATCTAGCACCAATGGAACGGGTTGCAGGAGACACTTTTTCTCTGCTTTCTCAGTCTGTTTCCTAGTGCCGGTTTGAAGTTCCTGCAGTTTTCACTGTAAAACCGAGTTGGAGCTAGTACCTCCCCATATATTTGTATGGAATGGAGTTTGCAACTGAAAAGAAACTTTGTGTTCCCAACAAGCTAGGTGAAGGACGGCTTTCACACACACTTATCCCTCAGAACTGAGTATGTGGAGAGACGTTCGTTCATCTAGCACCAGGGGAACGGGTTGCAGGAGACACTTTTTCTCTGCTTTCTCAGTCTGTTTCCTAGTGCCGGTTTGAAGTTCCTGCAGTTTTCAATGTAAAACCGTGTTTGAGCTAGAACCTCCCCATATATATGTATGGAATGGAGGTAGAAACTGAAAAGAAACTTTGTGTTCCCAACAAGCTAGGTGAAGGACGGCTTTCACACACACTTATCTCTCAGAACTGAGTAAGTTGAGAGACGTTCGTTCACCTAGCACCAAGGCAACGGGTTGCAGGAGACACTTTTTCTCTGCTTTCTCAGTCTGTTTCCTAGTGCCGGTTTGAAGTTCCTGCAGTTTTCACTGTAAAACCGAGTTGGAGCTAGTACCTCCCCATATATTTGTATGGAATGGAGTTTGCAACTGAAAAGAAACTTTGTGTTCCCAACAAGCTAGGGGAAGGACGGCTTTCACACACACTTATCTCCCAGAACTGAGCAAGTGGAGAGACGTTCGTTCATCAAGCACCAAGGGAACGGGTTGCAGGAAACACTTTTTCTCTGCTTTCTCAGTCTGTTTCCTAGTGCCGTTTTGAAGTTCCTGCAGTTTTCACTGTAAAATCGAGTTGGAGCTTGTACCTCCCCATATATTTGTATGGAATGGAGTTTGCAACTGAAAAGAAACTTTGTGTTCCCAACAAGCTAGGTGAAGGACGGCTTTCACACACACTTATCCCTCAGAACTGAGTATGTGGAGAGACGTTCGTTCACCTAGCACCAAGGCAACGGGTTGCAGGAGACACTTTTTCTCTGCTTTCTCAGTCTGTTTCCTAGTGCCGGTTTGAAGTTCCTGCAGTTTTCAATGTAAATCCGTGTTGGAGCTAGTACCCCCCCATTTATATGTATGGAAAGGAGTTTGCAACTGAAAAGAAACT
Organism: Camelus bactrianus; assembly: GCF_048773025.1. Taxonomy (NCBI): domain Eukaryota; kingdom Metazoa; phylum Chordata; class Mammalia; order Artiodactyla; family Camelidae; genus Camelus; species Camelus bactrianus. Next base: position 79,532,109 of record NC_133542.1, on the reverse strand, counting down.
TTGTGTTCCCAACAAGTTAATTAAAGGACGGCTTTCACACACACTTATCTCTCAGAACTGAGCAAGTGGAGAGACGTTCGTTCATCAAGCACCAAGGGAACGGGTTGCAGGAGACACTTTTTCTCTGCTTTCTCAGTCTGTTTCCTAGTGCCGGTTTGAAGTTCCTGCAGTTTTCACTGTAAAACCGAGTTGGAGCTAGTACCTCCCCATATATATGTATGGAATGGAGTTTGCAACTGAAATGAAACTTTGTGTTCCCAACAAGCTAGGTAAAGGACGGCTTTCACACACACTAATCTCTCAGAACTGAGCAAGTGGACAGACGTTCGTTCATCTAGCACCAATGGAACGGTTTGCAGGAGACAATTTTTCTCTGCTTTCTCAGTCTGTTTCCTAGTGCCGGTTTGAAGTTCCTGCAGTTTTCACTGTAAAACCGAGTTTGAGCTAGTACCTCCCCATATATTTGTATGGAATGGAGTTTGCAACTGAAAAGAAACTTTGTGTTCCCAACAAGCTGGGTGAAGGACGGCTTTCACACACACTTATCTCTCAGAACTGAGTATGTGGAGAGACGTTCGTTCATCTAGCACCATGGGAACGGGTTGCAGGAGACACTTTTTCTCTGCTTTCTCAGTCTGTTTCCTAGTGCCGGTTTGAAGTTCCTGCAGTTTTCAATGTAAAACCGTGTTTGAGCTAGAACCTCCCAATATATATCTATGGAATGGAGTTTGCAACTGAAAAGAAACTTTGTGTTCCCAACAAGCTAGGTGAAGGACGGCTTTCACACACACTTATCTCTTAGAACTGAGCAAGTGGAGAGACGTTCGTTCACCTAGCACAAAGGGAACGGGTTGCAGGAGACACATTTTCTCTGCTTTCTCAGTCTGTTTCCTAGTGCCGGTTTGAAGTTCCTGCAGTTTTCACTGTAAAACCGAGTTGGAGCTAGAACCTCCCCATATATATGTATGGAATGGAGTTTGCAACTGAAAAGAAACTTTGTGTTCCCAACAAGCTAGTTGAAGGACGGCTTTCACACACACTTATCTCTCAGAACTGAGTAAGTGGAGAGACGTTCGTTCATCTAGCACCAGGGGAACGGGTTGCAGGAGACACTTTTTCTCTGCTTTCTCAGTCTGTTTCCTAGTGCCAGTTTGAAGTTCCTGCAGTTTTCACTGTAAAACCGAGTTGGAGCTTGTACCTCCCCATATATATGTATGGAATGGAGTTTGCAACTGAAAAGAAACTTTGTGTTCCCAACAAGCTAGGTGAAGGACGGCTTTCACACACACTTATCTCTCAGAACTGAGCAAGTGGAGAGACGTTCGTTCACCTAGCACCAAGGGAACGGGTTGCAGGAGACACTTTTTCTCTGCTTTCTCAGTCTGTTTCCTAGTGCCGGTTTGAAGTTCCTGCAGTTTTCACTGTAAAACAGAGTTGGAGCTAGTACCTCCCCATATATTTGCATGGAATGGAGTTTGCAACTGAAAAGAAACTTTGTGTTCCCAACAACATAGGTGAAGGATGGCTTTCACACACACTTATCTCTCAGAACTGAGCAAGTGGAGAGACTTTCGTTCATCTAGCACCAAGGGAACGGGTTGCAGCAGACACTTTTTCTCTGCTTTCTCAGTCTGTTTCCTAGTGCCGGTTTGAAGTTCCTGCAGTTTTCACTGTAAATCCGAGTTGGAGCTTTTACCTCCCCATATAATTGTATGGAATAGAGTTTGCAACTGAAAAGAAACTTTGTGTTCCCAACAAGCTAGGTGAAGGACGGCTTTCACACACACTTATCCCTCAGAACTGAGTATGTGGAGAGACTTTCGTTCATCTAGCACCAGGGGAACGGGTTGCAGGAGACACTTTTTCTCTGCTTTCTCAGTCTGTTTCCTAGTGCCGGTTTGAAGTTCCTGCAGTTTTCAATGTTAAACCGTGTTGGAGCTAGTACCTCCCCATATATATGTATGGAAAGGAGTTTGCAACTGAGAAGAAACTTTGTGTTCCCAACAAGTTAATCGAAGTACGGCTTTCACACACACTTATCTCTCAGAACTGAGTATGTGGAGAGACGTTCGTTCATCAAGCACCAAGGGAACGGGTTGCAGGGGACACTTTTTCTCTGCTTTCTCAGTCTGTTTCCTAGTGCCGGTTTGAAGTTCCTGCAGTTTTCACTGTAAAACGGAGTTGGACCTTGTACCTCCCTATATATATGAATGGAGTGGAGTTTGCAACTGAAAAGAATCTTTGTGTTCCCAACAATCTAGTTGAAGGACGGCTTTCACACACACTTATCTCTCAGAACTGAGCAAGTGGAGAGACGTTCGTTCACCTATCACCCAGGGAACGGATTGCAGGAGACACTTTTTCTCTGCTTTCTCAGTCTGTTTCCTAGTGCCGGTTTGATGTTCCTGCAGTTTTCACTGTAAAACCGAGTTGGAGCTTGTACCTCCCCATATATATGTATGGAATGGAGTTTGCAACTGAAAAGAATCTTTGTGTTCCCAACAAGCTAGGTGAAGGATGGCTTTCACACACACTTTTCTCTCAGAACTGAGCAAGTGGAGAGACGTTCGTTCATCTAGCACCAAGGGAATGGGTTGCAGGAGACACATTTTCTCTGCTTTCTCAGTCTGTTTCCTAGTGCCGGTTTGAAGTTCCTGCAGTTTTCACTGTAAAACCGAGTTGGAGCTAGTACCTCCCCATATATTTGTATGGAATGGAGTTTGGAACTGAAAAGAAACTTTGTGTTCCCAACAAGCTAGGTGAAGGATGGATTTCACACACAATTATCTCTCAGAACTGAGCAAGTGGAGAGACGTTCGTTCATCTAGCACCATGGGAACGGGTTGCAGGAGACACTTTTTCTCTGCTTTCTCATTCTGTTTCCTAGTGCCGGTTTGAAGTTCCTGCAGTTTTCACTGTAAAACCGAGTTGGAGCTTGTACCTCCCCATATATTTGTATGGAATGGAGTTTGCAACTGAAAAGAAACTTTGTGTTCCCAACAAGCTAGGTGAAGGACGGCTTTCACACACACTTATCCCTCAGAACTGAGTATGTGGAGAGACGTTCGTTCATCTAGCACCAGGGGAACGGGTTGCAGGAGACACTTTTTCTCTGCTTTCTCAGTCTGTTTCCTAGTGCCGGTATGAAGTTCCTGCAGTTTTCAATGTAAAACCGTGTTGGAGCTAGTACCTCCCAATATATATCTAAGGAATGGACTTTGCAACTGAAAAGAAACTTTGTGTTCCCAACAAGCTAGTTGAAGGACGGCTTTCACACACACTTACCTCTCAGAACTGAGTAAGTGGAGAGACGTTCGTTCACCTAGCACCAAGGCAACGGCTTGCAGGAGACACTTTTTCTCTGCTTTCTCAGTCTGTTTCCTAGTGCCGGTTTGAAGTTCCTGCAGTTTTCAATGTAAAACCGTGTTGGAGCTAGTACCCCCCCATATATATGTATGCAATGGAGTTTGCAACTGAAAAGAAACTTTGTGTTCCCAACAAGTTAATTGAAGGACGGCTTTCACACACACTTATCTCTCAGAACTGAGCAAGTGGAGAGACGTTCGTTCATCAAGCACCAAGGGAACGGGTTGCAGGAGACACTTTTTCTCTGCTTTCTCATTCTGTTTCCTAGTGCCGGTTTGAAGTTCCTGCAGTTTTCACTGTAAAACCGAGTTGGAGCTTGTACCTCCCCATATATTTGTATGGAATGGAGTTTGCAACTGTAAAGAAACTTTGTGTTCCCAACAAGCTAGGTGAAGGACGGCTTTCACACACACTTATCCCACAGAACTGAGTATGTGGAGAGACGTTCTTTCATCTAGCACCAGGGGAACGGGTTGCAGGAGACACTTTTTCTCTGCTTTCTCAGTCTGTTTCCTAGTGCCGGTTTGAAGTTCCTGCAGTTTTCAATGTAAAACCGTGTTGGAGCTAGTACCTCCCAATATATATCTATGGAATGGAGTTTGCAACTGAAAAGAAACTTTTTGTTACCAACAAGCTAGTTGAAGGACGGCTTTAACACACACTTACCTCTCAGAACTGTGTTAGTGGAGAGAGTTTCGTTCACCTAGCACCAAGGCAACGGCTTGCAGGAGACACTTTTTCTCTGCTTTCTCATTTCTGTTTCCTAGTGCCGGTTTGAAGTTCCTGCAGTTTTCACTGTAAAACCGAGTTGGAGCTTGTACCTCCCCATATATATGTATGGAATGGAGGTTGCAACTGAAAAGAAACTTTGTGTTCCCAACAAGCTAGGTGAAGGACGGCTTTCACACACACTTATCCCTCAGAACTGAGTATGTGGAGAGACGTTCGTTCATCTAGCACCAGGGGAACGGGTTGCAGGAGACACTTTTTCTCTGCTTTCTCAGTCTGTTTCCTAGTGCCGGTTTGAAGTTCCTGCAGTTTTCAATGTAAAACCGTGTTGGAACTAGTACCTCCCCATATATATGTATGGAAAGGAGTTTGCAACTGAAAAGAAACTTTGTGTTCCCAACAAGTTAATCGAAGGACGGCTTTCACACACACTTATCTCTCAGAACTGAGTATGTGGAGAGACGTTCGTTCATCTAGCACCAAGGGAACGGGTTGCAGGGGACACTTTTTCTCTGCTTTCTCAGTCTGTTTCCTAGTGCCGGTTAGAAGTTCCTGCAGTTTTCACTGTAAAACCGAGTTGGAGCTAGTACCTCCCAATATATATCTATGGAATGGAGTTTGCAACTGAAAAGAAACTTTGTGTTCCCAACAAGCTATTTGAAGGACGGCTTTCACACACACTTATCTCTCAGAACTGAGTAAGTGGAGAGACGTTCGTTCACCTAGCACCAAGGCAACGGGTTGCAGGAGACACTTTTTCTCTGCTTTCTCAGTCTGTTTCCTAGTGCCGGTTTGAAGTTCCTGCAGTTTTCACTGTAAAACCGAGTTGGAGCTAGTACCTCCCCATATATATGTATGGAATGGAGGTTGCAACTGAAAAGAAACTTTGTGTTCCCAACAAGCTAGGTGAAGTACGGCTTTCACACACACTTATCTCTCAGAACTGAGCAAGTGGAGAGAAGTTCGTTCACCTAGCACCAAGGGAACGGGTTGCAGGAGACACTTTTTCTCTGCTTTCTCAGTCTGTTTCCTAGTGCCGGTTTGAAGTTCCTGCAGTTTTCAATGTAAAACCGTGTTGGAGCTAGTACCCCCCCATATATATGTATGGAAAGGAGTTTGCAACTGAAAAGAAACTTTGTGTTCCCAACAAGTTAATTGAAGGACGGCTTTCACACGCACTTATCTCTCAGAACTGAGCAAGTGGAGAGACGTTCGTTCATCAAGCAACAAGGGAACGGGTTGCAGGAGACACTTTTTCTCTGCTTTCTCAGTCTGTTTCCTAGTGCCGGTTTGAAGTTCCTGCAGTTTTCACTGTAAAACCGAGTTGGAGCTAGTACCTCCCCATATATATGTATGGAATGGAGTTTTCACCTGAAAAGAAACTTTGTGTTCCCAACAAGCTAGGTGAAGGACGGCTTTCACACACACTTATCTCTCAGAACTGAGCAAGTGGAGAGACGTTCGTTCATCTAGCACCAAGGGAACGGGTTGCAGGAGACACTTTTTCTCTGCTTTCTCTGTCTGTTTCCTAGTGCCGGTTTGAAGTTCCTGCAGTTTTCACAGTAAAACCGAGTTGGAACTTGTACCTCCCCATATATATGAATGGAGTGGAGTTTGCAACTGAAAAGAAACTTTGTGTTCCCAACAAGCTAGTTGAAGGACGGCTTTCACACACACTTATATCTCAGAACTGAGCAAGTGGAGAGACGTTCGTTCACCTATCACCCAGGGAACGGATTGCAGGAGAAACTTTTTCTCTGCTTTCTCAGTCTGTTTCCTAGTGCCGGTTTGAAGTTCCTGCCGTTTTCAATGTAAACCGTGTTGGAGCTAGTACCCCCCCATATATATGTATGGAAAGGAGTTTGCAACTGAAAAGAAACTTTGTGTTCCCAACAAGTTAATTGAAGGACGGCTTTCACACACACTTATCTCTCAGAACTGAGCAAGTGGAGAGACGTTCGTTCATCAAGTACCAAGGGAACGGGTTGCAGGAGACACTTTTTCTCTGCTTTCTCAGTCTGTTTCCTAGTGCCGGTTTGAAGTTCCTGCAGTTTTCACTGTAAAACCGAGTTGGAGCTAGTACCTCCCCATATATATGTATGGAATGGAGTTTGCACCTGAAAAGAAACTTTGTGTTCCCAACAAGCTTGGTGAAGGACGGCTTTCACACACACTTATCTCTCAGAACTGAGCAAGTGGAGAGACGTTCGTTCATCTAGCACCAAGGGAACGGGTTGCAGGAGACAATTTTTCTCTGCTTTCTCAGTCTGTTTCCTAGTGCCGGTTTGAAGTTCCTGCGTTTTCACTGTAAAACAGAGTTGGAGCTAGTACCTCCCCATATATTTGTATGGAATGGAGTTTGCAACTGAAAAGAAACTTTGTGTTCCCAACAAGCTTGGTGAAGAATGGCTTTCACACACACTTATCTCTCAGAACTGAGCAAGTGGAGAGACGTTCGTTCATCTAGCACCAATGGAACGGGTTGCAGGAGACACTTTTTCTCTGCTTTCTCAGTCTGTTTCCTAGTGCCGGTTTGAAGTTCCTGCAGTTTTCACTGTAAAACCGAGTTGGAGCTAGTACCTCCCCATATATTTGTATGGAATGGAGTTTGCAACTGAAAAGTAACTTTGTGTTCCCAACAAGCTAGGTGAAGGACGGCTTTCACACACACTTATCCCTCAGAACTGAGTATGTGGAGAGACGTTCGTTCATCAAGCACCAAGGGAACGGGTTGCAGGAGACACTTTTTCTCTGCTTTCTCAGTCTGTTTCCTAGTGCCGGTTTGAAGTTCCTGCAGTTTTCACTGTAAAACCGAGTTGGAGCTAGTACCTCCCCATATATATGTATGGAATGGAGTTTGCAACTGAAATGAAACTTTGTGTTCCCAACAAGCTAGGTAAAGGACGGCTTTCACACACACTAATCTCTCAGAACTGAGCAAGTGGACAGACGTTCGTTCATCTAGCACCAATGGAACGGTTTGCAGGAGACAATTTTTCTCTGCTTTCTCAGTCTGTTTCCTAGTGCCGGTTTGAAGTTCCTGCAGTTTTCACTGTAAAACCGAGTTTGAGCTAGTACCTCCCCATATATTTGTATGGAATGGAGTTTGCAACTGAAAAGAAACTTTGTGTTCCCAACAAGCTGGGTGAAGGACGGCTTTCACACACACTTATCTCTCAGAACTGAGTATGTGGAGAGACGTTCGTTCATCTAGCACCATGGGAACGGGTTGCAGGAGACACTTTTTCTCTGCTTTCTCAGTCTGTTTCCTAGTGCCGGTTTGAAGTTCCTGCAGTTTTCAATGTAAAACCGTGTTTGAGCTAGAACCTCCCAATATATATCTATGGAATGGAGTTTGCAACTGAAAAGAAACTTTGTGTTCCCAACAAGCTAGGTGAAGGACGGCTTTCACACACACTTATCTCTTAGAACTGAGCAAGTGGAGAGACGTTCGTTCACCTAGCACAAAGGGAACGGGTTGCAGGAGACACATTTTCTCTGCTTTCTCAGTCTGTTTCCTAGTGCCGGTTTGAAGTTCCTGCAGTTTTCACTGTAAAACCGAGTTGGAGCTAGAACCTCCCCATATATATGTATGGAATGGAGTTTGCAACTGAAAAGAAACTTTGTGTTCCCAACAAGCTAGTTGAAGGACGGCTTTCACACACACTTATCTCTCAGAACTGAGTAAGTGGAGAGACGTTCGTTCATCTAGCACCAGGGGAACGGGTTGCAGGAGACACTTTTTCTCTGCTTTCTCAGTCTGTTTCCTAGTGCCAGTTTGAAGTTCCTGCAGTTTTCACTGTAAAACCGAGTTGGAGCTTGTACCTCCCCATATATATGTATGGAATGGAGTTTGCAACTGAAAAGAAACTTTGTGTTCCCAACAAGCTAGGTGAAGGACGGCTTTCACACACACTTATCTCTCAGAACTGAGCAAGTGGAGAGACGTTCGTTCACCTAGCACCAAGGGAACGGGTTGCAGGAGACACTTTTTCTCTGCTTTCTCAGTCTGTTTCCTAGTGCCGGTTTGAAGTTCCTGCAGTTTTCACTGTAAAACAGAGTTGGAGCTAGTACCTCCCCATATATTTGCATGGAATGGAGTTTGCAACTGAAAAGAAACTTTGTGTTCCCAACAACATAGGTGAAGGATGGCTTTCACACACACTTATCTCTCAGAACTGAGCAAGTGGAGAGACTTTCGTTCATCTAGCACCAAGGGAACGGGTTGCAGCAGACACTTTTTCTCTGCTTTCTCAGTCTGTTTCCTAGTGCCGGTTTGAAGTTCCTGCAGTTTTCACTGTAAATCCGAGTTGGAGCTTTTACCTCCCCATATAATTGTATGGAATAGAGTTTGCAACTGAAAAGAAACTTTGTGTTCCCAACAAGCTAGGTGAAGGACGGCTTTCACACACACTTATCCCTCAGAACTGAGTATGTGGAGAGACTTTCGTTCATCTAGCACCAGGGGAACGGGTTGCAGGAGACACTTTTTCTCTGCTTTCTCAGTCTGTTTCCTAGTGCCGGTTTGAAGTTCCTGCAGTTTTCAATGTTAAACCGTGTTGGAGCTAGTACCTCCCCATATATATGTATGGAAAGGAGTTTGCAACTGAGAAGAAACTTTGTGTTCCCAACAAGTTAATCGAAGTACGGCTTTCACACACACTTATCTCTCAGAACTGAGTATGTGGAGAGACGTTCGTTCATCAAGCACCAAGGGAACGGGTTGCAGGGGACACTTTTTCTCTGCTTTCTCAGTCTGTTTCCTAGTGCCGGTTTGAAGTTCCTGCAGTTTTCACTGTAAAACGGAGTTGGACCTTGTACCTCCCTATATATATGAATGGAGTGGAGTTTGCAACTGAAAAGAATCTTTGTGTTCCCAACAATCTAGTTGAAGGACGGCTTTCACACACACTTATCTCTCAGAACTGAGCAAGTGGAGAGACGTTCGTTCACCTATCACCCAGGGAACGGATTGCAGGAGACACTTTTTCTCTGCTTTCTCAGTCTGTTTCCTAGTGCCGGTTTGATGTTCCTGCAGTTTTCACTGTAAAACCGAGTTGGAGCTTGTACCTCCCCATATATATGTATGGAATGGAGTTTGCAACTGAAAAGAATCTTTGTGTTCCCAACAAGCTAGGTGAAGGATGGCTTTCACACACACTTTTCTCTCAGAACTGAGCAAGTGGAGAGACGTTCGTTCATCTAGCACCAAGGGAATGGGTTGCAGGAGACACATTTTCTCTGCTTTCTCAGTCTGTTTCCTAGTGCCGGTTTGAAGTTCCTGCAGTTTTCACTGTAAAACCGAGTTGGAGCTAGTACCTCCCCATATATTTGTATGGAATGGAGTTTGGAACTGAAAAGAAACTTTGTGTTCCCAACAAGCTAGGTGAAGGATGGATTTCACACACAATTATCTCTCAGAACTGAGCAAGTGGAGAGACGTTCGTTCATCTAGCACCATGGGAACGGGTTGCAGGAGACACTTTTTCTCTGCTTTCTCATTCTGTTTCCTAGTGCCGGTTTGAAGTTCCTGCAGTTTTCACTGTAAAACCGAGTTGGAGCTTGTACCTCCCCATATATTTGTATGGAATGGAGTTTGCAACTGAAAAGAAACTTTGTGTTCCCAACAAGCTAGGTGAAGGACGGCTTTCACACACACTTATCCCTCAGAACTGAGTATGTGGAGAGACGTTCGTTCATCTAGCACCAGGGGAACGGGTTGCAGGAGACACTTTTTCTCTGCTTTCTCAGTCTGTTTCCTAGTGCCGGTATGAAGTTCCTGCAGTTTTCAATGTAAAACCGTGTTGGAGCTAGTACCTCCCAATATATATCTAAGGAATGGACTTTGCAACTGAAAAGAAACTTTGTGTTCCCAACAAGCTAGTTGAAGGACGGCTTTCACACACACTTACCTCTCAGAACTGAGTAAGTGGAGAGACGTTCGTTCACCTAGCACCAAGGCAACGGCTTGCAGGAGACACTTTTTCTCTGCTTTCTCAGTCTGTTTCCTAGTGCCGGTTTGAAGTTCCTGCAGTTTTCAATGTAAAACCGTGTTGGAGCTAGTACCCCCCCATATATATGTATGCAATGGAGTTTGCAACTGAAAAGAAACTTTGTGTTCCCAACAAGTTAATTGAAGGACGGCTTTCACACACACTTATCTCTCAGAACTGAGCAAGTGGAGAGACGTTCGTTCATCAAGCACCAAGGGAACGGGTTGCAGGAGACACTTTTTCTCTGCTTTCTCATTCTGTTTCCTAGTGCCGGTTTGAAGTTCCTGCAGTTTTCACTGTAAAACCGAGTTGGAGCTTGTACCTCCCCATATATTTGTATGGAATGGAGTTTGCAACTGTAAAGAAACTTTGTGTTCCCAACAAGCTAGGTGAAGGACGGCTTTCACACACACTTATCCCACAGAACTGAGTATGTGGAGAGACGTTCTTTCATCTAGCACCAGGGGAACGGGTTGCAGGAGACACTTTTTCTCTGCTTTCTCAGTCTGTTTCCTAGTGCCGGTTTGAAGTTCCTGCAGTTTTCAATGTAAAACCGTGTTGGAGCTAGTACCTCCCAATATATATCTATGGAATGGAGTTTGCAACTGAAAAGAAACTTTTTGTTACCAACAAGCTAGTTGAAGGACGGCTTTAACACACACTTACCTCTCAGAACTGTGTTAGTGGAGAGAGTTTCGTTCACCTAGCACCAAGGCAACGGCTTGCAGGAGACACTTTTTCTCTGCTTTCTCATTTCTGTTTCCTAGTGCCGGTTTGAAGTTCCTGCAGTTTTCACTGTAAAACCGAGTTGGAGCTTGTACCTCCCCATATATATGTATGGAATGGAGGTTGCAACTGAAAAGAAACTTTGTGTTCCCAACAAGCTAGGTGAAGGACGGCTTTCACACACACTTATCCCTCAGAACTGAGTATGTGGAGAGACGTTCGTTCATCTAGCACCAGGGGAACGGGTTGCAGGAGACACTTTTTCTCTGCTTTCTCAGTCTGTTTCCTAGTGCCGGTTTGAAGTTCCTGCAGTTTTCAATGTAAAACCGTGTTGGAACTAGTACCTCCCCATATATATGTATGGAAAGGAGTTTGCAACTGAAAAGAAACTTTGTGTTCCCAACAAGTTAATCGAAGGACGGCTTTCACACACACTTATCTCTCAGAACTGAGTATGTGGAGAGACGTTCGTTCATCTAGCACCAAGGGAACGGGTTGCAGGGGACACTTTTTCTCTGCTTTCTCAGTCTGTTTCCTAGTGCCGGTTAGAAGTTCCTGCAGTTTTCACTGTAAAACCGAGTTGGAGCTAGTACCTCCCAATATATATCTATGGAATGGAGTTTGCAACTGAAAAGAAACTTTGTGTTCCCAACAAGCTATTTGAAGGACGGCTTTCACACACACTTATCTCTCAGAACTGAGTAAGTGGAGAGACGTTCGTTCACCTAGCACCAAGGCAACGGGTTGCAGGAGACACTTTTTCTCTGCTTTCTCAGTCTGTTTCCTAGTGCCGGTTTGAAGTTCCTGCAGTTTTCACTGTAAAACCGAGTTGGAGCTAGTACCTCCCCATATATATGTATGGAATGGAGGTTGCAACTGAAAAGAAACTTTGTGTTCCCAACAAGCTAGGTGAAGTACGGCTTTCACACACACTTATCTCTCAGAACTGAGCAAGTGGAGAGAAGTTCGTTCACCTAGCACCAAGGGAACGGGTTGCAGGAGACACTTTTTCTCTGCTTTCTCAGTCTGTTTCCTAGTGCCGGTTTGAAGTTCCTGCAGTTTTCAATGTAAAACCGTGTTGGAGCTAGTACCCCCCCATATATATGTATGGAAAGGAGTTTGCAACTGAAAAGAAACTTTGTGTTCCCAACAAGTTAATTGAAGGACGGCTTTCACACGCACTTATCTCTCAGAACTGAGCAAGTGGAGAGACGTTCGTTCATCAAGCAACAAGGGAACGGGTTGCAGGAGACACTTTTTCTCTGCTTTCTCAGTCTGTTTCCTAGTGCCGGTTTGAAGTTCCTGCAGTTTTCACTGTAAAACCGAGTTGGAGCTAGTACCTCCCCATATATATGTATGGAATGGAGTTTTCACCTGAAAAGAAACTTTGTGTTCCCAACAAGCTAGGTGAAGGACGGCTTTCACACACACTTATCTCTCAGAACTGAGCAAGTGGAGAGACGTTCGTTCATCTAGCACCAAGGGAACGGGTTGCAGGAGACACTTTTTCTCTGCTTTCTCTGTCTGTTTCCTAGTGCCGGTTTGAAGTTCCTGCAGTTTTCACAGTAAAACCGAGTTGGAACTTGTACCTCCCCATATATATGAATGGAGTGGAGTTTGCAACTGAAAAGAAACTTTGTGTTCCCAACAAGCTAGTTGAAGGACGGCTTTCACACACACTTATATCTCAGAACTGAGCAAGTGGAGAGACGTTCGTTCACCTATCACCCAGGGAACGGATTGCAGGAGAAACTTTTTCTCTGCTTTCTCAGTCTGTTTCCTAGTGCCGGTTTGAAGTTCCTGCCGTTTTCAATGTAAACCGTGTTGGAGCTAGTACCCCCCCATATATATGTATGGAAAGGAGTTTGCAACTGAAAAGAAACTTTGTGTTCCCAACAAGTTAATTGAAGGACGGCTTTCACACACACTTATCTCTCAGAACTGAGCAAGTGGAGAGACGTTCGTTCATCAAGTACCAAGGGAACGGGTTGCAGGAGACACTTTTTCTCTGCTTTCTCAGTCTGTTTCCTAGTGCCGGTTTGAAGTTCCTGCAGTTTTCACTGTAAAACCGAGTTGGAGCTAGTACCTCCCCATATATATGTATGGAATGGAGTTTGCACCTGAAAAGAAACTTTGTGTTCCCAACAAGCTTGGTGAAGGACGGCTTTCACACACACTTATCTCTCAGAACTGAGCAAGTGGAGAGACGTTCGTTCATCTAGCACCAAGGGAACGGGTTGCAGGAGACAATTTTTCTCTGCTTTCTCAGTCTGTTTCCTAGTGCCGGTTTGAAGTTCCTGCGTTTTCACTGTAAAACAGAGTTGGAGCTAGTACCTCCCCATATATTTGTATGGAATGGAGTTTGCAACTGAAAAGAAACTTTGTGTTCCCAACAAGCTTGGTGAAGAATGGCTTTCACACACACTTATCTCTCAGAACTGAGCAAGTGGAGAGACGTTCGTTCATCTAGCACCAATGGAACGGGTTGCAGGAGACACTTTTTCTCTGCTTTCTCAGTCTGTTTCCTAGTGCCGGTTTGAAGTTCCTGCAGTTTTCACTGTAAAACCGAGTTGGAGCTAGTACCTCCCCATATATTTGTATGGAATGGAGTTTGCAACTGAAAAGTAACTTTGTGTTCCCAACAAGCTAGGTGAAGGACGGCTTTCACACACACTTATCCCTCAGAACTGAGTATGTGGAGAGACGTTCGTTCATCTAGCACCAGGGGAACGGGTTGCAGGAGACACTTTTTCTCTGCTTTCTCAGTCTGTTTCCTTGTGCCGGTTTGAAGTTCCTGCAGTTTTCAATGTAAAACCGTGTTTGAGCTAGAACCTCCCCATATATATGTATGGAATGGAGGTTGAAACTGAAAAGAAACTTTGTGTTCCCAACAAGCTAGGTGAAGGACGGCTTTCACACACACTTATCTCTCAGAACTGAGTAAGTTGAGAGACGTTCGTTCACCTAGCACCAAGGCAACGGGTTGCAGGAGACACTTTTTCTCTGCTTTCTCAGTCTGTTTCCTAGTGCCGGTTTGAAGTTCCTGCAGTTTTCACTGTAAAACCGAGTTGGAGCTAGTACCTCCCCATATATTTGTATGGAATGGAGTTTGCAACTGAAAAGAAACTTTGTGTTCCCAACAAGCTAGGTGAAGGACGGCTTTCACACACACTTATCTCCCAGAACTGAGCAAGTGGAGAGACGTTCGTTCATGTAGCACCAAGGGAACGGGTTGCAGGAGACACTTTTTCTCTGCTTTCTCAGTCTGTTTCCTAGTGCCGTTTTGAAGTTCCTGCAGTTTTCACTGTAAAATCGAGTTGGAGCTTGTACCTCCCCATATATTTGTATGGAATGGAGTTTGCAACTGAAAAGAAACTTTGTGTTCCCAACAAGCTAGGTGAAGGACGGCTTTCACACACACTTATCCCTCAGAACTGAGTATGTGGAGAGACGTTCGTTCATCTAGCACCAAGGGAACGGGTTGCAGGAGACACTTTTTCTCTGCTTTCTCAGTCTGTTTCCTAGTGCCGGTTTGAAGTTCCTGCAGTTTTCAAAGTAAATCCGTGTTGGAGCTAGTACCCACCCATATATATGTATGGAAAGGAGTTTGCAACTGAAAAGAAACTTTGTGTTCCCAACAAGTTAATTAAAGGACGGCTTTCACACACACTTATCTCTCAGAACTGAGCAAGTGGAGAGACGTTCGTTCATCAAGCACCAAGGGAACGGGTTGCAGGAGACACTTTTTCTCTGCTTTCTCAGTCTGTTTCCTAGTGCCGGTTTGAAGTTCCTGCAGTTTTCAATGTAAATCCGTGTTGGAGCTAGTACCCACCCATATATATGTATGGAAAGGAGTTTGCAACTGAAAAGAAACTTTGTGTTCCCAACAAGTTAATTAAAGGACGGCTTTCACACACACTTATCTCTCAGAACTGAGCAAGTGGAGAGACGTTCGTTCATCAAGCACCAAGGGAACGGGTTGCAGGAGACACTTTTTCTCTGCTTTCTCAGTCTGTTTCCTAGTGACGGTTTGAAGTTCCTGCAGTTTTCACTGTAAAACCGAGTTTGAGCTAGTACCTCCCCATATATATGTATGGAATGGAGTTTGCAACTGAAATGAAACTTTGTGTTCCCAACAAGCTAGGTAAAGGACGGCTTTCACACACACTAATCTCTAAGAACTGAGCAAGTGGAGAGACGTTCGTTCATCTAGCACCAATGGAACGGTTTGCAGGAGACAATTTTTCTCTGCTTTCTCAGTCTGTTTCCTAGTGCCGGTTTGAAGTTCCTGCAGTTTTCACTGTAAAACCGAGTTTGAGCTAGTACCTCCCCATATATTTGTATAGAATGGAGTTTGCAACTGAAAAGAAACTTTGTGTTCCCAACAAGCTGGGTGAAGGACGGCTTTCACACACACTTATCTCTCAGAACTGAGTATGTGGAGAGACGTTCGTTCATCTAGCACCAGGGGAACGGGTTGCAGGAGACACTTTTTCTCTGCTTTCTCAGTCTGTTTCCTAGTGCCGGTTTGAAGTTCCTGCAGTTTTCAATGTAAAACCGTGTTTGAGCTAGAACCTCCCAATATATATCTATGGAATGGAGTTTGCAACTGAAAAGAAACTTTGTGTTCCCAACAAGCTAGGTGAAGGACGGCTTTCACACACACTTATCTCTCAGAACTGAGCAAGTGGAGAGACGTTCGTTCACCTAGCACAAAGGGAACGGGTTGTAGGAGACACATTTTCTCTGCTTTCTCAGTCTGTTTCCTAGTGCCGGTTTGAAGTTCCTGCAGTTTTCACTGTAAAACCGAGTTGGAGCTAGAACCTCCCCATATATATGTATGGAATGGAGTTTGCAACTGAAAAGAAACTTTGTGTTCCCAACAAGCTAGTTGAAGGACGGCTTTCACACACACTTATCTCTCAGAACTGAGTAAGTGGAGAGACGTTCGTTCACCTAGCACCAACGCAACGGGTTGCAGGAGACACTTTTTCTCTGCTTTCTCAGTCTGTTTCCTAGTGCCAGTTTGAAGTTCCTGCAGTTTTCACTGTAAAACCGAGTTGGAGCTTGTACCTCCCCATATATATGTATGGAATGGAGTTTGCAACTTAAAAGAAACTTTGTGTTCCCAACAAGCTAGGTGAAGGACGGCTTTCACACACACTTATCTCTCAGAACTGAGCAAGTGGAGAGACGTTCGTTCACCTAGCACCAAGGGAACGGGTTGCAGGAGACACTTTTTCTCTGCTTTCTCAGTCTGTTTCCTAGTGCCGGTTTGAAGTTCCTGCAGTTTTCACTGTAAAACAGAGTTGGAGCTAGTACCTCCCCATATATTTGCATGGAATGGAGTTTGCAACTGAAAAGAAACTTTGTGTTCCCAACAACATAGGTGAAGGATGGCTTTCACACACACTTATCTCTCAGAACTGAGCAAGTGGAGAGACTTTCGTTCATCTAGCACCAAGGGAACGGGTTGCAGGAGACACTTTTTCTCTGCTTTCTCAGTCTGTTTCCTAGTGCCGGTTTGAAGTTCCTGCAGTTTTCACTGTAAATCCGAGTTGGAGCTTTTACCTCCCCATATAATTGTATGGAATAGTGTTTGCAACTGAAAAGTAACTTTGTGTTCCCAACAAGCTAGGTGAAGGACGGCTTTCACACACACTTATCCCTCAGAACTGAGTATGTGGAGAGACGTTCGTTCATCTAGCACCAGGGGAACGGGTTGCAGGAGACACTTTTTCTCTGCTTTCTCAGTCTGTTTCCTAGTGCCGGTTTGAAGTTCCTGCAGTTTTCAATGTTAAACCGTGTTGGAGCTAGTACCTCCCCATAT
Organism: Camelus bactrianus; assembly: GCF_048773025.1. Taxonomy (NCBI): domain Eukaryota; kingdom Metazoa; phylum Chordata; class Mammalia; order Artiodactyla; family Camelidae; genus Camelus; species Camelus bactrianus. The sequence goes on along the minus strand of NC_133542.1, from coordinate 79,515,465 downwards.
ATTTGTATGGAATGGAGTTTGCAACTGAAAAGAAACTTTGTGTTCCCAACAAGCTAGGTGAAGGACGGCTTTCACACACACTTATCCCTCAGAACTGAGTATGTTGAGAGACGTTCGTTCATCTAGCACCAGGGGAACGGGTTGCAGGAGACACTTTTTCTCTGCTTTCTCAGTCTGTTTCCTAGTGCCGGTTTGAAGTTCCTGCAGTTTTCAATGTAAAACCGTGTTTGAGCTAGAACCTCCCCATATATATGTATGGAATGGAGTTTGCAACTGAAAAGAAACTTTGTGTTCCCAACAAGCTTGGTGAAGAATGGCTTTCACACACACTTATCTCTCAGAACTGAGCAAGTGGAGAGACGTTCGTTCATCTAGCACCAATGGAACGGGTTGCAGGAGACACTTTTTCTCTGCTTTCTCAGTCTGTTTCCTAGTGCCGGTTTGAAGTTCCTGCAGTTTTCACTGTAAAACCGAGTTGGAGCTAGTACCTCCCCATATATTTGTATGGAATGGAGTTTGCAACTGAAAAGAAACTTTGTGTTCCCAACAAGCTTGGTGAAGGACGGCTTTCACACACACTTAACTCCCAGAACTGAGCAAGTGGAGAGACGTTCGTTCATGTAGCACCAAGGGAACGGGTTGCAGGAGACACTTTTTCTCTGCTTTCTCATTCTGTTTCCTAGTGCCGGTTTGAAGTTCCTGCAGTTTTCACTGTAAAACCGAGTAGAAGCTAGTACCTCCCCATATATTTGTATGGAATGGAGTTTGCAACTGAAAAGAAACTTTGTGTTCCCAACAAGCTAGGTGAAGGACGGCTTTCTCACACACTTATCCCTCAGAACTGAGTATGTGGAGAGACGTTCGTTCATCTAGCACCAAGGGAACGGGTTGCAGGAGACACTTTTTCTCTGCTTTCTCAGTCTGTTTCCTAGTGCCGGTTTGAAGTTCCTGCAGTTTTCAATGTAAAACCGTGTTGGAGCTAGTACCCCCCCATATATATGTATGGAAAGGAGTTTGCAACTGAAAAGAAACTTTGTGTTCCCAACAAGTTAATTGAAGGACGGCTTTCACACACACTTATCTCTCAGAACTGAGCAAGTGGAGAGACGTTCGTTCATCAAGCACCAAGGGAACGGGTTGCAGGAGACACTTTTTCTCTGCTTTCTCAGTCTGTTTCCTAGTGACGGTTTGAAGTTCCTGCAGTTTTCACTGTAAAACCGAGTTTGAGCTAGTACCTCCCCATATATATGTATGGAATGGAGTTTGCAACTGAAATGAAACTTTGTGTTCCCAACAAGCTAGATAAAGGACGGCTTTCACACACACTTATCTCTTAGAACTGAGCAAGTGGAGAGACGTTCGTTCATCTAGCACCAATGGAACGGGTTGCAGGAGACACTTTTTCTCTGCTTTCTCAGTCTGTTTCCTAGTGCCGGTTTGAAGTTCCTGCAGTTTTCACTGTAAAACCGAGTTGGAGCTAGTACCTCCCCATATATTTGTATGGAATGGAGTTTGCAACTGAAAAGAAACTTTGTGTTCCCAACAAGCTAGGTGAAGGACGGCTTTCACACACACTTATCCCTCAGAACTGAGTATGTTGAGAGACGTTCGTTCATCTAGCACCAGGGGAACGGGTTGCAGGAGACACTTTTTCTCTGCTTTCTCAGTCTGTTTCCTAGTGCCGGTTTGAAGTTCCTGCAGTTTTCAATGTAAAACCGTGTTTGAGCTAGAACCTCCCCATATATATGTATGGAATGGAGTTTGCAACTGAAAAGAAACTTTGTGTTCCCAACAAGCTTGGTGAAGAATGGCTTTCACACACACTTATCTCTCAGAACTGAGCAAGTGGAGAGACGTTCGTTCATCTAGCACCAATGGAACGGGTTGCAGGAGACACTTTTTCTCTGCTTTCTCAGTCTGTTTCCTAGTGCCGGTTTGAAGTTCCTGCAGTTTTCACTGTAAAACCGAGTTGGAGCTAGTACCTCCCCATATATTTGTATGGAATGGAGTTTGCAACTGAAAAGAAACTTTGTGTTCCCAACAAGCTTGGTGAAGGACGGCTTTCACACACACTTAACTCCCAGAACTGAGCAAGTGGAGAGACGTTCGTTCATGTAGCACCAAGGGAACGGGTTGCAGGAGACACTTTTTCTCTGCTTTCTCATTCTGTTTCCTAGTGCCGGTTTGAAGTTCCTGCAGTTTTCACTGTAAAACCGAGTTGGAGCTAGTACCTCCCCATATGTTTGTATGGAATGGAGTTTGCAACTGAAAAGAAACTTTGTGTTCCCAACAAGCTAGGTGAAGGACGGCTTTCTCACACACTTATCCCTCAGAACTGAGTACGTGGAGAGACGTTCGTTCATCTAGCACCAAGGGAACGGGTTGCAGGAGACACTTTTTCTCTGCTTTCTCAGTCTGTTTCCTAGGGCCGGTTTGAAGTTCCTGCAGTTTTCAATGTAAAACCGTGTTGGAGCTAGTACCCCCCCATATATATGTATGGAAAGGAGTTTGCAACTGAAAAGAAACTTTGTGTTCCCAACAAGTTAATTGAAGGACGGCTTTCACACACACTTATCTCTCAGAACTGAGCAAGTGGAGAGACGTTCGTTCATCAAGCACCAAGGGAACGGGTTGCAGGAGACACTTTTTCTCTGCTTTCTCAGTCTGTTTCCTAGTGACGGTTTGAAGTTCCTGCAGTTTTCACTGTAAAACCGAGTTTGAGCTAGTACCTCCCCATATATATGTATGGAATGGAGTTTGCAACTGAAATGAAACTTTGTGTTCCCAACAAGCTAGATAAAGGACGGCTTTCACACACACTTATCTCTTAGAACTGAGCAAGTGGAGAGACGTTCGTTCATCTAGCACCAATGGAACGGGTTGCAGGAGACACTTTTTCTCTGCTTTCTCAGTCTGTTTCCTAGTGCCGGTTTGAAGTTCCTGCAGTTTTCACTGTAAAACCGAGTTGGAGCTAGTACCTCCCCATATATTTTTATGGAATGGAGTTTGCAACTGAAAAGAAAATTTGTGTTCCCAACAAGCTAGGTGAAGGATGGCTTTCACACACACTTATCTCCCAAAACTGAGCAAGTGGAGAGACGTTCGTTCATGTAGCACCAAGGGAACGGGTTGCAGGAGACACTTTTTCTCTGCTTTCTCATTCTGTTTCCTAGTGCCGGTTTGAAGTTCCTGCAGTTTTCACTGTAAAACCGAGTTGGAGCTTGTACCTCCCCATATATTTGTATGGAATGGAGTTTGCAACTGAAAAGAATCTTTGTGTTCCCAACAAGCTAGGTGAAAGACGGCTTTCACACACACTTATCCCTCAGAACTGAGTATGTGGAGAGACGTTCGTTCATCTAGCACCAGGGGAACGGGTTGCAGGAGACACTTTTTTTCTGCTTTCTCACTCTGTTTCCTAGTGCCGGTTTGAAGTTCCTGCAGTTTTCAATGTAAAACCGTGTTGGAGATAGTACCCCCCCATATATATGTATCGAAAGGAGTTTGCAACTGAAAAGAAACTTTGTGTTCCCAACAAGCTAGGTGAAGGACGGCTTTCACACACACTTATCTCTCAGAACTGAGCAAGTGGAGAGACGTTCGTTCACCTAGCACAAAGGGAACGGGTTGCAGGAGACACATTTTCTCTGCTTTCTCAGTCTGTTTCCTAGTGCCGGTTTGAAGTTCCTGCAGTTTTCACTGTAAAACCGAGTTGGAGCTAGTACCTCCCCATATATTTTTATGGAATGGAGTTTGCAACTGAAAAGAAACTTTGTGTTCCCAACAAGCTAGGTGAAGGATGGCTTTCACACACACTTATCTCCCAAAACTGAGCAAGTGGAGAGACGTTCGTTCATCTAGCACCAAGGGAACGGGTTGCAGGAGACACTTTTTCTCTGTTTCTCAGTCTGTTTCCTAGTGCCGGTTTGAAGTTCCTGCAGTTTTCACTGTAAAACCGAGTTGGAGCTTGTACCTCCCCATATATTTGTATGGAATGGAGTTTGCAACTGAAAAGAATCTTTGTGTTCCCAACAAGCTAGGTGAAGGACGGCTTTCACACACACTTATCCCTCAGAACTGAGTATGTGGAGAGACGTTCGTTCATCTAGCACCAGGGGAACGGGTTGCAGGAGACACTTTTTCTCTGCTTTCTCAGTCTGTTTCCTAGTGCCGGTTTGAAGTTCCTGCAGTTTTCAATGTAAAACCGTGTTGGAGATAGTACCCCCCCATATATATGTATGGAAAGGAGTTTGCAACTGAAAAGAAACTTTGTGTTCCCAAGAAGTTAATTGAAAAACGGCTTTCACACACACTTATCTCTCAGAACTGAGTAAGTGGAGAGACGTTCGTTCATCAAGCACCAAGGGAACGGGTTGCTGGAGACACTTTTTCTCTGCATTCTAAGTCTGTTTCCTAGTGCCTGTTTGAAGTTCCTGCAGTTTTCACTGTAAAACCGAGTTGGAGCTAGTACCTCCCCATATATATGTAAGGATTGGAGTTTGCAACTGAAAAGAAACTTTGTGTTCCCAACAAGCTAGGTGAAGGACGGCTTTCACACACACTTATCTCTCAGAACTGAGCAAGTGGAGAGACGTTCGTTCATCTAGCACCAAGGGAACGGGTAGCAGGACACACTTTTTCTCTGCTTTCTCAGTCTGTTTCCTAGTGCCGGTTTGAAGTTCCTGCAGTTTTCACTGTAAATCCGAGTTGGAGCTAGTACCTCCCCATATATATCTATGGAATGGAGTTTGCAACTGAAAAGAAACTTTGTGTTCCCAACAAGCTAGTTGAAGGACGGCTTTCACACACACTTATCTCTCAGAACTGAGTAAGTGGAGAGACGTTCGTTCATCTAGCACCAAGGCAACGGGTTGCAGGAGACACTTTTTCTCTGCTTTCTCAGTCTGTTTCCTAGTGCCGGTTTGAAGTTCCTGCAGTTTTCACTGTAAAACCGAGTTGGAGCTAGTACCTCCCCATATATTTGTATGGAATGGAGTTTGCAACTGAAAAGAAACTTTGTGTTCCCAACAAGCTAGGTGAAGGATGGCTTTCACACACACTTATCTCCCAAAACTGAGCAAGTGGAGAGACGTTCGTTCATGTAGCACCAAGGGAACGGGTTGCAGGAGACACTTTTTCTCTGCTTTCTCATTCTGTTTCCTAGTGCCGGTTTGAAGTTCCTGCAGTTTTCACTGTAAAACCGAGTTGGAGCTTGTACCTCCCCATATATTTGTATGGAATGGAGTTTGCAACTGAAAAGAATCTTTGTGTTCCCAACAAGCTAGGTGAAAGACGGCTTTCACACACACTTATCCCTCAGAACTGAGTATGTGGAGAGACGTTCGTTCATCTAGCACCAGGGGAACGGGTTGCAGGAGACACTTTTTTTCTGCTTTCTCACTCTGTTTCCTAGTGCCGGTTTGAAGTTCCTGCAGTTTTCAATGTAAAACCGTGTTGGAGATAGTACCCCCCCATATATATGTATGGAAAGGAGTTTGCAACTGAAAAGAAACTTTGTGTTCCCAACAAGCTAGGTGAAGGACGGCTTTCACACACACTTATCTCTCAGAACTGAGCAAGTGGAGAGACGTTCGTTCACCTAGCACAAAGGGAACGGGTTGCATGAGACACATTTTCTCTGCTTTCTCAGTCTGTTTCCTAGTGCCGGTTTGAAGTTCCTGCAGTTTTCACTGTAAAACCGAGTTGGAGCTAGTACCTCCCCATATATTTTTATGGAATGGAGTTTGCAACTGAAAAGAACTTTGTGTTCCCAACAAGCTAGGTGAAGGATGGCTTTCACACACACTTATCTCCCAAAACTGAGCAAGTGGAGAGACGTTCGTTCATCTAGCACCAAGGGAACGGGTTGCAGGAGACACTTTTTCTCTGTTTCTCAGTCTGTTTCCTAGTGCCGGTTTGAAGTTCCTGCAGTTTTCACTGTAAAACCGAGTTGGAGCTTGTACCTCCCCATATATTTGTATGGAATGGAGTTTGCAACTGAAAAGAATCTTTGTGTTCCCAACAAGCTAGGTGAAGGACGGCTTTCACACACACTTATCCCTCAGAACTGAGTATGTGGAGAGACGTTCGTTCATCTAGCACCAGGGGAACGGGTTGCAGGAGACACTTTTTCTCTGCTTTCTCAGTCTGTTTCCTAGTGCCGGTTTGAAGTTCCTGCAGTTTTCAATGTAAAACCGTGTTGGAGATAGTACCCCCCCATATATATGTATGGAAAGGAGTTTGCAACTGAAAAGAAACTTTGTGTTCCCAAGAAGTTAATTGAAAAACGGCTTTCACACACACTTATCTCTCAGAACTGAGTAAGTGGAGAGACGTTCGTTCATCAAGCACCAAGGGAACGGGTTGCTGGAGACACTTTTTCTCTGCATTCTAAGTCTGTTTCCTAGTGCCTGTTTGAAGTTCCTGCAGTTTTCACTGTAAAACCGAGTTGGAGCTAGTACCTCCCCATATATATGTAAGGATTGGAGTTTGCAACTGAAAAGAAACTTTGTGTTCCCAACAAGCTAGGTGAAGGACGGCTTTCACACACACTTATCTCTCAGAACTGAGCAAGTGGAGAGACGTTCGTTCATCTAGCACCAAGGGAACGGGTAGCAGGACACACTTTTTCTCTGCTTTCTCAGTCTGTTTCCTAGTGCCGGTTTGAAGTTCCTGCAGTTTTCACTGTAAATCCGAGTTGGAGCTAGTACCTCCCCATATATATCTATGGAATGGAGTTTGCAACTGAAAAGAAACTTTGTGTTCCCAACAAGCTAGTTGAAGGACGGCTTTCACACACACTTATCTCTCAGAACTGAGTAAGTGGAGAGACGTTCGTTCACCTAGCACCAAGGCAACGGGTTGCAGGAGACACTTTTTCTCTGCTTTCTCAGTCTGTTTCCTAGTGCCGGTTTGAAGTTCCTGCAGTTTTCACTGTAAAACCGAGTTGGAGCTAGTACCTCCCCATATATTTGTATGGAATGGAGTTTGCAACTGAAAAGAAACTTTGTGTTCCCAACAAGCTAGGTGAAGGACTGCTTTCACACACACTTATCTCCCAGAACTGAGCAAGTGGAGAGACGTTCGTTCATGTAGCACCAAGGGAACGGGTGGCAGGAGACACTTTTTCTCTGCTTTCTCATTCTGTTTCCTAGTGCCGGTTTGAAGTTCCTGCAGTTTTCACTGTAAAACCGAGTTGGAGCTAGTACTTCCCCATATATATGTATGGAATGGAGTTTGCAACTGAAAAGAAACTTTGTGTTCCCAACAAGCTAGGTGAAGGACGGCTTTCACACACACTTATCTCTCAGAACTGAGCAAGTGGAGAGACGTTCGTTCACTTAGCACCAAGGGAATGGGTTGCAGGAGACACTTTTTCTCTGCTTTCTCAGTCTGTTTCCTAGTGCCGGTTTGAAGTTCCTGCAGTTTTCACTGTAAAACAGAGTTGGAGCTAGTACCTCCCCATATATTTGTATGGAATGGAGTTTGCAACTGAAAAGAAACTTTGTGTTCCCAACAAGCTAGGTGAAGGACGGCTTTCACACACACTTATCTCTCAGAACTGAGCAAGTGGAGAGACGTTCGTTCACCTAGCACAAAGGGAACGGGTTGCAGGAGACACATTTTCTCTGCTTTCTCAGTCTGTTTCCTAGTGCCGGTTTGAAGTTCCTGCAGTTTTCACTTTAAAACCGATTTGGAGCTAGTACTTCCCCATATATTTTTATGGAATGGAGTTTGCAACTGAAAAGAAATTTGTGTTCCCAACAAGCTAGGTGAAGGATGGCTTTCACACACACTTATCTCCCAAAACTGAGCAAGTGGAGAGACGTTCGTTCATGTAGCACAAAGGGAACGGGTTGCAGGAGACACTTTTTCTCTGCTTTCTAATTCTGTTTCCTAGTGCCGGTTTGAAGTTCCTGCAGTTTTCACTGTAAAACATAGTTGGAGCTTGTACCTCCCCATATATTTGTATGGAATGGAGTTTGCAACTGAAAAGAATCTTTGTGTTCCCAACAAGCTAGGTGAAGGACGGCTTTCACACACACTTATCCCTCAGAACTGAGTATGTGGAGAGACGTTCGTTCATCTAGCACCAGGGGAACGGGTTGCAGGAGACACTTTTTCTCTGTTTCTCACTCTGTTTCCTAGTGCCGGTTTGAAGTTCCTGCAGTTTTCACTGTAAAACCGAGTTGGAGCTAGTACCTCCCCATATATTTTTATGGAATGGAGTTTGCAACTGAAAAGAAACTTTGTGTTCCCAACAAGCTAGGTGAAGGATGGCTTTCACACACACTTATCTCCCAAAACTGAGCAAGTGGAGAGACGTTCGTTCATCTAGCACCAAGGGAACGGGTTGCAGGAGACACTTTTTCTCTGTTTCTCAGTCTGTTTCCTAGTGCCGGTTTGAAGTTCCTGCAGTTTTCACTGTAAAACCGAGTTGGAGCTTGTACCTCCCCATATATTTGTATGGAATGGAGTTTGCAACTGAAAAGAATCTTTGTGTTCCCAGCAAGCTAGGTGAAGGACGGCTTTCACACACACTTATCCCTCAGAACTGAGTATGTGGAGAGACGTTCGTTCATCTAGCACCAGGGGAACGGGTTGCAGGAGACACTTTTTTTCTGCTTTCTCACTCTGTTTCCTAGTGCCGGTTTGAAGTTCCTGCAGTTTTCAATGTAAAACCGTGTTGGAGATAGTACCCCCCCATATATATGTATGGAAAGGAGTTTGCAACTGAAAAGAAACTTTGTGTTCCCAACAAGCTAGGTGAAGGACGGCTTTCACACACACTTATCTCTCAGAACTGAGCAAGTGGAGAGACGTTCGTTCACCTAGCACAAAGGGAACGGGTTGCATGAGACACATTTTCTCTGCTTTCTCAGTCTGTTTCCTAGTGCCGGTTTGAAGTTCCTGCAGTTTTCACTGTAAAACCGAGTTGGAGCTAGTACCTCCCCATATATTTTTATGGAATGGAGTTTGCAACTGAAAAGAACTTTGTGTTCCCAACAAGCTAGGTGAAGGATGGCTTTCACACACACTTATCTCCCAAAACTGAGCAAGTGGAGAGACGTTCGTTCATCTAGCACCAAGGGAACGGGTTGCAGGAGACACTTTTTCTCTGTTTCTCAGTCTGTTTCCTAGTGCCGGTTTGAAGTTCCTGCAGTTTTCACTGTAAAACCGAGTTGGAGCTTGTACCTCCCCATATATTTGTATGGAATGGAGTTTGCAACTGAAAAGAATCTTTGTGTTCCCAACAAGCTAGGTGAAGGACGGCTTTCACACACACTTATCCCTCAGAACTGAGTATGTGGAGAGACGTTCGTTCATCTAGCACCAGGGGAACGGGTTGCAGGAGACACTTTTTCTCTGCTTTCTCAGTCTGTTTCCTAGTGCCGGTTTGAAGTTCCTGCAGTTTTCAATGTAAAACCGTGTTGGAGATAGTACCCCCCCATATATATGTATGGAAAGGAGTTTGCAACTGAAAAGAAACTTTGTGTTCCCAAGAAGTTAATTGAAAAACGGCTTTCACACACACTTATCTCTCAGAACTGAGTAAGTGGAGAGACGTTCGTTCATCAAGCACCAAGGGAACGGGTTGCTGGAGACACTTTTTCTCTGCATTCTAAGTCTGTTTCCTAGTGCCTGTTTGAAGTTCCTGCAGTTTTCACTGTAAAACCGAGTTGGAGCTAGTACCTCCCCATATATATGTAAGGATTGGAGTTTGCAACTGAAAAGAAACTTTGTGTTCCCAACAAGCTAGGTGAAGGACGGCTTTCACACACACTTATCTCTCAGAACTGAGCAAGTGGAGAGACGTTCGTTCATCTAGCACCAAGGGAACGGGTAGCAGGACACACTTTTTCTCTGCTTTCTCAGTCTGTTTCCTAGTGCCGGTTTGAAGTTCCTGCAGTTTTCACTGTAAATCCGAGTTGGAGCTAGTACCTACCCATATATATCTATGGAATGGAGTTTGCAACTGAAAAGAAACTTTGTGTTCCCAACAAGCTAGTTGAAGGACGGCTTTCACACACACTTATCTCTCAGAACTGAGTAAGTGGAGAGACGTTCGTTCACCTAGCACCAAGGCAACGGGTTGCAGGAGACACTTTTTCTCTGCTTTCTCAGTCTGTTTCCTAGTGCCGGTTTGAAGTTCCTGCAGTTTTCACTGTAAAACCGAGTTGGAGCTAGTACCTCCCCATATATTTGTATGGAATGGAGTTTGCAACTGAAAAGAAACTTTGTGTTCCCAACAAGCTAGGTGAAGGACTGCTTTCACACACACTTATCTCCCAGAACTGAGCAAGTGGAGAGACGTTCGTTCATGTAGCACCAAGGGAACGGGTGGCAGGAGACACTTTTTCTCTGCTTTCTCATTCTGTTTCCTAGTGCCGGTTTGAAGTTCCTGCAGTTTTCACTGTAAAACCGAGTTGGAGCTAGTACTTCCCCATATATATGTATGGAATGGAGTTTGCAACTGAAAAGAAACTTTGTGTTCCCAACAAGCTAGGTGAAGGACGGCTTTCACACACACTTATCTCTCAGAACTGAGCAAGTGGAGAGACGTTCGTTCACTTAGCACCAAGGGAATGGGTTGCAGGAGACACTTTTTCTCTGCTTTCTCAGTCTGTTTCCTAGTGCCGGTTTGAAGTTCCTGCAGTTTTCACTGTAAAACAGAGTTGGAGCTAGTACCTCCCCATATATTTGTATGGAATGGAGTTTGCAACTGAAAAGAAACTTTGTGTTCCCAACAAGCTAGGTGAAGGACGGCTTTCACACACACTTATCTCTCAGAACTGAGCAAGTGGAGAGACGTTCGTTCACCTAGCACAAAGGGAACGGGTTGCAGGAGACACATTTTCTCTGCTTTCTCAGTCTGTTTCCTAGTGCCGGTTTGAAGTTCCTGCAGTTTTCACTTTAAAACCGATTTGGAGCTAGTACTTCCCCATATATTTTTATGGAATGGAGTTTGCAACTGAAAAGAAATTTGTGTTCCCAACAAGCTAGGTGAAGGATGGCTTTCACACACACTTATCTCCCAAAACTGAGCAAGTGGAGAGACGTTCGTTCATGTAGCACAAAGGGAACGGGTTGCAGGAGACACTTTTTCTCTGCTTTCTAATTCTGTTTCCTAGTGCCGGTTTGAAGTTCCTGCAGTTTTCACTGTAAAACATAGTTGGAGCTTGTACCTCCCCATATATTTGTATGGAATGGAGTTTGCAACTGAAAAGAATCTTTGTGTTCCCAACAAGCTAGGTGAAGGACGGCTTTCACACACACTTATCCCTCAGAACTGAGTATGTGGAGAGACGTTCGTTCATCTAGCACCAGGGGAACGGGTTGCAGGAGACACTTTTTCTCTGTTTCTCACTCTGTTTCCTAGTGCCGGTTTGAAGTTCCTGCAGTTTTCACTGTAAAACCGAGTTGGAGCTAGTACCTCCCCATATATTTTTATGGAATGGAGTTTGCAACTGAAAAGAAACTTTGTGTTCCCAACAAGCTAGGTGAAGGATGGCTTTCACACACACTTATCTCCCAAAACTGAGCAAGTGGAGAGACGTTCGTTCATCTAGCACCAAGGGAACGGGTTGCAGGAGACACTTTTTCTCTGTTTCTCAGTCTGTTTCCTAGTGCCGGTTTGAAGTTCCTGCAGTTTTCACTGTAAAACCGAGTTGGAGCTTGTACCTCCCCATATATTTGTATGGAATGGAGTTTGCAACTGAAAAGAATCTTTGTGTTCCCAGCAAGCTAGGTGAAGGACGGCTTTCACACACACTTATCCCTCAGAACTGAGTATGTGGAGAGACGTTCGTTCATCTAGCACCAGGGGAACGGGTTGCAGGGGACACTTTTTTTCTGCTTTCTCACTCTGTTTCCTAGTGCCGGTTTGAAGTTCCTGCAGTTTTCAATGTAAAACCGTGTTGGAGATAGTACCCCCCCATATATATGTATGGAAAGGAGTTTGAAACTGAAAAGAAACTTTGTGTTCCCAACAAGTTAATTGAAGGACGGCTTTCACACACACTTATCTCTCAGAACTGAGTAAGTGGAGAGACGTTCGTTCATCAAGCACCAAGGGAACGGGTTGCTGGAGACACTTTTTCTCTGCATTCTCAGTCTGTTTCCTAGTGCCGGTTTGAAGTTCCTGCAGTTTTCACTGTAAAACCGAGTTGGAGCTAGTACCTCCCCATATATATGTAAGGATTGGAGTTTGCAACTGAAAAGAATCTTTGTGTTCCCAACAAGCTAGGTGAAGGACGGCTTTCACACACACTTATCTCTCAGAACTGAGCAAGTGGAGAGACGTTCGTTCATCTAGAACCAAGGGAACGGGTTGCAGGACACACTTTTTCTCTGCTTTCTCAGTCTGTTTCCTAGTGCCGGTTTGAAGTTCCTGCAGTTTTCACTGTAAAACCGAGTTGGAGCTAGTACCTCCCCATATATATGTAAGGATTGGAGTTTGCAACTGAAAAGAAACTTTGTGTTCCCAACAAGCTAGGTGAAGGACGGCTTTCACACACACTTATCTCTCAGAACTGTGCAAGTGGAGAGACGTTCGTTCATCTAGCACCAAGGGAACGGGTTGCAGGACAGACTTTTTCTCTGCTTTCTCAGTCTGTTTCCTAGTGCCGGTTTGAAGTTCCTGCAGTTTTCACTGTAAATCCGAGTTGGAGCTAGTACCTCCCCATATATATCTATGGAATGGAGTTTGCAACTGAAAAGAAACTTTGTGTTCCCAACAAGCTAGTTGAAGGACGGCTTTCACACACACTTATCTCTCAGAACTGAGTAAGTGGAGAGACGTTCGTTCACCTAGCACCAAGGCAACGGGTTGCAGGAGACACTTTTTCTCTGCTTTCTCAGTCTGTTTCCTAGTGCCGGTTTGAAGTTCCTGCAGTTTTCACTGTAAAACCGAGTTGGAGCTAGTACCTCCCCATATATTTATATGGAATGGAGTTTGCAACTGAAAAGAAACTTTGTGTTCCCAACAAGCTAGGTGAAGGACTGCTTTCACACACACTTATCTCCCAGAACTGAGCAAGTGGAGAGACGTTCGTTCATGTAGCACCAAGGGAACGGGTTGCAGGAGACACTTTTTCTCTGCTTTCTCATTCTGTTTCCTAGTGCCGGTTTGAAGTTCCTGCAGTTTTCACTGTAAAACCGAGTTGGAGCTAGTACTTCCCCATATATATGTATGGAATGGAGTTTGCAACTGAAAAGAAACTTTGTGTTCCCAACAAGCTAGGTGAAGGACGGCTTTCACACACACTTATCTCTCAGAACTGAGCAAGTGGAGAGACGTTCGTTCACTTAGCACCAAGGGAATGGGTTGCAGGAGACACTTTTTCTCTGCTTTCTCAGTCTGTTTCCTAGTGCCGGTTTGAAGTTCCTGCAGTTTTCACTGTAAAACCGATTTGGAGCTAGTACCTCCCCATATATTTTTATGGAATGGAGTTTGCAACTGAAAAGAAATTTGTGTTCCCAACAAGCTAGGTGAAGGATGGCTTTCACACACACTTATCTCCCAAAACTGAGCAAGTGGAGAGACGTTCGTTCATGTAGCACCAAGGGAACGGGTTGCAGGAGACACTTTTTCTCTGCTTTCTCATTCTGTTTCCTAGTGCCGGTTTGAAGTTCCTGCAGTTTTCACTGTAAAACATAGTTGGAGCTTGTACCTCCCCATATATTTGTATGGAATGGAGTTTGCAACTGAAAAGAATCTTTGTGTTCCCAACAAGCTAGGTGAAGGACGGCTTTCACACACACTTATCCCTCAGAACTGAGTATGTGGAGAGACGTTCGTTCATCTAGCACCAGGGGAACGGGTTGCAGGAGACACTTTTTTTCTGCTTTCTCACTCTGTTTCCTAGTGCCGGTTTGAAGTTCCTGCAGTTTTCACTGTAAAACCGAGTTGGAGCTAGTACCTCCCCATATATTTTTATGGAATGGAGTTTGCAACTGAAAAGAAACTTTGTGTTCCCAACAAGCTAGGTGAAGGATGGCTTTCACACACACTTATCTCCCAAAACTGAGCAAGTGGAGAGACGTTCGTTCATCTAGCACCAAGGGAACGGGTTGCTGGAGACACTTTTTCTCTGTTTCTCAGTCTGTTTCCTAGTGCCGGTTTGAAGTTCCTGCAGTTTTCACTGTAAAACCGAGTTGGAGCTTGTACCTCCCCATATATTTGTATGGAATGGAGTTTGCAACTGAAAAGAATCTTTGTGTTCCCAACAAGCTAGGTGAAGGACGGCTTTCACACACACTTATCCCTCAGAACTGAGTATGTGGAGAGACGTTCGTTCATCTAGCACCAGGGGAACGGGTTGCAGGGGACACTTTTTTTCTGCTTTCTCACTCTGTTTCCTAGTGCCGGTTTGAAGTTCCTGCAGTTTTCAATGTAAAACCGTGTTGGAGATAGTACCCCCCCATATATATGTATGGAAAGGAGTTTGCAACTGAAAAGAAACTTTGTGTTCCCAACAAGTTAATTGAAGGACGGCTTTCACACACACTTATCTCTCAGAACTGAGTAAGTGGAGAGACGTTCGTTCATCAAGCACCAAGGGAACGGGTTGCTGGAGACACTTTTTCTCTGCATTCTCAGTCTGTTTCCTAGTGCCGGTTTGAAGTTCCTGCAGTTTTCACTGTAAAACCGAGTTGGAGCTAGTACCTCCCCATATATATGTAAGGATTGGAGTTTGCAACTGAAAAGAATCTTTGTGTTCCCAACAAGCTAGGTGAAGGACGGCTTTCACACACACTTATCTCTCAGAACTGAGCAAGTGGAGAGACGTTCGTTCATCTAGAACCAAGGGAACGGGTTGCAGGACACACTTTTTCTCTGCTTTCTCAGTCTGTTTCCTAGTGCCGGTTTGAAGTTCCTGCAGTTTTCACTGTAAATCCGAGTTGGAGCTAGTACCTCCCCATATATATCTATGGAATGGAGTTTGCAACTGAAAAGAAACTTTGTGTTCCCAACAAGCTAGTTGAAGGACGGCTTTCACACACAATTATCTCTCAGAACTGAGTAAGTGGAGAGACGTTCGTTCACCTAGCACCAAGGCAACGGGTTGCAGGAGACACTTTTTCTCTGCTTTCTCAGTCTGTTTCCTAGTGCCGGTTTGAAGTTCCTGCAGTTTTCACTGTAAAACCGAGTTGGAGCTAGTACCTCCCCATATATTTGTATGGAATGGAGTTTGCAACTGAAAAGAAACTTTGTGTTCCCAACAAGCTAGGTGAAGGACGGCTTTCACACACACTTATCTCCCAGAACTGAGCAAGTGGAGAGACGTTCGTTCATGTAGCACCAAGGGAACGGGTTGCAAGAGACACTTTTTCTCTGCTTTCTCATTCTGTTTCCTAGTGCCGGTTTGAAGTTCCTGCAGTTTTCACTGTAAAATCGAGTTGGAGCTTGTACCTCCCCATATATTTGTATGGAATGGAGTTTGCAACTGAAAAGAAACTTTGTGTTCCCAACAAGCTAGGTGAAGGACGGCTTTCACACACACTTATCCCTCAGAACTGAGTATGTGGAGAGACGTTCGTTCATCTAGCACCAAGGGAACGGGTTGTAGGAGACACTATTTCTCTGCTTTCTCAGTCTGTTTCCTAGTGCCGGTTTGAAGTTCCTGCAGTTTTCAATGTAAATCAGTGTTGGAGCTAGTACCCCCCCATATATATGTATGGAAAGGAGTTTGCAACTGAAAAGAAACTTTGTGTTCCCAACAAGTTAATTAAAGAACGGCTTTCACACACACTTATCTCTCAGAACTGAGCAAGTGGAGAGACGTTCGTTCATCAAGCACCAAGGGAACGGGTTGCAGGAGACACTTTTTCTCTGCTTTCTCAGTCTGTTTTCTAGTGACGGTTTGAAGTTCCTGCAGTTTTCACTGTAAAACCGAGTTTGAGCTAGTACCTCCCCATATATATGTATGGAATGGAGTTTGCAACTGAAATGAAACATTGTGTTCCCAACAAGCTAGGTGAAGGACGGCTTTCACACACACTTATCCCTCAGAACTGAGTATGTGGAGAGACGTTCGTTCATCTAGCACCAGGGGAACGGGTTGCAGGGGACACTTTTTTTCTGCTTTCTCACTCTGTTTCCTAGTGCCGGTTTGAAGTTCCTGCAGTTTTCAATGTAAAACCGTGTTGGAGATAGTACCCCCCCATATATATGTATGGAAAGGAGTTTGCAACTGAAAAGAAACTTTGTGTTCCCAACAAGTTAATTGAAGGACGGCTTTCACACACACTTATCTCTCAGAACTGAGCAAGTGGAGAGACGTTCGTTCATCTAGAACCAAGGGAACGGGTTGCAGGACACACTTTTTCTCTGCTTTCTCAGTCTGTTTCCTAGTGCCGGTTTGAAGTTCCTGCAGTTTTCACTGTAAATCCGAGTTGGAGCTAGTACCTCCCCATATATATCTATGGAATGGAGTTTGCAACTGAAAAGAAACTTTGTGTTCCCAACAAGCTAGTTGAAGGACGGCTTTCACACACACTTATCTCTCAGAACTGAGTAAGTGGAGAGACGTTCGTTCACCTAGCACCAAGGCAACGGGTTGCAGGAGACACTTTTTCTCTGCTTTCTCAGTCTGTTTCCTAGTGCCGGTTTGAAGTTCCTGCAGTTTTCACTGTAAAACCGAGTTGGAGCTAGTACCTCCCCATATATTTGTATGGAATGGAGTTTGCAACTGAAAAGAAACTTTGTGTTCCCAACAAGCTAGGTGAAGGACGGCTTTCACACACACTTATCTCCCAGAACTGAGCAAGTGGAGAGACGTTCGTTCATCTAGAACCAAGGGAACGGGTTGCAGGACACACTTTTTCTCTGCTTTCTCAGTCTGTTTCCTAGTGCCGGTTTGAAGTTCCTGCAGTTTTCACTGTAAATCCGAGTTGGAGCTAGTACCTCCCCATATATATCTATGGAATGGAGTTTGCAACTGAAAAGAAACTTTGTGTTCCCAACAAGCTAGTTGAAGGACGGCTTTCACACACACTTATCTCTCAGAACTGAGTAAGTGGAGAGACGTTCGTTCACCTAGCACCAAGGCAACGGGTTGCAGGAGACACTTTTTCTCTGCTTTCTCAGTCTGTTTCCTAGTGCCGGTTTGAAGTTCCTGCAGTTTTCACTGTAAAACCGAGTTGGAGCTAGTACCTCCCCATATATTTGTATGGAATGGAATTTGCAACTGAAAAGAAACTTTGTGTTCCCAACAAGCTAGGTGAAGGACGGCTTTCACACACACTTATCTCCCAGAACTGAGCAAGTGGAGAGACGTTCGTTCATGTAGCACCAAGGGAACGGGTTGCAAGAGACACTTTTTCTCTGCTTTCTCATTCTGTTTCCTAGTGCCGGTTTGAAGTTCCTGCAGTTTTCACTGTAAAATCGAGTTGGAGCTTGTACCTCCCCATATATTTGTATGGAATGGAGTTTGCAACTGAAAAGAAACTTTGTGTTCCCAACAAGCTAGGTGAAGGACGGCTTTCACACACACTTATCCCTCAGAACTGAGTATGTGGAGAGACGTTCCTTCACCTAGCACCAAGGCAACGGGTTGCAGGAGACACTTTTTCTCTGCTTTCTCAGTCTGTTTCCTAGTGCCGGTTTGAAGTTCCTGCAGTTTTCAATGTAAATCAGTGTTGGAGCTAGTACCCCCCCATATATATGTATGGAAAGGAGTTTGCAACTGAAAAGAAACTTTGTGTTCCCAACAAGTTAATTAAAGAACGGCTTTCACACACACTTATCTCTCAGAACTGAGCAAGTGGAGAGACGTTCGTTCATCAAGCACCAAGGGAACGGGTTGCAGGAGACACTTTTTCTCTGCTTTCTCAGTCTGTTTTCTAGTGACGGTTTGAAGTTCCTGCAGTTTTCACTGTAAAACCGAGTTTGAGCTAGTACCTCCCCATATATATGTATGGAATGGAGTTTGCAACTGAAATGAAACATTGTGTTCCCAACAAGCTAGGTAAAGGACGGCTTTCACACACACTTATCTCTCAGAACTGAGCAAGTGGAGAGACGTTCGTTCATCTAGCACCAATGGAACGGGTTGCAGGAGACACTTTTTCTCTGCTTTCTCATTCTGTTTCCTAGTTCCGGTTTGAAGTTCCTGCAGTTTTCACTGTAAAACCGAGTTGGAGCTAGTACCTCCCCATATATTTGTATGGAATGGAGTTTGCAACTGAAAAGAAACTTTGTGTTCCCAACAAGCTAGGTGAAGAACGGCTTTCACACACACTTATCCCTCAGAACTGAGTATGGGGAGAGACGTTCGTTCATCTAGCACCAGGGGAACGGGTTGCAGGAGACACTTTTTCTCTGCTTTCTCAGTCTGTTTCCTAGTGCCGGTTTGAAGTTCCTGCAGTTTTCAATGTAAAACCGTGTTTGAGCTAGAACCTCCCCATATATATGTATGGAATGGAGGTTGCAACTGAAAAGAAACTTTGTGTTCCCAACAAGCTAGGTGAAGGACGGCTTTCACACACACTTTTCTCTCAGAACTGAGCAAGTGGAGAGACGTTCGTTCACCTAGCACAAAGGGAACGGGTTGCAGGAGACACATTTTCTCTGCTTTCTCAGTCTGTTTCCTAGTGCCGGTTTGAAGTTCCTGCAGTTTTCACTGTAAAACCGAGTTGGAGCTTGTACCTCCCCATATATTTGTATGGAATGGAGTT
Organism: Camelus bactrianus; assembly: GCF_048773025.1. Lineage (NCBI taxonomy): Eukaryota > Metazoa > Chordata > Mammalia > Artiodactyla > Camelidae > Camelus > Camelus bactrianus. The sequence continues at coordinate 79,496,784 of NC_133542.1, read as the reverse complement.
TGCAACTGAAAAGAAACTTTGTGTTCCCAACAAGCTAGGTGAAGGACGGCTTTCACACACAATTACCTCTCAGAACTGAGCAAGTGGAGAGACGTTCGTTCATCTAGCACCAAGGGAACGGGTTGAAGGAGACACTATTTCTCTGCTTTCTCAGCCTGTTTCCTAGTGCCGGTTTGAAGTTCCTGCAGTTTTCACTGTAAAACCGAGTTGGAGCTAGTACCTCCCCATATATATGTATGGAATGGTGTTTGCAACTGAAAAGAAACTTTGTGTTCCCAACAAGCTACGTGAAGGACGGCTTTCACACACACTTACCTCTCAGAACTGAGCAAGTGGAGAGACGTTCGTTCTTATACCACCAAGGGAACGGGTTGCAGGAGACACTTTTTCTCTATTTCTCAGTCTGTTTCCTAGTGCCGGTTTGAAGTTCCTGCAGTTTTCACTGTAAAACCGAGTTTGAGATAGTACCTCCCCATATATATGTATGGAATGGAGTTTGCAACTGAAATGAAACTTTGTGTTCCCAACAAGCTAGGTAAAGGACGGCTTTCACACACACTTATCTCTCAGAACTGAGCAAGTGGAGAGACGTTCGTTCATCTAGCACCAATGGAACGGGTTGCAGGAGACACTTTTTCTCTGCTTTCTCAGTCTGTTTCCTAGTGCCGGTTTGAAGTTCCTGCAGTTTTTACTGTAAAACCGAGTTGGAGCTAGTACCTCCCCTTATATTTGTATGGAATGGAGTTTGCAACTGAAAAGAAACTTTGTGTTCCCAACAAGCTAGGTGAAGAACGGCTTTCACACACACTTATCCCTCAGAACTGAGTATGTGGAGAGACGTTCGTTCATCTAGCACCAGGGGAACGGGTTGCAGGAGACACTTTTTCTCTGCTTTCTCAGTCTGTTTCCTAGTGCCGGTTTGAAGTTCCTGCAGTTTTCAATGTAAAACCGTGTTTGAGCTAGAACCTCCCCATATATATGTATGGAATGGAGGTTGCAACTGAAAAGAAACTTTGTGTTCCCAACAAGCTAGGTGAAGGACGGCTTTCAAACACACTTATCTCTCAGAACTGAGCAAGTGGAGAGACGTTCGTTCATCTAGCACCAATGGAACGGGTTGCAGGAGACACTTTTTCTCTGCTTTCTCAGTCTGTTTCCTAGTGCCGGTTTGAAGTTCCTGCAGTTTTCACTGTAAAACCGAGTTGGAGCTAGTATCTCCCCATATATTTGTATGGAATGGAGTTTGCAACTGAAAAGAAACTTTGTGTTCCCAACAAGCTAGGTGAAGAACGGCTTTCACACACACTTATCCCTCAGAACTGAGTATGGGGAGAGACGTTCGTTCATCTAGCACCAGGGGAACGGGTTGCAGGAGACACTTTTTCTCTGCTTTCTCAGTCTGTTTCCTAGTGCCGGTTTGAAGTTCCTGCAGTTTTCAATGTAAAACCGTGTTTGAGCTAGAACCTCCCCATATATATGTATGGAATGGAGGTTGCAACTGAAAAGAAACTTTGTGTTCCCAACAAGCTAGGTGAAGGACGGCTTTCACACACACTTTTCTCTCAGAACTGAGCAAGTGGAGAGACGTTCGTTCACCTAGCACAAAGGGAACGGGTTGCAGGAGACACATTTTCTCTGCTTTCTCAGTCTGTTTCCTAGTGCCGGTTTGAAGTTCCTGCAGTTTTCACTGTAAAACCGAGTTGGAGCTTGTACCTCCCCATATATTTGTATGGAATGGAGTTTGCAACTGAAAAGAAACTTTGTGTTCCCAACAAGCTAGGTGAAGGACGGCTTTCACACACAATTACCTCTCAGAACTGAGCAAGTGGAGAGACGTTCGTTCATCTAGCACCAAGGGAACGGGTTGAAGGAGACACTATTTCTCTGCTTTCTCAGCCTGTTTCCTAGTGCCGGTTTGAAGTTCCTGCAGTTTTCACTGTAAAACCGAGTTGGAGCTAGTACCTCCCCATATATATGTATGGAATGGTGTTTGCAACTGAAAAGAAACTTTGTGTTCCCAACAAGCTACGTGAAGGACGGCTTTCACACACACTTACCTCTCAGAACTGAGGAAGTGGAGAGACGTTCGTTCTTATACCACCAAGGGAACGGGTTGCAGGAGACACTTTTTCTCTATTTCTCAGTCTGTTTCCTAGTGCCGGTTTGAAGTTCCTGCAGTTTTCACTGTAAAACCGAGTTTGAGATAGTACCTCCCCATATATATGTATGGAATGGAGTTTGCAACTGAAATGAAACTTTGTGTTCCCAACAAGCTAGGTAAAGGACGGCTTTCACACACACTTATCTCTCAGAACTGAGCAAGTGGAGAGACGTTCGTTCATCTAGCACCAATGGAACGGGTTGCAGGAGACACTTTTTCTCTGCTTTCTCAGTCTGTTTCCTAGTGCCGGGTTGAAGTTCCTGCAGTTTTTATTGTAAAACCGAGTTGGAGCTAGTACCTCCCCTTATATTTGTATGGAATGGAGTTTGCAACTGAAAAGAAACTTTGTGTTCCCAACAAGCTAGGTGAAGGACGGCTTTCACACACACTTATCCCTCAGAACTGAGTATGTGGAGAGACGTTCGTTCATCTAGCACCAGGGGAACGGGTTGCAGGAGACACTTTTTCTCTGCTTTCTCAGTCTGTTTCCTAGTGCCGGTTTGAAGTTCCTGCAGTTTTCAATGTAAAACCGTGTTTGAGCTAGAACCTCCCCATATATATGTATGGAATGGAGGTTGCAACTGAAAAGAAACTTTGTGTTCCCAACAAGCTAGGTGAAGGACGGCTTTCAAACACACTTATCTCTCAGAACTGAGCAAGTGGAGAGACGTTCGTTCACCTAGCACAAAGGGAACGGGTTGCAGGAGACACATATTCTCTGCTTTCTCAGTCTGTTTCCTAGTGCCGGTTTGAAGTTCCTGCAGTTTTCACTGTAAAACCGAGTTGGAGCTTGTACCTCCCCATATATTTGTATGGAATGGAGTTTGCAACTGAAAAGAAACTTTGTGTTCCCAACAAGCTAGGTGAAGGACGGCTTTCACACACAATTACCTCTCAGAACTGAGCAAGTGGAGAGACGTTCGTTCATCTAGCACCAAGGGAACGGGTTGAAGGAGACACTATTTCTCTGCTTTCTCAGCCTGTTTCCTAGTGCCGGTTTGAAGTTCCTGCAGTTTTCACTGTAAAACCGAGTTGGAGCTAGTTCCTCCCCATATATATGTATGGAATGGTGTTTGCAACTGAAAAGAAACTTTGTGTTCCCAACAAGCTACGTGAAGGACGGCTTTCACACACACTTACCTCTCAGAACTGAGCAAGTGGAGAGACGTTCGTTCTCATACCACCAAGGGAACGGGTTTCAGGAGACACTTTTTCTCTATTTCTCAGTCTGTTTCCTAGTGCCGGTTTGAAGTTCCTGCAGTTTTCACTGTAAAACCGAGTGGGAGCTAGTACCTCCCCATATATATGTACGGAATGGAGTTTGCACCTGAAAAGAAACTTTGTGTTCCCAACAAGCTAGGTGAAGGATGGCTTTCACACACACTTATCTCTCAGAATTGAGCAAGTGTAGAGACGTTCGATCATCTAGCACCAAGGGAACGGGTTGAAGGAAACACTTTTTCTCTGCTTTCTCAGTCTTTTTCCTAGTGCCGTTTTGAATTTCCTGCATTTTTCACTGTAAAACCGAGTTGGAGCTAGTACCTCCCCATATATTTGTATGGAATGGAGTTTGCAACTGAAAAGAAACTTTGTGTTCCCAACAAGCTAGGTGAAGAACGGCCTTCACACACACTTATCACTCAGAACTGAGCAAGTGGAGCGACGTTCGTTCTCCTAGAACCAAGGGAAAGGGTTGCAGGAGACACTTTTTCTCTGCTTTTTCATTCTGTTTCCTAGTGCCGGTTTGACGTTACTGCAGTTTTCACTGTAAAACCGAGTTGGAGCTAGTACCTCCCCATATATATGTATGGAATGGATTTTGCAAGTGAAAAGAAACTTTGTGTTCCCAACAAGCTAAGTGAAGGATGGCTTTCACACACACTTTTCTCTCAGAAATTAGCAAGTGGAGAGACGTTCGTTCATCTAGCACCAAGGGAACGGGTTGCAGGAGACACTTTTTCTCTGCTTTCTCAGTCTGTTTCCTAGTGCCGGTTTGAAGTTCCTGCAGTTTTCACTGTAAAACCGAGTTGGAGCTAGTACCTCCCCATATATTTGTATGGAATGGAGTTTGCAACTGAAAAGAAACATTGTGTTCCCAACAAGCTAGGTGAAGAACGGCTTTCACACACACTTATCCCTCAGAACTGAGTATGTGGAGAGACGTTCGTTCATCTATCACCAGGGGAACGGGTTGCAGGAGACACTTTTTCTCTGCTTTCTCAGTCGGTTTCCTAGTGCCGGGTTGAAGTTCCTGCAGTTTTCACTGTAAAACCGTGTTTGAGCTAGAACCTCCCCATATATATGTATGGAATGGAGGTTGCAACTTAATAGAAACTTTGTGTTCCCAACAAGCTAGGTGAAGGACGGCTTTCAAACACACTTATCTCTCAGAACTGAGCAAGTGGAGAGACGTTCGTTCACCTAGCACAAAGGGAACGGGTTGCAGGAGACACATTTTCTCTGCTTTCTCAGTCTGTTTCCTAGTGCCGGTTTGAAGTTCCTGCAATTTTCACTGTAAAACCGAGTTGGAGCTTGTACCTCCCCATATATTTGTATGGAATGGAGTTTGCAACTGAAAAGAAACTTTGTGTTCCCAACAAGCTACGTGAAGGACGGCTTTCACACACACTTACCTCTCAGAACTGAGCAAGTGGAGAGACCTTCGTTCTCATACCACCAAGGGAACGGGTTGCAGGAGACACTTTTTCTCTATTTCTCAGTCTGTTTCCTAGTGCCGGTTTGAAGTTCCAGCAATTTTCACTGTAAAACCGAGTTGGAGCTAGTACCTCCCCATATATATGTACGGAATGGAGTTTGCACCTGAAAAGAAACTTTGTGTTCCCAACAAGCTAGGTGAAGGACGGCTTTCACACACACTTATCTCTCAGAACTGAGCAAGTGTAGAGACGTTCGATCATCTAGCACCAACGGAACGGGTTGAAGGAAACACTTTTTCTCTGCTTTCTCAGTCTGTTTCCTAGTGCCGGTTTGAAGTTCCTTCAGTTTTCACTGTAAAACCGAGTTGGAGCTTGTACCTCCCCATATATTTGTATGGAATGGATTTTGCAACTGAAAAGAAACTTTGTGTTCCCAACAAGCTAGGTGAAGTACGGCCTTCACACACACTTATCACTCAGAACTGAGCAAGTGGAGCGACGTTCGTTCTCCTAGAACCAAGGGAACGGGTTTCAGGAGACACTTTTTCTCTGCTTTTTCATTCTGTTTCCTAGTGCCGGTTTGACGTTACTGCAGTTTTCACTGTAAAACCGAGTTGGAGCTAGTACCTCCCCATATATATGTATGGAATGGATTTTGCAAGTGAAAAGAAACTTTGTGTTCCCAACATGCTAAGTGAAGGATGGCTTTCACACACACTTTTCTCTCAGAAATTAGCAAGTGGAGAGACGTTCGTTCATCTAGCACCAAGGGAACGGGTTGCAGGAGACACTTTTTCTCTGCTTTCTCATCCTGTTTCCTATTGCCGGTTTGAAGTTCCTGCAGTTTTCACTGTAAAACCGAGTTGGAGCTAGTACCTCCCCATATATTTGTATGGAATGGAGTTTGCAACTGAAAAGAAACTTTGTGTTCCCAACAAGCTAGGTGAAGGACGGCTTTCACACACACTTATCTCCCAGAACTGAGCAAGTGGAGAGACGTTCGTTCATGTAGCACCAAGGGAACGGGTTGCAAGAGACACTTTTTCTCTGCTTTCTCATTCTGTTTCCTAGTGCCGGTTTGAAGTTCCTGCAGTTTTCACTGTAAAATCGAGTTGGAGCTTGTACCTCCCCATATATTTGTATGGAATGGAGTTTGCAACTGAAAAGAAACTTTGTGTTCCCAACAAGCTAGGTGAAGGACGGCTTTCACACACACTTATCCCTCAGAACTGAGTATGTGGAGAGACGTTCGTTCACCTAGCACCAAGGCAACGGGTTGCAGGAGACACTTTTTCTCTGCTTTCTCAGTCTGTTTCCTAGTGCCGGTTTGAAGTTCCTGCAGTTTTCAATGTAAATCAGTGTTGGAGCTAGTACCCCCCCATATATATGTATGGAAAGGAGTTTGCAACTGAAAAGAAACTTTGTGTTCCCAACAAGTTAATTAAAGAACGGCTTTCACACACACTTATCTCTCAGAACTGAGCAAGTGGAGAGACGTTCGTTCATCAAGCACCAAGGGAACGGGTTGCAGGAGACACTTTTTCTCTGCTTTCTCAGTCTGTTTTCTAGTGACGGTTTGAAGTTCCTGCAGTTTTCACTGTAAAACCGAGTTTGAGCTAGTACCTCCCCATATATATGTATGGAATGGAGTTTGCAACTGAAATGAAACATTGTGTTCCCAACAAGCTAGGTAAAGGACGGCTTTCACACACACTTATCTCTCAGAACTGAGCAAGTGGAGAGACGTTCGTTCATCTAGCACCAATGGAACGGGTTGCAGGAGACACTTTTTCTCTGCTTTCTCATTCTGTTTCCTAGTTCCGGTTTGAAGTTCCTGCAGTTTTCACTGTAAAACCGAGTTGGAGCTAGTACCTCCCCATATATTTGTATGGAATGGAGTTTGCAACTGAAAAGAAACTTTGTGTTCCCAACAAGCTAGGTGAAGAACGGCTTTCACACACACTTATCCCTCAGAACTGAGTATGGGGAGAGACGTTCGTTCATCTAGCACCAGGGGAACGGGTTGCAGGAGACACTTTTTCTCTGCTTTCTCAGTCTGTTTCCTAGTGCCGGTTTGAAGTTCCTGCAGTTTTCAATGTAAAACCGTGTTTGAGCTAGAACCTCCCCATATATATGTATGGAATGGAGGTTGCAACTGAAAAGAAACTTTGTGTTCCCAACAAGCTAGGTGAAGGACGGCTTTCACACACACTTTTCTCTCAGAACTGAGCAAGTGGAGAGACGTTCGTTCACCTAGCACAAAGGGAACGGGTTGCAGGAGACACATTTTCTCTGTTTCTCAGTCTGTTTCCTAGTGCCGGTTTGAAGTTCCTGCAGTTTTCACTGTAAAACCGAGTTGGAGCTTGTACCTCCCCATATATTTGTATGGAATGGAGTTTGCAACTGAAAAGAAACTTTGTGTTCCCAACAAGCTAGGTGAAGGACGGCTTTCACACACAATTACCTCTCAGAACTGAGCAAGTGGAGAGACGTTCGTTCATCTAGCACCAAGGGAACGGGTTGAAGGAGACACTATTTCTCTGCTTTCTCAGCCTGTTTCCTAGTGCCGGTTTGAAGTTCCTGCAGTTTTCACTGTAAAACCGAGTTGGAGCTAGTACCTCCCCATATATATGTATGGAATGGTGTTTGCAACTGAAAAGAAACTTTGTGTTCCCAACAAGCTACGTGAAGGACGGCTTTCACACACACTTACCTCTCAGAACTGAGCAAGTGGAGAGACGTTCGTTCTTATACCACCAAGGGAACGGGTTGCAGGAGACACTTTTTCTCTATTTCTCAGTCTGTTTCCTAGTGCCGGTTTGAAGTTCCTGCAGTTTTCACTGTAAAACCGAGTTTGAGATAGTACCTCCCCATATATATGTATGGAATGGAGTTTGCAACTGAAATGAAACTTTGTGTTCCCAACAAGCTAGGTAAAGGACGGCTTTCACACACACTTATCTCTCAGAACTGAGCAAGTGGAGAGACGTTCGTTCATCTAGCACCAATGGAACGGGTTGCAGGAGACACTTTTTCTCTGCTTTCTCAGTCTGTTTCCTAGTGCCGGTTTGAAGTTCCTGCAGTTTTTACTGTAAAACCGAGTTGGAGCTAGTACCTCCCCTTATATTTGTATGGAATGGAGTTTGCAACTGAAAAGAAACTTTGTGTTCCCAACAAGCTAGGTGAAGAACGGCTTTCACACACACTTATCCCTCAGAACTGAGTATGTGGAGAGACGTTCGTTCATCTAGCACCAGGGGAACGGGTTGCAGGAGACACTTTTTCTCTGCTTTCTCAGTCTGTTTCCTAGTGCCGGTTTGAAGTTCCTGCAGTTTTCAATGTAAAACCGTGTTTGAGCTAGAACCTCCCCATATATATGTATGGAATGGAGGTTGCAACTGAAAAGAAACTTTGTGTTCCCAACAAGCTAGGTGAAGGACGGCTTTCAAACACACTTATCTCTCAGAACTGAGCAAGTGGAGAGACGTTCGTTCATCTAGCACCAATGGAACGGGTTGCAGGAGACACTTTTTCTCTGCTTTCTCAGTCTGTTTCCTAGTGCCGGTTTGAAGTTCCTGCAGTTTTCACTGTAAAACCGAGTTGGAGCTAGTATCTCCCCATATATTTGTATGGAATGGAGTTTGCAACTGAAAAGAAACTTTGTGTTCCCAACAAGCTAGGTGAAGAACGGCTTTCACACACACTTATCCCTCAGAACTGAGTATGGGGAGAGACGTTCGTTCATCTAGCACCAGGGGAACGGGTTGCAGGAGACACTTTTTCTCTGCTTTCTCAGTCTGTTTCCTAGTGCCGGTTTGAAGTTCCTGCAGTTTTCAATGTAAAACCGTGTTTGAGCTAGAACCTCCCCATATATATGTATGGAATGGAGGTTGCAACTGAAAAGAAACTTTGTGTTCCCAACAAGCTAGGTGAAGGACGGCTTTCACACACACTTTTCTCTCAGAACTGAGCAAGTGGAGAGACGTTCGTTCACCTAGCACAAAGGGAACGGGTTGCAGGAGACACATTTTCTCTGCTTTCTCAGTCTGTTTCCTAGTGCCGGTTTGAAGTTCCTGCAGTTTTCACTGTAAAACCGAGTTGGAGCTTGTACCTCCCCATATATTTGTATGGAATGGAGTTTGCAACTGAAAAGAAACTTTGTGTTCCCAACAAGCTAGGTGAAGTACGGCTTTCACACACAATTACCTCTCAGAACTGAGCAAGTGGAGAGACGTTCGTTCATCTAGCACCAAGGGAACGGGTTGAAGGAGACACTATTTCTCTGCTTTCTCAGCCTGTTTCCTAGTGCCGGTTTGAAGTTCCTGCAGTTTTCACTGTAAAACCGAGTTGGAGCTAGTACCTCCCCATATATATGTATGGAATGGTGTTTGCAACTGAAAAGAAACTTTGTGTTCCCAACAAGCTACGTGAAGGACGGCTTTCACACACACTTACCTCTCAGAACTGAGGAAGTGGAGAGACGTTCGTTCTTATACCACCAAGGGAACGGGTTGCAGGAGACACTTTTTCTCTATTTCTCAGTCTGTTTCCTAGTGCCGGTTTGAAGTTCCTGCAGTTTTCACTGTAAAACCGAGTTTGAGATAGTACCTCCCCATATATATGTATGGAATGGAGTTTGCAACTGAAATGAAACTTTGTGTTCCCAACAAGCTAGGTAAAGGACGGCTTTCACACACACTTATCTCTCAGAACTGAGCAAGTGGAGAGACGTTCGTTCATCTAGCACCAATGGAACGGGTTGCAGGAGACACTTTTTCTCTGCTTTCTCAGTCTGTTTCCTAGTGCCGGGTTGAAGTTCCTGCAGTTTTTATTGTAAAACCGAGTTGGAGCTAGTACCTCCCCTTATATTTGTATGGAATGGAGTTTGCAACTGAAAAGAAACTTTGTGTTCCCAACAAGCTAGGTGAAGGACGGCTTTCACACACACTTATCCCTCAGAACTGAGTATGTGGAGAGACGTTCGTTCATCTAGCACCAGGGGAACGGGTTGCAGGAGACACTTTTTCTCTGCTTTCTCAGTCTGTTTCCTAGTGCCGGTTTGAAGTTCCTGCAGTTTTCAATGTAAAACCGTGTTTGAGCTAGAACCTCCCCATATATATGTATGGAATGGAGGTTGCAACTGAAAAGAAACTTTGTGTTCCCAACAAGCTAGGTGAAGGACGGCTTTCAAACACACTTATCTCTCAGAACTGAGCAAGTGGAGAGACGTTCGTTCACCTAGCACAAAGGGAACGGGTTGCAGGAGACACATATTCTCTGCTTTCTCAGTCTGTTTCCTAGTGCCGGTTTGAAGTTCCTGCAGTTTTCACTGTAAAACCGAGTTGGAGCTTGTACCTCCCCATATATTTGTATGGAATGGAGTTTGCAACTGAAAAGAAACTTTGTGTTCCCAACAAGCTAGGTGAAGGACGGCTTTCACACACAATTACCTCTCAGAACTGAGCAAGTGGAGAGACGTTCGTTCATCTAGCACCAAGGGAACGGGTTGAAGGAGACACTATTTCTCTGCTTTCTCAGCCTGTTTCCTAGTGCCGGTTTGAAGTTCCTGCAGTTTTCACTGTAAAACCGAGTTGGAGCTAGTTCCTCCCCATATATATGTATGGAATGGTGTTTGCAACTGAAAAGAAACTTTGTGTTCCCAACAAGCTACGTGAAGGACGGCTTTCACACACACTTACCTCTCAGAACTGAGCAAGTGGAGAGACGTTCGTTCTCATACCACCAAGGGAACGGGTTTCAGGAGACACTTTTTCTCTATTTCTCAGTCTGTTTCCTAGTGCCGGTTTGAAGTTCCTGCAGTTTTCACTGTAAAACCGAGTGGGAGCTAGTACCTCCCCATATATATGTACGGAATGGAGTTTGCACCTGAAAAGAAACTTTGTGTTCCCAACAAGCTAGGTGAAGGATGGCTTTCACACACACTTATCTCTCAGAATTGAGCAAGTGTAGAGACGTTCGATCATCTAGCACCAAGGGAACGGGTTGAAGGAAACACTTTTTCTCTGCTTTCTCAGTCTTTTTCCTAGTGCCGTTTTGAATTTCCTGCATTTTTCACTGTAAAACCGAGTTGGAGCTAGTACCTCCCCATATATTTGTATGGAATGGAGTTTGCAACTGAAAAGAAACTTTGTGTTCCCAACAAGCTAGGTGAAGAACGGCCTTCACACACACTTATCACTCAGAACTGAGCAAGTGGAGCGACGTTCGTTCTCCTAGAACCAAGGGAAAGGGTTGCAGGAGACACTTTTTCTCTGCTTTTTCATTCTGTTTCCTAGTGCCGGTTTGACGTTACTGCAGTTTTCACTGTAAAACCGAGTTGGAGCTAGTACCTCCCCATATATATGTATGGAATGGATTTTGCAAGTGAAAAGAAACTTTGTGTTCCCAACAAGCTAAGTGAAGGATGGCTTTCACACACACTTTTCTCTCAGAAATTAGCAAGTGGAGAGACGTTCGTTCATCTAGCACCAAGGGAACGGGTTGTAGGAGACACTTTTTCTCTGCTTTCTCAGTCTGTTTCCTAGTGCCGGTTTGAAGTTCCTGCAGTTTTCACTGTAAAACCGAGTTGGAGCTAGTACCTCCCCATATATTTGTATGGAATGGAGTTTGCAACTGAAAAGAAACATTGTGTTCCCAACAAGCTAGGTGAAGAACGGCTTTCACACACACTTATCCCTCAGAACTGAGTATGTGGAGAGACGTTCGTTCATCTATCACCAGGGGAACGGGTTGCAGGAGACACTTTTTCTCTGCTTTCTCAGTCGGTTTCCTAGTGCCGGGTTGAAGTTCCTGCAGTTTTCACTGTAAAACCGTGTTTGAGCTAGAACCTCCCCATATATATGTATGGAATGGAGGTTGCAACTTAAAAGAAACTTTGTGTTCCCAACAAGCTAGGTGAAGGACGGCTTTCAAACACACTTATCTCTCAGAACTGAGCAAGTGGAGAGACGTTCGTTCACCTAGCACAAAGGGAACGGGTTGCAGGAGACACATTTTCTCTGCTTTCTCAGTCTGTTTCCTAGTGCCGGTTTGAAGTTCCTGCAATTTTCACTGTAAAACCGAGTTGGAGCTTGTACCTCCCCATATATTTGTATGGAATGGAGTTTGCAACTGAAAAGAAACTTTGTGTTCCCAACAAGCTACGTGAAGGACGGCTTTCACACACACTTACCTCTCAGAACTGAGCAAGTGGAGAGACCTTCGTTCTCATACCACCAAGGGAACGGGTTGCAGGAGACACTTTTTCTCTATTTCTCAGTCTGTTTCCTAGTGCCGGTTTGAAGTTCCAGCAATTTTCACTGTAAAACCGAGTTGGAGCTAGTACCTCCCCATATATATGTACGGAATGGAGTTTGCACCTGAAAAGAAACTTTGTGTTCCCAACAAGCTAGGTGAAGGACGGCTTTCACACACACTTATCTCTCAGAACTGAGCAAGTGTAGAGACGTTCGATCATCTAGCACCAACGGAACGGGTTGAAGGAAACACTTTTTCTCTGCTTTCTCAGTCTGTTTCCTAGTGCCGGTTTGAAGTTCCTTCAGTTTTCACTGTAAAACCGAGTTGGAGCTTGTACCTCCCCATATATTTGTATGGAATGGATTTTGCAACTGAAAAGAAACTTTGTGTTCCCAACAAGCTAGGTGAAGTACGGCCTTCACACACACTTATCACTCAGAACTGAGCAAGTGGAGCGACGTTCGTTCTCCTAGAACCAAGGGAACGGGTTTCAGGAGACACTTTTTCTCTGCTTTTTCATTCTGTTTCCTAGTGCCGGTTTGACGTTACTGCAGTTTTCACTGTAAAACCGAGTTGGAGCTAGTACCTCCCCATATATATGTATGGAATGGATTTTGCAAGTGAAAAGAAACTTTGTGTTCCCAACATGCTAAGTGAAGGATGGCTTTCACACACACTTTTCTCTCAGAAATTAGCAAGTGGAGAGACGTTCGTTCATCTAGCACCAAGGGAACGGGTTGCAGGAGACACTTTTTCTCTGCTTTCTCATCCTGTTTCCTATTGCCGGTTTGAAGTTCCTGCAGTTTTCACTGTAAAACAGAGTTGGAGCTAGTACCTCCCCATATATTTGTATGGAATTGAGTTTGCAACTGAAAAGAAACTTTGTGTTCCCAACCAGCTAGGTGAAGGACGGCTTTCACACACACTTATCTCTCTGAACTGAGCAAGTGGAGAGACGTTCGTTCATCTAGCACCAGGGGAACGGGTTGCAGGAGACACTTTTTCTCTGCTTTCTCAGTCTGTTTCCTAGTGCCGGTTTGAAGTTCCTGCAGATTTCACTGTAAAACCGAGTTGGAGCTGGTACCTCCCCATGTATATGTATGGAATGGTGTTTGCAACTGAAAAGAAACTTTGTGTTCCCAACAAGTTAGGTGAAGGACGGCTTTCACACACACTTATCTCTCAGAACTGAGTAAGTGGAGAGACGTTCATTCATCTAGAACCAAGGGAACGGGTTGCAGGAGACACTTTTTCTCTGGTTTCTCAGTCTGTTTCCTAGTGCCGGTTTGAAGTTCCTGCAGTTTTCACTGTAAAACCGAGTTGGAGCTAGTACCTCCCCATATATATGTATGGAATGGTGTTTGCAACTGAAAAGAAACTTTGTGTTCCCAACAAGCTAAGTGAAGAATGGCTTTCACACACTCTTTTCTCTCAGAACTGAGCAAGTGGAGAGACGTTCGTTCACCTAGAACCAAGGGAACGGGTTGCAGGAGAATCTTTTTCTCTGCTTTCTCAGTCTGTTTCCTAGTGCCGGTTTGAAGTTCCTGCAGTTTTCACTGTAAAACCGAGTTGGAGCTTGTACCTCCCCATATATATGTATGGAATGGAGTTTGCAACTGAAAAGAAACTTTGTGTTCCCAACAAGCTACGTGAAGGACGGCTTTCACACACACTTACCTCTCAGAACTGAGCAAGTGGAGAGACGTTCGTTCTCATACCACCAAGGGAACGGGTTGCAGGAGACACTTTTTCTCTATTTCTCAGTCTGTTTCCTAGTGCCGGTTTGAAGTTCCTGCAGTTTTCACTGTAAAACCGAGTTGGAGCTAGTACCTCCCCATATATATGTACGGAATGGAGTTTGCACCTGAAAAGAAACTTTGTGTTCCCAACAAGCTAGGTGAAGGACGGCTTTCACACACACTTATCTCTCAGAACTGAGCAAGTGTAGAGACGTTCGATCATCTAGCACCAATGGAACGGGTTGAAGGAAACACTTTTTCTCTGCTTTCTCAGTCTGTTTCCTAGTGCCGGTTTGAAGTTCCTTCAGTTTTCACTGTAAAACCGAGTTGGAGCTTGTACCTCCCCATATATTTGTATGGAATGGATTTTGCAACTGAAAAGAAACTTTGTGTTCCCAACAAGCTAGGTGAAGTACGGCCTTCACACACACTTATCACTCAGAACTGAGCAAGTGGAGCGACGTTCGTTCTCCTAGAACCAAGGGAACGGGTTTCAGGAGACACTTTTTCTCTGCTTTTTCATTCTGTTTCCTAGTGCCGGTTTGACGTTACTGCAGTTTTCACTGTAAAACCGAGTTGGAGCTAGTACCTCCCCATATATATGTATGGAATGGATTTTGCAAGTGAAAAGAAACTTTGTGTTCCCAACATGCTAAGTGAAGGATGGCTTTCACACACACTTTTCTCTCAGAAATTAGCAAGTGGAGAGACGTTCGTTCATCTAGCACCAAGGGAACGGATTGCAGGAGACACTTTTTCTCTGCTTTCTCATCCTGTTTCCTATTGCCGGTTTGAAGTTCCTGCAGTTTTCACTGTAAAACAGAGTTGGAGATAGTACCTCCCCATATATTTGTATGGAATTGAGTTTGCAACTGAAAAGAAACTTTGTGTTCCCAACCAGCTAGGTGAAGGACGGCTTTCACACACACTTATCTCTCTGAACTGAGCAAGTGGAGAGACGTTCGTTCATCTAGCACCAGGGGAACGGGTTGCAGGAGACACTTTTTCTCTGCTTTCTCAGTCTGTTTCCTAGTGCCGGTTTGAAGTTCCTGCAGATTTCACTGTAAAACCGAGTTGGAGCTGGTACCTCCCCATGTATATGTATGGAATGGTGTTTGCAACTGAAAAGAAACTTTGTGTTCCCAACAAGTTAGGTGAAGGACGGCTTTCACACACACTTATCTCTCAGAACTGAGTAAGTGGAGAGACGTTCATTCATCTAGAACCAAGGGAACGGGTTGCAGGAGACACTTTTTCTCTGGTTTCTCAGTCTGTTTCCTAGTGCCGGTTTGAAGTTCCTGCAGTTTTCACTGTAAAACCGAGTTGGAGCTAGTACCTCCCCATATATATGTATGGAATGGTGTTTGCAACTGAAAAGAAACTTTGTGTTCCCAACAAGCTAAGTGAAGAATGGCTTTCACACACTCTTTTCTCTCAGAACTGAGCAAGTGGAGAGACGTTCGTTCACCTAGAACCAAGGGAACGGGTTGCAGGAGAATCTTTTTCTCTGCTTTCTCAGTCTGTTTCCTAGTGCCGGTTTGAAGTTCCTGCAGTTTTCACTGTAAAACCGAGTTGGAGCTTGTACCTCCCCATATATTTGTATGGAATTGAGTTTGCAACTGAAAAGAAACTTTGTGTTCCCAACAAGCTAGGTGAAGGACGGCTTTCACACACAATTACCTCTCAGAACTGAGCAAGTGGAGAGACGTTCGTTCATCTAGCACCAAGGGAACGGGTTGAAGGAGACACTATTTCTCTGCTTTCTCAGCCTGTTTCCTAGTGCCGGTTTGAAGTTCCTGCAGTTTTCACTGTAAAACCGAGTTTGAGCTAGTACCTCCCCATATATATGTATGGAATGGTGTTTGCAACTGAAAAGAAACTTTGTGTTCCCAACAAGCTACGTGAAGGACGGCTTTCACACACACTTACCTATCAGAACTGAGCAAGTGGAGAGACGTTCGTTCTCATACCACCAAGGGAACGGGTTGCAGGATACACTTTTTCTCTATTTCTCAGTCTGTTTCCTAGAGCCGGTTTGAAGTTCCTGCAGTTTTCACTGTAAAACCGAGTTGGAGCTAGTACCTCCCCATATATATGTACGGAATGGAGTTTGCACCTGAAAAGAAACTTTGTGTTCCCAACAAGCTAGGTGAAGGACGGCTTTCACACACACTTATCTCTCAGAACTTAGTAAGTGGAGAGACGTTCGTTCACCTAGCACCAAGGGAACGGGTTGCAGGAGACACTTTTTCTCTGCTTTCTCATTCTGTTTCCTAGTGCCGGTTTGAAGTTCCTGCAGTTTTCACTGTAAAACCGAGTTGGAGCTAGTACCTCCCCATATATTTTTATGGAATGGAGATTGCAACTGAAAAGAACTTTGTGTTCCCAACAAGCTAGGTGAAGGACGGCTTTCACACACACTTATCTCCCAGAACTGAGCAAGTGGAGAGACGTTCGTTCATGTAGCACCAAGGGAACGGGTTGCAGGAGACACTTTTTCTCTGCTTTCTCATTCTGTTTCCTAGTGCCGGTTTGAAGATCCTGCAGTTTTCACTGTAAAATCGAGTTGGAGCTTGTACCTCCCCATATATTTGTATGGAATGGAGTTTGCAACTGAAAAGAAACTTTGTGTTCCCAACAAGCTAGGTGAAGGACGGCTTTCACACACACTTATCCCTCAGAACTGAGTATGTGGAGAGACGTTCGTTCATCTAGCACCAAGGGAACGGGTTGTAGGAGACACTTTTTCTCTGCTTTCTCAGTCTGTTTCCTAGTGCCGGTTTGAAGTTCCTGCAGTTTTCAATGTAAATCCGTGTTGGAGCTAGTACCCCCCCATATATATGTATGGAAAGGAGTTTGCAACTGAAAAGAAACTTTGTGTTCCCAACAAGTTAATTGAAGGACGGCTTTCACACACACTTATCTCTCAGAACTGAGCAAGTGGAGAGACGTTCGTTCATCAAGCACCAAGGGAACGGGTTGCAGGAGACACTTTTTCTCTGCTTTCTCAGTCTGTTTCCTAGTGACGGTTTGAAGTTCCTGCAGTTTTCACTGTAAAACCGAGTTTGAGCTAGTACCTCCCCATATATATGTATGGAATGGAGTTTGCAACTGAAATGAAACTTTGTGTTCCCAACAAGCTAGGTAAAGGACGGCTTTCACACACACTTATCTCTCAGAACTGAGCAAGTGAGAGACGTTCGTTCATCTAGCACCAATGGAACGGGTTGCAGGAGACACTTTTTCTCTGCTTTTTCAGTCTGTTTCCTAGTGCCGGTTTGAAGTTCCTGCAGTTTTCACTGTAAAACCGAGTTGGAGCTAGTACCTCCCCATATATTTGTATGGAATGGAGTTTGCAACTGAAAAGAAACTTTGTGTTCCCAACAAGCTAGGTGAAGAACGGCTTTCACACACACTTATCCCTCAGAACTGAGTATGTGGAGAGACGTTCGTTCATCTAGCACCAGGGGAACGGGTTGCAGGAGACACTTTTTCTCTGCTTTCTCAGTCTGTTTCCTAGTACCGGTTTGAAGTTCCTGCAGTTTTCAATGTAAAACCGTGTTTGAGCTAGATCCTCCCCATATATATGTATGGAATGGAGGTTGCAACTGAAAAGAAACTTTGTGTTCCCAACAAGCTAGTTGAAGGACGGCTTTCACACACACTTATCTCTCAGAACTGAGCAAGTGGAGAGACGTTCGTTCACCTAGCACAAAGGGAACGGGTTGCAGGTGACACATTTTCTCTGCTTTCTCAGTCTGTTTCCTAGTGCCGGTTTGAAGTTCCTGCAGTTTTCACTGTAAAACCGAGTTGGAGCTTGTACCTCCCCATATATTTTTATGGAATGGAGTTTGCAACTGAAAAGAAACTTTGTGTTCCCAACAAGCTAGGTTAAGGATGGATTTCACACACAATTATCTCCCAAAACTGAGCAAGTGGAGAGACGTTCGTTCATCAAGCACCAAGGGAACGGTTTGCAGGAGACACTTTTTCTCTGCTTTCTCATTCTGTTTCCTAGTGCCGGTTTGAAGTTCCTGCAGTTTTCACTGTAAAACCGAGTTGGAGCTTGTACCTCCGCATATATTTGTATGGAATGGAGTTTGCAACTGAAAAGAATCTTTGTGTTCCCAACAAGCTAGGTGAAGGACGGCTTTCACACCCACTTATCCCTCAGAACTGAGTATGTGGAGAGACGTTCGTTCATCTAGCACCAGGGGAACGGGTTGCAGGAGACACTTTTTTTCTGCTTTCTCACTCTGTTTCCTAGTGCCGGTTTGAAGTTCCTGCAGTTTTCAATGTAAAACCGTGTTGGAGCTAGTACCCCCCCATATATATGTATGGAAAGGAGTTTGCAACTGAAAAGAAACTTTGTGTTCCCAACAAGTTAATTGAAGGACGGCTTTCACACACACTTATCTCTCAGAACTGAGTAAGTGGAAGAGACGTTCGTTCATCAAGCACCAAGGGAACGGGTTGCTGGAGACACTTTTTCTCTGCATTCTCAGTCTGTTTCCTAGTGCCGGTTTGAAGTTCCTGCAGTTTTCACTGTAAAACCGAGTTGGAGCTAGTACCTCCCCATATATATGTAAGGAATGGAGTTTGCAACTGAAAAGAAACTTTGTGTTCCCAACAAGCTAGGTGAAGAACGGCTTTCACACACACTTATCTCTCAGAACTGAGCAAGTGGAGAGACGTTCGTTCATCTAGCACCAAGGGAACTGGTTGCAGGACACACTTTTTCGCTGCTTTCTCATTCTGTTTCCTAGTGCCGGTTTGAAGTTCCTGCAGTTTTCACTGTAAATCCGAGTTGGAGCTAGTACCTCCCAATATATATCTATGGAATGGAGTTTGCAACTGAAAAGAAACTTTGTGTTCCCAACAAGCTAGTTGAAGGACGGCTTTCACACACACTTATCTCTCAGAACTGAGTAAGTGGAGAGACGTTCGTTCACCTAGCACCAAGGCAACGGGTTGCAGGAGACACTTTTTCTCTGTTTTCTCAGTCTGTTTCTTAGTGCCGGTTTGAAGTTCCTGCAGTTTTCACTGTAAAACCGAGTTGGAGCTAGTACCTCCCCATATATTTGTATGGAATGGAGTTTGCAACTGAAAAGAAACTTTGTGTTCCCAACAAGCTAGGTGAAGGACGGCTTTCACACACACTTATCTCCCAGAACTGAGCAAGTGGAGAGACGTTCGTTCATGTAGCACCAAGGGAACGGGTTGCAGGAGACACTTTTCTCTGCTTTCTCATTCTGTTTCCTAGTGCCGGTTTGAAGTTCCTGCAGTTTTCACTGTAAAACCGAGTTGGAGCTTGTACCTCCCCATATATTTGTATGGAATGGAGTTTGCAACTGAAAAGAAACTTTGTGTTCCCAACAAGCTAGGTGAAGGACGGCTTTCACACACACTTATCCCTCAGAACTGAGTATGTGGAGAGACGTTCGTTCTTCTAGCACCAAGGGAACGGGTTGCAGGAGACACTTTTTCTCTGCTTTCTCAGTCTGTTTCCTAGTGCCGGTTTGAAGTTCCTGCAGTTTTCAATGTAAAACCGTGTTGGAGCTAGTACCCCCCCATATATATGTATGGAAAGGAGTTTGCAACTGAAAAGAAACTTTGTGTTCCCAACAAGTTAATTGAAGGACGGCTTTCACACACAATTATCTCTCAGAACTGAGCAAGTGGAGAGACGTTCGTTCATCAAGCACCAAGGGAACGGGTTGCAGGAGACACATTTTCTCTGCTTTCTCAGTCTGTTTCCTAGTGACGGTTTGAAGTTCCTGCAGTTTTCACTGTAAAACCGAGTTGGAGCTAGTACCTCCCCATATAAATGTATGGAATGGAGTTTGCAACTGAAATGAAACTTTGTGTTCCCAACAAGCTAGGTAAAGGACGGCTTTCACACACACTTATCTCTCAGAACTGAGCAAGTGGAGAGACGTTCGTTCATCTAGCACCAAGGGAACGGGTTGCAGGAGACACTATTTCTCTGCTTTCTCTGTCTGTTTCCTAGTGCCGGTTTGAAGTTCCTGCAGTTTTCACAGTAAAAGCGAGTTGGAACTTGTACCTCCCCATATATATGAATGGAGTGGAGTTTGCAACTGAAAAGAAACTTTGTGTTCCCAACAAGCTAGGTGAAGGACGGCTTTCACACACAATTATCTCTCAGAACTGAGAAAGTGGAGAGACGTACGTTCACCTATCAACCAGGGAACGGATTGCAGGACAAACTTTTTCTCTGCTTTCTCAGTCTGTTTCCTAGTGCCGGTTTGATGTTCCTGCAGTTTTCACTGTAAAACCGAGTTGGAGCTTGTACCTCCCCATATATATGTATGGAATGGTGTTTGCAACTGAAAAGAAACTTTGTGTTCCCAAAAAGCTAGGTGAAGGATGGCTTTCACATACACTTTTCTCTCAGAACTGAGCAAGTGGAGAGACGTTCGTTCATCTAGCACCAAGGGAACGTTTTTCAGGAGACACTTTTTCTCTGCTTTCTCAGTCTGTTTCCTAGTGCCGGTTTGAAGTTCCTGCAGTTTTCACTGTAAAACCGAGTTGGAGTTAGTACCTCCCCATATATATGTATGGAATGGATTTTGCAACTGAAAAGAAACTTTGTGTTCCCAACAAGCTAGGTGAAGGACGGCTTTCACACACACTTATCTCTCAGAACTGAGCAGGTGGAGAGACTTTCGTTCACCTAGCACCAAGGGAACGGTTGCAGGAGACACTTTTTCTCTGCTTTCTCAGTCTGTTTCCTAGTGCCGGTTTGAAGTTCCTGCAGTTTTCACTGTAAAACCGAGTTGGAGCTAGTACCTCCCCTTATATTTGTATGGAAAGGAGTTTGCAACTGAAAAGAAACTTTGTGTTCCCAACAAGCTAGGTGAAGGATGGCTTTCACACACACATATCTCTCAGAACTGAGCAAGTGGAGAGACGTTCGTTCATCTAGCACCAAGGGAACGGGTTGCAGGAGACACTTTTTCTCTGCTTTCTCATTCTGTTTCCTAGTGCCGGTTTGAAGTTCCTGCAGTTTTCACTGTAAAACCGAGTTGGAGCTTGTACCTCCCCATATATTTGTATGGAAAGGAGTTTGCAACTGAAAAGAAACTTTGTGTTCCCAACAAGCTAGGTGAAGGACGGCTTTCACACACACTTATCCCTCAGAACTGAGTATGTGGAGAGACGTTCGTTCATCTAGCACCAGGGAACGGGTTGCAGGAGACACTTTTTCTCTGCTTTCGCAGTCTGTTTCCTAGTGCCGGTTTGAAGTTCCTGCAGTTTTCACTGTAAAACCGAGTTGGAGCTAGTACCTCCCCATATATATGTATGGAATGGAGTTTGCAACTGAAAAGAAACTTTGTGTTCCCAACAAGCTAGGTGAAGGACGGCTTTCACACACACTTATCTCTCAGAACTGAGCAGGTGGAGAGATGTTCGTTCATCTAGCACCAAGGGAACGGGTTGCAGGAGACACTTTTTCTCTGCTTTCTCAGTCTGTTTCCTAGTGCCGTTTTGAAGTTACTGCAGTTTTCACAGTAAAACGAGTAAAACCGAGTTGGAAGTTGTACCTCCCTATATATATGAATGGAGTGGAGTTTGTAACTGAAAAGAAACTTTGTGTTCCCAACAAGCTAGTTGAAGGACGGCTTTCACACACACTTATCTCTCAGAACTGAGCAATTGGAGAGACGTTCCTTCACCTATCACCAAGGGAACGGGTTGCAGGAGACACTTTTTCTCTGCTTTCTCAGTCTGTTTCCTAGTGCCGGTTTGATGTTCCTGCAGTTTTCACTGTAAAACCGAGTTGGAGCTTGTACCTCCCCATATATATGTATGGAATGGAGTTTGCAACTGAAAAGAAACTTTGTGTTCCCAACAAGCTAGGTAAAGGACGGCTTTCACACACACTTATCTCTCAGAACTGAGCAAGTGGAGAGACGTTCGTTCATCTAGCACCAAGGGAACGGGTTGCAGGAGACACTTTTTCTCTGCTTTCTCTGTCTGTTTCCTAGTGCCGGTTTGAAGTTCCTGCAGTTTTCACAGTAAAAGCGAGTTGGAACTTGTACCTCCCCATATATATGAATGGAGTGGAGTTTGCAACTGAAAAGAAACTTTGTGTTCCCAACAAGCTAGGTGAAGGACGGCTTTCACACACAATTATCTCTCAGAACTGAGAAAGTGGAGAGACGTACGTTCACCTATCAACCAGGGAACGGATTGCAGGAGAAACTTTTTCTCTGCTTTCTCAGTCTGTTTCCTAGTGCCGGTTTGATGTTCCTGCAGTTTTCACTGTAAAACCGTGTTGGAGCTTGTACCTCCCCATATATATGTATGGAATGGTGTTTGCAACTGAAAAGAAACTTTGTGTTCCCAAAAAGCTAGGTGAAGGATGGCTTTCACATACACTTTTCTCTCAGAACTGAGCAAGTGGAGAGACGTTCGTTCATCTAGCACCAAGGGAACGTTTTTCAGGAGACACTTTTTCTCTGCTTTCTCAGTCTGTTTCCTAGTGCCGGTTTGAAGTTCCTGCAGTTTTCACTGTAAAACCGAGTTGGAGTTAGTACCTCCCCATATATATGTATGGAATGGAATTTGCAACTGAAAAGAAACTTTGTGTTCCCAACAAGCTAGGTGAAGGACGGCTTTCACACACACTTATCTCTCAGAACTGAGCAGGTGGAGAGACTTTCGTTCACCTAGCACCAAGGGAACGGTTGCAGGAGACACTTTTTCTCTGCTTTCTCAGTCTGTTTCCTAGTGCCGGTTTGAAGTTCCTGCAGTTTTCACTGTAAAACCGAGTTGGAGCTAGTACCTCCCCTTATATTTGTATGGAAAGGAGTTTGCAACTGAAAAGAAACTTTGTGTTCCCAACAAGCTAGGTGAAGGATGGCTTTCACACACACATATCTCTCAGAACTGAGCAAGTGGAGAGACGTTCGTTCATCTAGCACCAAGGGAACGGGTTGCAGGAGACACTTTTTCTCTGCTTTCTCATTCTGTTTCCTAGTGCCGGTTTGAAGTTCCTGCAGTTTTCACTGTAAAACCGAGTTGGAGCTTGTACCTCCCCATATATTTGTATGGAAAGGAGTTTGCAACTGAAAAGAAACTTTGTGTTCCCAACAAGCTAGGTGAAGGACGGCTTTCACACACACTTATCCCTCAGAACTGAGTATGTGGAGAGACGTTCGTTCATCTAGCACCAGGGAACGGGTTGCAGGAGACACTTTTTCTCTGCTTTCGCAGTCTGTTTCCTAGTGCCGGTTTGAAGTTCCTGCAGTTTTCACTGTAAAACCGAGTTGGAGCTAGTACCTCCCCATATATATGTATGGAATGGAGTTTGCAACTGAAAAGAAACTTTGTGTTCCCAACAAGCTAGGTGAAGGACGGCTTTCACACACACTTATCTCTCAGAACTGAGCAGGTGGAGAGATGTTCGTTCATCTAGCACCAAGGGAACGGGTTGCAGGAGACACTTTTTCTCTGCTTTCTCAGTCTGTTTCCTAGTGCCGTTTTGAAGTTACTGCAGTTTTCACAGTAAAACGAGTAAAACCGAGTTGGAAGTTGTACCTCCCTATATATATGAATGGAGTGGAGTTTGTAACTGAAAAGAAACTTTGTGTTCCCAACAAGCTAGTTGAAGGACGGCTTTCACACACACTTATCTCTCAGAACTGAGCAATTGGAGAGACGTTCCTTCACCTATCACCAAGGGAACGGGTTGCAGGAGACACTTTTTCTCTGCTTTCTCAGTCTGTTTCCTAGTGCCGGTTTGATGTTCCTGCAGTTTTCACTGTAAAACCGAGTTGGAGCTTGTACCTCCCCATATATATGTATGGAATGGAGTTTGCAACTGAAAAGAAACTTTGTGTTCCCAACAACCTAGGTGAAGGATGGCTTTCACACACACTTTTCTCTCAGAACTGAGCAAGTGGAGAGACGTTCGTTCATCTAGCACCAAGGGAACGGGTTGCAGGAGACACATTTTCTCTGCTTTCTCAGTCTGTTTCCTAGTGCCGGTTTGAAGTTCCTGCAGTTTTCACTGTAAAACCGAGTTGGAGCTTGTACCTCCCCATATAATTGTATGGAATGGAGTTTGCAACTGAAAAGAAACTTTGTGTTCCCAACAAGCTAGGTGAAGTACGGCTTTCACCCACACTTATCCCTCAGAACTGAGTATGTGGAGAGACGTTCGTTCATCTAGCACCAGGGGAACGGGTTGCAGGAGACAGTATTTCTCTGCTTTCTCAGTCTGTTTCCTAGTGCCGGTTTGAAGTTCCTGCAGTTTTCAATGGAAAACCGTGTTGGAGCTAGTACCTCCCAATATATATCTATGGAATGGAGTTTGCAACTGAAAAGAAACTTTGTGTTACCAACAAGCTAGTTGAAGGACGGCTTTCACACACACTTATCTCTCAGAACTGAGTAAGTGGAGAGACGTTCGTTCACCTAGCACCAAGGCAACGGGTTGCAGGAGACACTTTTTCTCTGCTTTCTCAGTCTGTTTCCTAGTGCCGGTTTGAAGTTCCTGCAGTTTTCACAGTAAAACCGAGTTGGAACTTGTACCTCCCTATATATATGAATGGAGTGGAGTTTGCAACTGAAAAGAAACTTTGTGTTCCCAACAAGCTAGTTGAAGGACGTCTTTCACACACACATATCTCTCAGAACTGAGCAAGTGGATCGACGTTCGTTCACCTATCACCAAGGGAACGGGTTGCAGGAGACACTTTTTCTCTGCTTTCTCAGTCTGTTTCCTAGTGCCGGTTTGATGTTCCTGCAGTTTTCACTGTAAAACCGAGTTGGAGCTTGTACCTCCCCATATATATGTATGGAATGGAGTTTGCAACTGAAAAGAAACTTTGTGTTCCCAACAACCTAGGTGAAGGATGGCTTTCACACACACTTTTCTCTCAGAACTGAGTAAGTGGAGAGACGTTCGTTCATCTAGCACCAAGGGAACGGGTTGCAGGAGACACATTTTCTCTGCTTTCTCAGTCTGTTTCCTAGTGCCGGTTTGAAGTTCCTGCAGTTTTCACTGTAAAACCGATTTGGAGCTAGTACCTCCCCATATATTTGTATGGAATGGAGTTTGCAACTGAAAAGAAACTTTGTGTTCCCAACAAGCTGGGTGAAGGATGGCTTTCACACACAGTTATCTCTCAGAACTGAGCAAGTGGAGAGACGTTCGTTCATCTAGCACCAAGGGAACGGGTTGCAGGAGACACTTTTTCTCTGCTTTCTCAGTCTGTTTCCTAGTGCCGGTTTGAAGTTCCTGCAGTTTTCACTGGAAAACCGAGTTGGAGCTTGTACCTCCCCATATAATTGTATGGAATGGAGTTTGCAACTGATAAGAAACTTTGTGTTCCCAACAAGCTAGGTGAAGGACGGCTTTCACACACACTTATCCCTCAGAACTGAGTATGTGGAGAGACGTTCGTTCATCTAGCACCAGGGGAACGGGTTGCAGGAGACACTATTTCTCTGCTTTCTCAGTCTGTTTCCTAGTGCCGGTTTAAAGTTCCTGCAGTTTTCAATGTAAAACCGTGTTGGAGCTAGTACCTACCAATATATATCTGTGGAATGGAGTTTGCAACTGAAAAGATACTTTGTGTTCCCAACAAGCTAGTTGAAGGACGGCTTTCACACACACTTATCTCTCAGAACTGAGTAAGTGGAGAGACGTTCGTTCACCTAGCACCAAGGCAACGGGTTGCAGGAGACACTTTTTCTCTGCTTTCTCAGTCTGTTTCCTAGTGCCTGTTTGAAGTTCCTGCAGTTTTCACTGTAAAACCGAGTTGGAGCTAGTACCTCCCCATATATATGTACGGAATGGAGTTTGCACCTGAAAAGAAACTTTGTGTTCCCAACAAGCTAGGTGAAGGACGGCTTTCACACACACTTATCTCTCAGAACTGAGCAAGTGTAGAGACGTTCGATCATCTAGCACCAACGGAACGGGTTGAAGGAAACACTTTTTCTCTGCTTTCTCAGTCTGTTTCCTAGTGCCGGTTTGAAGTTCCTTCAGTTTTCACTGTAAAACCGAGTTGGAGCTTGTACCTCCCCATATATTTGTATGGAATGGATTTTGCAACTGAAAAGAAACTTTGTGTTCCCAACAAGCTAGGTGAAGTACGGCCTTCACACACACTTATCACTCAGAACTGAGCAAGTGGAGCGACGTTCGTTCTCCTAGAACCAAGGGAACGGGTTTCAGGAGACACTTTTTCTCTGCTTTTTCATTCTGTTTCCTAGTGCCGGTTTGACGTTACTGCAGTTTTCACTGTAAAACCGAGTTGGAGCTAGTACCTCCCCATATATATGTATGGAATGGATTTTGCAAGTGAAAAGAATCTTTGTGTTCCCAACATGCTAAGTGAAGGATGGCTTTCACACACACTTTTCTCTCAGAAATTAGCAAGTGGAGAGACGTTCGTTCATCTAGCACCAAGGGAACGGGTTGCAGGAGACACTTTTTCTCTGCTTTCTCATCCTGTTTCCTATTGCCGGTTTGAAGTTCCTGCAGTTTTCACTGTAAAACAGAGTTGGAGCTAGTACCTCCCCATATATTTGTATGGAATTGAGTTTGCAACTGAAAAGAAACTTTGTGTTCCCAACCAGCTAGGTGAAGGACGGCTTTCACACACACTTATCTCTCTGAACTGAGCAAGTGGAGAGACGTTCGTTCATCTAGCACCAGGGGAACGGGTTGCAGGAGACACTTTTTCTCTGCTTTCTCAGTCTGTTTCCTAGTGCCGGTTTGAAGTTCCTGCAGATTTCACTGTAAAACCGAGTTGGAGCTGGTACCTCCCCATGTATATGTATGGAATGGTGTTTGCAACTGAAAAGAAACTTTGTGTTCCCAACAAGTTAGGTGAAGGACGGCTTTCACACACACTTATCTCTCAGAACTGAGTAAGTGGAGAGACGTTCATTCATCTAGAACCAAGGGAACGGGTTGCAGGAGACACTTTTTCTCTGGTTTCTCAGTCTGTTTCCTAGTGCCGGTTTGAAGTTCCTGCAGTTTTCACTGTAAAACCGAGTTGGAGCTAGTACCTCCCCATATATATGTATGGAATGGTGTTTGCAACTGAAAAGAAACTTTGTGTTCCCAACAAGCTAAGTGAAGAATGGCTTTCACACACTCTTTTCTCTCAGAACTGAGCAAGTGGAGAGACGTTCGTTCACCTAGAACCAAGGGAACGGGTTGCAGGAGAATCTTTTTCTCTGCTTTCTCAGTCTGTTTCCTAGTGCCGGTTTGAAGTTCCTGCAGTTTTCACTGTAAAACCGAGTTGGAGCTTGTACCTCCCCATATATATGTATGGAATGGGGTTTGCAACTGAAAAGAAACTTTGTGTTCCCAACAAGCTACGTGAAGGACGGCTTTCACACACACTTACCTCTCAGAACTGAGCAAGTGGAGAGACGTTCGTTCTCATACCACCAAGGGAACGGGTTGCAGGAGACACTTTTTCTCTATTTCTCAGTCTGTTTCCTAGTGCCGGTTTGAAGTTCCTGCAGTTTTCACTGTAAAACCGAGTTGGAGCTAGTACCTCCCCATATATATGTACGGAATGGAGTTTGCACCTGAAAAGAAACTTTGTGTTCCCAACAAGCTAGGTGAAGGACGGCTTTCACACACACTTATCTCTCAGAACTGAGCAAGTGTAGAGACGTTCGATCATCTAGCACCAATGGAACGGGTTGAAGGAAACACTTTTTCTCTGCTTTCTCAGTCTGTTTCCTAGTGCCGGTTTGAAGTTCCTTCAGTTTTCACTGTAAAACCGAGTTGGAGCTTGTACCTCCCCATATATTTGTATGGAATGGATTTTGCAACTGAAAAGAAACTTTGTGTTCCCAACAAGCTAGGTGAAGTACGGCCTTCACACACACTTATCACTCAGAACTGAGCAAGTGGAGCGACGTTCGTTCTCCTAGAACCAAGGGAACGGGTTTCAGGAGACACTTTTTCTCTGCTTTTTCATTCTGTTTCCTAGTGCCGGTTTGACGTTACTGCAGTTTTCACTGTAAAACCGAGTTGGAGCTAGTACCTCCCCATATATATGTATGGAATGGATTTTGCAAGTGAAAAGAAACTTTGTGTTCCCAACATGCTAAGTGAAGGATGGCTTTCACACACACTTTTCTCTCAGAAATTAGCAAGTGGAGAGACGTTCGTTCATCTAGCACCAAGGGAACGGGTTGCAGGAGACACTTTTTCTCTGCTTTCTCATCCTGTTTCCTATTGCCGGTTTGAAGTTCCTGCAGTTTTCACTGTAAAACAGAGTTGGAGCTAGTACCTCCCCATATATTTGTATGGAATTGAGTTTGCAACTGAAAAGAAACTTTGTGTTCCCAACCAGCTAGGTGAAGGACGGCTTTCACACACACTTATCTCTCTGAACTGAGCAAGTGGAGAGACGTTCGTTCATCTAGCACCAGGGGAACGGGTTGCAGGAGACACTTTTTCTCTGCTTTCTCAGTCTGTTTCCTAGTGCCGGTTTGAAGTTCCTGCAGATTTCACTGTAAAACCGAGTTGGAGCTGGTACCTCCCCATGTATATGTATGGAATGGTGTTTGCAACTGAAAAGAAACTTTGTGTTCCCAACAAGTTAGGTGAAGGACGGCTTTCACACACACTTATCTCTCAGAACTGAGTAAGTGGAGAGACGTTCATTCATCTAGAACCAAGGGAACGGGTTGCAGGAGACACTTTTTCTCTGGTTTCTCAGTCTGTTTCCTAGTGCCGGTTTGAAGTTCCTGCAGTTTTCACTGTGAAACCGAGTTGGAGCTAGTACCTCCCCATATATATGTATGGAATGGTGTTTGCAACTGAAAAGAAACTTTGTGTTCCCAACAAGCTAAGTGAAGAATGGCTTTCACACACTCTTTTCTCTCAGAACTGAGCAAGTGGAGAGACGTTCGTTCACCTAGAACCAAGGGAACGGGTTGCAGGAGAATCTTTTTCTCTGCTTTCTCAGTCTGTTTCCTAGTGCCGGTTTGAAGTTCCTGCAGTTTTCACTGTAAAACCGAGTTTGAGCTAGTACCTCCCCATATATATGTATGGAATGGTGTTTGCAACTGAAAAGAAACTTTGTGTTCCCAACAAGCTACGTGAAGGACGGCTTTCACACACACTTACCTATCAGAACTGAGCAAGTGGAGAGACGTTCGTTCTCATACCACCAAGGGAACGGGTTGCAGGATACACTTTTTCTCTATTTCTCAGTCTGTTTCCTAGAGCCGGTTTGAAGTTCCTGCAGTTTTCACTGTAAAACCGAGTTGGAGCTAGTACCTCCCCATATATATGTACGGAATGGAGTTTGCACCTGAAAAGAAACTTTGTGTTCCCAACAAGCTAGGTGAAGGACGGCTTTCACACACACTTATCTCTCAGAACTTAGTAAGTGGAGAGACGTTCGTTCACCTAGCACCAAGGGAACGGGTTGCAGGAGACACTTTTTCTCTGCTTTCTCATTCTGTTTCCTAGTGCCGGTTTGAAGTTCCTGCAGTTTTCACTGTAAAACCGAGTTGGAGCTAGTACCTCCCCATATATTTTTATGGAATGGAGTTTGCAACTGAAAAGAACTTTGTGTTCCCAACAAGCTAGGTGAAGGACGGCTTTCACACACACTTATCTCCCAGAACTGAGCAAGTGGAGAGACGTTCGTTCATGTAGCACCAAGGGAACGGGTTGCAGGAGACACTTTTTCTCTGCTTTCTCATTCTGTTTCCTAGTGCCGGTTTGAAGATCCTGCAGTTTTCACTGTAAAATCGAGTTGGAGCTTGTACCTCCCCATATATTTGTATGGAATGGAGTTTGCAACTGAAAAGAAACTTTGTGTTCCCAACAAGCTAGGTGAAGGACGGCTTTCACACACACTTATCCCTCAGAACTGAGTATGTGGAGAGACGTTCGTTCATCTAGCACCAAGGGAACGGGTTGTAGGAGACACTTTTTCTCTGCTTTCTCAGTCTGTTTCCTAGTGCCGGTTTGAAGTTCCTGCAGTTTTCAATGTAAATCCGTGTTGGAGCTAGTACCCCCCCATATATATGTATGGAAAGGAGTTTGCAACTGAAAAGAAACTTTGTGTTCCCAACAAGTTAATTGAAGGACGGCTTTCACACACACTTATCTCTCAGAACTGAGCAAGTGGAGAGACGTTCGTTCATCAAGCACCAAGGGAACGGGTTGCAGGAGACACTTTTTCTCTGCTTTCTCAGTCTGTTTCCTAGTGACGGTTTGAAGTTCCTGCAGTTTTCACTGTAAAACCGAGTTTGAGCTAGTACCTCCCCATATATATGTATGGAATGGAGTTTGCAACTGAAATGAAACTTTGTGTTCCCAACAAGCTAGGTAAAGGACGGCTTTCACACACACTTATCTCTCAGAACTGAGCAAGTGAGAGACGTTCGTTCATCTAGCACCAATGGAACGGGTTGCAGGAGACACTTTTTCTCTGCTTTTTCAGTCTGTTTCCTAGTGCCGGTTTGAAGTTCCTGCAGTTTTCACTGTAAAACCGAGTTGGAGCTAGTACCTCCCCATATATTTGTATGGAATGGAGTTTGCAACTGAAAAGAAACTTTGTGTTCCCAACAAGCTAGGTGAAGAACGGCTTTCACACACACTTATCCCTCAGAACTGAGTATGTGGAGAGACGTTCGTTCATCTAGCACCAGGGGAACGGGTTGCAGGAGACACTTTTTCTCTGCTTTCTCAGTCTGTTTCCTAGTACCGGTTTGAAGTTCCTGCAGTTTTCAATGTAAAACCGTGTTTGAGCTAGATCCTCCCCATATATATGTATGGAATGGAGGTTGCAACTGAAAAGAAACTTTGTGTTCCCAACAAGCTAGTTGAAGGACGGCTTTCACACACACTTATCTCTCAGAACTGAGCAAGTGGAGAGACGTTCGTTCACCTAGCACAAAGGGAACGGGTTGCAGGAGACACATTTTCTCTGCTTTCTCAGTCTGTTTCCTAGTGCCGGTTTGAAGTTCCTGCAGTTTTCACTGTAAAACCGAGTTGGAGCTTGTACCTCCCCATATATTTTTATGGAATGGAGTTTGCAACTGAAAAGAAACTTTGTGTTCCCAACAAGCTAGGTTAAGGATGGATTTCACACACAATTATCTCCCAAAACTGAGCAAGTGGAGAGACGTTCGTTCATCTAGCACCAAGGGAACGGTTTGCAGGAGACACTTTTTCTCTGCTTTCTCATTCTGTTTCCTAGTGCCGGTTTGAAGTTCCTGCAGTTTTCACTGTAAAACCGAGTTGGAGCTTGTACCTCCCCATATATTTGTATGGAATGGAGTTTGCAACTGAAAAGAATCTTTGTGTTCCCAACAAGCTAGGTGAAGGACGGCTTTCACACCCACTTATCCCTCAGAACTGAGTATGTGGAGAGACGTTCGTTCATCTAGCACCAGGGGAACGGGTTGCAGGAGACACTTTTTTTCTGCTTTCTCACTCTGTTTCCTAGTGCCGGTTTGAAGTTCCTGCAGTTTTCAATGTAAAACCGTGTTGGAGCTAGTACCCCCCCATATATATGTATGGAAAGGAGTTTGCAACTGAAAAGAAACTTTGTGTTCCCAACAAGTTAATTGAAGGACGGCTTTCACACACACTTATCTCTCAGAACTGAGTAAGTGGAAGAGACGTTCGTTCATCAAGCACCAAGGGAACGGGTTGCTGGAGACACTTTTTCTCTGCATTCTCAGTCTGTTTCCTAGTGCCGGTTTGAAGTTCCTGCAGTTTTCACTGTAAAACCGAGTTGGAGCTAGTACCTCCCCATATATATGTAAGGAATGGAGTTTGCAACTGAAAAGAAACTTTGTGTTCCCAACAAGCTAGGTGAAGAACGGCTTTCACACACACTTATCTCTCAGAACTGAGCAAGTGGAGAGACGTTCGTTCATCTAGCACCAAGGGAACTGGTTGCAGGACACACTTTTTCTCTGCTTTCTCATTCTGTTTCCTAGTGCCGGTTTGAAGTTCCTGCAGTTTTCACTGTAAATCCGAGTTGGAGCTAGTACCTCCCAATATATATCTATGGAATGGAGTTTGCAACTGAAAAGAAACTTTGTGTTCCCAACAAGCTAGTTGAAGGACGGCTTTCACACACACTTATCTCTCAGAACTGAGTAAGTGGAGAGACGTTCGTTCACCTAGCACCAAGGCAACGGGTTGCAGGAGACACTTTTTCTCTTTTTTCTCAGTCTGTTTCTTAGTGCCGGTTTGAAGTTCCTGCAGTTTTCACTGTAAAACCGAGTTGGAGCTAGTACCTCCCCATATATTTGTATGGAATGGAGTTTGCAACTGAAAAGAAACTTTGTGTTCCCAACAAGCTAGGTGAAGGACGGCTTTCACACACACTTATCTCCCAGAACTGAGCAAGTGGAGAGACGTTCGTTCATGTAGCACCAAGGGAACGGGTTGCAGGAGACACTTTTCTCTGCTTTCTCATTCTGTTTCCTAGTGCCGGTTTGAAGTTCCTGCAGTTTTCACTGTAAAACCGAGTTGGAGCTTGTACCTCCCCATATATTTGTATGGAATGGAGTTTGCAACTGAAAAGAAACTTTGTGTTCCCAACAAGCTAGGTGAAGGACGGCTTTCACACACACTTATCCCTCAGAACTGAGTATGTGGAGAGACGTTCGTTCTTCTAGCACCAAGGGAACGGGTTGCAGGAGACACTTTTTCTCTACTTTCTCAGTCTGTTTCCTAGTGCCGGTTTGAAGTTCCTGCAGTTTTCAATGTAAAACCGTGTTGGAGCTAGTACCCCCCCATATATATGTATGGAAAGGAGTTTGCAACTGAAAAGAAACTTTGTGTTCCCAACAAGTTAATTGAAGGACGGCTTTCACACACAATTATCTCTCAGAACTGAGCAAGTGGAGAGACGTTCGTTCATCAAGCACCAAGGGAACGGGTTGCAGGAGACACATTTTCTCTGCTTTCTCAGTCTGTTTCCTAGTGACGGTTTGAAGTTCCTGCAGTTTTCACTGTAAAACCGAGTTGGAGCTAGTACCTCCCCATATATATGTATGGAATGGAGTTTGCAACTGAAATGAAACTTTGTGTTCCCAACAAGCTAGGTAAAGGACGGCTTTCACACACACTTATCTCTCAGAACTGAGCAAGTGGAGAGACGTTCGTTCATCTAGCACCAAGGGAACGGGTTGCAGGAGACACTATTTCTCTGCTTTCTCTGTCTGTTTCCTAGTGCCGGTTTGAAGTTCCTGCAGTTTTCACAGTAAAAGCGAGTTGGAATTTGTACCTCCCCATATATATGAATGGAGTGGAGTTTGCAACTGAAAAGAAACTTTGTGTTCCCAACAAGCTAGGTGAAGGACGGCTTTCACACACAATTATCTCTCAGAACTGAGAAAGTGGAGAGACGTACGTTCACCTATCAACCAGGGAACGGATTGCAGGACAAACTTTTTCTCTGCTTTCTCAGTCTGTTTCCTAGTGCCGGTTTGATGTTCCTGCAGTTTTCACTGTAAAACCGAGTTGGAGCTTGTACCTCCCCATATATATGTATGGAATGGTGTTTGCAACTGAAAAGAAACTTTGTGTTCCCAAAAAGCTAGGTGAAGGATGGCTTTCACATACACTTTTCTCTCAGAACTGAGCAAGTGGAGAGACGTTCGTTCATCTAGCACCAAGGGAACGTTTTTCAGGAGACACTTTTTCTCTGCTTTCTCAGTCTGTTTCCTAGTGCCGGTTTGAAGTTCCTGCAGTTTTCACTGTAAAACCGAGTTGGAGTTAGTACCTCCCCATATATATGTATGGAATGGATTTTGCAACTGAAAAGAAACTTTGTGTTCCCAACAAGCTAGGTGAAGGACGGCTTTCACACACACTTATCTCTCAGAACTGAGCAGGTGGAGAGACTTTCGTTCACCTAGCACCAAGGGAACGGTTGCAGGAGACACTTTTTCTCTGCTTTCTCAGTCTGTTTCCTAGTGCCGGTTTGAAGTTCCTGCAGTTTTCACTGTAAAACCGAGTTGGAGCTAGTACCTCCCCTTATATATGTATGGAAAGGAGTTTGCAACTGAAAAGAAACTTTGTGTTCCCAACAAGCTAGGTGAAGGATGGCTTTCACACACACATATCTCTCAGAACTGAGCAAGTGGAGAGACGTTCGTTCATCTAGCACCAAGGGAACGGGTTGCAGGAGACACTTTTTCTCTGCTTTCTCATTCTGTTTCCTAGTGCCGGTTTGAAGTTCCTGCAGTTTTCACTGTAAAACCGAGTTGGAGCTTGTACCTCCCCATATATTTGTATGGAAAGGAGTTTGCAACTGAAAAGAAACTTTGTGTTCCCAACAAGCTAGGTGAAGGACGGCTTTCACACACACTTATCCCTCAGAACTGAGTATGTGGAGAGACGTTCGTTCATCTAGCACCAGGGAACGGGTTGCAGGAGACACTTTTTCTCTGCTTTCGCAGTCTGTTTCCTAGTGCCGGTTTGAAGTTCCTGCAGTTTTCACTGTAAAACCGAGTTGGAGCTAGTACCTCCCCATATATATGTATGGAATGGAGTTTGCAACTGAAAAGAAACTTTGTGTTCCCAACAAGCTAGGTGAAGGACGGCTTTCACACACACTTATCTCTCAGAACTGAGCAGGTGGAGAGATGTTCGTTCATCTAGCACCAAGGGAACGGGTTGCAGGAGACACTTTTTCTCTGCTTTCTCAGTCTGTTTCCTAGTGCCGTTTTGAAGTTACTGCAGTTTTCACAGTAAAACGAGTAAAACCGAGTTGGAAGTTGTACCTCCCTATATATATGAATGGAGTGGAGTTTGTAACTGAAAAGAAACTTTGTGTTCCCAACAAGCTAGTTGAAGGACGGCTTTCACACACACTTATCTCTCAGAACTGAGCAATTGGAGAGACGTTCCTTCACCTATCACCAAGGGAACGGGTTGCAGGAGACACTTTTTCTCTGCTTTCTCAGTCTGTTTCCTAGTGCCGGTTTGATGTTCCTGCAGTTTTCACTGTAAAACCGAGTTGGAGCTTGTACCTCCCCATATATATGTATGGAATGGAGTTTGCAACTGAAAAGAAACTTTGTGTTCCCAACAAGCTAGGTAAAGGACGGCTTTCACACACACTTATCTCTCAGAACTGAGCAAGTGGAGAGACGTTCGTTCATCTAGCACCAAGGGAACGGGTTGCAGGAGACACTTTTTCTCTGCTTTCTCTGTCTGTTTCCTAGTGCCGGTTTGAAGTTCCTGCAGTTTTCACAGTAAAACGAGTTGGAACTTGTACCTCCCCATATATATGAATGGAGTGGAGTTTGCAACTGAAAAGAAACTTTGTGTTCCCAACAAGCTAGGTGAAGGACGGCTTTCACACACAATTATCTCTCAGAACTGAGAAAGTGGAGAGACGTACGTTCACCTATCAACCAGGGAACGGATTGCAGGAGAAACTTTTTCTCTGCTTTCTCAGTCTGTTTCCTAGTGCCGGTTTGATGTTCCTGCAGTTTTCACTGTAAAACCGTGTTGGAGCTTGTACCTCCCCATATATATGTATGGAATGGTGTTTGCAACTGAAAAGAAACTTTGTGTTCCCAAAAAGCTAGGTGAAGGATGGCTTTCACATACACTTTTCTCTCAGAACTGAGCAAGTGGAGAGACGTTCGTTCATCTAGCACCAAGGGAACGTTTTTCAGGAGACACTTTTTCTCTGCTTTCTCAGTCTGTTTCCTAGTGCCGGTTTGAAGTTCCTGCAGTTTTCACTGTAAAACCGAGTTGGAGTTAGTACCTCCCCATATATATGTATGGAATGGAATTTGCAACTGAAAAGAAACTTTGTGTTCCCAACAAGCTAGGTGAAGGACGGCTTTCACACACACTTATCTCTCAGAACTGAGCAGGTGGAGAGACTTTCGTTCACCTAGCACCAAGGGAACGGTTGCAGGAGACACTTTTTCTCTGCTTTCTCAGTCTGTTTCCTAGTGCCGGTTTGAAGTTCCTGCAGTTTTCACTGTAAAACCGAGTTGGAGCTAGTACCTCCCCTT
This sequence comes from Camelus bactrianus, assembly GCF_048773025.1. Taxonomy (NCBI): domain Eukaryota; kingdom Metazoa; phylum Chordata; class Mammalia; order Artiodactyla; family Camelidae; genus Camelus; species Camelus bactrianus. The sequence continues at coordinate 79,460,947 of NC_133542.1, read as the reverse complement.
ATATTTGTATGGAAAGGAGTTTGCAACTGAAAAGAAACTTTGTGTTCCCAACAAGCTAGGTGAAGGATGGCTTTCACACACACATATCTCTCAGAACTGAGCAAGTGGAGAGACGTTCGTTCATCTAGCACCAAGGGAACGGGTTGCAGGAGACACTTTTTCTCTGCTTTCTCATTCTGTTTCCTAGTGCCGGTTTGAAGTTCCTGCAGTTTTTACTGTAAAACCGAGTTGGAGCTTGTACCTCCCCATATATTTGTATGGAAAGGAGTTTGCAACTGAAAAGAAACTTTGTGTTCCCAACAAGCTAGGTGAAGGACGGCTTTCACACACACTTATCCCTCAGAACTGAGTATGTGGAGAGACGTTCGTTCATCTAGCACCAGGGAACGGGTTGCAGGAGACACTTTTTCTCTGCTTTCGCAGTCTGTTTCCTAGTGCCGGTTTGAAGTTCCTGCAGTTTTCACTGTAAAACCGAGTTGGAGCTAGTACCTCCCCATATATATGTATGGAATGGAGTTTGCAACTGAAAAGAAACTTTGTGTTCCCAACAAGCTAGGTGAAGGACGGCTTTCACACACACTTATCTCTCAGAACTGAGCAGGTGGAGAGATGTTCTTTCATCTAGCACCAAGGGAACGGGTTGCAGGAGACACTTTTTCTCTGCTTTCTCAGTCTGTTTCCTAGTGCCGTTTTGAAGTTACTGCAGTTTTCACAGTAAAACGAGTAAAACCGAGTTGGAAGTTGTACCTCCCTATATATATGAATGGAGTGGAGTTTGTAACTGAAAAGAAACTTTGTGTTCCCAACAAGCTAGTTGAAGGACGGCTTTCACACACACTTATCTCTCAGAACTGAGCAATTGGAGAGACGTTCCTTCACCTATCACCAAGGGAACGGGTTGCAGGAGACACTTTTTCTCTGCTTTCTCAGTCTGTTTCCTAGTGCCGGTTTGATGTTCCTGCAGTTTTCACTGTAAAACCGAGTTGGAGCTTGTACCTCCCCATATATATGTATGGAATGGAGTTTGCAACTGAAAAGAAACTTTGTGTTCCCAACAACCTAGGTGAAGGATGGCTTTCACACACACTTTTCTCTCAGAACTGAGCAAGTGGAGAGACGTTCGTTCATCTAGCACCAAGGGAACGGGTTGCAGGAGACACATTTTCTCTGCTTTCTCAGTCTGTTTCCTAGTGCCGGTTTGAAGTTCCTGCAGTTTTCACTGTAAAACCGAGTTGGAGCTTGTACCTCCCCATATAATTGTATGGAATGGAGTTTGCAACTGAAAAGAAACTTTGTGTTCCCAACAAGCTAGGTGAAGTACGGCTTTCACCCACACTTATCCCTCAGAACTGAGTATGTGGAGAGACGTTCGTTCATCTAGCACGAGGGGAACGGGTTGCAGGAGACAGTATTTCTCTGCTTTCTCAGTCTGTTTCCTAGTGCCGGTTTGAAGTTCCTGCAGTTTTCAATGGAAAACCGTGTTAGAGCTAGTACCTCCCAATATATATCTATGGAATGGAGTTTGCAACTGAAAAGAAACTTTGTGTTACCAACAAGCTAGTTGAAGGACGGCTTTCACACACACTTATCTCTCAGAACTGAGTAAGTGGAGAGACGTTCGTTCACCTAGCACCAAGGCAACGGGTTGCAGGAGACACTTTTTCTCTGCTTTCTCAGTCTGTTTCCTAGTGCCGGTTTGAAGTTCCTGCAGTTTTCACAGTAAAACCGAGTTGGAACTTGTACCTCCCTATATATATGAATGGAGTGGAGTTTGCAACTGAAAAGAAACTTTGTGTTCCCAACAAGCTAGTTGAAGGACGTCTTTCACACACACATATCTCTCAGAACTGAGCAAGTGGATCGACGTTCGTTCACCTATCACCAAGGGAACGGGTTGCAGGAGACACTTTTTCTCTGCTTTCTCAGTCTGTTTCCTAGTGCCGGTTTGATGTTCCTGCAGTTTTCACTGTAAAACCGAGTTGGAGCTTGTACCTCCCCATATATATGTATGGAATGGAGTTTGCAACTGAAAAGAAACTTTGTGTTCCCAACAACCTAGGTGAAGGATGGCTTTCACACACACTTTTCTCTCAGAACTGAGTAAGTGGAGAGACGTTCGTTCATCTAGCACCAAGGGAACGGGTTGCAGGAGACACATTTTCTCTGCTTTCTCAGTCTGTTTCCTAGTGCCGGTTTGAAGTTCCTGCAGTTTTCACTGTAAAACCGATTTGGAGCTAGTACCTCCCCATATATTTGTATGGAATGGAGTTTGCAACTGAAAAGAAACTTTGTGTTCCCAACAAGCTGGGTGAAGGATGGCTTTCACACACAGTTATCTCTCAGAACTGAGCAAGTGGAGAGACGTTCGTTCATCTAGCACCAAGGGAACGGGTTGCAGGAGACACTTTTTCTCTGCTTTCTCAGTCTGTTTCCTAGTGCCGGTTTGAAGTTCCTGCAGTTTTCACTGGAAAACCGAGTTGGAGCTTGTACCTCCCCATATAATTGTATGGAATGGAGTTTGCAACTGATAAGAAACTTTGTGTTCCCAACAAGCTAGGTGAAGGACGGCTTTCACACACACTTATCCCTCAGAACTGAGTATGTGGAGAGACGTTCGTTCATCTAGCACCAGGGGAACGGGTTGCAGGAGACACTATTTCTCTGCTTTCTCAGTCTGTTTCCTAGTGCCGGTTTAAAGTTCCTGCAGTTTTCAATGTAAAACCGTGTTGGAGCTAGTACCTACCAATATATATCTGTGGAATGGAGTTTGCAACTGAAAAGATACTTTGTGTTCCCAACAAGCTAGTTGAAGGACGGCTTTCACACACACTTATCTCTCAGAACTGAGTAAGTGGAGAGACGTTCGTTCACCTAGCACCAAGGCAACGGGTTGCAGGAGACACTTTTTCTCTGCTTTCTCAGTCTGTTTCCTAGTGCCCGTTTGAAGTTCCTGCAGTTTTCACTGTAAAACCGAGTTGGAGCTTGTACCTCCCCATATATATGTATGGAATGGAGTTTGCAACTGAAAAGAAACTTTGTGTTCCCAACAAGCTAGGTGAAGGACGGCTTTCACACACACTTATCTCTCAGAACTGAGCAAGTGGAGAGACGTTCGTTCACCTAGCACCAAGGGAACGGGTTGCAGGAGACACTTTTTCTCTGCTTTCTCAGTCTGTTTCCTAGTGCCGGTTTGAAGTTCCTGCAGTTTTCACTGTAAAACCGAGTTGGAGCTAGTACCTCCCCATATATTTGCATGGAATGGAGTTTGCAACTGAAAAGAAACTTTGTGTTCCCAACAAGATAGGTGAAGGATGGCTTTCACACACACTTATCTCTCAGAACTGAGCAAGTGGAGAGACGTTCGTTCATCTAGCACCAAGGGAACTGGTTGCAGGAGACACTTTTTCTCTGCTTTCTCATTCTGTTTCCTAGTGCCTGTTTGAAGTTCCTGCAGTTTTCACTGTAAAACCGAGTTGGAGCTTGTACCTCCCCATATATATGTATGGAATGGAGTTTGCAACTGAAAAGAAACTTTGTGTTCCCAACAAGCTAGGTGAAGGATGGCTTTCACACACACTTTTCTCTCAGAACTGAGCAAGTGGAGAGACGTTCGTTCATCTAGCACCAAGGGAACGGGTTGCAGGAGACACATTTTCTCTGCTTTCTCAGTCTGTTTCCTAGTGCCGGTTTGAAGTTCCTGCAGTTTTCACTGTAAAACCGATTTGGAGCTAGTACCTCCCCATATATTTGTATGGAATGGAGTTTGCAACTGAAAAGAAACTTTGTGTTCCCAACAAGCTAGGTGAAGGATGGCTTTCACACACACTTATCTCTCAGAACTGAGCAAGTGGAGAGACGTTCGTTCATCTAGCACCAAGGGAACGGGTTGCAGGAGACACTTTTTCTCTGCTTTCTCATTCTGTTTCCTAGTGCTGGTTTGAAGTTCCTGCAGTTTTCACTGTAAAACGGAGTTTTAGCTTGTACCTCCCCATATATTTGTATGGAATGGAGTTTGCAACTGAAAAGAAACTTTGTGTTCCCAACAAGCTAGGTGAAGGACGGCTTTCACACACACTTATCCTTCAGAACTGAGTATGTGGAGAGACGTTCGTTCATCTAGCACCAGGGGATCGGGTTGCAGGAGACACTTTTTCTCTGCTTTCTCAGTCTGATTCCTAGTGCCGGTTTGAAGTTCCTGCAGTTTTCAATGTAAAACCGAGTTGGAGCTAGTACCTCCCCATATATTTGCATGGAATGGAGTTTGCAACTGAAAAGAAACTTTGTGTTCCCAACAAGATAGGTGAAGGATGGCTTTCACACACACTTATCTCTCAGAACTGAGCAAGTTGAGAGACGTTCGTTCATCTAGCACCAAGGGAACGGTTTGTAGGAGACACTTTTTCTCTGCTTTCTCATTCTGTTTCCTAGTGCCGGTTTGAAGTTCCTGCAGTTTTCACTGTAAAACCGAGTTGGAGCTAGTACCTCCCCATATGTATGTATGGAATGGAGTTTGCAACTGAAATGAAACTTTGTGTTCCCAACAAGCTAGGTAAAGGACGGCTTTCACACACACTTATCTCTCAGAACTGAGCAAGTGGAGAGACGTTCGTTCATCTAGCACCAAGGGAACGGGTTGCAGGAGACACTTTTTCTCTGCTTTCTCTGTCTGTTTCCTAGTGCCGGTTTGATGTTCCTGCAGTTTTCACAGTAAAAGCGAGTTGGAACTTGTACCTCCCCATATATATGAATGGAGTGGAGTTTGCAACTGAAAAGAAACTTTGTGTTCCCAACAAGCTAGGTGAAGGACGACTTTCACACAGAATTATCTCTCAGAACTGAGAAAGTGGAGAGACGTACGTTCACCTATCAACCAGGGAACGGATTGCAGGAGAAACTTTTTCTCTGCTTTCTCAGTCTGTTTCCTAGTGCCGGTTTGATGTTCCTGCAGTTTTCACTGTAAAACCGTGTTGGAGCTTGTACCTCCCCATATATATGTATGGAATGGTGTTTGCAACTGAAAAGAAACTTTGTGTTCCCAACAAGCTAGGTGAAGGATGGCTTTCATATACACTTTTCTCTCAGAACTGAGCAAGTGGAGAGACGTTCGTTCATCTAGCACCAAGGGAACGTTTTTCAGGAGACACTTTTTCTCTGCTTTCTCAGTCTGTTTCCTAGTGCCGGTTTGAAGTTCCTGCAGTTTTCACTGTAAAACCGAGTTGGAGCTAGTACCTCCCCTTATATTTGTATGGAAAGGAGTTTGCAACTGAAAAGAAACTTTGTGTTCCCAACAAGCTAGGTGAAGGACGGCTTTCACACACACTTATCCCTCAGAACTGAGTATGTGGAGAGACGTTCGTTCATCTAGCACCAGGGAACGGGTTGCAGGAGACACTTTTTCTCTGCTTTCTCAGTCTGTTTCCTAGTGCCGGTTTGAAGTTCCTGCAGTTTTCAATGTAAAACCGAGTTGGAGCTAGTACCTCCCCATATATATGTATGGAATGGAGTTTGCAACTGAAATGAAACTTTGTGTTCCCAACAAGCTAGGTGAAGGACGGCTTTCACACACACTTATCTCTCAGAACTGAGCAGGTGGAGAGACGTTCGTTCATCTAGCACCAAGGGAACGGGTTGCAGGAGACACTTTTTCTCTGCTTTCTCAGTCTGTTTCCTAGTGCCGGTTTGAAGTTCCTGCAGTTTTCACAGTAAAACCAGTAAAACCGAGTTGGAAGTTGTACCTCCCTACATATATGAATGGAGTGGAGTTTGCAACTGAAAAGAAACTTTGTGTTCCCAACAAGCTAGTTGAAGGACGGCTTTCACACACACTTATCTCTCAGAACTGAGCAAGTGGAGAGACTTTCGTTCACCTATCACCAAGATAACGGGTGCAGGTGACACTTTTTCTCTGCTTTCTCAGTCTGTTTCCTAGTGCCGGTTTGATGTTCCTGCAGTTTTCACTGTAAAACCGAGTTGGAGCTTGTACCTCCCCATATATATGTATGGAATGGAGTTTGCAACTGAAAAGAAACTTAGTGTTCCCAACAACCTAGGTGAAGGATGGCTTTCACACACACTTTTCTCTCAGAACTGAGCAAGTGGAGAGACGTTCGTTCATCTAGCACCAAGGGAACGGGTTGCAGGAGACACATTTTCTCTGCTTTCTCAGTCTGTTTCCTAGTGCCGGTTTGAAGTTCCTGCAGTTTTCACTGTAAAACCGAGTTGGAGCTTGTACCTCCCCATATAATTGTATGGAATGGAGTTTGCAACTGAAAAGAAACTTTGTGTTCCCAACAAGCTAGGTGAAGTACGGCTTTCACACACACTTATCCCTCAGAACTGAGTATGTGGAGAGACGTTCGTTCATCTAGCACCAGGGGAACGGGTTGCAGGAGACAGTATTTCTCTGCTTTCTCAGTCTGTTTCCTAGTGCCGGTTTGAAGTTCCTGCAGTTTTCAATGTAAAACCGTGTTGGAGCTAGTACCTCCCAATATATATCTATGGAATGGAGTTTGCAACTGAAAAGAAACTTTGTGTTACCAACAAGCTATTTGAAGAACGGCTTTCACACACACTTATCTCTCAGAACTGAGTAAGTGGAGAGACGTTCGTTCACCTAGCACCAAGGCAACGGGTTGCAGGAGACACTTTTTCTCTGCTTTCTCAGTCTGTTTCCTAGTGCCAGTTTGAAGTTCCTGCAGTTTTCACTGTAAAACCGAGTTGGAGCTTGTACCTCCCCATATATATGTGTGGAATGGAGTTTGCAACTGAAAAGAAACTTTGTGTTCCCAACAAGCTAGGTGAAGAACGGCTTTCACACACACTTATCTCTCAGAACTGAGCAGGTGGAGAGACTTTCGTTCATCTAGCACCAAGGGAACGGGTTGCAGGAGACACTTTTTCTCTGCTTTCTCAGTCTGTTTACTAGTGCCGATTTGAAGTTCCTGCAGTTTTCACAGTAAAACCGAGTTGGAACTTGTACCTCCCTATATATATGAATGGAGTGGAGTTTGCAACTGAAAAGAAACTTTGTGTTCCCAACAACCTAGGTGAAGGATGGCTTTCACACACATATTTCTCTCAGAACTGAGCAAGTGGAGAGACGTTCATTCATCTAGCACCAAGGGAACGGGTTGCAGGAGACACATTTTCTCTGCTTTCTCAGTCTGTTTCCTAGTGCCGGTTTGAAGTTCCTGCAGTTTTCACTGTAAAACCGAGTTGGAGCTTGTACCTCCCCATATAATTGTATGGAATGGAGTTTGCAACTGAAAAGAAACTTTGTGTTCCCAACAAGCTAGGTGAAGTACGGCTTTCACACACACTTATCCCTCAGAACTGAGTATGTGGAGAGACGTTCGTTCATCTAGCACCAGCGGAACGGGTTGCAGGAGACAGTATTTCTCTGCTTTCTCAGTCTGTTTCCTAGTGCCGTTTTGAAGTTCCTGCAGTTTTCAATGTAAAACCGTGTTGGAGCTAGTACCTCCAAATATATATCTATGGAATGGAGTTTGCAACTGAAAAGAAACTTTGTGTTTCCAACAAGCTAGTTGAAGGACGGCTTTCACACACACTTATCTCTCAGAACTGAGTAAGTGGAGAGACGTTCGTTCACCTAGCACCAAGGCAACGGGTTGCAGGAGACACTTTTTCTCTGCTTTCTCAGTCTGTTTCCTAGTACCAGTTTGAAGTTCCTGCAGTTTTCACTGTAAAACCGAGTTGGAGCTTGTACCTCCCCATATATATGTGTGGAATGGAGTTTGCAACTGAAAAGAAACTTTGTGTTCCCAACAAGCTAGGTGAAGTACGGCTTTCACACACACTTATCTCTCAGAACTGAGCAGGTGGAGAGACGTTCGTTCATCTAGCACCAAGGGAACGGGTTGCAGGAGACACTTTTTCTCTGCTTTCTCAGTCTGTTTCCTAGTGCCGGTTTGAAGTTTCTGCAGTTTTCACAGTAAAACCGAGTTGGAACTTGTACCTCCCTATATATATGAATGGAGTGGTGTTTGCAACTGAAAAGAAACTTTGTGTTCCCAACAAGCTAGTTGAAGGACGTCTTTCACACACACTTATCTCTCAGAACTGAGCAAGTGGAGAGACGTTCGTTCACCTATCACCAAGGGAACGGGTTGCAGGAGAGACTTTTTCTCTGCTTTCTCAGTCTGTTTCCTAGTGCCGGTTTGATGTTCCTGCAGTTTTCACTGTAAAACCGAGTTGGAGCTTGTACCTCCCCATATATATGTATGGAATGGAGTTTGCAACTGAAAAGAAACTTTGTGTTCCCAAAAACCTAGGTGAAGAATGGCTTTCACACACACCTTTCTCTCAGAACTGAGCAAGTGGAGAGACGTTCGTTCATCTAGCACCAAGGGAACGGGTTGCAGGAGACACATTTTCTCTGCTTTCTCAGTCTGTTTCCTAGTGCCGGTTTGAAGTTCCTGCAGTTTTCACTGTAAAACCGAGTTGGAGCTTGTACCTCCCCATATAATTGTATGGAATGGAGTTTGCAACTGAAAAGAAACTTTGTTTTCCCAACAAGCTAGGTGAAGTACGGCTTTCACACACACTTATCCCTCAGAACTGAGTATGTGGAGAGACGTTCGTTCATCTAGCACCAGCGGAACGGGTTGCAGGAGACAGTATTTCTCTGCTTTCTCAGTCTGTTTCCTAGTGCCGTTTTGAAGTTCCTGCAGTTTTCAATGTAAAACCGTGTTGGAGCTAGTACCTCCAAATATATATCTATGGAATGGAGTTTGCAACTGAAAAGAAACTTTGTGTTACCAACAAGCTAGTTGAAGGACGGCTTTCACACACACTTATCTCTCAGAACTGATTAAGTGGAGAGACGTTCGTTCACCTAGCACCAAGGCAACGGGTTGCAGGAGACACTTTTTCTCTGCTTTCTCAGTCTGTTTCCTAGTACCAGTTTGAAGTTCCTGCAGTTTTCACTGTAAAACCGAGTTGGAGCTTGTACCTCCCCATATATATGTTTGGAATGGAGTTTGCAACTGAAAAGAAACTTTGTGTTCCCAACAAGCTAGGTGAAGGACGGCTTTCAAACACACTTATCTCTCAGAACTGAGCAGGTGGAGAGACGTTCGTTCATCTAGCACCAAGGGAACGGGTTGCAGGAGACACTTTTTCTCTGCTTTCTCAGTCTGTTTCCTAGTGCCGGTTTGAAGTTTCTGCAGTTTTCACAGTAAAACCGTTTTGGAACTTGTACCTCCCTATATATATGAATGGAGTGGAGTTTGCAACTGAAAAGAAACTTTGTGTTCCCAACAAGCTAGTTGAAGGACGTCTTTCACACACACTTATCTCTCAGAACTGAGCAAGTGGAGAGACGTTCGTTCACCTATCACGAAGGGAACGGGTTGCAGGAGACACTTTTTCTCTGCTTTCTCAGTCTGTTTCCTAGTGCCGGTTTGATGTTCCTGCAGTTTTCACTGTAAAACCGAGTTGGAGCTTGTACCTCCCCATATATATGTATGGAATGGAGTTTGCAACTGAAAAGAAACTTTGTGTTCCCAAAAACCTAGGTGAAGGATGGCTTTCACACACACTTTTCTCTCAGAACTGAGCAAGTGGAGAGACGATCGTTCATCTAGCACCAAGGGAACGGGTTGCAGGAGACACATTTTCTCTGCTTTCTCAGTCTGTTTCCTAGTGCCGGTTTGAAGTTCCTGCAGTTTTCACTGTAAAACCGATTTGGAGCTAGTACCTCCCCATATATTTGTATGGAATGGAGTTTGCATCTGAAAAGAAACTTTGTGTTCCCAACAACCTAGGTGAAGGATGTCTTTCACACACAGTTATCTCTCAGAACTGAGCAAGTGGAGAGACGTTCGTTCATCTAGCACCAAGGGAACGGGTTGCAGGAGACACTTTTTCTCTGCTTTCTCATTCTGTTTCCTAGTGCCGGTTTGAAGTTCCTGCAGTTTTCACTGTAAAACCGAGTTGGAGCTTGTACCTCCCCATATAATTGTATGGAATGGAGTTTGCAACTGAAAAGAAACTTTGTGTTCCCAACAAGCTAGGTGAAGGACGGCTTTCACACACACTTATCCCTCAGAACTGAGTATGTGGAGAGACGTTCGTTCATCTAGCACCAGGGAAACGGGTTGCAGGAGACACTATTTCTCTGCTTCCTCAGTCTGTTTCCTAGTGCCGGTTTGAAGTTCCTGCAGTTTTCAATGTAAAATCGTGTTGGAGCTAGTACCTCCCAATATATATCTATGGAATGGAGTTTGCAACTGAAAAGAAACTTTGTGTTCCCAACAAGCTAGTTGAAGGACGGCTTTCACACACACTTATCTCTCAGAACTGAGCAAGTGGAGAGACGTTCGTTCACCTAGCACCAAGGCAACGGGTTGCAGGAGACACTTTTTCTCTGCTTTCTCCGTCTGTTTCCTAGTGCCAGTTTGAAGTTCCTGCAGTTTTCACTGTAAATCCGAGTTGGAGCTTGTACCTCCCCATATATATGTATGGAATGGAGTTTGCAACTGAAAAGAAACTTTGTGTTCCCAACAAGCTAGGTGAAGGACGGCTTTCACACACACTTTTCTCTCAGAACTGAGCAAGTGGAGAGACGTTCGTTCACCTAGCACCAAGGGAACGGGTTGCAGGAGACACTTTTTCTCTGCTTTCTCAGTCTGTTTCCTAGTGCCGGTTTGAAGTTCCTGCAGTTTTCACTGTAAAACAGAGTTGGAGCTAGTACCTCCCCATATATTTGCATGGAATGGAGTTTGCAACTGAAAAGAAACTTTGTGTTCCCAACAAGATAGGTGAAGGATGGCTTTCACACACACTTATCTCTCAGAACTGAGCAAGTGGAGAGACGTTCGTTCATCTAGCACCAAGGGAACGGGTTGCAGGAGACACTTTTTCTCTGCTTTCTCATTCTGTTTCCTAGTGCCGGTTTGTAGTTCCTGCAGTTTTCACTGTAAATCCGAGTTGTAGCTTTTACCTCCCCATATATTTGTATGGAATAGAGTTTGCAACTGAAAAGAAACTTTGTGTTCCCAACAAGCTAAGTGAAGGACGGCTTTCACACACACTTATCCCTCAGAACTGAGTATGTGGAGAGACGTTCGTTCATCTAGCACCAGGGGAACGGGTTGCAGGAGACACTTTTTCTCTGCTTTCTCAGTCTGTTTACTAGTGCCTGTTTGAATTTCCTGCAGTTTTCAATGTAAAACCGTGTTGGAGCTAGTACCTCCCCATATATATGTATGGAAAGGAGTTTGCAACTGAAAAGTAACTTTGTGTTCCCAACAAGTTAATCGAAGGACGGCTTTCACACACACTTATCTCTCAGAACTGAGTATGTGGAGAGACGTTCGTTCATCAAGCACCAAGGGAACGGGTTGCAGGGGACACTTTTTCTCTCCTTTCTCAGTCTGTTTCCTAGTGCCGGTTTGAAGTTCCTGCAGTTTTCACTGTAAAACCGAGTTGGAACTTGTACCTCCCTATATATATGAATGGAGTGGAGTTTGCAACTGAAAAGAAACTTTGTGTTCCCAACAATCTAGTTGAAGGACGGCTTTCACACACACTTATCTCTCAGAACTGAGTATGTGGAGAGACGTTCGTTCACCTATCACCCAGGGAACGGATTGCAGGCGACACTTTTTCTCTGCTTTCTCAGTCTGTTTCCTAGTGCCGGTTTGAAGTTCCTGCAGTTTTCACTGTAAAACCGATTTGGAGCTTGTACCTCCCCATATATATGTATGGAATGGAGTTTCCAACTGAAAAGAAACTTTGTGTTCCCAACAAGCTAGGTGAAGGATGGCTTTCACACACACTTTTCTCTCAGAACTGAGCAAGTGGAGAGACGTTCGTTCATCTAGCACCAAGGGAACGGGTTGCAGGAGACACATTTTCTCTGCTTTCTCAGTCTGTTTCCTAGTGCCGGTTTGAAGTTCCTGCAGTTTTCAGTGTAAAACCGATTTGGAGCTAGTACCTCCCCATATATTTGTATGGAATGGAGTTTGCAACTGAAAAGAAACTTTGTGTTCCCAACAAGCTAGGTGAAGGATGGCTTTCACACACACTTATCTCTCAGAACTGAGCAAGTGGAGAGACGTTCGTTCATCTAGCACCAAGGGAACGGGTTGCAGGAGACACTTTTTCTCTGCTTTCTCATTCTGTTTCCTAGTGCTGGTTTGAAGTTCCTGCAGTATTCACTGTAAAACCGAGTTGGAGCTTGTACCTCCCCATATATTTGTATGGAATGGAGTTTGCAACTGAAAAGAAACTTTGTGTTCCCAACAAGCTAGGTGAAGGACGGCTTTCACACACACTTATCCCTCAGAACTGAGTATGTGGAGAGACGTTCGTTCATCTAGCACCAGGGAACGGGTTGCAGGAGACACTTTTTCTCTGCTTTCTCAGTCTTTTTCCTAGTGCCGGTTTGAAGTTCCTGCAGTTTTCAATGTAAAATCGTGTTGGAGCTAGTACCTCCCCATATATATGTATGGAAAGGAGTTTGCAACTGAAAAGAAACTTTGTGTTCCCAACAAGTTAATCGAAGGACGGCTTTCACACACACTTATCTCTCAGAACTGAGTACGTGGAGAGACGTTCGTTCATCTAGCACCAAGGGAACGTGTTGCAGGACACACTTTTTCTCTGCTTTCTCAGTCTGTTTCCTAGTGCCGGATTGAAGTTCCTGCAGTTTGCACTGTAAAACCGAGTTGGAGCTAGTACCTCCCCATATATTTGCATGGAATGGAGTTTGCAACTGAAAAGAAACTTTGTGTTCCCAACAAGATAGGTGAAGGATGGCTTTCACACACACTTATCTCTCAGAACTGAGCAAGTGGAGAGACGTTCGTTCATGTAGCACCAAGGGAACGGGTTGCAGGAGACACTTTTTCTCTGCTTTCTCATTCTGTTTCCTAGTGCTGGTTTGAAGTTCCTGCAGTTTTCACTGTAAATCCGAGTTGGAGCTTTTACCTCCCCATATATTTGTATGGAATAGAGTTTGCAACTGAAAAGAAACTTTGTGTTCCCAACAAGCTAGGTGAAGGACGGCTTTCACACACACTTATCCCTCAGAAATGAGTATGTGGAGAGACGTTCGTTCATCTAGCACCAGGAGAACGGGTTGCAGGAGACACTTTTTCTCTGCTTTCTCAGTCTGTTTCCTAGTGCCGGTTTGAAGTTCCTGAAGTTTTCAATGTAAAACCGTGTTGGAGCTAGTACCTCCCCATATATATGTATGGAAAGGAGTTTGCAACTGAAAAGAAACTTTGTGTTCCCAACAAGTTAATCGAAGGACGGCTTTCACACACACTTATCTCTCAGAACTGAGTATGTGGAGAGACGTTCGTTCATCAAGCACCAAGGGAATGGGTTGCAGGACACACTTTTTCTCTGTTTTCTCACTCTGTTTCCTAGTGCCGGTTTGAAGTTCCTGCAGTTTTCACTGTAAAACCGAGTTGGAGCTAGTACCTCCCCATATATTTGCATGGAATGGAGTTTGCAACTGAAAAGAAACTTTGTGTTCCCAACAAGATAGGTGAAGGATGGCTTTCACACACACTTATCTCTCAGAACTGAGCAAGTGGAGAGACGTTCGTTCATCTAGCACCAACGGAACGGGTTGCAGGAGACACTTTTTCTCTGCTTTCTCATTCTGTTTCCTAGTGCCGGTTTGAAGTTCCTGCAGTTTTCACTGTAAATCCGAGTTGGAGCTTTTACCTCCCCATATATTTGTATGGAATCGAGTTTGCAACTGAAAAGAAATTTTGTGTTCCCAACAAGCTAGGTGAAGGACGGCTTTCACACACATATCCCTCAGAACTGAGTATGTGGAGAGACGTTCGTTCATCTAGCACCAGGGGAACGGTTTGCAGGAGACACTTTTTCTCTGCTTTCTCAGTCTGTTTCCTAGTGCCGGTTTGAAGTTCCTGCAGTTTTCAATGTAAAACCGTGTTGGAGCTAGTACCTCCCCATATATATGTATGGAAAGGAGTTTGCAACTGAAAAGAAACTTTGTGTTCCCAACAAGTTAATCGAAGGACGGCTTTCACACACACTTATCTCTCAGAACTGAGTATGTGGAGAGACGTTCGTTCATCAAGCACCAAGGGAACGGGTTGCAGGGGACACTTTTTCTCTGCTTTCTCAGTCTGTTTCCTAGTGCCGGTTTGAAGTTCCTGCAGTTTTCACTGTAAAACCGAGTTGGAGCTAGTACCTCCCTATATATATGAATGGAGTGGAGTTTTCAACTGAAAAGAAACTTTGTGTTCCCAACAATCTAGTTGAAGGACGGCTTTCACACACACTTATCTCTCAGAACTGAGCAAGTGGAGAGACGTTCGTTCACCTATCACCCAGGGAACGGATTGCAGGAGACACTTTTTCTCTGCTTTCTCAGTCTGTTTCCTAGTGCCGGTTTGAAGTTCCTGCAGTTTTCACTGTAAAACCGAGTTGGAGCTTGTACCTCCCCATATATATGTATGGAATGGAGTTTGCAACTGAAATGAAACTTTGTGTTCCCAACAAGCTAGGTAAAGTACGGCTTTCACACACACTTATCTCTCAGAACTGAGCAAGTAGAGAGACGTTCGTTCATCTATCACCAAGGGAACGGGTTGCAGGAGACACTTTTTCTCTGCTTTCTCTGTCTGTTTCCTAGTGCCGGTTTGAAGTTCCTGCAGTTTTCACAGTAAAAGCGAGTTGGAACTTGTACCTCCCCATATATATGAATGGAATGGAGTTTGCAACTGAAAAGAAACTTTGTGTTCCCAACAAGCTAGGTGAAGGACAGCTTTCACACACAATTATCTCTCAGAACTGAGAAAGTGGAGAGACGTACGTTCACCTATCAACCAGGGAACGGATTGCAGGAGAAACTTTTTCTCTGCTTTCTCAGTCTGTTTCCTAGTGCCGGTTTGATGTTCCTGCAGTTTTCACTGTAACACCGTGTTGGAGCTTGTACCTCCCCATATATATGTATGGAATTGTGTTTGCAACTGAAAAGAAACTTTGTTTTCCCAACAAGCTAGGTGAAGGATGGCTTTCACATACACTTTTCTCTCAGAACTGAGCAAGTGGAGAGACGTTCGTTCATCTAGCACCAAGGGAACGTTTTTCAGGAGACACTTTTTCTCTGCTTTCTCAGTCTGTTTACTAGTGCCGGTTTGAAGTTCCTGCAGTTTTCCCTGTAAAACCGAGTTGGAGCTTGTACCTCCCCATATAATTGTATGGAATGGAGTTTGCAACTGAAAAGAAACTTTGTGTTCCCCACAAGCTAGGTGAAGGACGGCTTTCACACACACTTATCCCTCAGAACTGAGTATGTGGAGAGACGTTCGTTCATCTAGCACCAGGGGAACGGGTTGCAGGAGACAGTATTTCTCTGCTTTCTCAGTCTGTTTCCTAGTGCCGGTTTGAAGTTCCTGCAGTTTTCAATGTAAAACCGTGTTGGAGCTAGGACCTCCCAATATATATCTATGGAATGGAGTTTGCAACTGAAAAGAAACTTTGTGTTACCAACAAGCTAGTTGAAGGACGGCTTTCACACACACTTATCTCTCAGAACTGAGTAAGTGGAGAGACGTTCGTTCACCTAGCACCAAGGCACCGGTTTGCAGGAGACACTTTTTCTCTGCTTTCTCAGTCTGTTTCCTAGTGCCAGTTTGAAGTTCCTGCAGTTTTCACTGTAAAACCGAGTTGGAGCTTGTACCTCCCCATATATATGTATGGAATGGAGTTTGCAACTGAAAAGAAACTTTGTGTTCCCAACAAGCTAAGTGAAGGACGGCTTTCACACACACTTATCTCTCAGAACTGAGCAAGTGGAGAGACGTTCGTTCATCTAGCACCAAGGGAACGGGTTGCAGGAGACACTTTTTCTCTGCTTTCTCAGTCTGTTTCCTAGTGCCGGTTTGAAGTTCCTGCAGTTTTCACAGTAAAACCGAGTTGGAACTTGTACCTCCCTATATATATGAATGGAGTGGAGTTTGCAACTGAAAAGAAACTTTGTGTTCCCAACAAGCTAGTTGAAGGACGGCTTTCACACACACTTATCTCTCAGAACTGAGCAAGTGGAGAGACGTTCGTTCACCTATCACCAAGGGAACGGGTTGCAGGAGACACTTTTTCTCTGCTTTCTCAGTCTGTTTCCTAGTGCTGGTTTGATGTTCCTGCAGTTTTCACTGTAAAACCGAGTTGGAGCTTGTACCTCCTCATATATATGTATGTAATGGAGTTTGCAACTGAAAAGAAACTTTGTGTTCCCAACAACCTAGGTGAAGGATGGCTTTCACACACACTTTTCTCTCAGAACTGAGCAAGTGGAGAGACGTTCGTTCATCTAGCACCAAGGGAACGGGTTGCAGGAGACACATTTTCTCTGCTTTCTCAGTCTGTTTCCTAGTGCCGGTTTGAAGTTCCTGCAGTTTTCACTGTAAAACCGATTTGGAGCTAGTACCTCCCCATATATTTGTATGGAATGGAGTTTGCAACTGAAAAGAAACTTTGTGTTCCCAACAAGCTAGGTGAAGGATGGCTTTCACACACACTTATCTCTCAGAACTGAGCAAGTGGAGAGACGTTCGTTCATCTAGCACCAAGGGAACGGGTTGCAGGAGACACTTTTTCTCTGCTTTCTCATTCTGTTTCCTAGTGCCGGTTTGAAGTTCCTGCAGTTTTCACTGTAAAACCGAGTTGGAGCTTTTACCTCCCCATATAATTGTATGGAATGGAGTTTGCAACTGAAAAGAAACTTTGTGTTCCCAACAAGCTAGGTGAAGTACGGCTTTCACACACACTTACCCCTCAGAACTGAGTATGTGGAGAGACGTTCGTTCATCTAGCACCAGGGGAACGGGTTGCAGGAGACACTATTTCTCTGCTTTCTCAGTCTGTTTCCTAGTGCCGGTTTGAAGTTCCTGCAGTTTTCAATGTAAAACCGTGTTGGAGCTAGTACCTCCCAATATATATTTATGGAATGGAGTTTGCAACTGAAAAGAAACTTTGTGTTCCCAACAAGCTAGGTGAAGGACGGCTTTCACACACACTTTTCTCTCAGAACTGAGCAAGTGGAGAGACGTTCGTTCACCTAGCACCTAGGGAACGGGTTGCAGGAGACACTTTTTCTCTGCTTTCTCAGTCTGTTTCCTAGTGCCGGTTTGAAGTTCCTGCAGTTTTCACTGTAAAACCGAGTTGGAGCTAGTACCTCCCCATATATTTGCATGGAATGGATTTTGCAACTGAAAAGAAACTTTGTGTTCCCAACAAGCTAGTTGAAGGACAGCTTTCACACACATTTATCTCTCAGAACTGAGCAAGTGGAGAGACGTTCGTTCACCTATCACCAAGGGAACGGGTTGCAGGAGACACTTTTTCTCTGCTTTCTCAGTCTGTTTCCTAGTGCCGGTTTGATGTTCCTGCAGTTTTCACTGTAAAACCGAGTTGGAGCTTGTACCTCCCCATATATATGTATGGAATGGAGTTTGCAACTGAAAAGAAACTTTGTGTTCCCAACAAGCTAGTTGAAGTATGGCTTTCACACACACTTTTCTCTCAGAACTGAGCAAGTGGAGAGACGTTCGTTCACCTATCACCCAGGGAACGGGTTGCAGGAGACACATTTTCTCTGCTTTCTCAGTCTGTTTCCTAGTGCCGGTTTGAAGTTCCTGCAGTTTTCACTGTAAAACCGATTTGGAGCTAGTACCTCCCCATATATTTGTATGGAATGGAGTTTGCAACTGAAAAGAAACTTTGTGTTCCCAACAAGCTAGGTGAAGGACGGCTTTCACACACACTTATCTCTCAGAACTGAGCAAGTGGAGAGACGTTCGTTCACCTAGCACCAAGGGAACGGGTTGCAGGAGACACTTTTTCTCTGCTTTCTCATTCTGTTTCCTAGTGCCGGTTTGAAGTTCCTGCAGTTTTCACTGTAAAACCGAGTTGGAGCTTGTACCTCCCCATATAATTGTATGGAATGGAGTTTGCAACTGAAAAGAAACTTTGTGTTCCCAACAAGCTAGGTGAAGTACGGCTTTCACACACACTTATCCCTCAGAACTGAGTATGTGGAGAGACGTTCGTTCATCTAGCACCAGGGGAACGGGTTGCAGGAGACACTATTTCTCTGCTTTCTCAGTCTGTTTCCTAGTGCCGGTTTGAAGTTCCTGCAGTTTTCAATGTAAAACCGTGTTGGAGCTAGTACCTCCCAATATATATCTATGGAATGGAGTTTGCAACTGAAAAGAAACTTTGTGTTCCCAACAAGCTAGTTGAAGTACGGCTTTCCCACACACTTATCTCTCAGAACTGAGTAAGTGGAGAGACGTTCGTTCACCTAGCACCAAGGCAACGGGTTGCAGGAGACACTTTTTCTCTGCTTTCTCAGTCTGTTTCCTAGTGCCAGTTTGAAGTGCCTGCAGTTTTCACTGTAAAACCGAGTTGGAGCTTGTACCTCCCAATATATATGTATGGAATGGAGTTTGCAACTGAAAAGAAACTTTGTGTTCCCAACAAGCTAGGTGAAGGACGGCTTTCACACACACTTATCTCTCAGAACTGAGCAAGTGGAGAGACGTTCGTTCACCTAGCACCAAGGGAACGGGTTGCAGGAGACACTTTTTCTCTGGTTTCTCAGTCTGTTTCCTAGTGCCGGTTTGAAGTTCCTGCAGTTTTCACTGTAAAACCGAGTTGGAGCTAGTACCTCCCCATATATTTGCATGGAATGGAGTTTGCACCTGAAAAGAAACTTTGTGTTCCCAACAAGATAGGTGAAGGAAGGCTTTCACACACACTTATCTCTCAGAACTGAGCAAGTGGAGAGACGTTCGTTCATCTAGCACCAAGGGAACGGGTTGCAGGAGACACATTTTCTCTGCTTTCTCAGTCTGTTTCCTAGTGCCGGTTTGAAGTTCCTGCAGTTTTCACTGTAAAACCGAGTTGGAGCTTGTACCTCCCCATATAATTGTATGGAATGGAGTTTGCAACTGAAAAGAAACTTTGTGTTCCCAACAAGCTAGGTGAAGTACGGCTTTCACACACACTTATCCCTCAGAACTGAGTATGTGGAGAGACGTTCGTTCATCTAGCACCAGGGGAACGGGTTGCAGGAGACAGTATTTCTCTGCTTTCTCAGTCTGTTTCCTAGTGCCGGTTTGAAGTTCCTGCAGTTTTCAATGTAAAACCGTGTTGGAGCTAGGACCTCCCAATATATATCTATGGAATGGAGTTCGCAACTGAAAAGAAACTTTGTGTTACCAACAAGCTAGTTGAAGGACGGCTTTCACACACACTTATCTCTCAGAACTGAGTAAGTGGAGAGACGTTCGTTCACCTAGCACCAAGGCAACGGTTTGCAGGAGACACTTTTTCTCTGCTTTCTCAGTCTTTTTCCTAGTGCCAGTTTGAAGTTCCTGCAGTTTTCACTGTAAAACCGAGTTGGAGCTTGTACCTCCCCATATATATGTATGGAATGGAGTTTGCAACTGAAAAGAAACTTTGTGTTCCCAACAAGCTAGGTGAAGGACGGCTTTCACACACACTTATCTCTCAGAACTGAGCAAGTGGAGAGACGTTAGTTCATCTAGCACCAAGGGAACGGGTTGCAGGAGACACTTTTTCTCTGCTTTCTCAGTCTGTTTCCTAGTGCCGGTTTGAAGTTCCTGCAGTTTTCACAGTAAAACCGAGTTGGAACTTGTACCTCCCTATATATATGAATGGAGTGGAGTTTGCAACTGAAAAGAAACTTTGTGTTCCCAACAAGCTAGTTGAAGGACGGCTTTCACACACACTTATCTCTCAGAACTGAGCAAGTGGAGAGACGTTCGTTCACCTATCACCAAGGGAACGGGTTGCAGGAGACACTTTTTCTCTGCTTTCTCAGTCTGTTTCCTAGTGCTGGTTTGATGTTCCTGCAGTTTTCACTGTAAAACCGAGTTGGAGCTTGTACCTCCTCATATATATGTATGGAATGGAGTTTGCAACTGAAAAGAAACTTTGTGTTCCCAACAACCTAGGTGAAGGATGGCTTTCACACACACTTTTCTCTCAGAACTGAGCAAGTGGAGAGACGTTCGTTCATCTAGCACCAAGGGAACGGGTTGCAGGAGACACATTTTCTCTGCTTTCTCAGTCTGTTTCCTAGTGCCGGTTTGAAGTTCCTGCAGTTTTCACTGTAAAACCGATTTGGAGCTAGTACCTCCCCATATATTTGTATGGAATGGAGTTTGCAACTGAAAAGAAACTTTGTGTTCCCAACAAGCTAGATGAAGGATGGCTTTCACACACACTTATCTCTCAGAACTGAGCAAGTGGAGAGACGTTCGTTCATCTAGCACCAAGGGAACGGGTTGCAGGAGACACTTTTTCTCTGCTTTCTCATTCTGTTTCCTAGTGCCGGTTTGAAGTTCCTGCAGTTTTCACTGTAAAACCGAGTTGGAGCTTTTACCTCCCCATATATTTGCATGGAATGGAGTTTGCAACTGAAAAGAAACTTTGTGTTCCCAACAAGCTAGTTGAAGGACGGCTTTCACACACATTTATCTCTCAGAACTGAGCAAGTGGAGAGACGTTCGTTCACCTATCACCAAGGGAACGGGTTGCAGGAGACACTTTTTCTCTGCTTTCTCAGTCTGTTTCCTAGTGCCGGTTTGATGTTCCTGCAGTTTTCACTGTAAAACCGAGTTGGAGCTTGTACCTCCCCATATATATGTATGGAATGGAGTTTGCAACTGAAAAGAAACTTTGTGTTCCCAACAACCTAAGTGAAGTATGGCTTTCACACACACTTTTCTCTCAGAACTGAGCAAGTGGAGAGACGTTCCTTCATCTAGCACCAAGGGAACGGGTTGCAGGAGACACTTTTTCTCTGCTTTCTCATTCTGTTTCCTAGTGCCGGTTTGAAGTTCCTGCAGTTTTCACTGTAAAACCGAGTTGGAGCTTGTACCTCCCCATATAATTGTATGGAATGGAGTTTGCAACTGAAAAAAAACTTTGTGTTCCCAACAAGCTAGGTGAAGTACGGCTTTCACACACACTTATCCCTCAGAACTGAGTATGTGGAGAGACGTTCGTTCATCTAGCACCAGGGGAACGGGTTGCAGGAGACACTATTTCTCTGCTTTCTCAGTCTGTTTCCTAGTGCCGGTTTGAAGTTCCTGCAGTTTTCAATGTAAAACCGTGTTGGAGCTAGTACCTCCCAATATATATCTATGGAATGGAGTTTGCAACTGAAAAGAAACTTTGTGTTCCCAACAAGCTAGGTGAAGGACGGCTTTCCCACACACTTATCTCTCAGAACTGAGTAAGTGGAGAGACGTTCGTTCACCTAGCACCAAGGCAACGGGTTGCAGGAGACACTTTTTCTCTGCTTTCTCAGTCTGTTTCCTAGTGCCAGTTTGAAGTGCCTGCAGTTTTCACTGTAAAACCGAGTTGGAGCTTGTACCTCCCAATATATATGTATGGAATGGAGTTTGCAACTGAAATAAACTTTGTGTTCCCAACAAGCTAGGTGAAGGACGGCTTTCACACACACTTATCTCTCAGAACTGAGCAAGTGGAGAGACGTTCGTTCACCTAGCACCAAGGGAACGGGTTGCAGGAGACACTTTTTCTCTGCTTTCTCAGTCTGTTTCCTAGTGCCGGTTTGAAGTTCCTGAAGTTTTCACTGTAAAACCGAGTTGGAGCTAGTACCTCCCCATATATTTGCATGGAATGGAGTTTGCACCTGAAAAGAAACTTTGTGTTCCCAACAAGATAGGTGAAGGAAGGCTTTCACACACACTTATCTCTCAGAACTGAGCAAGTGGAGAGACGTTCGTTCATCTAGCACCAAGGGAACGGGTTCCAGGAGACACTTTTTCTCTGCTTTCTCATTCTGTTTCCTAGTGCCGGTTTGAAGTTCCTGCAGTTTTCACTGTAAAATGAGTTGGAGCTTTTACCTCCCCATATATTTGTATGGAATAGAGTTTGCAACTGAAAAGAAACTTTGTGTTCCCAACAAGCTAGGTGAAGGACGGCTTTCACACACACTTATCCCTCAGAACTGAGTATGTGGAGAGACGTTCGTTCATCTATCACCAGGGGAACGGGTTGCAGGAGACACTATTTCTCTGCTTTCTCAGTCTGTTTCCTAGTGCCGGTTTGAAGTTCCTGCAGTTTTCACTGTAAAACCGAGTTGGAGCTAGTACCTCCCCATATATTTGCATGGAATGGAGTTTGCACCTGAAAAGAAACTTTGTGTTCCCAACAAGATAGGTGAAGGAAGGCTTTCACACACACTTATCTCTCAGAACTGAGCAAGTGGAGAGACGTTCGTTCATCTAGCACCAAGGGAACGGGTTGCAGGAGACACTTTTTCTCTGCTTTCTCATTCTGTTTCCTAGTGCCTGTTTGAAGTTCCTGCAGTTTTCACTGTAAATCAGAGTTGGAGCTTTTACCTCCCCATATATTTGTATGGAATGGAGTTTGCAACTGAAAAGAAACTTTGTGTTCCCAACAAGCTAGGTGAAGGATGGCTTTCACACACACTTATCTCTCAGAACTGAGCAAGTGGAGAGACGTTCGTTCATCTAGCACCAAGGGAACGGGTTGCAGGAGACACTTTTTCTCTGCTTTCTCAGTCTGTTTCCTAGTGCCGGTTTGAAGTTCCTGCAGTTTTCACTGTAAAACCGAGTTGGAGCTTGTACCTCCCCATATAATTGTATGGAATGGAGTTTGCAACTGAAAAGAAACTTTGTGTTCCCAACAAGCTAGGTGAAGTACGGCTTTCACACACACTTATCCCTCAGAACTGAGTATGTGGAGAGACGTTCGTTCATCTAGCACCAGGGGAACGGGTTGCAGGAGACACTATTTCTCTGCTTTCTCAGTCTGTTTCCTAGTGCCGGTTTGAAGTTCCTGCAGTTTTCAATGTAAAACCGTGTTGGAGCTAGTACCTCCCAATATATATGTATGGAATGGAGTTTGCAACTGAAAAGAAACTTTGTGTTCCCAACAAGCTAGGTGAAGGACGGCTTTCACACACACTTATCTCTCAGAACTGAGCAAGTGGAGAGACGTTCGTTCACCTAGCACCAAGGGAACGGGTTGCAGGAGACACTTTTTCTCTGCTTTCTCAGTCTGTTTCCTAGTGCCGGTTTGAAGTTCCTGCAGTTTTCTCTGTAAAACCGAGTTGGAGCTAGTACCTCCCCATATATTTGCATGGAATGGAGTTTGCATCTGAAAAGAAACTTTGTGTTCCCAACAAGCTAGTTGAAGGACGGCTTTCACACACACTTATCTCTCAGAACTGAGCAAGTGGAGAGACGTTCGTTCACCTATCACCAAGGGAACGGGTTGCAGGAGACACTATTTCTCTGCTTTCTCAGTCTGTTTCCTAGTGCCGGTTTGATGTTCCTGCAGTTTTCACTGTAAAACCGAGTTGGAGCTTGTACCTCCCCATATATATGTATGGAATGTAGTTTGCAACTGAAAAGAAACTTTGTGTTCCCAACAACCTAAGTGAAGTATGGCTTTCACACACACTTTTCTCTCAGAACTGAGCAAGTGGAGAGACGTTCGTTCATCTAGCACCAAGGGAACGGGTTGCAGGAGACACATTTTCTCTGCTTTCTCAGTCTGTTTCCTAGTGCCGGTTTGAAGTTCCTGCAGTTTTCACTGTAAAACCGATTTGGAGCTAGTACCTCCCCATATATTTGTATGGAATGGAGTTTGCAACTGAAAAGAAACTTTGTGTTCCCAACAAGCTAGGTGAAGGACGGCTTTCACACACACTTATCTCTCAGAACTGAGCAAGTGGAGAGACGTTCGTTCACCTAGCACCAAGGGAACGGGTTGCAGGAGACACTTTTTCTCTGTTTTCTCATTCTGTTTCCTAGTGCCGGTTTGAAGTTCCTGCAGTTTTCAATGTAAAACCGAGTTGGAGCTTGTACCTCCCCATATAATTGTATGGAATGGAGTTTGCAACTGAAAAGAAACTTTGTGTTCCCAACAAGCTAGGTGAAGTACGGCTTTCACACACACTTATCCCTCAGAACTGAGTATGTGGAGAGACGTTCGTTCATCTAGCACCAGGGGAACGGGTTGCAGGAGACACTATTTCTCTGCTTTCTCAGTCTGTTTCCTAGTGCCGGTTTGAAGTTCCTGCAGTTTTCAATGTAAAACCGTGTTGGAGCTAGTACCTCCCTATATATATCTATGGAATGGAGTTTGCAACTGAAAAGAAACTTTGTGTTCCCAACAAGCTAGTTGAAGGACGGCTTTCCCACACACATATCTCTCAGAACTGAGTAAGTGGAGAGACGTTCGTTCACCTAGCACCAAGGCAACGGGTTGCAGGAGACACTTTTTCTCTGCTTTCTCAGTCTGTTTCCTAGTGCCGGTTTGAAGTTCCTGCAGTTTTCACTGTAAAACCGAGTTGGAGCTTGTACCTCCCAATATATATGTATGGAATGGAGTTTGCAACTGAAAAGAAACTTTGTGTTCCCAACAAGCTAGGTGAAGGACGGCTTTCACACACACTTATCTCTTAGAACTGGGCATGTGGAGTGACGTTCGTTCACCTAGCACCAAGGGAACGGGTTGCAGGAGACACTTTTTCTCTGCTTTCTCAGTCTGTTTCCTAGTGCCGGTTTGAAGTTCCTGCAGTTTTCACTGTAAAACCGAGTTGGAGCTAGTACCTCCCCATATATTTGCATGGAATGGAGTTTGCAACTGAAAAGAAACTTTGTGTTCCCAACAAGATAGGTGAAGGAAGGCTTTCACACACACATATCTCTCAGAACTGAGCAAGTGGAGAGACGTTCGTTCACCTAGCACCAAGGGAACGGGTTGCAGGAGACACTTTTTCTCTGCTTTCTCATTCTGTTTCCTAGTGCCGGTTTGAAGTTCCTGCAGTTTTCACTGTAAATCCGAGTTGGAGCTTTTACCTCACCATATATTTGTATGGAATAGAGTTTGCAACTGAAAAGAAACTTTGTGTTCCCAACAAGCTAGGTGAAGGACGGCTTTCACACACACTTATCCCTCAGAACTGAGTATGTGGAGAGACGTTCGTTCATCTATCACCAGGGGAACGGGTTGCAGGGGACACTAATTCTCTGCTTTCTCAGTCTGTTTCCTAGTGCCGGTTTGAAGTTCCTGCAGTTTTCAGTGTAAAACCGAGTTGGAGCTAGAACCTCCCCATATATTTGCATGGAATGGAGTTTGCAACTGAAAAGAAACTTTGTGTTCCCAACAAGATAGGTGAAGGAAGGCTTTCACACACACTTATCTCTCAGAACTGAGCAAGTGGAGAGACGTTCGTTCATCTAGCACCAAGGGAACTGGTTGCAGGAGACACTTTTTCTCTGCTTCTCATTCTGTTTCCTAGTGCCGGTTTGAAGTTCCTGCAGTTTTCACTGTAAATCCGAGTTGGAGCTTTTACCTCCCCATATATTTGTATGGAATAGAGTTTGCAACTGAAAAGAAACTTTGTGTTCCCAACAAGCTAGGTGAAGGACGGCTTTCACACACAATTATCCCTCAGAACTCAGTATGTGGAGAGACGTTCGTTCATCTATCACCAGGGGAACGGGTTGCAGGAGACACTTTTTCTCTGCTTCTCAGTCTGTTTCCTAGTGCCGGTTTGAAGTTCCTGCATTTTTCAATGTAAAACCGTGTTGGAGCTAGTACCTCCCCATATATATGTATGGAAAGGAGTTTGCAACTGAAAAGAAACTTTGTGTTCCCAACAAGTTAATCGAAGGACGGCTTTCACACACACTTATCTCTCAGAACTGAGTATGTGGAGAGACGTTCGTTCATCAAGCACCAAGGGAACGGGTTGCAGGGGACACTTTTTCTCTGCTTTCTCAGTCTGTTTCCTAGTGCCGGTTTGAAGTTCCTGCAGTTTTCACTGTAAAACCGAGTTGGAGCTTTTACCTCCCCATATATTTGTATGGAATAGAGTTTGCAACTGAAAAGAAACTTTGTGTTCCCAACAAGCTAGGTGAAGGACGGCTTTCACACACACTTATCTCTCAGAACTGAGTATGTGGAGAGACGTTCGTTCATCTATCACCAGGGGAACGGGTTGCAGGAGACACTATTTCTCTGCTTTCTCAGTCTGTTTCCTAGTGCCGGTTTGAAGTTCCTGCAGTTTTCACTGTAAAACCGAGTTGGAGCTAGAACCTCCCCATATATTTGCATGGAATGGAGTTTGCAACTGAAAAGAAACTTTGTGTTCCCAACAAGATAGGTGAAGGAAGGCTTTCACACACACTTATCTCTCAGAACTGAGCAAGTGGAGAGACGTTCGTTCATCTAGCACCAAGGGAACTGGTTGCAGGAGACACTTTTTCTCTGCTTCTCATTCTGTTTCCTAGTGCCGGTTTGAAGTTCCTGCAGTTTTCACTGTAAATCCGAGTTGGAGCTTTTACCTCCCCATATATTTGTATGGAATAGAGTTTGCAACTGAAAAGAAACTTTGTGTTCCCAACAAGCTAGGTGAAGGACGGCTTTCACACACACTTATCCCTCAGAACTCAGTATGTGGAGAGACGTTCGTTCATCTATCACCAGGGGAACGGGTTGCAGGAGACACTTTTTCTCTGCTTCTCAGTCTGTTTTCTAGTGCCGGTTTGAAGTTCCTGCAGTTTTCAATGTAAAACCGTGTTGGAGCTAGTACCTCCCCATATATATGTATGGAAAGGAGTTTGCAACTGAAAAGAAACTTTGTGTTCCCAACAAGTTAATCGAAGGACGGCTTTCACACACACTTATCTCTCAGAACTGAGTATGTGGAGAGAAGTTCGTTCATCAAGCACCAAGGGAACGGGTTGCAGGGGACACTTTTTCTCTGCTTTCTCAGTCTGTTTCCTAGTGCCGGTTTGAAGTTCCTGCAGTTTTCACTGTAAAACCGAGTTGGAACTTGTACCTCCCTATATATATGAATGGAGTGGAGTTTGCAACTGAAAAGAAACTTTGTGTTCCCAACAATCTAGTTGAAGGACGGCTTTCACACACACTTATCTCTCAGAACTGAGCAAGTGGAGATACGTTCGTTCACCTATCACCCAGGGATCGGATTGCAGGAGACACATTTTCTCTGCTTTCTCAGTCTGTTTCCTAGTGCCGGTTTGAAGTTCCTGCAGTTTTCACTGTAAAACCGATTTGGAGCTAGTACCTCCCCATATATTTGTATGGAATGGAGTTTGCAACTGAAAAGAAACTTTGTGTTCCCAACAAGCTAGGTGAAGTATGGCTTTCACACACTTATCTCTCAGAACTGAGCAAGTTGAGAGACGTTCGTTCACCTAGCACCAAGGGAACGGGTTGCAGGAGACACTTTTTCTCTGCTTTCTCAGTCTGTTTCCTAGTGCCGGTTTGAAGTTCCTGCATTTTTCACTGTAAAACCGAGTTGGAGCTTGTACCTCCCCATATATTTGTATGGAATGGAGTTTGCAACTGAAAAGAAACTTTGTGTTCCCAACAAGCTAGGTGAAGGACGGCTTTCACACACACTTATCCCTCAGAACTGAGTATGTGGAGAGACGTTCGTTCATCTAGCACCAGGGGAACGGGTTGCAGGAGACAATTTTTTTCTGCTTTCTCAGTCTGTTTCCTAGTGCCGGTTTGAAGTTCCTGCAGTTTTCAATGTAAAACCGTGTTGGAGCTAGTACCACCCCATATATATGTATGAAAAGGAGTTTGCAACTGAAAAGAAACTTTGTGTTCCCAACAAGTTAATTGAAGGACGGCTTTCACACACAATTATCTCTCAGAACTGAGCAAGTGGAGAGACGTTCGTTCATCAAGCACCAAGGGAACGGGTTGCAGGAGACACTTTTTCTCTGCTTTCTCAGTCTGTTTCCTAGTGCCGGTTTGAAGTTCCTGCAGTTTTCACTGTAAAACCGAGTTGGAGCTAGTACCTCCCCATATATATGTATGGAATGGAGTTTGCAACTGAAATGAAACTTTGTGTTCCCAACAAGCTAGGTGAAGGACGGCTTTCACACACACTTATCTCTCAGAACTGAGCAAGTGGAGAGACGTTCGTTCATCTAGCAAAAAGGGAACGGGTTGCAGGAGACACTTTTTCTCTGCTTTCTCTGTCTGTTTCCTAGTGCCGGTTTGAAGTTCCTGCAGTTTTCACAGTAAAACCGAGTTGGAACTTGTACCTCCCCATATATATGAATGGAGTGGAGTTTGCAACTGAAAAGAAACTTTGTGTTCCCAACAAGCTAGTTGAAGGACGGCTTTCACACACACTTATCTCTCAGAACTGAGCAAGTGGAGAGACGTTCGTTCACCTATCACCCAGGGAACGGATTGCAGTAGAAACTTTTTCTCTGCTTTCTCAGTCTGTTTCCTAGTGCCGGTTTGATGTTCCTGCAGTTTTCACTGTAAAACCGAGTTGGAGCTTGTACCTCCCCATATATATGTATGGAATGGAGTTTGCAACTGAAAAGAAACTTTGTGTTCCCAACAAGCTAGGTGAAGGATGGCTTTCACACACACTTTTCTCTCAGAACTGGGCAAGTGGAGAGACGTTCGTTCATCTAGCACCAAGGGAACTGGTTGCAGGAGACACTTTTTCTCTGCTTCTCATTCTGTTTCCTAGTGCCGGTTTGAAGTTCCTGCAGTTTTCACTGTAAATCCGAGTTGGAGCTTTTACCTCCCCATATATTTGTATGGAATAGAGTTTGCAACTGAAAAGAAACTTTGTGTTCCCAACAAGCTAGGTGAAGGACGGCTTTCACACACACATATCCCTCAGAACTCAGTATGTGGAGAGACGTTCGTTCATCTATCACCAGGGGAACGGGTTGCAGGAGACACTTTTTCTCTGCTTCTCAGTCTGTTTCCTAGTGCCGGTTTGAAGTTCCTGCAGTTTTCAATGTAAAACCGTGTTGGAGCTAGTACCTCCCCATATATATGTATGGAAAGGAGTTTGCAACTGAAAAGAAACTTTGTGTTCCCAACAAGTTAATCGAAGTACGGCTTTCACACACACTTATCTCTCAGAACTGAGTATGTGGAGAGAAGTTCGTTCATCAAGCACCAAGGGAACGGGTTGCAGGGGACACTTTTTCTCTGCTTTCTCAGTCTGTTTCCTAGTGCCGGTTTGAAGTTCCTGCAGTTTTCACTGTAAAACCGAGTTGGAACTTGTACCTCCCTATATATATGAATGGAGTGGAG
Organism: Camelus bactrianus; assembly: GCF_048773025.1. Classification (NCBI taxonomy): domain Eukaryota; kingdom Metazoa; phylum Chordata; class Mammalia; order Artiodactyla; family Camelidae; genus Camelus; species Camelus bactrianus. The sequence continues at coordinate 79,431,793 of NC_133542.1, read as the reverse complement.
TTTGCAACTGAAAAGAAACTTTGTGTTCCCAACAATCTAGTTGAAGGACGGCTTTCACACACACTTATCTCTCAGAACTGAGCAAGTGGAGATACGTTCGTTCACCTATCACCCAGGGATCGGATTGCAGGAGACACATTTTCTCTGCTTTCTCAGTCTGTTTCCTAGTGCCGGTTTGAAGTTCCTGCAGTTTTCACTGTAAAACCGATTTGGAGCTAGTACCTCCCCATATATTTGTATGGAATGGAGTTTGCAACTGAAAAGAAACTTTGTGTTCCCAACAAGCTAGGTGAAGTATGGCTTTCACACACTTATCTCTCAGAACTGAGCAAGTTGAGAGACGTTCGTTCACCTAGCACCAAGGGAACGGGTTGCAGGAGACACTTTTTCTCTGCTTTCTCAGTCTGTTTCCTAGTGCCGGTTTGAAGTTCCTGCATTTTTCACTGTAAAACCGAGTTGGAGCTTGTACCTCCCCATATATTTGTATGGAATGGAGTTTGCAACTGAAAAGAAACTTTGTGTTCCCAACAAGCTAGGTGAAGGACGGCTTTCACACACACTTATCCCTCAGAACTGAGTATGTGGAGAGACGTTCGTTCATCTAGCACCAGGGGAACGGGTTGCAGGAGACAATTTTTTTCTGCTTTCTCAGTCTGTTTCCTAGTGCCGGTTTGAAGTTCCTGCAGTTTTCAATGTAAAACCGTGTTGGAGCTAGTACCACCCCATATATATGTATGAAAAGGAGTTTGCAACTGAAAAGAAACTTTGTGTTCCCAACAAGTTAATTGAAGGACGGCTTTCACACACAATTATCTCTCAGAACTGAGCAAGTGGAGAGACGTTCGTTCATCAAGCACCAAGGGAACGGGTTGCAGGAGACACTTTTTCTCTGCTTTCTCAGTCTGTTTCCTAGTGCCGGTTTGAAGTTCCTGCAGTTTTCACTGTAAAACCGAGTTGGAGCTAGTACCTCCCCATATATATGTATGGAATGGAGTTTGCAACTGAAATGAAACTTTGTGTTCCCAACAAGCTAGGTGAAGGACGGCTTTCACACACACTTATCTCTCAGAACTGAGCAAGTGGAGAGACGTTCGTTCATCTAGCAAAAAGGGAACGGGTTGCAGGAGACACTTTTTCTCTGCTTTCTCTGTCTGTTTCCTAGTGCCGGTTTGAAGTTCCTGCAGTTTTCACAGTAAAACCGAGTTGGAACTTGTACCTCCCCATATATATGAATGGAGTGGAGTTTGCAACTGAAAAGAAACTTTGTGTTCCCAACAAGCTAGTTGAAGGACGGCTTTCACACACACTTATCTCTCAGAACTGAGCAAGTGGAGAGACGTTCGTTCACCTATCACCCAGGGAACGGATTGCAGTAGAAACTTTTTCTCTGCTTTCTCAGTCTGTTTCCTAGTGCCGGTTTGATGTTCCTGCAGTTTTCACTGTAAAACCGAGTTGGAGCTTGTACCTCCCCATATATATGTATGGAATGGAGTTTGCAACTGAAAAGAAACTTTGTGTTCCCAACAAGCTAGGTGAAGGATGGCTTTCACACACACTTTTCTCTCAGAACTGGGCAAGTGGAGAGACGTTCGTTCATCTAGCACCAAGGGAACTGGTTGCAGGAGACACTTTTTCTCTGCTTCTCATTCTGTTTCCTAGTGCCGGTTTGAAGTTCCTGCAGTTTTCACTGTAAATCCGAGTTGGAGCTTTTACCTCCCCATATATTTGTATGGAATAGAGTTTGCAACTGAAAAGAAACTTTGTGTTCCCAACAAGCTAGGTGAAGGACGGCTTTCACACACACATATCCCTCAGAACTCAGTATGTGGAGAGACGTTCGTTCATCTATCACCAGGGGAACGGGTTGCAGGAGACACTTTTTCTCTGCTTCTCAGTCTGTTTCCTAGTGCCGGTTTGAAGTTCCTGCAGTTTTCAATGTAAAACCGTGTTGGAGCTAGTACCTCCCCATATATATGTATGGAAAGGAGTTTGCAACTGAAAAGAAACTTTGTGTTCCCAACAAGTTAATCGAAGTACGGCTTTCACACACACTTATCTCTCAGAACTGAGTATGTGGAGAGAAGTTCGTTCATCAAGCACCAAGGGAACGGGTTGCAGGGGACACTTTTTCTCTGCTTTCTCAGTCTGTTTCCTAGTGCCGGTTTGAAGTTCCTGCAGTTTTCACTGTAAAACCGAGTTGGAACTTGTACCTCCCTATATATATGAATGGAGTGGAGTTTGCAACTGAAAAGAAACTTTGTGTTCCCAACAATCTAGTTGAAGGACGGCTTTCACACACACTTATCTCTCAGAACTGAGCAAGTGGAGATACGTTCGTTCACCTATCACCCAGGGATCGGATTGCAGGAGACACATTTTCTCTGCTTTCTCAGTCTGTTTCCTAGTGCCGGTTTGAAGTTCCTGCAGTTTTCACTGTAAAACCGATTTGGAGCTAGTACCTCCCCATATATTTGTATGGAATGGAGTTTGCAACTGAAAAGAAACTTTGTGTTCCCAACAAGCTAGGTGAAGTATGGCTTTCACACACTTATCTCTCAGAACTGAGCAAGTTGAGAGACGTTCGTTCACCTAGCACCAAGGGAACGGGTTGCAGGAGACACTTTTTCTCTGCTTTCTCAGTCTGTTTCCTAGTGCCGGTTTGAAGTTCCTGCATTTTTCACTGTAAAACCGAGTTGGAGCTTGTACCTCCCCATATATTTGTATGGAATGGAGTTTGCAACTGAAAAGAAACTTTGTGTTCCCAACAAGCTAGGTGAAGGACGGCTTTCACACACACTTATCCCTCAGAACTGAGTATGTGGAGAGACGTTCGTTCATCTAGCACCAGGGGAACGGGTTGCAGGAGACAATTTTTTTCTGCTTTCTCAGTCTGTTTCCTAGTGCCGGTTTGAAGTTCCTGCAGTTTTCAATGTAAAACCGTGTTGGAGCTAGTACCACCCCATATATATGTATGAAAAGGAGTTTGCAAATGAAAAGAAACTTTGTGTTCCCAACAAGTTAATTGAAGGACGGCTTTCACACACACTTATCTCTCAGAACT